>NC_092515.1:36204668-36851335 GCF_047511675.1 Marmota flaviventris | reverse complement strand
TCTTAAAGACAGAATTGTCTTTCAAAATTTTTAATTTAAAACTGTTTTTTCCTACTCTGTTCTTTCTTCAGCCCTCATCATGTACTAAAATATTCGCATCACACTTTCTGTCTCTGCTTATCAAGAAAATGGAAAAATACAGTCATCAGCCTTTTGGTCTCTTTTTAAACTCTTGCCCCACCCTATACACATTCTTTCAATGTTCCAACTTCCTCCTCCCTAAAATAATGAATTTAAGGTAGAAAGAGATGAAGAAGAATGGAAATTTACAAAAAAGAGTATGACTGATAATTGTTACCAAGAAAACATTTTCCTTTTTTGCTCTTAATAGGCTGTAAAGCTGATGCAATTAAATTATAACTATAGCAACTCAGCTGGCAGCCCAGGCCTGGTGCCCCAGCAGCATCTCTGCACACAGCAGAGCCTACATGCTTAAGGCTGGGGGGAGCTGCAGGCAGCCAGGAGCAGCAGTAAGGGGCCTGTAGGGAGGGCAGCTTAGCAGAAATGTCTAAAGGCTGGCTAGAAATTTGGAGAACAGTGTGGGGGAACAGTTGGCTACATTTTGCTCCAAGGCTAGATAGTTTAAAAAAAAAAAAAATCCTGCCAGGGTTCCTCTTACTTGCTTTTACAAATGTCAACAGAACCAGAATCAACTAGTATTTTAAAAAATAACAATCTGGAGAGGCCTACTGAAAAATTTCCACAACATCCTTATTGACACTGCAGCCAAAACACTGAGTTCTGTTTTTTTGATTGTTTGTTTGTTTGTTTATTTGTTTTGGTACAAAGGATTGAACCCAGGGGCACTTAACCACTGAGCCACATCCCTAGCCCTTTTTTATATTTTATTTAGAGAAAGGGTCTTGCTGAGTTGCTTAGGGCCTTGCTAAATTGCTGAGGCTGGCTTTGAACCTGGGATCCTCCTGAGGCAGCCTCCCAAACTGCTAGGATTACAGGTATGCAGCACCACAGCTGGCCAAAACATTCAGTTCTCAAGATCAGTTGCAAAAAATAATGTAGGCCTCACACTCACTCCTGTAACAGGTATTAAGTATCTAAAACAGAATGTCCCTGCATCAACACCACCACTTAGTCTTCCTCAAATTCAAGAAATGAAGACTAAGGCCAGGCAGTGGTGGAACATGTCTGTAATCCCAGAAGCTCAGGAGGTTGAGACCAGAGAATCACGAGTTCAAAGCCAGCCTAGCAACGGTGAGGAACTAAGCAACTCAGTGATACCCTGTCTCTAAAAATACAAAAAAATAGGGCTGGAGATGTGGCCCAGTGGTTGGGTGCTCCTAAGTTCAATCCTGGTCCCCCACCACCAAAAAGAAATGAAAACTAAGGCAATGTCAGAAAATTTACTATATTTCCTGCACAGAAATCTCAGTGATTTTCCGGACCCATATAAAGTCATGGTAATAGCTGCCTTTCATCCTACCATGGCCCTTCCATCAGGACTACAGGAACGTGTGCTCTGGGTTTGAGCATTGTCTCACCACTCACCAAGTGAGGAATCTGAGAGTTACTTGCCCTCTCTGAGCCTTTGTTGTTGTCCCACTGTTAGACAGAGATCACAGCACTAATGCTGGCTGTGCAGGCAAAATCTTAAGTCAAATCAGGTTTCTGACAAAGAGTAAGTAACCAATAAATCATACTTCATACTCCTTACAAAAAGCAGAATGTTTTGTTTTTTTCTGGTCTGCCCCTCAAATTATAAACTCCTTGAGGGCAAGGACCATGCCTTCCTAATTCATGGTTGTAGCCCCATATATGATCCAGGCTTGGCACACTGGAGACTATAAACACACCTGTAAGGAATCAACAACCCAACTGATGCAGTGCATAAGCAGTAGCTGCTGCCCTGGTTACTCAGCATTTTCCCCGAGTAGCAGTCTCTCAGGGCTCACCCACTTTGCTGTTTTATAATCAGCTAGAAGGCACTGTATTTCAAGGCCTTTCAAAGGGAGCCTCTGGGGTCACTGACAATAAGCAGACAGAATCATCCCCACTTAGATGGATTCTCAGCACTGAGTACTCATCAATTTCTCCCAAACACCCTTAAAAATTCTGCTCATTGCTGAGGGCTTTCTAGCTTGGAAGGTACCACTTATCTGCATCTACTAACACATTACAGGCCACTTAGGACTCTTGAGTCGGCAAGCCCAAACAGGAACAACAGTGACCAGTTTCTGCATGACAGAGCTCTTTCAGTCCCTTCCCACCCCATCATCTCTGCCTGTGATATGGGCTCAGAGCTTGGTCAGGCAGACAGGCAGGAGAACCCGAGACAGGCAGGGAGTCAAAGGCTGCCAACCTGTTTACAAAACCTCTCTTCAGTTCCTGAGAATATGGCTTGTGACTGTCATTCACAGACTGCATCCAAATTCAAGGCAAGAAAGAAGAAATGGGTCCTGCCCCGGAAACCACTCAGAACCAGCGCTGCCTCCCCACCAGTACTCACGCCTTGACATCTGCTGTCTCCTGGGACGTGCGTGTGAGGGTACGGGAACGCAGGCGCTCGCCTGCTTGCTGGATCTCCTGTAAGTTCCGTTCCACATGGGGAAGCTCGGAGATGCCCTCAGTCTCAGCAGCAAGCTGTTCAGCTTGCTGAAGGAGCTCACCAAACCCCTCAGTATCCATTGGAAACACAGATCCTAGGTGGGGGAGAAAGAAGAAAAGACCTAAATCAAGGGAAAGATAGACTTCAAATATTGCCTGAGTCTGTTACCAGCTTAATGAAACACTAGGACTTTTTGTAAACAGAAAAGGAGACAGCTCATCAACAAGCAGGATTTGTTCCTGAACATAGCCCAAGAACAGGCCTGACACAGAAAATGAATCAGGCTGTGAAGTAACAGATCAGTTCTGTGCATATTGACAGCCCCAAGACTGATTTCTGCCACCAGAACAAATGCAAAGATATTAAGCTGCAGACCAGAATCCCAGCCTCCTTCTACAAACCTACAGAAGACAGAAATGGAAGCCCCCTCCAGGAGAATCAAAGAACAAGTACTCCACACCACCACCACCTCCTCCTCCTCCGATGGTCTCAGAAAAATACCAAAGGGTGCCACACAGTGTATAGGGTCTTACCTCACAGAATCCTCACAATGACCCCATGAGGCTCCCGAGGAGACAGAAGCAACTACAGTCCGTGGAAGCTTAGTTACATGCCCAGAATACTCTGCTATGATTTGATTGAACTGAATCAGAATGCAGGTCTTCTTCTGACCAACCCCACCCCCATTTATTCTAACACAACTGTATCATCAATAACACAAAGACTTTCTTTTTTACTCCTGCCCAGGTCTCCATTCACATGTTCTTTAGCTTACAAGATCACTAAGGGCAGTGTCCATTCATTATGTATGACCTTCAGGACATTAGACTTAATTGTTACTATACCTACTCTTAAAAATACAGATATTACTAATAATTCTGCTAATATAAATAGCAGCTAGCTGTTAGACTGAACCTGATTAGCAAGACCAGCTGTTTCTCCAAAATGTTAGAGAAAAGCCCTATGAATAGTGTTCCTATATACATTTATGATTCTTAAATATACCATACCATATTTCTATAAGATGGTCCAGTATAAAAACATTCTCCCTGTCCAAAAAAATGTTTCTAACTCCTACCACCATTTGAGTCAATACAAGATAAAATGTATCATCATCATTCTTTAAAGGGAGAAGAAATTCCTTTAAACAGTAGCTCTTGTTGCTTATTCTTCCTTTCTTTGTTTTAAATCCCTGGCTTCTATTGCATATATGAAATCTTACTGATCTAGCATTATAGTTATAATGTTAATATAATACATAATTATATCTCAGCTATGAAGTACAGGTTAATGTTAAAAGGGCACCATTACCGCCATAAATCCACAGCAGGAAGATAAGGACTTTTTAAAATGAGCATTAAAGGACATTAACTTTAAATGCAAGGGCAAGAGGTTAGAGCAAAAATAGCTTAGCTGGAGTAAACATGAAAACACTTTGGTTATGAAGTTTCAAGCTGACTTTAATCTTTATTAAAAAAAAAAAATAAAAAACACCATCACTTTTAAGCCAAAGTTTCTAGAAAATGTTTTTTTTGACCCAACACAATCAGGCTGTAACAGGCCATTTCTGCCTGTGGGAGAATGGGGATGGTAGATAGGAAGGTATTCTTCAGACCTTGCCTCCCACAATGTATTCCCAACCTAACAACCAGTGATCCTTTTAAATTCAGTCAGATGATACCCCTCCTCTGCTTAAACCTCATAAACAAAACAGAGTGCAGCGGATGGGGCCCCAGTTCCCCTTACTACCCATATTCATCTCCAGCTCCAGTGCCACTCCTTGTCAGCACTCTGGCCACACTGGGGCTTCCCTGCTGGTCTCCATGGATCAAGCACATTCTAACCTAAAGCCTCTTCCTGTTAACTCATGGCTGATTCCTTGTTTCAGCTCAGGTGTCACCTTGCCTTTGAAGCCAACTCAGAATATTCTATTTAAAAATGCAACTAAACCCCAGGCCAGCCCTTCCCCATCTCCCTTACTATCACCTTCACTAGAAGATAAACTGCACAAAGACAGAGTTTTGGCCACTGATGTACCCCAAGCTCCTCGAACAGTGTCTGGCACCAATGCCTGGTGCTCATTTGTCAAATGAGTTGGAGAGCTTTTACTCCTCTACTTGTTGGAAATCTGTCCTTCTCAAAGGCTTCCTGCCCTCCCCTGCCAAATCAGCATCCACTGGCACACAGAGACCTGAGCAAAAACATTCCCTTCTAACTACCAACTGATACTTAACATTTATGGGGCTGCAGAGCATAAGGCACTAATAGTATAAGTGGCATGAATTCAGATCACATTTGGTTTAGACAAGTGCTTTCCCTCTAAATATCCAGATGAAAGTCAGTAGTATTTTAGAATAGCCAAGTTTCAGGTGAGCAGAACTCCAAACCAAAAGAATAAATAGGTAGATGTAGAAAGAATTTTCTACATGTCTCAGGTTAGGAATACAAAGAAAATTGAGTATATCCCACATCTGCTTGGGAGGAAAGAAAGAGATATATTTAATATCACAGTTTTGTTTGTTGGGGTTTTTTTGTTTGTTTTGTTTTTTATTTGGGCTTTTTTGGTATTACAGCTCAAACCCAGGGGCGCTTTACCACTGAGCCATATACCCAGACCTTTGTATTTTGAGACAGGGTAAGTTGCTGAAACTGGCCTTGAACTTAGGAGTCTCCTGTCAGCTTCCTGAATAGCTGAGATTATAGATGTGTATCATCACACTTGGATTATAACACCACAGTTGGGAAAAAACTGGATCTGTCCTGCATTATAACTCAAAACAGAAGAAATTAAAAGTTTTACTGAATTTTCATATCTATACTTTGATGTAGTCATCATCCCATTTCATTAAAATGTTTTCAATTAATGATTTCATAAACTTATAATTTTTATCCCCTCCACAAAATATATATCAATTTAGCCATAAAATAAAGATTAAGCCATTAAATCAATTCTAACCCAAGGCAGGGGGGTGGGGGGAAGACTTCCTAGCATTGTCCAAATGATCCAGGGGAGAAAAAAATCCAAAATCCAAGCTTTGTGTTGGAAAATCTGGAGAGCTATGGAGAAGGGAGCCAGGAAGAAGCCACAGTAAGAACTCACAGAAGTGGGTGGGGCTGGGGTTGTGGTTCAGTGGTAGAGCGCTCGCTTGCATTGCATGTGTGAGGCACTGGGTTCGATCCTCAGCACCACATAAAAAATAAATAAATAAAATAAAGATATTGTGTCCATCTACAACTAAATATATCTAAATATATATCTAAATATATATTTATATTATATATATATTTATATCACAGAAGTGGGATCTAAAACTGCAGCAAAGCGGGGTCTGGACATGGAAGGGTCAGCAAGGACAGGCTCACAGCACTAGGACTCTTATAGACCAACAATGACTAAGCCTTTGTGCAATTAGGAGAGGCCTTTGGCAACTCTGAAAGGTGCTTTGCAGAGCATCACAGAAGGTACAGTCCAGAGAATCAAACTGCCAACCATCCAAGACACTGAGAACTTTAAAAGGAAGGCAAATTTATCACTGCTCTTAGAAGATGGATTGGTTACCCTTGGGGTGGGGCTGAAAATCAGGTTTTCTGAGTGCTAGTTAACAGTGTGTTCACTTAAAATTCATCAACCTAGACTCATGATCTGTGTGCTTTTCTGATCATGCAGCATACTTCAGTAAAAAAAAGCCCCTCCTAAAACAAAGGACAATGACCCACTGGTTTTCAGAGACTGCAGTAGGGCATGCTACTCTGCTAAAAATAAGGAAAGTTCCTAGTAGAAAGTTCCCAAGATCTAGATCTCTTCCCCACACCTACAGGATGCTGAGGAAATTAAAGAAAAAATTAAAGTCCACAGCTTTAGAGAGACAGTTCCCACCCAGAACTAAAGCAAGCAGTGGCCAGACTCCCATCTCTTCACATTTGTCTGCTGTAATCTGTCACTCAATGTCCAAAAAACATTCATTCTGGGGGCACATCAACATTCTTAATGGGGGGTGGGATTCCCAAACAGCATATAAGGTGAAACAAACTAAATTATAAAAGCAGAGCAAAAATGCATCAAATAATTGCAGTTCACTTTTTTTTTTTTTTTTAGGTGTAGATGGACACAACACAATGCCTTTATTTTTATGTGGTGCTGAGAATCGAACCTGGGTCCGCTAGGCGAGCATTCTATAGCTGAGCCACAATCCCAGCTCCACAGTTCATTTCTGTTAACAAGTGAGTCTTAATTGTGAAAAACCTGATCATTTCTACATCCTCGATATAACCATGTTAAATATTTAATCAAGCCAGAAAAGAATAGATTCTTAAATACTCAAACTGCTAAGTTCTTTTAAACCATTTAAAATCAGTATTCTAAAACAGCAGCCCTTTCAGGATTTTGCAAGTGATCTGAATCTCAGTCTCTAATGCTATACATGCTTACTATATTAAAATGTCTATGGAATCTGTTTTCTGCGATTATCAGTTTATTTTAAAACATCAGCCACAGTAGACTACCTCTTTACATTTACCCAGGGCTTGTGGACTCTCATGCTGGGGAACGACTGAGTTCTCTAAAGACCACTGAATCATCCCAGAAATAACCATTACACTAGAGTTCTCTTACCCAGGCTAATGCTACTTCTAGAACATACTCCAGAACAGTGGAGCCTTCAGAACCTCAAAGCTGACAGGGACAAAGAGGCATATGAAAGGCCTCAGCTACCCATACTAGACCTGTCAACCAACTCTTGCCAAGTTTCTAGTCTCCTAGGGCAAATAGTGGCTATTTTAGGTTTTGTGGGCCATCTCTGTCACAACTACTCAACTCTGCCATTGTAGCCTGAAAGCAGCCATAGAGAGTATGTAAAAAAATATGTAAAAATAAATAAATGTATGTCTTCTAATAAAAATTTAATCATGGATGTTAAAATTTGAATTTCATGTACTTTGAACACATCATAAAATATCCTTCTTTGGATTCTTTTATTTTTCTCTCCTCCTGTTCCCCCACCTCCATCCCCCTGCCTCCTCCTTTGGTTAAAAAAAAAAAAAAAAGCCCCTCCTAAAATAAAGGCCAACGACCCACTGGTTTTTTATACCTTAAAAGTATAAAAATCCTGCTTAGGGCTGGGGTTGTTGAAAGGAAAGTGACCACAACACTTGGAGCGACCAAGAGATCTTTTTGCAGCAGTGCAACAGAGGAGAAAAGAGAAAGAGAGAGACAGCAGAGAGCATGCGCGCAAGGGAGACAGAGAGATCAAGAGAGAGAGACAGAGCAAGAGAACAAGAGAGCAAGAGAGCAAGGGGCCCAGCAGGGGGAGTTTTTATAGCCCAAATCTAACGGGGGCCTCTGGGTCTGTAAGCTGCCTTGTTGGCACAAGGCGGAGTTGAGTGTTCAGCCTTGAGTGGGGGTTGAATGTTCAGCTTTGACGCAAACAGGTGATAAAGGACCAGACAGAGGGAGGTTTGAGTTCGTGGGCCATCCTGCAGCTAACATTTGTTCTGCCCTGCAGATAACATAGTTCAGCCTGTTCTGCACCTAACAGTTGTGGCTCAGTGGCAGAGCACTTGTCTTGCACATGTGAGGCACTGGGTTCGATCCTCAGCACCACCTAAAGATAGATAAACAAAATAAAAAATACTTTTTAAAAAAATCCTGCTTAGTTTATTTGGCTTAGCAGAAGGATTCCAAGTTCAAGGTCAGACTTAGCAATTTTGAGACCCTATCTCAAAACTATAAAGGACTGGGGAAGTAGCTCAATAACAGAACACCCTGGGTTCAATACCCAGTAATGAAACAAAACAAAAAGCCATGTTTGTAGTGGATGATAGATACACATTAAAAAAAAAAAAAAAAAAAAAAAAAATCTGTCTTCCAAAAGTTCTTAATGATATAAAGTTTTGATTAAGTTATAATTTAATGTCAAATATTTACTAGGAGATTTTTTGAAGCCAGGGATGTTTATAATTAAATGACAAAATGTTGCCAAGTTGGCAACTTTGGAAAAAAACTAAAACAGCACTTTACATTGGTATAAATCAGCAGTTTTTATAAAACAGTTTGTGTATAGCAACCCCTTGAAGGAGTTGGAGAGATTTGGATTTTATCTCAGAGATAAACTGATCCACCTTTTGTTCTGCTAGTAAGTGAAGAGTCTGGATTTGAACCAGTGATTTGGGCTCAAAGTCCAGTCTTCTACTTACCCATTCTGTTTAAAGTATTTTTTAAACTTATTTTATTATCCGTTAAAAATTTAAAATAATCCTAAATAGGAAAAACACTATTGGTTTCAGATTTTGAAGAAAAAAATGTATAACTAGCAATATTGGCTATTACTTCTAAAAATGAACTCTCTCCATTTGACAACATCAAAAAAAAGTATAGTAGACCTAACTGCTTTTGGTAGTTGCAGGATCTTTGTAGTGAAAAAGGGCAATATTTGGGGATATAGTAAAATTAGAGCTCTTCAATTAGTGGTAATAAGTATTATTTGATTATATGATGCTCCTCAATTTACAATGGAATCATGTTCAATAAGCCTGTGGTAAGTTGAAAATATCATAAGTCAAAAATGCATTTCATACACTTAACCTACTGAATGAACATCATGGCCTAGCAACACAGTACACGTGGAATCTGCTATTTCCTCTTATGACTGTATGACTGAGAGTTTGGCTCTGCCACTGCCCAGCATCTCAACAGAATATACTATGTCATATTGGTAGCTTGGAAAAAAAAAAAAAAAAAAATCAAAATTTACAGTGTGATTTTTATTGAATGTATATTGATTTCACACCATTGTAAAGTTGAAAAATCATCAAACCATGGTAAGTGGGGAACCATTCATATTGAAATTATGCAGGGAAAGTAGTTGGCATAGCTCCCCTTGCAAGTCATTGCTTCAAGAGAGATTCCTTTAACACCAAAGAAAGATGGATGACCCTGTCTTTCCTCATTTACCTATCTCGGCCCTTTGTATTTCTTGGACACTGGGCTGTTTGGATTGTGGGTGATAAAGGAGAAAAATATATTCATGTGGGTTCTAGTTGCACTATACTTGAAAAGAACATGAGTTCCTTCTAACATCCTGTGTATTAAGTCAAAAGCACATATACAGGACAGATTTCATCATATACAGAATAGATATCTTCCTCAAATATACTCTTCAAATAAACACTTTAAGGAGGGAAGAAGAAAAGCATATATCACACCTTTAATCTTTTTAAGTATTTTTACTACCTGTTCTAGTAAGGGTAATTTTGCCAGGATGTATGGGTAGTAAGCACTGAACCAGGATCTATGTATCAGGTTCAGCTCAGACAGCCTAACAGGGGTTGGCCAAAAAAAAAAGCTTAGGGCTAGAAGTATTTCAGATTTGGGATTTTTTTTTCCCCTTCAGATTTTGGAATATTTGCATATGTACAATGAGATATATGATATATATAAATCCAGACACAAATTCATTTACGTTTCATGTTCATAAAAAGAGGCTGAAGGAGGGTTGGAGTAGCGGCTCAGTGGGAGAGCGCGTCCCTTGCATGTGTGAGGCACTGGGTTCAATTCTTGGCACTGAATATAAATAAATGAATAAAGGTCTGTCAACAAAACATACTTTAAAACAAAAAGAGGCTGAAAGCAATTTTATACAATATTTTTAATAATTCTGGGCACAAAACAAAGTTTCATGGTGTGGAATTTTCTTCTGTGGCATCAGGTTTTTGCTCAGTAAACTTTTGTGGTTTTTTTAATATTTTTTAATTGTCAGTGGACTTTTATTTATTTATACATAGTGCTGAAAATCAAACCCAGTGCCTCACACATGCTAGGCAAGCACTCTACCACTGAGCCACAACCCCAGCCCCTGTTCAGTAAGTTTGATCTTGAAGTATTTTGGATTAGGGGTTAGGGGCCAGGGGTACTCAATCTGTACTGGTTCTGACTGTCTCTCTTCTTTATGGTTAGAAGACATTAGTCCACTTTTTACTGTACCTAAAGGCTGTCAATTATAACAACCACCAAAAGAAAACACATCTTAATAGATATTACTTTTCCAGGAGCCCATGGAAAAAGAATAAAAGAGTAATAGAATAAAAAAGTTGTTGTTGGCCAGAGACCATGGCGCAGGCCTGTAATTCCAATGACTCGGGAGGCTGAGGCAGGAGGGCCACAAGTTCAAGGACAGCTTCAGCAACTTAGGGAGATCCTCGGCAATTTAGTGAGACTCTGTCTCTAAATAAAAAAAAAAAAAAAAAAAAGGGCTAGGGGTGTAACTCAATGGCAAAGCATCCTTGGGTTCAATCCCCAGTACGGAAAAAAAAAAGTTGTTGAATAATTCTTTATAGTCCCATAAGATAAAAAGACAGTAGACTTCATTATAATTCAGAAGACAGACTTCTAGACAAAACAAAGAACTAATATAAATTAACCTAGACAGAAAAGAAAAACTTAGGTAATTTAGTAACAATAATGTCCTGAATGACTCAGTGTTAGCAGTAAGAAAAGTGCAGGTTTTCCTGATACATAAAATATCACTTGTATTGACTGATCTTCAGCGAATAAAGAAAAGTAACCTGGTAGCAGGTAGAAACATAAACAATCCACATAAGAAACCTTCTGATAAACTCCTTGTCCAAGCCAGGAGAAGGCTGATCTGGAAAGTAAGAACTATGGACTCCAGCCTGGCTCCACCTCACATCACTCCCTGACCCTGGGAATGGATCCTCCCTGAACCTGTTTCCTCACTGGTAAGATGATGGGGTTGTCTCAGGTAATTTCCAAAGGTCTGCTCACCATGAAAAGTCATAAAGTGGGATACTTTATGAAGTCTTTAAACTTACTTTATGCTTCCTCAGAAGGAACAGCCTCATTTTCAGGTAACAGAAATTATCTACACACAGAACCTTAGAAATGACACCGGCTCCATCTAACAACCGGCAATGAAGAATCAGATCATCAAGTTTGCCCCAAAAGGCCTTTGGCCCTGGATCTCTCTAAACCAGTGATTCTCCACTGGGGATAACCACCCCACAAGGGACATTTGGAAATATCTGGAGACATTTTTGGTTGTCACAACTTTAGGCATCTAGTTAAGAGGCCAGAGATTCTGGTAAACATCTTTAACACACAGCACAGCCTTCAACAAAGAAATATTTAGCCCTAAATATCAATAGTTCCCAGCTTGAGAATATCTGCTGTAAACCAAAGGCTTCTTGTCCTAAAGGCCAAGACACCCAGATTAGAAGCACTAGGAAACCCTGGAAATATATGCATTTTTTAATGAGAAAAGCACTAAACCTTTTATCAGGTTCTAATAAAAGCCTAGGTCCCTCCCCCTCATAGAATTATCCCATCTGAGTTTTTTATGGTGTTATATGCACACCCTGGGTACCACATAGCAATGGAAAAGATCAAACTACAGCTCCATGGGTCAACAGATAAGTTTCACAGACATAGTGGAGAACTAAAGAAGCCAAACACAAAAATAGAACATAATATGATTCTATTCATATGGATCTTAAAAACAGGAATGGTGCTAGAAATCAGAACACAAGTTATCCTTAGGGGCATGCAGAAATGCTTACTGGAAGAAAGCATAACAGAACTCTCTAGATAATATGGACTCAACTGTTCTCCTCAAAATCCTTTTGAAGCCCTAACCCCAAGTGGGATGGTTCTTGGAGAAGATGCCTTTGGGAGGGAATGAGATTTAGGTAAGGTGATCAGGGTGGGGTCCTCAGAATGCAATTACTGTCCTTATCTAGAAAGGGGAGACACCAGAGAGCCTGCCTCCCCACACACAGGAACAAGGAAAAGCCACGTAAGGAAAATAAGGTGACAGTCATCTACAAGCCAAGAAGAGAACTCACCAGAATCCAACCATGCACAGACCTCCAACCTCCAAAACTGTGAGAAAATAATTTTTCTGCTGTTTAAGCCACTCAATCTACAGTATGGTACCTTAGCTGACAAAGGTGCTTTGAGTACTGGAAATGTTCTCAATGTCAACAATGGTCACAAGAGTGAATACGCAAAGAAATCATGGAGCCATACCATTAAGATCTGTTAACAGTTTTTAGGAGGAAAAGCAAGAAACATTATTAACATAAAAGAAAACAATTAGCATTATCACCACAAGTTAAAGCTGAGAGATTTTTACTTTTCATTTTATACCTGTTAGTCTGAATTCTTTTCAATTATATACATGACCTAATATAATTCCTAATAATTTGTCCATTTTGGGACTGTTCAAAATTCCCAACTTCAGAGTACTTACATTACCACTGTCCCTGAATCCTCAATGGCAATAACTGTCACCTCCACACCTGCACCCTTGCACTCCAATTCCAACCTGAAGTTTCCAGGCACCACCTGTGCATTTCCTCTCAATTATATTTGTCTGTATCTCTGTCTATCTCTGTCCCTCGCTCCTTTATACACATACACACACATCCCACATCTCACCATGCAAGTATCTGTCCACAACCACCACTACCCCTGGCTACCCTTCCCCTCTTCTCAACTCTGGACCCAGCACCTTCTGATTCTTATTCACCCTTCTCCTTTGCATCTGAGCATAACTCAGACTGTACTCTTATAAAATGTCCCTCCCTCTCCGGGCTCAGAAACCAAACACACATAGATAAATGAAAGCAAGCAGGCAGGATCCTCATTATCTACACTCTTGCTACTCCCTAACAAAAACTCTGAAATCAAATTCTGTAGATTAAGAAAACATTCCTAATTCTCCAAACTTACAATCCAAACTCATTATCTGGCAAAGGTACTTACGTCCTGGGAATGTTCTGTTGCTTCTATCCCCCTCATCACTTAGCCAGATGTCTTTTCCTTTAAACCCCAGTATTTGTTGAGATGCTAGAACATGTAGGCCCCCATTCTAACCTCTCCCAGTGCACATCATCCTGCTCTCTGTGGCCACCTCAACCTTTCCAACATCATTTTCCTGCTAAAAAGCCCTGGCTGGCTCCCTGTCACAGGGGTTTCAGATGAGACTGCTTTTGACTTTCTAAACTCTCAGGATAAACCCTATACATAGTCATCTGATTTCTTCTGTCCCTGACCATCCCTGTACAGGCACTGCTTTGTATCCTTGCCCATGCTATTTCTCCCAACCTTCCATTGCACCCCTAAGATTCAGCCAGCAAGTCCACTCATTAATTGAGTGACTTTGGACAAACTAATTACTCTCCACAAGCCTCATCTGTGAAATGGAAAAATGGGGTTCCACCACCATGCCATAGGCCATGAGTTCCAAATTGATGGGGCAAGCTAACCTTGGACTTTGCCTCTAAAACTAAATAAACTTATTTTCTTTATCAAGTCTTTGCCCTTGCCAGAAATGCTCCCAGATATCCCCAGGACTCACTCTCTTATTTCAATCAGTTCTCCTTTAGTAAAACAGCCCAGGGACCACATTTTATATGTGTATGTTTACTGCTGTGGTGTACTCCACAGGAACATCAGTCCAATGACAGCAGAATTGTCTCATTCACCACTGTATCTCCAAACCTACAACTTGGAACATTGATTTATTTCTTATTTATCAACTATATTATTGTGTGTCAAGCCTTGGTGCTAGGCACACATCCTGGAATAAAACATAAACCTCCCCACACTCATATTTTAGAGGGGGAAGACAAACTATACACAAGATAAATAAGCAAAATACAAGTGCCAAGAATAACTAAAGCAATGAAGGAAGACGACAAGAAGTGAGGAAAGCCCCAGTTATTAAGTCCTTAGTGAAGACCTGAAAGTGGGAGGGTAAGCCACATGGATACTAAACTGCAAGTAAAGGGCCCTGAGGCCAAAGCATGTCAGTAAAAGGGGAGGGCAGCAGAATTTGAGACTTGAAAAGCAACATTGGATCAGATTATATAAAGCTGAACAGCTCACTGTAAGAAGTCTGTCTATTATTATTGAAATGGGACTCAATGGAGGGTTTATTAAGTAAGGAGGGAATATGATTTGATGGCCTATGTTTTAAAAAGGATCACTTTGTGCTATGCTGAAAACAGGAACCAGGGCAGAAGTAATAAGACCAAATGGAAAGCTATTTCAATAATCCAGGTGAGAGGTGGTGATGATGGAGCAGGGCTGTCCGCAGTAGCTGTGAAATGAGAAAGAGAGAGCAGCTAAGATGACACAAAGGCCATCCTTTTTTTCCATTACTGGCATAAGAAAAAAAAAATGGCATGAGTAGTCTTTTAGAGAAGGAGATGGTGAGAAGCTTGCTAGCTCTACGCTCAGTTTGAGTCGACTATCATCCATCTTAGTGGAGACATTAAATAGGCAGCAAGGTGAAGGTCAAGCAGAAGCCTAAGCTGGAGACATAAAGATGCTAGCTAGTCTATGTTAAAGCAGGATAATATCAACATGAGTGAAAAATGAAAATGTGGAAAATACAAATGCACACTGGAGAAGAGTTGAAAGAAAGAAAAAAAAGCTTCAAGCCTGAGGATACCCTCCCTCACTCCCCAGACAGAAGATGAAAGGTGACCTCTGCTTGCGTTCAAAGACATCTTAAAGGGGGAAAAAAAAAGAAGAAGAAGAAGAAGAAGAAGCCGCCGCCAATCTCCTTCCCCTAGCAGAGGGACAAATCGTCGGATCGTCCAAACTTTGGCCAAAGACCCATGGAGTCAGCCCTGTGATTTTTTAAGAACAGATCCATTATACTTGGCATCGCCCTTGCAGAAGATAAGGATGCAGCGAGCCCAACGAAAGGTGAGCCACCTCCAGGTTCCAATCATTAGCAACCCCTTGGAGACAAACCAAGGTTGACAGAAGCTCATGGGGTGGTCTCCCCCCACCCCTTCCCTCGGAAGGCAACGGCTCGCGTACAAGGTGTGGGACAGGGAGTGGGGCACGCGAGCTGGCAGGGCGTGGTCAGTGGGTACTCAGGCCCTTCACCAAGGTTTGGAGCCCGGCGGGCTGGCGCGGAACGTGGCGGAGGTGTGGCGCGCCGCGGCAGAGCCTACGAGGGGAAGGAGGGGTCCTGGGGCCGAGGCCCTGGGTGCTGAAACAGGGCGGCCACACGGCAGCCCCGCGCCTGGATGGGGCGGTTGGACAAGGTGTGGTCGCCGGCTCCGGCGTGCCCGACTGCCGTGAGGCCAAGTGTGAGCGGCAAGGCTCCCAGCGTGGGGGCAGAGCTCCGCCCAACCTCGGGGTCCGGCGTCCAAGGACAAGTCCCAGTCCCAAAGCCGCCGCAGCGACACGCTTACCTAGTAGCACTACAGCCTTCCTTGCCGTCCGGGTCCGGCCGGGGAACGCAGCCGCCGCTACTCGCGCCGCCCGCCCGCACTTCCTGATTGGCCGGCGCGGCCGCTCCCAGAAGGCCCCGCGCGGCGCGCCGCCGAATGAACTTTATGGAGACCAGCGGCGGAGGACAAGGACATGGGCGGGGCCGGGGCGGGGATGGGGCGGGGCCGGGGCTGGACGGGGGCGGGGCCCGGCCGAGGTGTCACTCCGGCACGCCGGAGGCGTGCCCACGTGGTGGGAGTTGGCTCTGCTTGGAGGGAGAGATCTACAGTTCCCGGGGCATAAGAGATTTATTACCCCTTATTTTATTGAGTACCATTGAAGGGTCATGCCCTGTTCTAGGCCCTGGGGACACAGTCGCGTCCACGGCCCTCATGGAGGTCTCCAGCGAGAGAAACAAAATATAATAAGTAACTGCGGTTTATAAGGAGAGCTATGAAGAAAACAAGCAGAGTGCTGGGAGACTGGGTGGCCAAGCAAGGCCCCTCTGAGGAGGTGACAGCCCCGCCGGAATGGGAAGGATAGGAAGGGTCGCTCCTGTAGATGACTGACTGCAGAGCTTTCCGAGCAGAGGAGCAAAAGTGAAGGCTGAGGAAGGAGAAACCAGCTTGGCGTTTGGAGAACAGAAAGGGGGGCCGTGACTAGGAGCAGTGGAACACTCCAGTAATCCCAGCCCCTGGGAGGCGGAGGATGGCAGATTCAAGGCCATCCTGGGCAAGTTAGCGAGACCCTATCTCAAAAAATAAAATGGGCTGAGCATGTAGCTCAGGGCTTGACTAGTATGTGAAAGGCCCTGGATTAATTCCCAGTGCAAAATAATAATAATGATGATAATCATCATCATCATCATGTTTCCTTGCCATTTTAAGAGTATCAGTCTGTCGGTCACGATGGCGCATTCCTGTAATCCCAGAGGCTTGAGAGACTGAAGCAGGAAGATTGCAAGTTTGAAGTCAGCCTCAGCAGTTTAGCGAGACCCTGTCTCAAAAAATAAAAAGGACTGAGGATGTAGCTAAGTGATAAAACACCCCTAGGTTCAATCCCAGTACCAAAAAATATGTGCCTTAGTTTGTTTGGGCTGCCATAATCAACTACCAAGGACTTGAAGGCTTATACACAACACAAATTTATTTTTCACAGTTCTGGAGCCTGTGAAGTCCTAGATCACAGTGCTGGTACATTCCGTGTCTGGTGAGAACCTGCTTCCCGGTTCACAAACAGCAATCTTCTTGCCATAACCTGGCTTGACAGAAGGGGTGAGAGAGCTCTCCAATATTTGTCTCTCTGCTTCTAGTATATCTTTTATAAGGGCACTCATACTGTTCACAAGTATGAACAGTGACCTCGACTCTTGTGACCTACTCACCTACTAGAATTCTCACCTCCTAATACCATCACCTTGGGGATTAGAATTTAAACACATAAATTTCTTTCTTTCTTTTTTTTCTTTTTTTTTTTTTTTGGTACTAGGGATTGAACCCAGGGGTGCTCTACCTCGGAGCTACATCTACATCCCCAGTCCTTTTTACTTTTTATGTTAAGACAGGGTCTCACTAAGTTGCTGAGGTTGGCCTTGACCTGCCGATCCTCTCCCTCAGTCTTCCTAGTCACTGGGATTACCAGTTATGCCATTCCACCTGACTCATAAATTTTGAAGGGACACATTTAGTCCATAGCAATTAGTATCCAGCTTTGTTTACTTTTAACCCCTGATACCAGAATTTAGTGTGGTTTCTTTATAAATCATTTAAAAATCATCAATGTTAATTGACAATATGTATGGAGGTGACCTTGTCCTCAGATATTAAATATGTATCCAGATTCTACTGAGGTCTGAAAATATCCACAAAGGTAATAGTATCTTGCATGTGAAGAATGTTTCCTATTTTCATCTTGCTTTTTCCCTTGATGAAAAGGGTTTTTGTTTCGTTTATTTGTTTTTTGTGGTGCTGGGATCAAACCCAAGGCCTTGCACATGCTACACAAATGCTCTTCCACTGAGCTACACCCTAGACCTTTTTATTTTTATTTTGAGACAGGTTCTCAGTAAGTTACCCAAGCTGGACTCAAACATGGGATTGTCCTGCCTCAGTCTCACACCTACCTAGGATTACAGGTACAGGCAAGTACCACCATCCTGGATAATTTTTAATGATAGCCAAGTGATCATGAACATTGCCAAATAAAAAAATCAGGATATTCTCTGTATTAGTCAGGGTTCTCTAGAGGAACAGAATCAACAATAAGTATTATTATAAAAGGGAGACTTATTAGGTTGGCTTAAGTGACCAGAAGCTGGATAGTCCACAATTGGCCATCTGTAGGCTGGAGAAGTAGAAGAACCAGTAACTACACAGTCCAAGATGCTGAAGCTCCAGAACAAGAGAGATCAACAGTGCTACCCTAGTTCAAGACAACAAGAAGCGAGAATTTGATATCCTCAAATGATCTCGGCAGCAATCAAAAACCCATTCAAGAAGAATCAACCCACTCAAGAAGAGTCCCTAGGATCTGTGGCCGCTTCCTTGTTCTTCCAACTTTCATTCCATCCAAGCCATCATCCTATTGGTGGGTGCTGCCCAAGCTTAGAGAGGGTCACCATTTCAGTTGGCTATCTTACATACCAATCATTCCTAGACACACCCTCACTGATACACCCATAATCCTCTTAATCCTTGTGCATCTCTTAATCCAATCAAGTTGACAATCCAAATTGACATTACATTTATTCTTTTTTTTTTTTTTGGTGGTGCTGGGGATTGAACCCAGGGCTGTGTGCATGCAAGGCAAGCACTCTACCAACTGAGCTATATCCCCAGCCCCTACATTTACTTTTTAAAGTGGAAGGTTTCCATGTTGTAAAACCCAGCAACTCCACTCCTACATACACGCCCAAGAGAAACCCACACATTTACCTCAGGAAGTGTGAGGAAGAATCTTTACTGCAGCCCAGCTCCTAATAACAGAAAACTGGAAACAAGCTGAACGCCTATTAAGCATCCCCCCCCATAAAAGGGATAGATAGATTTTGGGATATTTTGCAATGAAACGTTGCACAGTAGTGAAAATGAGTGTGCTACACTGCAAACAAATGTTTGAAGTATAATGTTTACTGCAAAAAAGAAGTATCAGAAGATGACACCGTACAGCAGAGCTCAAAATTTCTAACAAGGCTTTGAAAAACAAGTAAGTAAAGCCAAATAATATATTACTTATGCATAAACATATTTGTGACAAAACTAAAAAATGATAAATAGGAAATTGCAGGTTATAGTTATCTCTGGAAATAGGAAGGGATATAGGAGGACCACACAGGGAAATGTAAGCTATTGAAATGTTATAGTTCTTGGGGGAAGGAGGTTGTTCACAGGTGTTCATTAAATTATTAATTCATTATTACATATAGATAGTTTTGTGTTAAGTAATATTTTTAATAATAAATGGAAGATGGGTGCAGTGGTACATGCCTATAATCCCAGTGATTCCGGAGGCTGAGGCAGGAGGATTTCAAGTTCAAAGCCAGCCTCAGAAACTTATGGAGGCTCTAAGCAACTCAGTGAGACCCTGTCTCTAAATAAAATATATATATATATTTTGAAAAGGGCTGAGGATGTGGCTCTATGGTTAAGCATTCCTAAGTTCAATCCCTGGTATCGATAAATAAGTAATAATAGGAAAATGCCCAAGGAAAGAAAAACTGTAGAACAAAAGACCTGTACTTTCAACTGTTAATACACATGAAAGAGAGGGTGGGGTGAGAGAGAAAGAATTGCCAAAGTAGGAATGGCATCTTACCTGGATGGTGGAACTCTAAGTGAGCCCTTAAAAGGTAGTGTATCTGCAATAAAATGACCATGCATAATTCCCAAAATCAGAAAAAAATATATATACTAACACTTGGTTTGTTTAGTTTTATTTTATTTTGTTTGCACAAGAGTTATGACAATCATCTGCTTTCCAATATTTATCCAGGTATATAATCTAAAGATTTTCTTTCAAGCTTCTAAACTCAACTCCAGACCCATTTCTTGGGTCTTCTTGTGAAGACAGGGATTTCTTTCTCCTGATGTCAAGGTCTGTATTGCCACAATTTCTGGAGCTGTTTCTGTCTGTTAATAATAGTTCAAAAGAGTCTCCTTTCCTGCTCCTTCTTCACCTCATCCTCTTTCTCCTCCTAGTGCTGAGGATCCAACCCAGGGCCTTACACACAGTAGTCAAGTGCTCTACTTCTGAGCTAACCTCACCCCTAGAAGAATTTTCCTGAACATCCGTTTGAGCTCAGAAGCTTCCAAGTGCATTTGTCTTGAGAGTTGTTCTGAGATGTGCTCCACGGTCCCTGTAAGGCTTGTACTTTCCCCCTGAGTTAGGGAACTGCATGGTTTTTCCTACTTAAAAGGAAGCTTTGGCATAACAGAGAGTCCCTACCTTTTCCCATTTAGACCTGCTGGTTCCTAGACATTCTTTAACAGAAACCTTTTTCCAAAAGAAATCTTACATAGAGCCCTTTATGCAACACAGATTTTCCATGTCTTGTGTAAGTGCCAAGGATGTAACATTATCTTTTTGCCTGCATGATCATATCAAATAAACTTAAGCCTTTGTACACCCATCTAGCTGACTTGTAGTGCTTTCAGATACTCAGTCTGCAATCTAACTCACAGAGTCTATGGAACATGCATTCAGTCCACTAGACTGTGTTAATCAGGCAATGAAGTTCCAGTGGACTATTGAATTCCTTTCTGCCCTTACTCTTAGACCCTGTGTTATGTATGATTGGTGACTTCTGATTTAGGCCTACCATGTCCATAGTGATTGGTTCAAGGATGGATCAATGACCCAAAAGGTTCAAGAAAAAAAAAAAATCTCAAGATGCTCTGCTTAGGTAATTCTTTTTACCATTGGAATTGGAAGTGTGAAGTGTGAAATTAACCTCCTTAAAGTTTGTTTTGCCAGGCACAGTGGTGTATACCTGTAATCCCATTGACTCAGGAAGCTGAGGCAGGAGAATTGCAAGGTCAAGGCCAGCCTCAGCAACTTAGTGAGATCCTATCTCAAAAATATAAATTAAAATGGGGCTGGGGATGTGGCTCAAGTGGTAGTGCGCTTGCCTGGCATGCATGAGGCACTGGGTTCTATTCTCAGCACCACATAAAAATAAAATAAAGATATTGTGTCCACTTAAAACTAAAAAACATAAATATTAATTATATAATTTATATATATTATAATTATATATATATATATATAAAATTAAAAAGGGTTGAGGACATAGCTCAGCGGTAGAGCACTTCTGGGTTCAATCCTCAATACCAAAAAGGAAAAAAAAATTGTGTAATTATTCATTAGCCATTAGGGAAGAATTTGCCTAGGAACAAAGACAAATCAGAAGAAAGCAATGTGAGCCGGGCATGGTGGCACATGCTTATAATCCCAGCAACTAGGAAGGCTGAGGCAAGAGGTCCCAAGTTTGAGGCCAGCCTCAGAAATTTAGCAAGGCCCTGAGCAACTTAGCAAGATCCTGTCTCAAAATTAAAAATAAAAAGGGCTATAGCTAACTGGTAAAGGGCCCGGGTTCAATCCTCAGAACTAAAAAGAAAAAAGGAAGAGGAGGAGGAAGAAAATGAGGGTAAGGAGAAGGAGGAGGAGGAGGGAGAAAAGGAAGAAAGCAATGTAGTAGCAGATTCAATATGACTAAGATGATGATTTCCCCAAAGTAATTCTTAGATTCAGTGCAATTCCAATCATAACACTAGCAAATTCTAATACAAATTGACCAGCTGATTCTGAAATGTATCTGAAAGTACAAAAGGCCAAGAATATCCCTTGTAGGCATTATTAAAGAAGAAAAACAAAATGGAAAGGGGGCTTATACCTCCAGATATCAAGACTGATTTAAAGCTACAGTGACTTAAAATTGATAACATCAACACAAGAATAGATACTTAGACCAATGAAATGGAATGGAAAGACCAGAGACAGACAATTACATCAAGAAAACTTAGGAGAGAAAGGATGATATTTTCCATAAGTTGTATTGAGTCTACTGACTCTTAAAAAAAAAAAATCCCTATCTCACACTGTATACTGAAAATGGATTCCATATGGATTATAGATCTGAATGTGATCTCAAGACGAAAAGAAAGCACAGCAAAGCGTCTCAAAGATAAAGAGTAGAATTGGTAACTTGCAGAATCTGGGACTGGCAAACATTTTTTATTTTTTTTTATTTATTTATTTTTAATAAAAAGAGTCCCACAGCATTTATTTTCATCTGGTAATAACATAGGTCATCAAAACAATGTGAACTAATGCTTTAGAACTATATTCTAGGCAAAGGGCAGCTAAATTTAAAAAAAAAAATTGTTGCTTTCTCTGTAATTTCTCACTTCATTGATCATTTCTAGTTGGAGACACTTTGTAGCAGAGTAATATTATATCCTTTTAGCATGATCTGACCCAGCTGTTTTCTTGACTTTGTTTTAGAATGAATCTCTTCTGCATCATCGAAACCAATAATACAGCCCTCTATCCGCATATTCACTTGCTCATAGAGCCACACCTGAATCCGGGATCTGTTTTGCAAGTATCTGAAGATGAGGTTGATGGGCTACACCATCACCTTCTGGACCTTCTGGCCCTGGCCACGGTACGCCATGGTGGAATTTCACAAAGACCACACGAACCAGCACGTTACCTCAGAGAGCAACTGGCACACATTTTTTAAATGAAAAACAATCATTGACCATAAAGAAAAGACAGAAAGATTAGGTAGCACTGAAAAGGTCAGCCACTGGAAGAATTTGCCACACAGGTATCCAATTAAGACTCAGATTCAGAATATATAAAGAATTCTTATAAATCAAGAACAATAATTAAAAAAACCCATATAATCCAATCAGAAATGAGCTAAAGACTTGAACAGCTATGTTGCAAGACTATATTACCAGACAATGAGTCTGGTTAATTTTATCTGTCAACTAGACTGGGGCGCCTAGACATTTGATCAAACATCATTCTGAGTATCTCCCGAAGGACGTTTCTGGATGAGATTAGCAGTGAATTTTTAGAGTGAGTAGAGAAGATGGTCCTCCCCAAGGAGAGTGGGCCTCATTCAATCAGTTGAAGGCCTTAATAGAGTGTAAAAGCTAAAACAAAATTCTTTCTTCCTGCCCTCAAACTGGGACATCAGTTTTTTCCTGCCTTCGGATGTGAACTGAAACAAGTGCTGAGCCTGGCAGAGTTCTCCTGGAACAATACCACCAATTCTCTTGGTTCTACAGCTTGCTGACTGCAGACCTTGGCACCTGTCAGCCTTAATAATTGCATGAGCAAATTCCTTATAATCAATCTTTTATATACATCCTAGTGGTTCTGTTTCTCCGGAGGGTTCTCATACAATGACCAAATAGCCAGTAAGTGTACAGAAGGTGCCAAACATAATGTAATCAGTCATCAGGATGAAGAAAATTAAATCCACATTGAAAAATAACTATATACCCACAAGACCAAATGAAATATATACTTTTCCTTGACATACAACCAAAACACACTTGTTTTAAGAATACACCATGAAGGCCAGGGTTGTGACTCAGCGGTAGAGCGCTTGCCTAGCATGCATGAGGCACTGGTAGCACATAAAAAAAAAATAACAAATAAAATACCTCTGTTTTGTGTCCATCTACAACTAAAAAAATATTTAAAAAAAAGACTACAACAAGAGGGGCTAGGGTTGTGGCTCAGTGGTAGAGCACTCACCTAGCATTTGTGAGACACTGGGTTTGATTCTCAGCACTGTATACAAATAAGTGAATTAAATAAAGGTCCACCAACATCCAAAATAAATATTTTTTAAAAAGAATACACCAACAGAGCATAGTGTGGAACACCAGTAACCCAGCAACTTGGGAGGCTGAGGCAGGAGGACTGCAAATTTGAGGCTAGCCTCTGCAACTTAGTGAGACCTGTCTCAAAATAAATCAATAAATAGAATACATGTATGCATGTTTAGGGCATGTACACATCTGCAAGACCATTGCCACATCAAAACACCAAATATTTCTATCATCTACCCCTGCAACACACATTCTAGGAAACTATTGATTTTCTGTCTGTCATTGTGTACTTATTTTCACCAAAAAACATGGACAACAATTATCCTAGCACCATTATTTGTACCAACCCAAAAGTCCATTAACAGAAGAAGGAATAAATAAATTATGTTGTGGTCATACAACAAGATATTGCAGTCACCAACTGGATGAAGTGTATCCACTACCAACAACAAGATGTGTCTCAGATTAATGGTGGGCAAGAGAAGCCAGACCCCAAAGTGTAATTCCATTCATATAGAGTTCAAATCAGGCAAAGCTTATCCATGGTGACAGAGAGAATAACGGTTGTTTGAAAGCCACAGGGGTTGTGTGCTGGGAAGGAGAATGAAGGAAACTTCTGAGATCTGTTGATGTTCTGTTTCTTAACCTAAATGCCAAGTGCATGGGTGTACTTGCTTTTTAAAAATTCATTGAGCTGCATATTTAAGATTTGTGCACTTTGCCATGCATATATTATTCATTACACTACAATAAAAAGTAAAAAAAAAAAATCACCTTCATTGCAGAACATGAAATATTATCATGGCCCAGAATTCACATCACTTCTCCTCCTGCAACTGTTCAGTCCAGAACCTTGTTTTCCTGGTTTGGTATCCTCCATAATACCCAAGGTGTGGTACATGGGAGGGAATCAACAAATATTTCCTAAACAACAGATAGACTCCAGCTCTACTAACTGCCCCCTATCTTTAGCTATTGCCACCAGATTTTTCAGTGGGTAGCCTCCAATTACATAAAGCTTTGTGATCTGTGGCTTAGTGGTCAGCAATATTCTTCCAAAGTCATTAAAAGCTTAAAAGGAAGCCTTTTACTTTGCCCTTCAGATGAGTTTAATTTCAGCTGCACAAAAGGTGACTTGACATTATAAGAGATAGCAAATAGGCTTTTACTAGAATGCCAACTCCTGGAGATTGGTTGGGTCTGCAGCAGGCCTGGTGTTGAGGATACAGAGAGCAAGTCTAGGCTCCACGGAGAGATGCCAGGAGCAGTTGGTGTACAGGTCAGGATGTTTGAGCTGCAGATAACAATAAAGAAATGTATTTGCTCACCTGATCAGGTCCAGCAGCAAGGGGAGCACCAGGTTCATGGAGCAGTCCCAGCTCACCAGGGACTCGGTTTCCATCTCTCTGCTTCTCATCCTCTGTGTGAACCTCATCTTGAGGCAACCGAGATGTTTCTGGTCAAGGAAGGTAGATTATCCTACCCTGCAAAACAGACCATCATCTTTGGGCTCTGTCATCACTCCTGACACATGTGAGACTCCAAAGACATTCTTTCCGACTGGGATCTGTTAAAGAGCAGAGCAAATAAATGAATAAAAGATCACAGAGATCGTTCATTGACTCTAAGCATATACGATGTCCTGTGCCAAGGTCTTTATAAAAGTTTTCTCCCAACCACTCTCTCGAAGAGGTTCTATTGACAGTCTCATTTTACAGATGCAGAAAATAAGACTAGAGGGATGAAGTAGTTTTTTTCAAGGTCATTTGTTGAGCTCAGGACTCGGGCCCCATACTCTAGATTAATCCCAACACTCCCCCTTCTGCCCCATAGCGATAGTAATATCTCCTACACTGTAGAGGACGCCATACTTTAAAAGTGACAAGAACAGGGAAGATGTGGAGGAACCAGTTCTCCTATTTTTTCTGGAAGGAATAGAAAATGACACTACCACTTTGGAAAACTGAGAAAGTTAAACACACATCTACCCTAGGACCCAGCCATTCTACCTCCAGGTCTTTATTAGCTGAGAGAAATGAAAACATACTTACCAACACTTTACAAAAATGTTCTTAGCAGCTTTGTGTGTAATACCTCAAGCCAGGCACAGTGGCACATACCTATGGTCCCAGGTTCTTGGGAGACTGAGGCAGGAGGATCCCTTGAGCCCAGGAGTTGGAGAGCAGCCTGGGCAACATAACAAGACTCCATCTCAGAAAACAGCAGTAGCAACCACAAAGCACAATAACTCAAAACTGGAAACAACCCAGGTGTCCATCAGCAGGGGATGAATGGATAAGAGAGCTGTGATGTGGAACAGTCTTCAACAATGACAGGGAATGAGCTAGTCGTTACATCAACATAAATGGATCTCATAGAGTATGTCAACCGAAAGCCAGACATAAAACAACAGACACTGTGCGACTCTATTTATATCAAGTTCAAGAATAGGCAAAGCTAATCTGTCATGATAGAAGTGAGAATTATTCCTTGGATGTATTAACCAGGAAAGGGCATGGGGAACTTTGAGGAGAGCAGGGCCAGAAATATTCTACATCTTGAGATGAGTGTCAACACGGGAGTTCTGTGCCAAAACTTACTGAGTCGTACACTTAGGATGTGTGCATTTTAGGGGGTGGAATTATTTCTCAATAAACTGATAAGTAACATTTTAAAAAAGCGATTCACAGCTAATGTTTTTCTTGAACCTTGCAACCAGCTAGGGGTAGGCAGGGCAGGGTTTGTGCTCATCCTGTATCCTGGGGGAATCTAAGTTCCAGAAGGGATGGGAGTCTTCTGCTGTCGACTCTAAAAAAGCCTGAGAGGTGAATTTAGAAGCTTGGAATTTATATATATATATATATATATATATATATATATATATATATATACACACACACATATATATATGTATATATGTATATATATATATGTGTGTGTGTGTGTGTTTAGTTGTAGATGGACACAATATCTTTATTTATTTTTATGTGCTGCTAAGGATCGAACCCAGTGCCTCACACATGCAAGGCAAGTGCTCTACCACTGAGCCCCAGCCCCAGCCCAAGCCCAGAACCCTGGAAATCTTAAGGAGCTATCCAAAGTTCTTTTTGTGTGTGGCAGGGGAGTACTGGGAATTGAACCTTGGGTGCTTTACCACTGAGCTACCTCCCCAATCCCTTTTCTTTTTTCTTTTGAGACCGGGTCTCACAAAGTTGCTGAGGGTCTCACTACGTAGCCCAGGGTGGCCTTGAACTTGCGAGTCTCCTGCCTCAGCCTCCCAAGTCCCTGGGATTTACAGGCATGCGCCCCGTGCCTGGCTTCAAAGTTCTTAAGTGGACTTGACTGCCAACTTTTTGAATTGAGATTGGAATGAATCCCACACTCTCATTAACCAGCGGCAGCTGACAATCAGATGACATTGTGAAGGTGGTAGGTTTTCTCAAACATCTGGTTGTTTTATTTGTTATTAAACATATTGACTGTTGAGTGAAAAGGAAAAAAACCCATCCTACACATCTCCCCATTGCTGCTGTTTAGAAACAGCTTTGCCGACATCTATCAACTTTGTTTATATCAAATTGGGCAATTTGTCACTGTTGCTGAATTTGCCAAAAGAAAAGTGAATTTGATTGACAAGTCCCCAGGGCTTCTCTCTCTTCCTTTTCAACATTCCAGATGTTTAAGAAAGTTGGATCCACCCCCTAGGAAGTCTCATCTGCGGGTAAAAAAATGTACCCAGGGAGCTTGTGGGATATAGTTCCAGTTTTTGTAGTAACTTTGCTTCCAAGAGACCTCATCTTCTTGATTGGTTCAAATTACCCTCCATTTTCAATGGCTGCCTTTCAATAGAGCCATCTGTTCCAAGGCCCATCTGTCAAGGGCTCTGTTGTGGTTGGTTATTAAATGTATTTGCAGCTGGAGTTTCAAGAAGAAAAAAAAAACTTAGATGACAAAAGAAAAGTATCCCCAAGAGTGAAAGTAGGAAACAGAAACGACTTGTAGCCATTTACCACACTTAGAATTCAGAGGATTTAATCCTGTGCAAACCCAGGAGGACAATAGTAAAGGAGGGTGACTTGGTCCTCCTACCTACATTCCCAGTCCTTTTTATTTTTTATTATGAAATAGGCTTTCCCTAAGTTGCTGAGGCTGGCCTCAAACTTGTGATCCTCTTACCTCGGCCTCCCAAGTAACTGGGATTATAGGGGTGCACTACCTCAGCACACTGTAGGTTTTTTTTTGGGGGGGGTGCTGCAGGGATTGAACTCAGAGGCACTCGACCACTGAGCCACATCCCCAGCCCTATTTTTTATTTTATTCAGAGACAGGATCTCACTGAGTCACTTAGCACCTTGATTTTGCTGAGGCTGGCTTTGAACTCATTATCCTCCTGCCTCAGCCTCCCAAGCTACTGGGATTACAAGTGTGCACCACTGGGTCTGGACTGTAGGTATTCTTACAGGAATACTAATAACCTACCATGAAGGGTTGTTGAAGGGATTTGAACTAATGAAAGACTAGAAAAGACCTTTGCATATAGTAAGTGTTCAATAACTGTTAACTATTTATTCCTGGTAAGCCTGTTGCCACCAAACTTTAGAATTGAGGAGACGCTTTCTTGCCCCACCAGCTCAAAACTGCCAAGCACTCTACATGCATAAAGGACATTGCAGTTGTTCACAAATGTCACTAGACTGGAACCTCTTGGAAGCCCTGGCATGTCACATTAAACTTTGTGCCCACTAGGGGGTGCTCAAGGAATGTGAGCTGAATAACCTTCAAGGGACTCTCAGAATGGTTACGCCTGACCCCTCCCCTCCAGTTATCAAATGGTTTGAAGCAGAGTCTGGATTCCTCAATAGAACTGACAGCCCCAGCATTTGACCCAAACTGGGGCTCAGAGTGTCAAGTGTGGCATAGTGGGGTGGGACCAGCTCTTCAATGTGGCCCCATCTGGGAGGTCAAACCAGTCAAGCCGTAATGTTATTGGCCACAGGAAACCTTCCTGAAACTGTGTTGTGTTGCAGCTTTACTGGCCTCAGAGATGAGATGGTGCCAAGTCCTGGCGATGAGCAGATCAGACCTCAGTAAACCAACACCGGAGTCAACACTCCGGAGGCTGCAGTCACCGGGCTGATGGCTGTCTTAGATGTCTTGTTCTTTTTTAGGTAATGAAAAATAGTCCTGAAAATGTCAGGCAAAAAGTTAGGAGAGAGCTAAGGCACTTGGTTGAGAACCCAACTCTATCCATCGGGCTGATGGAAAAGCTGTATTTCTTTACTTTTTAAAAAAAATCCATACAGGTTTTCCCAGCCTTTCCTTTTTGTAATGTATTTGATTTTGCATGTTGGGAATCTGATCTTTGGTTTCATGGCTCAGTTAAAACTGAAAGGTTTGAAGGGATAATTTTATTCTAATACAGTTTCAATTTTTTAATAATAAAGTTCTCTGATGTTTGTTTTTTTTTTTAAATCCGTACTAACAAGCCAGCACAGTGGTGCACACCTGTCATTCCAGAGACTCAGGGGGCTGAGGCAGGGGATCACAAGTTCAAAGTCAGCCTGAGCAACTTAGTTTCAAAATAAAAAAATAAACAAAGGCTGGGGTAGCTCAGTGGTAGAGCACCCCTGAATTCAATTCCAGTCCTGCAGAAGAAATCTATACTAACGAGAGTCAACTTTTCTACTTTGTTTTTCCCGAAATTAATGACCAGAAATAAATTTAAAATATGTTAAAAGCAAAGCCTGATGCACAATATGAACTTACTAAGTGTGTCCAATGAATGAAAACAAAACAACAACAACAACAACAAAATCCACAATAACATGAGAAGAAAACCAATAACTTCTGTGCTGTGGGTTTGAGGAGTCTAGGCCAAGGGTTCATTCCACCTGCCAACAACAAACAACAATGACCTTTGCAAAAAACAACAATGACTATTGCAATCTGGTTTGGCAAAGAGGGCTCTTTGCTTCCTGTCTTCCATTCATCAAGCAGGGAGCAAAGGAGTTGGCACCCCGCCCAAATCACTCCTTAACAGAAAGCAGGATTAGCATTTATCTTTATCTAGCAAAAAGTTTAGCCTCACACTTCACTCTCCCAAAGGTGCACTATTAGCATGTGTAGAATTAACACTATTTCTGTTGCTCTGGAACCATGAACACTGGAGGGTTATAATAGGATCTTTATTATAATGAAAAGAAAATTAGGGGAAAGTAATTTATAGACTAGACCCTTTACTAATGCTATTAAATTTAGTTCTTCCAACAAACCTTCAGAGTGTCCCCACATTTCAGAGGAGGAATGGGGACTCAGTTGAGGAAGTTGCTCAAGGTCACGTAGCTAAAGAACAAAGCAGGTTTTGAACTCAAGTCAGGCAAATGCTGCAGCCCAGGTTTTGCCTCTGTACCCGTCTCTGTCCCTGGCTGGGAGAGCCTCCCTGTGGTTAATAAGAGCAGCTGTAGCTGATGGCCAATGACAGCACAGCCCTAGGAGAGCTCCTGTGCGGCAGGCAGACTATGACACTGGTGTCCAGGGCTAGCAACCACAGGAATAGCCAACATTTACTGAGCACCTCACAAACACTCGGTTTTGCATGCCTTCATTCATTTGGACATCCCCATAGTAAGGGTTAGTGCAACTTGCCCAGCTCACACGGGCCGTAGGAGCTAGGATCTGAGGCAGCCAGCCAAGTTCCGGGGCTTACATCCTTGCCCTGCTGTCTCCTCTCACACTCACCCACCCCGCATCCTCAACTTCTCTGTTAGACAAGTTGCTGAGGCTGTAAGTAGAGAACAGTGCTTAAAAGGTAACTGAGATGGAGAGAGAGAGAGAGAGAGAGAGAGAGAGAGACAATTGAGGTAGGACTTCTCCAAGGCGCTCTGCCAGGGAATTGTAAATGAGTGAAGTGGCAGATGTGATGCACTAGGGAATGGTGGGGACTGGGCCAGGACCCCTGGGGTGGCCATTTCTGAGATGGTCCCATGGGGGCCATACAGGGAAGCTGACTGAATGCTCCTGGAAATCCAGATTTTTAAAGATCTAGATTCTCATAACCAACATTCTAGTCAAATCAAACATGTCTGGGGGCAGCGCTGTCCAGGGTGTGGACCGCCCAGACTAACCAGGGCCTCCTCAGAAATTCCTGAGCTTTTCCCAAAGACTCATTCATCTGCCAAAGAGTATCTCTCCTCCATCTCCCCTTTTGTATCCTGCTGTCTTTCTAATAACTGTGTGTGTGTGTGTGTGTGTGTGTGTGTGTTTCGGTTTTAAAATTCCATTTGGGCTCTCATATGGCCCATCCCTCATCTCATTTCACATCTAGCTGCAGCCTGAGCTTGGGCATTTGGGGGCTTTGCAGCAAGATATGAAAAGAAAAGAGATTCATTTCCTGCCTCCTGCCTCCTGCCCCAGATCTTACAAGAGCTCTGAGGCTCTGCCTTCACCTCACAGATGCTTCTCTCGAAGCCTCCCTCAGATGTGGGTGTTAGTGAGGATCTCACCAGGCAGGATGTGGGCGTGTGGGTCTCCCTGATCCTTCCCCAGGCTGTCACTGTCCCTCAGCGGCTGAGAGGGCTGCGGTTGTCACCTGACCCTGGGACTCTGCCCCTCCTAGCATACCAGACAGTGACTGACAGATGGAACCAAAGTCCCTTGTCTCACAGAGAAACAATCCCAAGGCCTGAGTTTGGTTCCAGAGACCTGGGAGATCAGGGTGCAGCTGGGGGTTCCTTTATTATTTATTTAGGTTTCTTTTTTCTGCACTGGGGATTGAGCCCCCAGGGGTGTTCTACCCCAAGCTGTGCCCCTGGCCCTTTTAATTTTATTTTCAGGCAGAGTCTCACCAATTTCCCAGGCTGACTTGGAACTTGTATTCCTCCTGTCTCAGCCTCTGGAAGAGCTGGGACTGCAGGCTGGGACTTGCTCCTTCCCAGCCTTTGTTCCTTTGGCCCTTCTGCATTCTGGTCTCCTTCCTTCCATAGATCACAGGCACCTGTCTCTGGCTCTGCACCTGAGAATCCCGGAGCTAAGACAACTTCCTACCACAAGGAGGTGGCTGAGGGCGTGACAGGCTAAGTGTGGAGGAGGGCAAACCCTCAAGCAGAATGGCGGAAACCTCCTGTCCTGTTACTAAAGGCAGGACACTGGAATCCTGTGGCTGTAGTGACAAAATATTCATATATTTTCTGACAATAAGAAATAGGCTTAATTCCCACACATGCTTATGATGTGCATTAGCGCATCACTGATTATGTCACACACGTGTGACAGATGTTAAGATTTGTTGAGGCAGGTGCGGAACAACGGGGGCTCCTTAGAATAGTCTCTCTGCTTTTGTATATGTTTGAAATTTTGCATAATAAGATGTTCATTAAAAGACAGATCAATTAGCCAGGCATGGTGGCCTGTGCTTATAGTTCCAGATACTCAGGAGGAAGAATGAGGCAGGAGGATCGCTTGAACCCAGCAGTTTGGGCCAACCTAAATAACACAAGAAGACTGTCTCAAAAATATATATGTATACCTATTATATATAGATGAAGAAAATTCCATACACTACTTAGTATATTGAGAAATTACACTAAGTAGTCAAGTGAAAAAACTGGCTAAAACTGCTCACCCAAATACACAACGTGATAAATCTATCTCTTAAATACTGAGAAGTTGAAATGCATATTCCCACCATCCCAGCAGATTCACTTCTAGGCAGAAGTGAAGGAATTGAGTAAACAGCCTTAATGTCGATTAGCAGAAAAAGTTCTCAAGACTGAATTATATTAAGGGCTGGAGTTGTAGCTCAGTGGTAGAGCGCTTGCCTAGCCCTTGTGAGGCACTGGGTTCGATCCTTAGCACCACATAAGAACAAAAGCGGGATTGTGTTCATATACAGCTTTTTAAAAAGACTGTATTATATTAATTCTTTGAGATATTAGCTTTTTATTTTTATTTTTGGTACCAGGGGTGGTTAACCACTGAACCGCATCATCAGCCGTTTTTATTTCTTACTTTGAGACAGGGTCTTGCTAAGTCTCCTAGGATCTCACTAAGTTACTGAAGCTGGCTTTGAACTTGGGATCCTCCTGCCTCAGCCTCCAGAGCTGCTGGGATTACAGGTGTGGACACCACACCTGGCAGATATGAGCCACCTTTAAAAAGGAAACTTATGGCTAACACAGAGGTTCATGGACTCCACATTAGACACATTGACATAATTCTCACTCTACAAAATAGGTGCTACCATTAAGCTATTTTATAGATCAAGAAAAGAGATACTAAGAAACTTGCCCAAGCCCACAGGGCTGGTGGGCATCCTGCGGTTGGAAGCCCAGCTGCAGTCGATCCTGCTGTCCAGCCTCTGCCTTAGGTCTTGACTATTTACCCACTCAACCTGGGAGTATCCTGTCAATATGAGCAAACTCAGGCCACCTGACATTCATTTTCCTCACTCCATGAGGCAGGTTGGTTTTTAAGAGTCGACTTGTACCATGTTTTGAATTCAGGGCAGCTCTTTGAGGAAGTAGGACATAACGATTGAGAGCCCCCCCCCCCCCTCTACAAAGGAGAGGACTGAAACACAGACAGGCTAAGTAACTGCCCAGGTCACACAGAGTTCCAATCTCCGTAAGCAATCTCCAGAGCCTGCACCCTTAGTCCCTTTACCCTAAGTCACTATCACAGAAGCTGCACATCCAGGTAAGCAGCAGAGCTCAAAGGAATTTAAAAATCTGCCAAATAAAATATTTTCTACAGGTACATGTGCAAGCAGAGAGAAAAACTACTTACATGAGAGGGGGAAAAAATACAGGCACAAAGTTGAATTTGAAATATAGTTTTGGGCCTGGGGTTGTGGCTCAGTGGTGGAGCGCTTGCCTAGCACGTGTGAGATGCTGGGTTCAATCCTCAGCACCACATATAAATACACAAGTAAATACATTAAATAAAGATTCATTGACAACTAAAAAATGTTTTTTTTTAAAGAAATATAGTTCCATCTAATAAAAAAGCTTTCTACATCACTATATATGCAGAGAACAGCTTGGAAGGATGTTTGTTGCCCAATGAACTGATCACCTTAGGGGCAAAAGCTGGAATAGAGGGAGCAGGAGAGGGGCTGGCTGCCTAAGAGGAGTGGAGACATCTCTAGGATGTTTTAATGTCTTACAGGAAGAATATCTTCATGCATTATGCACCGTTAAAAATTAATAATGCCAAAAATACCCTGCATGAATACACACTAAAATGTTAGCAAGGACTATCTCTAGATAGTATGATTTTAGTTCTTTTCTATAATTTACGAAATTTCTACCATGAGACTTTAGCAATCAGGGTTGGGGAAGGAAGGAAGGGAGAAGAAAAAGAAAGAAACTAAATGTCATTGTCCCCAAATATGATCCCCCACCCCTGTTGCATCCTGTTCATTTCTGCAGGCCCCACCCAAGGTTTCCTGTACTCCCCCACATTCTCTAAGCACAGACCCCTCCCTTCTCAGCATGCTCTGATACCCCCATGGGAGGCAAAGACCATGCTGGCCCACATAGACGGAGAGCAGGTACTCACCCTGCACTTGGTAGTGAACTTCTCCAGGGCAGGCTCTCTGTGCAGTGCTGTTCCCCCACCAGATTCCCCTGTGCCACCCCTGTCCCTGGGCATCAGTAATCATTTATACTGTTCTGAGTCCTTCAAAACAGAAAAGGAGAGCCGGGCACAGCAGCGCACGCCTGAAATCCCAGGTTCTCAGGAGGCCGAGGCAGGAGGATCAAAAGTACAAGGCCAGCCTCAGCGAGTTATCCAGACCCAATCTCAAATAAAAAGTAAACAAGGGCTGGGGATGTGACTCAGTGATAGAGTGCCCCTGTGATCAATCCCCAGTACCAAAACCAGAATAGGAGGGGTCCTTCCCAGCACCCTTCCTTCCCCACCTGGGGCTCTTCCTGTGTCCCAGGGATCTCCTAACCACCCCTGCCACCTCCGGCATGCCCAGATTTCACTGGCAATGCAGGATTCTTTTTAACTTATCCTTTTTTCTGAGCACCTACTGTGTGCCAGGCACTGTTTTGGGCACTGAGCTAGAACAAAATAATTGATCAGCTCCCAGGGATTGCCCAAGGAGCAGTGGAGACAGTTCTTGACCCCAGGCCTGCAGGCGCCACATCCAGCCCTGACCTCAGAACCACTGGAGGTTAAGTTCTTGTTCCATTAGAGCCGCAGCAGTGTCTAAGTGTCATTCCCCAGCACTTGTTCTCCCGTGTGGCTGTTCTGGAGTCCAAGACAGTGACATCACAACTGTCCTTGGCTTATCTGGCTTCTTCCTCGACTGAATCAACAGGGTGACCAGGGAGATATAGTCCACACTGTGTCAGGCCTATGAAAGCGAGATATGGGGTTGCTATATTGTTTCATGTGCTAAACCAAAAAGGTTGAAGTTCTTTTTTTTTTTAAGTGAGTGAGAGAGAGAGATAATTTTTTAATATTTATTTTTTAGTTTTTGGCGGACACATCATCGTTGTTGGTATGTGGTGCTAAGGATCGAACCCAGGCCACACGCATGCCAGGAGAGCGTGCTACCACTTGAGCCACATCCCCAGCCCCAAAGTTGAAGTTTTTAAAGCATGATTATAAAGCATCTTTTTCCATAACTAGATGCCTTTTAAATTGTTCCCTTCAAATAATGTCTTTGTTTCCACAGAGACATCTTTCCTTTGTAAGTTTTTTCTATCTGCCTGCCTTGTTTCTTAAGTCTCCACCCTGCTATTTAATATCTGCGGCAAGAAAGATTTTTCTCCCATTAAAAAAAAAAAATCCTTGCCCTGAAAAAGCACGAGTCTTGTCAAGGGAAGGAGATGAAGCCCCAAAGAAAAATATAGAAGGTTAGATGATGGCAGATGGAAAATACTAAAGCCAAGGCGATAAGGTGAGCCAACTTGAGGGAGATGAGGGGCAGCCAGACAAGCATCCCAGGTACTGGGGATGGCAAGTGCAAAGGCCCTGAGGCAGAACACTTTGGGTAATCTTGAAAAGGATGAGGCCACTGTGGCCTGTGGCAGGGAGTCATTGGCCCTTGAAGGCCAAGATAGGGACTCTGACTTCTACTCCAAGAGAAGGGACAAACCGCAGATGGGTTTGGAGCCCAGGGGCGACATGAACTTGATGAGTCTGGCTGCTGCATTCAAACCAGAACAAAGTTCTAGCTGCACTCACCTGAATTGCCTCCAGGCCTCTCCAAACATCATTATCACTATTAAATAGTATTCATTTTAATAACAGTTGTGGAACTGAGCCCTGAGCAACCAATTGAGCTGGGCCCAGATGGATAGGGAGGGGACACAAGCCTGGAAACTGAGTCTCAGGAAAACTCATCATCCTCAAGGTCAACCAGCACAGTTTCCATAGCAACAGCTCTAACACCCCAGACAGAGGCCCCCATGGTCTTGTTCCTAAGTCTGCCAGAAGGGTCCACCTGAGGCTTATTGAACCCATTTTTCTGGTTCTTATAATCAGACAAATTTGGAAAACCCCACGTTAAGGTAAGATGTCCCCACGTAAAGCATCCTGAAAGTGTCCGACCACATCTTCAAGTAGTACACTATGGAATTCTCAAAACTGTCCTCACAAAGCAAGTTCTAATGCACTTGATCGCCAATTATAAATGCATTCCAAATAAGAGATTTAGCAGTAGGAAGTTGGAGGCAGAGTGGATGTCCTAAAAATTTCTTAAAAGTTCAAACAAAGATAGGCCCAAGGAAAGTGCATAAACCACTGTTTACACAGCTCATGACACCAGCCTTCCTTCCTGAGGTCCTGCCTGCACACCTCTCACCAACAGAGCTGTGAATCTTGGAACTGCTTTCCAGCCTCTGAAGAAAAGTATCTTAACCTTTTTTCTTTGGTACCAGGGGCACTGAAACCACTGAGCCATGTCCCTGCCCGTTTTTGTATTTTATTTAGAGACAGAGTCTCACTGAGTTGCTTAGCACCTTGCTTTTGGCCAAGGCTTGGCTTTATCTTAACCTTTTGATTCTGAACTAGGATTTTCCCCAAGTTGTGATGAAGAGTAATGACCACCAGATGGCAGAAGATGCCCAACAAACAAAGTCTATCCTGCTCAACATTCCAGTCACGCAAGGCTTGAAGATGGAAATCGATGTGGGAGGAAAGGTACTTAGAATTCTGGGTAACCATAGCTACATTATGCAACTGATTTTCTTCTTTTTTTTTTCCCCCGATTTAATGTATCCACATTTCAACCTACTTAGGTTCCCTGCTGGAGTCAGTTTCTTTAAAATCAAGAATGAGACAAAGATTACCACTTGTCTTCTCTTCACATTCTATTAAAAATCTTAGCCAGGCGAATGAAATAATATAAGCATAAAGACTTAAGAGAAATAAAATATTATTATTTGCAGGTAATGTGTTCATTTACATTGAAATACAAAAGAATATACAATTCAATTGTTAGAAATAATAAAAGAGTTTGATAAAATGACTACACACAAAAATTTTAGCTATATTTCTATACACCAGGAACAAACAAACAAAAATGCAAAAGTAGACACCACTTACAGAATTATCAGAAAATATCAAGTACCCAGGAATATGACAAATTATGTTCCAACTTATCACAGGGAAAATCAAAAAGCTTTATCAAGAGACATTCATTTTCTTAAAAAAATGAAAAGATGAACAATGGTTTTTGAAGCCAATAAGCACTGGCTTATGAGAATTAGTTGTTAAATTTTCAGGAATTTTGCAAGCCAGTTTTAAACAGAGTCATTTTAAAAATCACATAAACTTATAATCAAATAACATATTTCAAATGAAGGTAATAAATATTCAAAACCCATCTGTTTTTGAAAAATTTTTACTAACATGTATTACTTGTCCATATTAAGGGGTTCAGTGTGCTATTTCCATACATGTCCCATCAGTTCTTTTTTGGGGTGATGGGTCCCAGGGATTGAACTCAGGGGAATTTGACCACTGAGCCACATCTCCAGCACTATTTTGAATTTTATTTAGAGACAGAGTCTCACTGAGTTGCTTGGCACCTCGCCATTGCCGAGGCTGGTTTTGAACTTGTGATCCTCCTGTCTTAGCTTCCCAAGCCACTGGGATTACAGGTGTGTGCCACTGCACCAAGCCCATCAGTTATTGATTGTAATATATATATATATATATATATATATATATATATATATATATATACACACACACACACACACACACACTTTTTTTGGTACTGTAGATTGAACACAGGGGTACTTTATCACTGAGCCACATACACAGCCCTTTTTATTTATTTATTTATTTGAGACAGAGTCTCATTGAGTTGCTTAGGGTCTCACTAAATTGCTGAGGTTAGCTTTGAACTTGTGATCCTCCTGCCTCAGCCTCTTGAGTCACTGGGATTGCAGTTGTGCACCACTGCACCCCAATATACTGTATTTTTTATCATATATGCCAAGGAACTGCAAAATCTTCTTTAAAGGACCAGATAGTAATTATTTTAGGCTTTACAGGACACATACATTCTCTGCTCCATCTCCCCGACCCACACACTTCCTCCTTCAAAAAAGAAAAGAAAAGAAAAACATCTTAAAGTTGGGCATGGTGACACATACGGGAGGCTGAGGCAGAAGGATTGCAAATTTGAAGCCATCCTGAGCAATTTAGCAAGGCCTTAAGTAACTTAGAGAGAACTTGTCTAAAAATAAAAAATAAAAAGGGCTAGGGATGTGGCCCTGGGTTCAATTCCTGATAACAAAAAGTAAATTAATAGATATTAGATAGTTTTAGATATTCAAATATCTTTTAGCCTTGGTAGCAAAACAAGTCAAAAAAGAACTGATTTTTTTTAAATTTTTTTTTTTTTAGTTGTAGATGGACACAACACCTCTATTTTATTTATTTATTTGTATGTGGTGCTGAGGATCTAACTCAGTGCTTCACACATGCTAGGCAAGCGCTGTACCACTGAGCCACAACGCCAGCCCAAGAACTGATTATTTAATACAATTTGATACATTTAAAAGTAAGATATTTTGCTCACCAAAAGATCTTTAAAAGTAAGAGCTTTTTTAAAAGTAAGATCTGTGGCTCATCAAAAGACTCATTCTGAAAAAATTCAAGAGTATATTAGGTAGGAGTGAAATGCAATAAAAAGAATATGAACATCCCATAGAAATATGGGTATGCAATCAATAAATGGGCAAAGGAACTGAACAGACACTTCACAGAAGAAATATGATCGGTCAACAAATATATGAAAATATATTCAACATCTCTAGCATTTAGAAAAAGGCAAATTAAAACTACACTGAAATTTTATTTCACTCCAATCAGAATGGCAATTATCAAAAGTACAAGTAACAATAAATGTTGGTGAGGATGTGGGCAAAAGGTACACTCACACATTGTTAGTGGGACTGCAAATTGGTAAAACCACTCTGGAAAGCAGTATGGAGATTACTCAGAAAACTTGGAATGGAACCACCATTTGGCCCAGCTATCCCACTCCTCCCTATATACCCAAAGGACTAAAATAAGCATACTACAGTGACACAGCCACATCAATGTTTGTAGCACCTCAATTCACAATAGTTAAGCTATGGAACCAACCCAGGTGCCCTTCAACAGATAAATCGATAAAGAAAATGTTGTGGGCTGGGGATGTGGCTCAAGCGGTAGCGCGCTCGCCTGGCATGCGTGCGGCCCAGGTTCGATCCTCAGCACCACATACAAACAAAGATGCTGTGACTGCCGAAAACTAAAAACTAAATATTAAAAAAAATTCTCTCTCTCTCTCTTTAAAAAAAAAATTAAAAAAAAAAAAGAAAATGTTGTATATATACTGAGAATATCACTCAGCCATAAAGAAGAATAAAATTTTGGCATTTGTCAATAAATGGATGGAACTGGAGACTATCGTGCTAAGTGAAATAAGCCAATCCCAAAAAACCAAAGGCGAATATTCTGTCTGATATGTGGATCAGACACAGTAACACACAATAAGGCAGGGCAGAAGGAATAGAAGTTCACTGGGTTAGACAAAGGGGAATGAAGGAAAGAGAGGGGGTTGGGAACAGGAAAGACAGCAGAATGATCGGACATAACTTTCCTGTGTTCATATATGAACACACGACCAGTGTAACTCCACATCATGTACAACCACAAAAATGGGAAGTTACACACCATGTATGTATGATACGTCAAACTACATTCTACTGTCATGTATAACTAAAAAGAACAAATTAAAAAATTAAAAAGAAAAGTGGGTATGGACAGAAAGTCAAGAAGTGTTGTACTCAAAAGCGGAGAGAGAATAAGAAAAAAGGTAATCCATCATGACAGGGTGTGTCAAAGGGACACCGGAGCCAGCTGCAAGACAGCTTTATGGCCAAAGCTAGAACAATATGAGTAACAAAAGAAAATAGTGTCAGATTGTAACCCAAAGCATACAATATATAGCTATGATGTCTGAGGTTGTGACTCAGTGGTAGAGTGCTTGCCCAGCAGGTGTGAGGCACTGGGTTTGATCCTCAGCACCATCTATAAATAAACAAATAAATAAATAGTAAATAAAACGTATTGTGTTCATCTATAACTAATATATATATACACACACACACACATATATGTTTTACTTGTTGATAGACCTTTATTTTATTTATTAATATGTGGTATTGAGAATCCAACCCAGTGTGTCACACGCCAGGCAAGTGCGCTACCGCTGAGCCACAGCTCAGCTCCTAAAAATATATTTTTTAAAAAGCTATGAATCCAGGGCTGGGGTCGTGGCTCAGTGACAGAGTGCTTGCCTGGTACGTATAAGGCACTGGGTTTGATCCTCAGCACCACATAAAAATAAAGCAAAGGCACTGTGTCCATCTACAACTAAAAAAAGAAAAAGCCACGAATCCATACTTACAAATAGAAAAGAAAATAAATCTCCTGTATAGAATTCCAAATAATTTATGTAGACACTTGCCCCCAAGAGCCTCACCCTTACTCCTTAAGGCTGAGTTGTATTTGGTGACTTCCTTCAAAGAGTACAGTATGGAAAGAGGGAAAATAAAAGAGTAACTTCACAGTGGAGACACCTAACAAATACCACCTGGGCCAGGTGTGGTGGCGCAGGCCTGGAATCCCAGCGACTCTGGGGGCTGAGATTGGAGAATTGACAGTTCAAGGCCAGCCTCAGCAACTTAGCAAGAACCTGTCTCAAAATGAAAAGTAAAAAGGGCTGGGTATAGAAAAACGGTAGAGAGCCGCTTCGTTCAATCCCCAGGACCAAAAAAAGAAAAAAAAAATCCACCTGGACCAGGTGATCAGGTCAAAATCAACAGTCCAGTGGGTATTACTGTACCCTTGATACTGGACTTTGTGTCTTCCTCTCCCAAACCTATAACTCCAGTCTACTAAAGAGAAAAGCATCAGAGTAATTTCAACAAAAGAGCCTCCTACAATACACCTGGACCAGTGTTCCCCACACTGTGGAGGTCAGCGAAACAAGGGTCATCTGTTGAAACTGTCACAGCAGAGAGGAGCTTAAGGAGACGTGACAACTGAATGTGCTGTGATAGTTTAGATGGGACCCTGGAACAGACAGGGGGCTTCAGAGGCGAACAGGGGAAATCTGAAAGAAGCACAGACTTTAGTTAATTCAAAAGAAAGAGCATCTGGGACTGAATGAGGATAGCAAGTTTGAGGCCAGATTGGCAATTTAATTTTGCTTCAAAATAAAAATCCAGGAGAAGCAGAGGGCGCCTTGGACCGGGTGGCAGTGGGTGGTGGGGGTGGTGGGGGTAGTAGGTAAGAAGTGGTGGGAGTCAGCCTGATACTACCCCCTGTCTTTCACCCTATATTGAACTGTTTTGTTCATTTCCCAGATTGATGTCCCAGCAGGACAAGAACTGTCTTATTTACATTATTATCCAGTCCTTGTCAGAAGTAGCCGGGAATGAACAAAAGAATAGCCCCAGCTACATTCATCTTTACTCCTTAATCTTCTATGGCTCCCTATTATCTGGGAAGACATCAGATAGGAATCTCTCTATTCCTAAGTCTCTTCTTGTTCTGTTCCCTGCTCTGGGAGACGTCACGGGCCCACACTGAGTGGGTGTGTGGTAAGGGGAATCAGAAACAACAGGGACCCTGCATACATGTCCTCTTTGCGTTTTTTCTCTCTAGGGAAATTTGCCTTGGGAATTTTGTCTTGTTTTTTAAGTTGTACCAGGGCCCCAGCCCCATGTGACAGGACTCTGAGAAGCCTCTTCTAACTGGTACAAACTTTGAAATACTGCCAAGAAAGAAAGTTTTCCCAGGCCAGAAGTAGCAGGCCCCAAGGGCAGGAAGTACCTGCCTGTCCCTGTCCAAAGAGAACCTCAACCGTGGGTGTGTTTCACAGGCCCAGGCAACAAGGGCGGCCTGGATAGGTGATCCCCCATCCCCTGCCCTGTTCTGCTGCGAGTCTCAGGCCCTGGGGTTCTGGTAAGAACAGTCCTGACCACACTGCATGGTTGTGTGATGCTGCAGAGGAAGCTCCTCACTCAACCATCCTCCCTGCCAAAGGGAACAATGTCCTGACTCCTTGGTTGCAAGCAATAAAATTAAGCTAAGGGTCATTTTTTGGAAGGGTAAATGGTGGGAGGCAGTGGGACCAAACTTGGAAGGAAAGAGGTCAGGGTTTGGGTGTGGGGGCCACAGGCCTGATCTTGGAGCCCAAAACGTCTGGTTTGGACATTTGCCCGTAACAAATGTCTTTTTAGTCTTGTTCTACTCCACATCTCAGAGTTCCCAAAGTGAACATCTAATTGGTGCAGGCTCCCTGGAGAAAGGGTGTGGCCCTCCAGTCTTGGTAGCTGGAGCCAGACCCCTGACTCCCTGTCTGTCACACCAAGGGTGCACACAACGAGGCCGAGGGAATTCTGGGAAGGAAGCGGCGGGATGGATGCCTGACTTGGTAGATGCCCATCGCAAGTCTGGATCCACCTGCAGAGAGTCCATCTCAAGATGAAGCATTGGTCTCCCTCCCCGAAGGGTCACTTAGGCTGGCAAACTCTCCCAGGCTGGGTGACCCGAGATCCCTGACCTCCTACGCCTACTTCTGTGGTGCAGGTCCTGGTTTAGCCTTGCTCGGGCTTGGGGTGTGAGCCCCCACCCCCCAGGATGGGAATGAAGCCTATGGCAGGCCCGTGGCTGGGGGCGGCTCAGCTCCCCTCCTCCAGCGTCCTGAGGCAACCTCTGGAGTTCCTGTGGGCCAGTCTCTGGAGACCTTTGAGTTGCCAGGATTTGGTGACGGCCCCGCCTCCTGGCCTTGCCTTGGTCTCCTCCTGTGAGGACTCAAGGATCACCAGGTCTGTCCAGGCAGAGGCTCAGAGCAGGGCTCTCTGACCCCCTGAGACAGCAGGGGCCTTTACTGAAGGCCTGGGGCCTCCCCGCTCCCTGCTGAATAGGTAAGTGGAGGGCAGCAGCCTCGCCTGCTGGAGGGAGAGAGGCTGCTCAGAGGAGGGAGGGGCCGGGAGGGAGCTGGGTTGGGACAGTGAGGTGTGAGGGGACCCCAGGGAAACTTGCGGACTTCACAGTTTTGCCCAGGAAGGAGGGGGGTGTGGGTCTTCAGTCAGTCCTGGAAGCCCCTGGGATCACCCTGAAAGGGAGGCTCAGCAGGTTTTGTGAGGCCACAGGTGGCCACAGGGACCTAGGGGTGTGATCCAAGATCTCCCCCTGAGACCTGCTGGGTCACAGCTGTAGGCAGGCCTCTGAGAGGCCTCGGATGGTTTGCACGGCCTCCTGTCCCTGCCCCAGCAACACAAGGCTCCCACCATCTCCCCCACCCCTCCCTCTCCCCACTCCATACTCAGATCAGTTTGATTCTGGGAGGGACAGCGTCTGGCTGCGTTCTCCAGGAGCACACTGGCAGGAATGGGAGAGGGAGGACTTCACAGAAGGTCCACCCGGGGTTCCACTGGCCAGGGTGAGTGGCAAGGTCACAGCTCATCTTGGGACACCTCTCCTGCAGCAACTCTCTGGATCCCAGTGCTGCTAGGCCTGGGCCTGGTAATTGCTCCCGACCGTGGCAGGCCTGGGACACAGCTCTGGTTCATTTCTCCCGAGACCGCCTACTCCTTTGTAAATAGTCTCTTGATTAAACTTTCCGCTGGTTACTTTCTGATTTCCTGCTAAGGATTCTTACTGGTGTAGGAAGAAGCTCAGGGGAATGAAGGCGGCCAGTTATTCTTCGCCACCATTGCCACCCAGCTGGCCCTCCTGGGACTTTGGATTTCAGGTAAAGGGTGAAAACCTCAATGGACAGTTTAGGTTTTGTTCACTGTAGTGGGGATCAGTGGCAATGGCGTGGGTATTTGGGGACAGCAGCAGCTGCAATGACAGCTCTGTCAACTGCTATAGTCCACTCAGACTGTACATGGGTTACAACCTGCTGTCTGACCGCCCACAGCTCCTGTCCATTTTCTGAGCCTGGTTTTCCATTCCACCCGTCAATTCCGTGGACCCCCAATATCCTTCCAGTGAATTTGTTTTGCCTGGTGTAGCTGGATCCATTTCTGTTGCCCGCATCCAAGGAATTGTGACAGATACAGGATTCAAAGGGAGGTGAGGCGTCATTGGGAACCCTCTCAGCAAAGGCTCAGCCTCTCTGCGTCCTTGAAGACAGAAATATAGCAGCTCTGGGAGAAAGACAAGAAATTTGTCCTGATGGTCCTCATGGATGCCATTTAGGTCGGGCTCTTTACTGCTCTCTTGATGTTGCTCTAGTCACACCTGAGCTGAGGTGCCCTTTTACCCTCATCCTACTCCCTGAACCCTGAGTTTATACTTCTCAGAAGAATCTGATTGGTTTGGTTGCCTTCATCTGATACTTGTCATCTGCAGTGGGCAGAGCCTCGTGCCAGCCCATGGGGAAGAGTTAGCCTCCTGCTCCTTCAACCCACCCACGGTGTTCTCTGCATGATGTGGCCAAGTAAAGAGTGAGGGAGTGGGGTTTCCACCTGGCCTTCTCATCAGAAGGGGTGAATCTCACCCTGCTCCCAAAGTTTTCATGCCTGTGTCTTAGTTTGCCACCTCGGCCTGTCCTAGAGTCAGTGTGCGATGGATCCTTCCTTTTGAAGGTAGCAATGTGCAGACTGTGTGGCCCTTCACCCCAGGTCAGCAGCTGCCTCTTGTAGTGGTAGAGAATCTCTCCCTGAATTCAACAGGGCGTGGACACAGCTTGACACAACTGTAGCATATTATGTGGGAAGTGCCACCGTTGCCCCCAGACTAATCCTAGTCCTTTTTCCCTACACAGTTCCCTGCAAACCATAAATAGATAAAACCACTAAAGATATATGGATGTGAAGCTTCACAACCAGCCCCTGGCTGCTGGGACCTACCTGACTCTTGAATATCATTTTAAGATAAACCAGATACATTCCAGCCAGGATGAAGTCACTTTGGTCCTCTCTAGATATGCCCCTCTTTCTGATTAAATTGCAGGGATCCAACTGCCACTCAGGAGCATGCTTCTGTCACTAAGTGCCCCCAATTCATTGCTCTCTGTGTAATCCTGGCTCTTTTCTCAGTCTCAGAGCACCTCATACGCTAGGACTGGGTTGTTCTGGGACAACAGGTACTTAAATAAGATCTCCAGCAAGGGGATTAGATCATATTTATATATTATCTTCACTCTCTGTGCCCAATACAATAATTAACATACAGAAGGAGTCCAATAGGTGTTCACTGGATTGAATAGAAGGCACTTATGGATCACCTACTGATCGCAAGAGACCATGCCTGACCAGGAGGGAAGCAGCACTTACGGAACCCCTGATGCATGCCAGGGACTATTCTAGAAACAGTCAAACTCACAACGACCCAATGGGGTAGGCTTTTATATTGTCCCCACTTTACAGATGAGAAACTTGAGGCACAGCCGGGCACACTACTTGCTTGAGTAGTGGAGCTGTGGTTCTAGCCAGGCAGGCTGGCTCTTCCCTGCTCTACCAGACTGTTCACAATGCTGCCCTTGGCACTGAAACTTCTGAAATTAAACAAGGCATTCCAGTAACAGCCACATCTTTTCTTTTCCTTTTATAAATTGCTCTCTCCAACAGACACCCACAATGGTCATGCTCCACCCACCCAGAGCTTCCGGCCAGGGGTCAGGGGTGGCTCAGGGATGCCATTTAAATTAGAAAACAAAGAGCTGCAGTGGAATGATCCTGTTTGTCAGGCCCAGTGAAAATACTGTGCACCAGGCCATGGAAAGGTTTGGAAACTAATTCCCCAAAACAGTTATGAAAGAGCAACGGCTGGGTACACGTGTGACTTGGCACCAGGGCTTTCAGACCGAGTCTGAAATAAACACATCACAGCCCTGCCATGCCCCACGAGGTTCACGGTGGCTCAGACACCAGGCCTCTCCCTCCCTGCCTCCGTGGTGAGCAGCCGAGGAGGCTCCACCTACCCTCTGAGCCAGGTTTGGTCTCTATGGGGACACCTGCTCCCTGCATAGTGAGGCCTGGTTCCCAGCCACCAGTGCAGGCAGCCAGGTATTGGGGAGTTGCTTCCAATACCAACTGGGGGAGAGAGATTTCCTGGGCTTGAAGTTGGAGAGGAAACGACTGAGGTCATTCTATTTCACCAGATGATTCCATATAACCATTTCAGTGAGTTGCAACCTTGGGCACTTTTATTACAAGTTCCATCTTAGAACCAAGAAATCAGAAGGGGAGCAGGGGGTGGAGAGTGGTGAGGTGAGCACAGTACCCGAGAGGCAGGGGGTGGGGTGTTGTTCAGATGAGTAAGGTACATACTGTTTCCCCTTCTCCAAAGGGGCGTGACACACTACCACAGACTGGACTTGTTTCCTGGAGACACCAAGCCCTTCCCTACTCTTAGGCCTTTGCCCAAGCCATGCTCTCTGGCAAGAAGAGAGACCCCAGGTGTCTGTGCAAGAGGCTGCGTGCACTTCTAGGCACAGCCATTGTTTTTTTGTTTTTTTGCAAGACTTCCTCTTCCATAATTACCTGTCTCTCCAGCAGTCTAAGCACCATGTTCCTCTCATAGAGAGCAGCATGCCTGTGTATGCAGTAGGTGCCCCATAAGTGGCTATTGAGTTTAGTCTGTGACAGATATAGGCAAAAAGGGGAGCAAGCACCAATTGACTATTTCTAGAATATTGTAGGGGAAATCCTCTTCCATAGCTCAGAGGAGAGAGCCAAGTCCAAAATAGATCGCATGAGCTGGGCCAGCAGTACATGCCTATAATCCTAGTGCATTGGAGGCTGAGGCAGGAGGACCATAGGTTGTAAGGCCAGTCTGGATGACTTAGTGAGATCCTGACTCAAAAAAATAAAATAAAATAAAATAAAAAGGGCTGGAGATGAGCATGTAGCTCAGTGGACTCCTTCTGTATGTTGGTACTAGGAGAAAAAAAATAGTGTGCATGCACTTGGACCAGTCCCTGCTATTCCTCCCTCCTGCCTCCTTTAAAGTGCAATCCCCTACAGCCCAATGAGAACCAACTTCCATATCCCCCCACACCATGAGGCAGATGAAGTCAAAATAGTTTATTGTCAAATTCCATATGCATTTAAATGAAATGAGATATTTTATGTAAATGGATGAGAAGTGTAAAAAACAAACAAAAATCCAGGTTTTCAGAGGTCACTCTATGCACACGTGGTCACGAGACTCTCCCCACCTCAGGCGCAGCAGCTGCACTTGTCCACTGCCCCTTTGCAGACGCATCCCTGGGCACACTTGGCACAGCCCACGGGGCAGCAGGAGCAGCAGCCTGGGGAGCAAAGGGGAGAATGAGAGGTCAGAGCAGACTTAGCCCCCAGCCTACAGGACCCTTAGTTCAGGACGACATGACAGAGAGCCTGGAAAGGCAGGGCATGGGTCTCTGGGTGGTAAAGGAAGGCCAAGTCTCCCGAACTCTGCAATGAAATGAGAACACTCAAGACAGGGCAAACCCCTGACAAAGCAGCTCTGGCGAGGGCCAGGGAAGCACTGGGATGACTACAGGAAAAGCCTGACCCAGCCGGTCAGAAACCCCAAGATCCTGTGCGCTGAGTACATCAGGACCTGGGTATATGGAGAAAGCTGCTTCAAGAAGCAAGGCCTACGTTCAGAATCTGACTCAGACCCTGACACAAGTAGGTGACCTCTCTAGGCCACAGGATCACAGTTCTGTAATGAGAGGTTGGGACTCTCCCTTCTCTATGGCTCTTTTAGCCCTCTGTTTCTGAATCAGGTGCTGAGGGACGGGGATGAAGACGCTTATTGGCCCCCTCCTGCCTGCTGAGCTCTGAGTGGCTCCTCTGACTCAGCCAGCCCAGCTTCCCAAGGAAGGGCCCCCACTCACTCTTCTTGCAGGAGGTGCATCTGCACTCTTTGCATTTGCAGGAGCCGGCACAGGTGCAGGAGTCACCTGGAAGGAAAGAGGCAGTGAGCCAGGAGATGCAGCCATAACAGTGCTTGCCATTAACCTCCAGAGATGCTTCTCAAGCAGGGCCAGTCCCAAGAGCTCCTTTCCAGCTCAAGCGGGAGGCAGAGAAGCAGGGTCTTTCTTCCCTTCCCTTCCAGGAAGAGGAAGTGCTACCTCCTGCTTTTACTTCACAAAGAAGGTCCCAGACTCCAGCCCAGGATAACTAGGACTGGAGGCCAAGATCTTATTATCTCCCGAGTTCCAAAGAAGCAACCTCCTCTGCCTTCAATCACCCTAACTACTCCAAGGCCTGGAGCCAGTAGCCACCCCGAGTTGAGTGACATCAGGAGGACAGCATTGAGTCTCAGTGCCCTGAACTCCTCCCCACGTGCAGACACGGGGAAGACAGAAGTATTGTCAGGAGCTCAGTGAAAAGGGAACATAGAGAGCAAATGAAGAATCCATTTAGCTCAGAACTCAAAATGTGACCCTGCCAGGCGCGGTGGCGCCCTGTAATCCCAGCGGCTCAGGAGGCTGAGGCAGGAGGATCTCGAGTTCAAAGCCAGCCTCAGCAACAGCGAGATGCTAAGCTCCTCAGTGAGACCCTGTTTCTAAATATAATACACAACAGGGCTGGGGATGTGGCTCAGTGGTTGAGTGCCCTTGGGTTTAATCCCCGGTACCCCCCTCTTCCCCCCCAAAAGTGACTTCCTAAAACCTAGGGACACTTTATTCTGTAGTTCAGAATCAAGTCAGGGACCCTTACCAGTGGCGCAGGAGCAGTTGGGGTCCATCTCGAGTCCGACTGAAGCTGGCGATCGGAAGCAACAGGTGCAAACGAAGGTGAGCTGCAGGAAGGAGCGCCAGAGCCCAAACCCCGCTTGCTCCTTTTATGCCGGGCGCAGGGGGCCGGGCGCAGGGGGCCGGGCGCAGGCCCGCCCGGCCTTTGCAAGCGAGCGGGTGAGTCGGTGCAGCCCGCTGCCTCCGAGCTGAGCGCACTTAGAGGGCCGGGCGCACAATCCCCGCCCCCGCCAGGCTCAGGGGTGCGCACGGCGGGAGCTGTCCCTTTGACCCCCTTGGAAGGCAGGGTCCGGCCCCGCGGGATGTCCCTGCTGCTCCACTGCCCCTTACCAGTTCCCGCAAGTTTGCTGGTCACCTTCGCCCCCAATCGTTCCAGGAAACCGGTAGTGGCCGTCCCCCACCTGCAGCCCTGAACCACGGAGTCATCTTAGCCTTCCCGGAGGAGTGTGTATGCAGTGCCAACCTCGTGCCTGCATTTCCGCATCTCTAAGACCCGGAGAGCAGTGGGGGAGTTGCGCGCATAAACTACAGGTGTCACCTTTGCCTCCCTTGAACTGTCTGTCCCGGTCCCCACTGCAGTCCTTTGTCACAGCAGGTAAGACTGGAGGACTGGGTCTGAGACACATGCATAAGTGGTTGATGAGAATAACAGAGGACACAGGGCAACACCAGGCTGGCTTAAAGATGATGAAAGACTGCCTAATACCCTACCACCCTCATCATGTGCCTGGCACCATTCTAAGTTCTTTGCATGTATCCACTCCTTTGCTCACGCAAGCCCAAGCCTATTATGCCCGTTATACAGTAGAGGAGACCGAGCCCAGAGAGGCTGCATCATGAAGGGACACTGGTGAGATTTGCACTCAGCCAGGTTAACTGCAACATCCTGCCTTGCCCTTCACCCTAGGTCACCCTATCCTGTGGAAGTCTGGAGCACTCAAATCTGGTATAGAGGCACCAGCTGGAAGACCACTGAGCTGGCAGTCAGATGCCCCTGCAGAGATCTGTGACCTCTCTACCCTTCGTGTACCTTCTCTCAAATCAGAGGCACAATTGGACTTGCCACCTGAGGGCCCTTCCAGCTCAAAACTGAGAGGCAGAGTGGAGCATCCAGTGACATCCTGTTGTGCCAGCTGTGTCCAAGGCGTAAGGACAGCTATATCGCTAATTCATTCGCATCTTTACTGCTGAGCTTGTGGGATCTTGGGAAGGTGGTCTACTACTATGGAAGACAGGACAATCTTGACAAACCTTCCGGTTCATTGTCTCACTGGTTCCTATGAACAGGACCTCAGTCCTTCCTAGAGAACACCACCACACCCTCAGAATTTAGACTCCAGTTTCACCCCTGCATACAGAGACACGAAGTAGTTCATCAGTTCACATATGTTATATTGCTAGAAAAATGCTAAGCTGTTCCCTCCAGGTCCCTAGACACAAAGCTCATTAGAAGCAGCTGAAGGCTGGGATTGAAAGAGGATCAAGCCCAGCACAGTGGTGCACACCTGTAATCCCTGAGGCTCAGGAGGTTGAGGCAGGAGGATGGCAAATTAAAAGCCAGTCTCGGCAATTTAGTGAGTCCATAAGCAATTTATCAGGACCCTATCTCCAAAAGAAAAGAGCAGGAGGGTCTGAGGACTACTTTAGCTTAGTGCATAGATGATTCCTGAGAACAACATAGCACCCCTGGGATGAATGATCCCCAGTACCAGAAAAAGAAAGAGGAGCAAATTCATCCTGACTTTGGTAGCCGGGAGGCTGAGGTAGGAGAATCACCAGTTCAAAGTCAGCCTCAGCATTTTAGAGAGGCCCTAAGCAACTCAGCAAGACCCTGTCTCTAAATAAAATATTAAAGAGGGCTGGGGATGTGGCTCAGTAGTTAAGCAACCCTGGGTTCAATCCCCAGGACCCAAGAAAAGAAAACAGGGTATGCTGAGGGATCAGTGCGTGTCCTGTCAGTAGATCTGGGTGAACTAAGATTGAGGGTTCCTAGTAAAAATATCTTGACCAGTGCAGCTAGGTCACAGGAGGCCACACACTGGGGACAGTCTGCAATGCATATTGCCAATGAACATATGTGCAAAGTGTGTAGATTGTTAGTTTTTTTCCCCTCTTCATGCATTTATTGAAATTTTCCTGTTGAATCTAAAAAATGGGTTTGTGCATTTTCTTCTTGGATTTAATTTTCTCTAGAATTAATTTTCTAGAGAAAAAGAAAAATTTTTTTTCTAGAGAAAAAAATAAAAATTGTTTATTCACCATGGGGTTTGAGTATCCCTAAGGACAAAAAGAACTGGGAAGTTGGAGTTCATACCCTAAAGTCACTTTCTTCTTTTTTTAAAAAAATATCACTATTTATTATTTATTTATTTTTATGTGGTGCTGAGGATTGAACCCAGGGCCTCACACCTGTGAGGCAAGCACTCTACCACTGAGCTACAGCCTCACCCCCGTGAAGTCACTTTCAAGCCTAAAAATCCAATGAGGAAGGAAAGTTAGTCCAGGAAATCAGACAATTAAAAAAAAAAAAAATCAAGAAGTTTCCATGCCTTCAACACTTCACATGAGAATGGACGTGGGCACGTATCCCTCCCCCCAATCGAACACACAGACTCATCAAATGGATTTGGCCCAAAACTTTTCTATTTTATAGAAGATGAAGCTCAGTAACGTCTCTCTGTTTGCAGGAACACAGTATTTAAGGCTAATAATTCAAAGGCTCTGCAGTTAGAATTCACTCCCCTGCCTCAGTTCCTTATAGTCATAGCACACAACGAAAACCAGAGTCAAAAATCAAGTAAACACATTTTATTATCATTCACATGCTTCGTAGAAAAAGGGATGATTCAAACAGGTCTGGATACAAGAATAGGAAATCCAGGTTTGCCCACAGGGCTCTATGTACACATGGGAGCATGGTTCACTCCACCTCAGGCGCAGCAGCTGCACTTGTCTGATGCCCCTTTGCAGACACACCCCTGGGCACACTTGGCACAGCCCACAGGGCAGCAGGAGCAGCAGCCTGGGGAAAAATGCGAAGAGTGAGAGGTCAGAACAGACTTAGCCCCACAGCAGGCCTGGCTCCTCCCCAGCCCACGTTATTATAAGAGCTCAGCTGCATTCTGGGACAATAAGAAACAACTTTGGGGTTTGTATCCCCATAGAAAAGGCTGCTCTGGCTCATCTGAGCTCAGTCTGGAGAGAAAGTGGAATGACCTCTGGAGGCAAAGGAAGACCCATTCCCCAGAGGCTTACACAGGAGCCAGCTCTGGGTTCTCCCCCAGCCTCAGCCAGCCCAGCTTCCCAGGGAAGTCCCCAAACTCACTCTTCTTGCAGGAGGTGCATTTGCACTCTTTGCATGTGCAAGAGCCGGCACAGGTGCAGGAGTCACCTGTAAAGGATTAAAGACAGGCAGGGAGCTATGGGTGTGATGCTGGAGAACCAGCAGAGGGATGTCACTGACATCCTTCACCGTGGCCACGCTGACCCAGCCCTGGCAGCTCCTGTCCCACAGAGAACCGCTGAAGTGTCATTCCATCTTCTCCACACTGCTGCTGGGAAGCACCGGGCACCCCCTGTGTTTTCTCCCCAGGGAAGGAGCGCCCCTGATTCCAGACCTAGCTCAGGAAGGTGATAATGGAGCAGGGCGGCTTTGAACCTCCCTGTGGTTACTCTGAAATGGGAGGTCAGCTGTTGCGTGGTGGTGGTGGTGGTGGGGGGGGATCCAAAAGGATGTTGAAGACACTTAGCCAGAGAGAAAGGAGTGGAAAGTAAGGAGTCTACTTCACACTCGGAACTAAGGGTGTGCCCTCCCCCAACCAAAGGGGCCCGGCTGAGAAATGGAATTCCGAAGTCCCTGAAAGCCGGAGAGCCTTACCGGTGGCGCAGGAGCAGTTGGGGTCCATTTCGAATGGAAGTGAGTCGAGGTCCCAGCAAAGATCTAGCAGGCGGAGCAGCTGCAGGAAAGCGTGCTGGAGCTTGGGAAGCCGCCCTATTCCCTTTATAGTCGGGGGCGGGCCGTGCGCAAAGGCTCCGCCCCCGCCCTGCACTCGCCGGGCCGAGTCCGCACGGCCCGCTGGCCTTGAGCTAGGCGCACCCCGCGGGCCGCGCGCAAGGGTCCGCGTGCAGCACCCCGCCGCCCCCGTGCTGCCGGCGCCAGAGGGCCTGTGCACTCGGCCCCACGCGGTGTCCCTGCTGCCCTTCTAACCTTCCTAGAGGGTCCCAACCCCCAATGTGAGTTCCGGGAACCCATTCCTGCAGCCCAGCCCTGGCGCCCTTTCCCTCAGTATTTTTCTTTTCTCTGATCTGTGTGCAGCCCCAGCCTCGTGCTCACTGACCCAGATCTGCACCAGTCCAGGAGGGGAGCCACGGAAATGGGGCAGAACACTGACCATCAGTTTTTCATCCACCTCCCCTGTGTCGCCTGTCCCTGTCCCCTTAGTCATTTATGTCATGTTTCTTTTTTGCACAGTCGCATAGGGACACAAGGTGCTTCCTCCCTCCTTCCCTTCTGCACTTCAGAGAAGATGCATGGGTACTTTTGTCAGGTTTCTGAGCTGCTTAAACTCACCTGTAGCTTCCCACAGCCTAACCAGGCCACATACGTGGATGGGGAGTCCCAAAGCCTGGGGTCCCCAAAGGAGAGCCACTTGTTAGGTGATGTGCAGACCCTGAGTTAAGTACAGAAGCCAGGTATCTGCTTACTTTCCTTTTGATACTTATTTTATTATTATTGGGGGGGGGGGTACTGGAAATTGAACTCAGGGGCACTTGACCGCTGAGCCACATCCCCAGCCCTATTTTGCATTTTATTTAGTGTCTCACTGAGTTGCTTAGGGCCTTGCTAAATTGTTGAGGCTGGCTTTGAATTTACAATCCTCTTGTCTCAAAACTCCTGAGTTAATGGGATTACAGGTGTGTATCACCACTTGCCCCTCCCCCTCATATTTCTGATAAATAGACACTTTAGTTGTGCCAAGCCCTGTTTGATCACTTTGGATCTTTGAACTCACAAAGCCTTCAGTAAATACTATTTAACCTGTTTTCCTAAGAAAATATCTACAAGACAAGGAGTTATAAAGTTCCCTGCCTGGGGTCACAGGGCCAGGACCTGGGATGCTGAATCTGAATCCAAATTCACAGGGAAAGAGGTCAAGGATGGAGCTTCCCTTTGGCCTAGGTGTCCTCCCCACCTCTCTACTGCTTGAAATCAAAGAAAAGAGGAAGCTCCAGGTCAATCAAGGGAGCCACAAGAGTGGCACTGAAGGGATAGATGTCATTTCATGGCCGCCTCCTGCAAGTGAGACTGGTTCTCACCCCCAGTAGTGGAGAAGGGTTGCTCTTCATGCGAGTGACTTTAATGAAATACAAGTTCTGTCAAAGAAAAATGGTCCAGAAATGGCAGGCACTCTGGGGCATCACTCATGAACGACATCAGGTGTGTTGAGCACTGCTTATTACCCAGCGTGGATCAGTGTGTGGAGGGAAGAGCAGAGGAGCTCAGAACTGCTGGGCTACAGGTCACACGCTCATGTGGCTTATGAGAAGAACCAAGGACACAGAGCTGGCCCTGCCGGGCATGGCTTATTGCTGTGAGTAAAATGTCTTCTGCGCTGTGAAAAAAAACAAACAAACACCATAGCCACAGGTTGTGGTGCATGCCTGTAATCACAGCTCGTTAGGTAGCTGAAGTGTAAGGATTACAAGTTCAAGGCCACCTGGACAACCTAAGGAGACTGTCTCAAAATTTTAAAAAGAGCTGAGGATGTCGCTCACTGGTGGAGCATCACTCAGCATTGGGGAGTAAGCTCTGGGTCCGGTCGCCAGTAATACGACAAATAAGTAAATAAGTTATGGAGCAGTCGTCACTTGGCCAGAGCCATGCTACGGTCTCACATACATTATGTCATTAGTCCTAAATGCCCCACCTTCTTATTATGCCCCATTTGCAGCGGAGGAGACTGAGACCAGAGAGGTTGTGTCACACAGATTAAAGTGACACTGTTGAGATTTGTACTCAGGAAAGTGGACTTCATCATGCCCTCACCCTCCACCCTGTGTCACCCTGTCCCGTGAAAGAGCAGGACACTGAAATCTGGCACAGAGGCACCAGTGGGAAGACATCTGAGCTGACAATCAGATGTCCTGCAGAGCTCTGACCTCTGTGCCCTCCATGTACCTTCTCTCAAATCAAAGGCACAACTGAACTCATGAACCAAGGACCCTTCCCGCTCAGAGTTGTGAGGGGCAGAATATAGAATCCAGTGAGGACATGTTATGGCAGCTGTGTCTAGGGCATAAGGACACTATAGCACTAATCCATTCACACCTTTACTGCTGAGCTGTGGGACTGTGGACAGGTCTCCTTGCTCTTCTGGAGTTCAGGACCAACCCTGCACATTCATTCTCATTGGCCCCACAAAAGCAAGGGTCAATAGCTTGAGAAAGGCTTAGTATGTAAGAACTGCGCTTATTTGGTTTTGTGAGACTGGGAATGGAACCCAGGGCTTTACAAATGCCAGACAAGCATTTTACCACTGAGCTACATCCAAGCCCTTTGTACTTTATTTTCGGTCTGGCTCTGCTAGGGAGGCTGACCTTAAATTTGGGATTCTCTGGCCTCAGCCTCCAAAATAGCTGGGATTACATTCATGAGCCACCTGACCTGGCCATACTCATGGTTTTGGAATAGGTCAGTGGAGTTCAAATCCATCAGCAGTTGCAATCCACAGTTATGCTTCCCAAGCATTTGGGCCTTTTCCAAGAACCTAATGGAACCTAACAGAATTCTGACTCCAGAAAGTCATGGAGACCTAATGATTAAAATGCTGTAGTGTAGCTTGGGGCAGTAGCGTGTACTTGCAATCCCAACAACTAGGGAGGCTGAGGCAGGAGCATCAAAAGTTCAAGGCCAGCCTTGGCAAGTTAGCCAGACTCTTTCTCAAAGTAAAATAAAAAGATTTGGGGATGTAGTTCAGTGGTTGAGCTACACACATATAAAGAAAGCTCTATCCAGAAGCCAGTCCATGATCACATTTATCTCTCCATAGATATACAATCTTTTCTCTTCAAACGAGTGAAGGAAGCTCAGAGAGCCTTTATATGGGCAGTAGGGGGTGAAGTGAACTGTTGACCAGGATGTCTGACACCAAAACTCATGCACATGGCACAAGCTGTCTCCTGAAACCCTCTTTCTCACAGGACACCTGCAGGCAATCACAGTCCTGCCTCTGGACCACATGACTCATCATTTTCTTCGAATATCAAATAGCAATTCCTTCAACAAGGAGCTAAGGGAAAGAACTTCTTCTATTAATTAGTCACCCAGGGCCTCACTCCATTCTATTGAATGTCACGGTAGCTTGGAAACTGCATTATCTGATGTCAGTCTTGCATAGGCAGACACAAGGTACTTCAGCTGCAAAAAGTTCTTCCTTGAATTTCCTCCAAATCCCTAGTCACTTTGCTGATTTTAAGCACCCAAGGGCTAAAATTTGAAGTAAGACCAGACTTCAGCCTGACCTTACAAGGAACTGTCAAAGATTCAGAGCCACATCATAACAGTTCTCAGGTGTCACTGAGCATCCTGTGAGTGTCTCTGTGCAAGCCAAGACTAATGGTTCCTCATAGGGATGTCCAGGTGCACTGGATAAAGCCTGCAAACTGTCTCCCATCCGCAATGCACACTCCTTTAAAAATGTATAATGTTTGTAATTCTTTTTTATTGAACTCAGGGGCACTTGACCACTAAGCCACATTCCCAGCCCTATTTTGTAGTTTATTTAGAGACAGGGTCTCTAAATAAAAATGAGTTGCTTAGCACCTTGCTTTTTGCTGAGGCTGGCTTTGAACTTGCAATCCTGCATGCACCACTGCACCTGGCTGTAATTCTTTTATTCCCCTGTTGTTTTATGTATTTATTGAAAGTTGGCTGCTGTATTTTGTGCATGTTCATTTTCTTACCAAAGCTTATGTCTGTTTGATTCCAGTGTCCTCATACCATCTAGTATAATGTTCTCAATGTTTTCAGCTGAGAAACTGAAACCGAGACAGGTAAACTGATGTGCCTGAGGCACCAGGTTTATCTTGATAGGATATGGTTGCAACTTTCAGGTTTCTGCACTCCCAGCTCTGCTGGACATGGTTCAGGGCTCACAAAAAAAAAATAAATAAATAAAACCAGAGGCAGAATCAGTCTGCAACTTTTTATTATCATTCACATATTTCATAGAGGAAGAAATGTAACAAAGGGTCAGGGATGCATGAAAAGTCCATGTTTGCACGCATCACTCTATTTAGATGTGGAGCAGGGCTTGCTCCACATCAGGTACAGCAGTGGTGCTTGTCTGATGCCCCTTTGCGGACACAGTCTTGGGCACACAGACTGGCAGACCAGCAGCCTGGGGAAGAAAGAGGAGAGCAAGAAGTCAGAGCAGACTTACCAGCATCTCCCAGCTGGCCTGGCTGGAGCTCTGCCCCAGCCCCACAGGACTCTTAGTTGAAGACCCTCAGCTGCTCTGTGAGGAGGCAGCTGATGGACCTTTGGGGTGAATCATGCTATAAGAAGGCTGCTCAAACTCACCTGAGCCCAGTACAGGGCCAAATGCTTGGATGGGCAGTGATAGGTCCCATGGGGGCAAAGGAAAGCCAGAAATCCCCAGAACTATTCGGTAAAGAAAGTCCATTCCTTAAGTATTGGGCCCGTGCTTGTCTGCCTGGTGTACTCTCTGGGTCTCAGTTTCCTTGTTCTAAGAAATAAAGGTTCTAAGAAATAAATGAACCATCTCTAAAGTTCTCCTGCTCTGCTGCTGTATCAGGTACTGAGGGAAGAGGATGTCAGGGGAGCTGGTCATTGATCTGCTCCTACCTACTACACTCTGGGTCTGACCTCTGAATCAGTCCAGTCCCCAGATTCCCAGGGAAGGCCCTGCACTCACTCTTCTTGCTGGTGGTGCACCTGCACTCACGCTAAGCATTTGCAGGAGCTGCGTGTAAAGAGGAGAAAGGCAGGCAGTGAGCAAGGAGTGTGTTGCAGGAGAAAAAGCAATTGGTCCGCAAATGTGCCCAGCTCAGTGCAATGCCAGCCTACTAGCTCTGTCCCATTAAGACCTCAAGGACGCCTAATCCCACTTGTCTCCCCATAGGCTATAATGAGCCTAATGTCCTTGATCCGGAATTTGGTCTATGCAACTTAAATGCTGGGCAGTGCAGTTAGGTTCAGACTAGTATCTCCCACTGCCTGGCTGACATGGAGCAGGGCAGTTATGAGCCTGAGCAGTCTGAGCTCTGAAAGGGGACTCGTTGGAAGGTTGGAAATTCTCTAAGAGCTGATGAAGGTGCTTGGCAAGAGAAAAAAGCACTACAAGTCTATTCCAGCCAGGACTCAAAATGCACCCTGCACTCCCAGGGACATTTATTCGTGATCGGTTTACGGGAATTTTAAGGACCCAAAACTTTTCAGTGACGCAGGAAGAACTGGGGGCTCCTTCGAGCTCTTGGTGAGACTAGAGAGGCAAAGTGAGCGACGAAAAGTAAGTGGGACTCCTGCAAGGCGCGCTGGACGCTTGCAGGCGGCCCGTTTATTGTGCAGTCAGGTGATCGGCCCGGGCGCAAAGCCCCGCCCCGGCCCTTGCACCCGAGGGGCGGAGCTGAGTGCACCCGGCGACTCCAGTAGCACCCGGCGCGCCACTCCCCCAGCTAAGCTCCGTGTGCACCGCAGGACCGCCCCTTTGGCGCCGGCTCGCCGCGGAGGGGCCCTGCGACGTGCAGTACGCGGAGTCCCAATTTCTCCGAGATTACTGGCCATCACCGCCCCCATGCGTTCTGCCTTGTCTATGGTCGTCAGCAGCGCTGTTGTCCTCAGAGTCGCCTTTCCTGGAGTCTGTGTGCAACCCCAGGCTCGTCATGCTCCTGGACAGCTGGGAGAGGACGTTTTGTGCAAAGAACTAGCCCTGCCTATGAGCTTCCCCTCCCCCGCATCGCCCGTGGCTCTGTCTCAGTCTTTTGGACCCCACCTCCTGTGCACAGGACAGAGGCCAACAGTGTTCCAGGGCTCTCTCTCCCTTCCATTCTTCGCGCTTGAGGGGATGTGTGGTCACCCTGCCCGGGTCTTTCTTAGCTTAGTATTCTCCTGGGACTATCTACATTTTAGCAGTCCCACTCTACTCCAGGATGGCAGTCTGAAAACTGGGGATGCCCCGAAAGAGGGATTATTTTAGGTAATATGCAGACCCTGCCCTAAATAGCGGGAGAAGTGAGTATTTCTCTTTCAATATTCCTGACCACTGCACAACATGTAGTCTCTAATGTCAGGCCCTATTTGATCGCTTATATTCTGAACCTCACCAAAAAAGGGAAATACTATTTATGAGTCAAACAACTACAACACAAAGAATTCAAGGAACTTGCTCGAAGTCCCAGAGCTAGGAAGTGGATCAGGAACTGGAATCCCATGAGCCTCCTCCGTGATGAAATCTCGCTTAGACCCAGGCAAATCCTCCACCCTCTGCACAACAGGAAACCTTTCCCACAGGAACGAGCCGCCAGCTCCACCTTGGCCAGTGACAAGAGCCATCTGTAAGTGGCATCTATATATTTTGTCTGTATCTTTACAGACTTGGACATTATTTTTTTCTAGCTATCTTCTCTATCTGGAATGAGACTGATGCTCATTTTCTGTGTTGGTAGGGTTTGTTTTTCATATAAATTATAGGAACATGAACCATTTCAACACAGATGTTAAGTAACATGGTCCAGATGGTTGCAGAAATGATAATCATAATTCTGTATCTGGCATGAGGACGGAGTTGCTCCTAGCTTTATGTCCCTCCCTAGTGTGGATCACAGTTTTGTGGCAAGAGTGAATAATTCTCTTTGGACCACAGGTTACATGTTCATGTAATAGATGATAATGAAGGGGATACAGGTCTAAGCACACCAGGCCAGGCTACTTTGTGTATATGTAAATAAATTAAATAAAATGAATTAGTATTAAAAATAAAACCACAAAATATGGAACCCATTGGATTAGATCTTGGAGAAATATTTCAATAAATACATGAAAAGCAAAAATAAAAGAATTACAGCTGGACACGATGGCACACACCTGTAACTCCAGTGACTTGTGAAGTTTAAGCAGGAGGATCAAAAGTTCAAGACCAGACTCACCAACTTATTGATACCCTCAAGCAACTTAGTGAAACCCTGTCTCAAAATTAAAAAAAAAAAGGACTGGGGATGTAGCTCAGGGGGCAAAGTACTCCTGGGTTCAATCCCCAGTACCAAAACAAACCAATAAACCAGAAAGAAAAACGAGAAGAAATAGATTTACAAACACTACATACTTGTACTAGGTATGTTCACAGAACAGTTCCCAGGCCAGCCCCAGTGTGTGAATCACACACACACCTTGAACACCAGCCCAGACAACCTGTGGGTACCATGAGTTCTGGCCAGCCCAGAGCCAATGACCTGCCTGGCACTGACCCCCAAGAGCTCTCTATTGTGTCTTGGCTCTGAATCCTTGGGGATTTCTCCCCAAGTCAGCCTGAACTCTTCCAAGTTCCAGACCTTGGCCACTTGGAACCCGTAAAGTGTCTGGGGATTTGTAGAGAATTGCCCAGCCTTATCCAGGCAGGATATAGTATAGGTACGATTTGTTCCAGATGAAGTATTTATTATTTTTAATACTAATTCGTTTTATTTTATCTTCTGTTGGTAAAGCTGAGGTCTGGGGTGGATGCCTGAGTCTTCCTATCATGGCCTGCTCCTGCCTGTTGAGATCAGGATCATTCCCCTGGCTCCTGGCCAGCCCTTGGTTTCCCAGGAAAGACCCCACACTCACTCTTCCTGCAGGAGGTGCGCCTGCACCCTTGGCATTTGCAGGGCCACCTGTGAACATGAGAAGGCCTTGCAGTGAGCAAGGAGATGCAGGAAACACAGCACTCAGCGGACATGCTACCCGCTCAGTGCAAGGCCTGGCCTGTCCCGCTTAGGGCACAGTGCTTCCCTCCCCACAGGATGGCATGGCCTTTTGTCCTTCAATTGGGAGAGACCAAATCCACTGCCTCCTTTTCAGTCTGGGCAACTCAAGTGCTGGTGTGAACTGAAGTCCATAATTTTTGTATCTGACCTACCATTCTTGTGACTATCAGGTAAAACTCCCAGGATGCATCTCTAAGCTCAGCTGACCTCTAACCTCCATCAACCCTAAAGCTAAGATGCTGGGGAAAAAAAAAAAAAAAAAACATCTGGAACTTACAAAAGGGATTTTCCCACCTTGCTGTAGCCCACCTGCTTCCTACTCTCACCGGTATAATTGCTAAACATATTTACAACGTTCTTTTTGTTGTGTGACTACAGAAGTTCATTTAATGTTTTCCAGGGGTCATTTAAGTCACTTGAATTATAATGTTTTCCATGTCATTCAGGGTCACTTGAATTGGGGTTCTGGTGCCATGGCCACTGGTATTTGGTTCAGAATAAGCTATTTTCTTATTGTACATAGAGTTCCTATTTTATGAGGACACTGGATGGACAAAGCACTCAGGCTCAGTGTAGTAGGCCCCGACGGCAATGTGACATGGCGCAGGGGGGGTTATGAGCGTGAATACTCTAGCCTCTGAAATGAGATTTGCTGGAAGGGTATTAATGCTCTAAGGGACGACAAAGGTGTTTGGCAAGAGGGAAGGCGTTAGAACTACAAAAGAAGTGAGTCCTACCCAGCCAATACTCAGAATGCGCCCTCCACTGCTGGGGACTTTGGTCTGTAACTGGGAAGGGTTCCAGAGGCGCAGAAGCAGTCTGGGTCCTTTCGGAGACCCTGGGAGGTTGCAAATGCAGGGAAAGGCGAGGAAAGAGCTCGGGAGGCTGCATAGTCAGGTGACCGCCGAGAGCAGAGGCGCCGCCCAGGTTTTGCACGCGCGCCCCTGGCGGGATCCTGCAGCTCCGCTGGTTGCACACAGCGGGAACTGTTCCTTCGTCCCGAGGGACTGTGTGTTTTTTCCGAACACGGTATTCCTGCCGCCCCACAGCTCTTTCCCAATTTCTCCAGATTGCTGTCCCCACCCCACCACCCCTAATTGTTCCTGGAACTGGACCCGGGGACCTCGCTGGTGTCCCGGCCCCCGCGCTCGCGCTGTCATCTGCTTAGTCATTCCCGGGGTCCGTGTGCAGGCCAGGCTCGGGTTCCCTGTGTCGGCTCAGCGGGGCGCAAAGCAAGGGTTGTGAGCAAAGGACAGCGTGGGTGACGACACTTTTCCTTCCCCCGCGTAGCGGGTCCTCTGGGCTCGGTTCAGCCCGTCCACCCAAACTCGGCTTTCTCTCTTCCTTTGTCCAGCCTGAGACTGTGCGGCCACGATGTCTGGGTCCTATTTGTCAGAAAGTTTTTGCGGACCTAGCCACAGGCTAGCAGGTCCAGCCCCTCCAGGATGGCAGTTTTGAAAAGGGGGAGCCACCCAAAGGAAGGGTCACTGTACGTGATGTGCAGACCCTGTACAAATACTTTCTAAATAAGAAGGAGTGTCACTGGGACCGGGGTTCAGAGAGAGAGAGAGAGAGAGGGGAACCTCGACTCAGGTCCTAAGGCTCTTGACTTTGTCCCAGAAAGGAATTTAGGGACCTGTCAAAGTGAGGCACAGACTGATTTTATTGAGAAAAACAAAAGGTGCATACAGTGAGAGACAGGGCAGGGTCCCCAACAGCAGGCCCTGGGGAGGAACACACTAGCTACATACACCTTAGCCAGACTTATTTATATATATGTAAAATCTGTGACAAGTCCCACTAATGTGTATACTAAGGCAGGAGGATCACGAGTTCAAAGCCAGCTTCAGTAAAAGTGAAGTGCTAAGCAACTCAGTGAGCAGCTCAACTCTGTCTCTAAATAAAATACAAAATAGGGCTGGGGATGTGACTCAGTGGTCGAGTGCCCCTGAGTTCAATCCCAGGTTCCCCCCAAAAAATAAATAAATAAATATATTCATATATATAATCATGCATCTATAGTACAAAGACATGATCTAAGAGGATATTTTAAGTCTTCCTTAGGGTTGGTGACTGGACATGTTAGCCATTACCTACTAGGGGTCATTTTTCTTTCTTTTTTTCTTTGATGAAAAATCACTGTCATTCCCACCAGGCGGTTTACCGTTCTGCTTTGTGAGCTTACACAGCACTACACCACTGGTGGAGAGTTCAGGGTTTGCTGGAAAGTGTGATTAAGAGTGTAAGTAGGGGCTGGGGTTGTGGCTCAGCGGTAGAGCACTCTCTCGCCTAGTCTGTGGGAGGCCCTGGGTTCGATCCTCAGCTCCACATAAAAATAAAGGCACTGTGTTGTGTCCATCTACACCTAAAAAAATAAATATTTACCAAAAAAAAGAGTGTAAGTAATCAGGTCCTAGAAATATAAATCACAATTCTCCCACTTATTGAGCAAAGGCATTCTCAGACCTGTTTTTCTTTTAGGTCCAGGTCAGGAAAAAAAAAGTTTCTTATGATAAGGTGTAATAATTAATTTAATAGTGTTGTTGGTGACCAGAGTATTTGAAAGTGACCTTTAAATGTAGACTTTTAATTCATGTGAAAGTAGACATCACATATGATATATATACATGATATACATGTGATATATAAAATATCAATACATATATATTACATGCACTATATATATATATATATCAATATATAAGCCTAATCACTACATATCATTAGCATACATTATATATGATATATATCCCAGGATATATTACACTTATTTTATATATCAATCACTATATATATTTTAGCATAATCTCTGGAAGTAAGAAAGTAAGACTGATTCTAAATATTAGTAGAGTTAGCAAATTTTTCTTTTGTGATGTTTAATTTTTCACATTCGCTTCACTAGGTTCTTTGCTCAAACATTAGTGTAATGTCACTCTGATGTTGTTTTCTAGATCAATAGACTTAGAATGAAGCAGAGTCTGGCCCACATTATTAGTAAACCTCGTTCAGTTAGTGGAAGTCCTTAGGAGAAAAGACCGAGGTCCCCAGGTGAGAAAGGAATTACTGTCCACTCTGACTGCAGCATGACACAATGAGAAAGGAATTCTCCCTCCAGACTGCCTTCACCACAGTAAAGAGTGCACCCTCAACCCCCGAAACAGTTTCAGGCTGCTGGCCTGTGCTGGAGCCTCATGTTAGCCAGCACCCCCCCCCCCACACACACACACAAGCCAGTTTCTTAAAATAAATCTTTTTCCTTCTAATTCAACCTGTGTACATCCTATTGGTTCTCTTTCTCTGGGGTACCAGTAGTAATAGTAATAGTAATTCATATTTGGGAAAATATGAGTCATTTAAAGGAAAAATGTTAAATAAAATATTTGTGGGGCCTAGCCTAGGTGGAAACAGGGTGTCAGGCATCTTTCTGTGTGGACCCCAAACTCACGGACTGACTTGCTCACACTAGAGGCAACCGCTGGAGAGCAGATCACATCTCACCTAAGTCACCTGTACCTGGGCATGATAACCTGTTTGTGGCTGAGTCAGCTCTACTGTAAAAGGAGTATAATAATCGTGTCTCTCTGGCAGAAATACATGTGGGGAACATTATCCTACCTTCAGACAAATAAGCCAGGCCTGTCAAGTACCCTGTATTGTCCTCGTCTAATACCTTAGCATGTGACCTGTGGGCCAGACCATCTGTAGCTTCTGAACTGTGAGAGATAGGGTTTGCCATCTAGTGACATCGCGATTTGGCAGCTATGACTAGGGCAAGAGGCCAGACCTCTGATGGCTGAGTTGTACAACCTTGGGCAAGTTGCTTAGCCACTCTGAAAGAACACAATTACACCAGTCCCCTCACGTTAACTCTCTCCTGTGGGAGGTTCCTATAATAGGAGATGGCAGGGCTTTTGTGTTTGTTGAAATGCCGCAGCCTTGCCTGATCACAGAGGGCCTGGTGCAGTTCCTCTACCCTTCCTGGGAACCCAGGCTCCCGCCTCTCCCAGCTGTCACCCAGAGTTCTCCTTCCCAGGCAGATCTTTCCCCAGGGTTTGTTGAGACAGGGACTGTCTCTCCAGAAAGTCCATGTGGACAGACTGATCATAACTGTCACGGATGGTAAGCCCTAGGTAGGAGTCGGGAGTCTGTCTCACTTAATCTCTACATTCAGGTGTATCTCCTGGGAGATACACATGAGGAGCTCTTATGGAATCTGCAAGTTCTGTTCCTACTCTGTGACATTTGCAAATAAGCAAACTGTTCTGGGAGCAGACAGGAAACTCGATCCCATGGCTAAGGAGTGGAGAAGGAGCCTGCGCTCCAAAGGCCCCTCTCCCCAGCAGGTCTGGGGTCAGGGCTTCCCTCCGGCTGGGTGATGAGGGGTGTGGCAGTGTGCTGCCATCAGAGCCTCTCATGGGAAAGGGGAGGTTTCCAGAGATCAGGGTGCCAGTGTCTTTTATTGTCTAATTTGGGCAGGGTCAGATCTGTCCAGATGCTGATGCGTATTTTGTTTTATTTCATTTTTTATCAATATAATGAGATTACAATGAGCCCAAGATCATCTGAGGTGTCAAGGTGGTATGTGAGCTATATGGAACCTTGAGGAGCCCCCTTGTGGTTGGGGATGTGTCCCCTCTGGAGCAGGTGGTGATCATCAACCAGGCTTTCACTTCCGGTCAGAGGCCTCTGACTGACAGGCTAACAGTAATTCAGGGTTCACTCTAGCAACAGAACTGGAGGTTCAGAGAGGTTCAGTAACATGCCCAGGCCACACACAGCTGGAAAGGGTGTGAACCAGGGCTGCCTGTCACCAAATCTCATGCCTTCTTGTTAGGAACCAGAGCTCAGGTTTGGCCCTTACTTCTGGCCAAGAGTCTTCCTCTTTGAACATCAAATGCACTCGCTTAACAAATAGCTGGGAGGCACTAACCGTTGATTTTAATTATAGGTCTCCCAGATAAACCGCACCTTCCACAGTGCAGAATCCACCCTCACCCCTGCGTGGGTAGACACTAGGTACCTCCTCCTGACCTGAAGCTCATGTTCACTTATCTTCCCAGGAAAATGCTGGGCAAGTCTCTCCAAACCCCTAGTCCATTGGCCAGTCTGAAGTAGCTAGGGGCTGGGATGTGAAGGACAGCAGATTTCAACCGGACTTTGGGAGGAATTCCAAAGATTGACAGCCAAGTCACAACGGGGAGCTCTCAGAGGTAGAGTCCTAAGGGTCCCATCAGTGTCCTGTGCAAACCAAGACTAAGGCTCTTTGTGGGGAGGTGCAGGCCAGCAAGCTGCCTGATCACTTCCAGTCTGCAATGCACACCCTTGAAAGATGTTTGGTTCTATTTTTCCTGTTGTTTTGTTTACCACATATTTATGTACATTTTCCTGTTGACTCAAAAATGGGATTCGTATATTTTTTTCTTTTGGCAGTACTAGAGACTGAACCTAGGGGTGCTTTATCACTGAGTACATCCCCAGACCTTTTGATTTTGAGACAGGAGCTCACTAAGTTGTGAAGTCTGGCCTTGAATTCGTGATCCTCCTGCCTCAGCCTCCCAAACTGCAGGGATTACAGGCAGGCACCATAGTGCCTAAATGCGTGTATATATTTATTTATTTTAGTTGCCAATGAAACTTTATTTATATGGGATGCTGAGAATCAAACCCAGTAACTCTCACATGCTAGGCAAGCGCTCTACCACTGAGCTACAACCGCAGCCCCTGTTCATTTTGTTATTAACTCATTTTTACTAAAGCTTGGATCTGTGATTGATAGAAGATAAAATCCTATTGTTTACACAAGCTCCAGATAAGATTGGAGCAAATGGAGTTGGATCCCACACCCTTTGTTTCTTAAACCTAAGACCCAATGGGGAACTGAAAAACCAGGGAATAAATATTTGCATAAGTTTTCACTGCGAAGGGAATTCTGTAACTGTCCCCCAAACACACGGTAGGATCTGGTACACCACCCTGTGTTGTCCCCAAGCTGAGGCTCAGTCATGTCGCCTGGTTTGCCTGAAAGCTCTCGGTTTGCAAGAGGCTTACATTGGAATCCAGAGCCGGCCCTGCATCCCCCATTCAGTCCCTCACCCCGGCCTTTCTTCTAGGGACACAAAGGAAACCGGAGTCAAAACCAAGTCAACAACTTTTATTGTCAGTTACAGATTTTATAGAAAAAAAATGTAGGAATGGGTCAGGGTTGTAAAAAAAAAAAAATCCGGGCTTCTTCATGTTGTTCTATTTACACGTGGAAGCGGGGCTCCCTCCACATCAGGCGCAGCAACTGCACTTTTCCACTGCCCCTTTGCAGACGCAGCCCTTGGCACACTTGGCACAGCCCACGGGGCAGCAGGAGCAGCAACCTGCGGGCGAGAGGCGGCGGCGATGAGCGCCAGGGAGAAAGGGCTCGACGAGCATCCCGCCCTCCCGGACCCGGACCCCTGCGGCTGCGGAGGCGCCGACTAGCGAGAGAAGGCGACCCCCGGGCTGCTTGAATCATCCCGCGGACGGAGTAGAGGGACGGGCACGGGTTGGGGGACTAAGGGGGCGGGTCAGGGGCAGAGAGACCCCCCACTCACTCTTCTTGCAGGAGGTGCATTTGCACTCTTTGCATTTGCAGGAGCCGGCGCAGGTGCAGGAACCACCTGGAGGAAGAAAGGCGGGGGTGAGGGCGGCTCCCGGACACCCGAGCGCGGGGCTGCGCGCTAGGAGTCCGGGTGCGAGTCCTTCAGTCCCAACAACAGCTCGTGGGAACCTTGGAAAGCCACTAACTCGGTGGCTTCTTGGTAAAACGGGGCTCCGAATACTCTATAACAGAAACACACCAGATCGCTTTGGGAAGGGGCGGTTAGAGGTTGAGGGCTTGGAGAATGAGGGACGAGAAATTGCCTCCCCCGACCCACGACGCGGTCCCGGTCAGTTACCGGTGGCGCAGGAGCAGTTGGGGTCCATGGCGAGCCGAGGCGGTGGCTGGAGGCTGGAGTCGGCAGACAGAGGCGGCTGGATGACAGGATCCGGAGGAGGCGTGGTGCAGCGGAGCGCGCCGCGCGCTGCCTTTATAGCCGCCCGAGCCGGGGCGAGTGCAAAAACTCCGCGCGGGCCGGGCGCAGCCTGCGCTCGCCAAGCGCTGAGTCACTCGCTGCTCCGCGCGGCGCCCGGGGCCGAGCGCAGCAGCCTGTGCACACGGACCCCAGGGAGCCAGTTCCCGGAAGGCGGCCCACGTGCACGTCCAGGCGGGAGCCGCGCGCCGCGGGCTGAGTGCAGAGGGACGCCGTGTGCCGAGAGCCGGGCCGTGTGGCGCCCGCTGCCCCCGGCCCCTGCCCGCCGCCGTGTGCACCGCTCCCAGCCGCCTGTCCTGTGTCTGAACCCCAGCGATCAGGGAGCCGGCTTAAGCTGGTCGTGGGGATTCCCATCGCAAGTGCGGACAGGTCCCCCAAACCTTTGAACCGTTCAATGCTTAGTGTCGCATCCTGTGGGATGGCGACACGCCCGCTCTATACTGACTGCTTTAGTGTTCAACTGGGATTTTCAGTGTATTATGGGCGAGATCTCTTTAATCCTGTAACAACCCATGGGTAAGGACTACCCATTAATCTCATTTTTGACAGGAGGACATGGATGACCTTAACTTCCCTAAGGTCACAGAGCTAGAGTGGCAGAGTGTAGAGATTCAAACCAGAGGCCCCAGCAGATGCTAAAGATGACCTAAGGGTCGGTGTCTCCACGGAAGGGGAGTAGGGATCAAGACGTCCCAAGCCTCGTGCAGGGGAAACTCCCATTTCTCACCACTAGTGAGTTCAGTGAGGCAGGCAGCCCTAGGAGTGAGCAGGAAAAGGGACACAGACACCTTTCCCTCCCAGGGGAAGCTCAGGGGCAGGGAGAGCAGAGAGAAGGGGGGCCTGGGCCAGGCAGCACTGTGGCCTGGGGTGACCAGGTTTTGCCAGGCGGGAGGCTGCCAGCTGGCAGTGCCCAGGGACACCCAGGGGGAAAACCCGAAGGGAGCTCTCCTCCAGGCCCAGCTGAGGGAAGAGCCAAGGTAGTGTCCAGATTCCTGCCCGGGGAGCCACATCCTGCCTCCCAGCCTGCACACGCCTGGCACTGTGCCAACTGGTAGGTCATGGTGCTTGGAATGTCCAAGTGTTGTCCAGGAGGAGTCTGGCGGCTCCCGGGAGCTTCCTCGCAGGCTAGGGGACGCCTATGCTGCAGTGGGCAGTGGGCACCAAGGGACAGGCGGTCCCTGCAGCCCTCACATAAAGACCTGTGTATGTATCTTCCCAGCTGGGCGGGGAAGTCCCACCAGTGAGCACTCCTGACCCTAGTAGTAGAGGCCACTGTGGAATGTGCTGGTGAACACCCTGTCAGTGCCCAGTGCCCTGGGCTGGGAACTTGGGGGATTCTTGATGGCTTTCAAATGGGTGAACAGAGGGACCCCTGGCTGCCCCCCTCCCAGCTCCCTCCTAGATTAGAGGGGTCTGGTCACATGATGCCCCCTGACAACCTGGGCTCGCTCAGGGCTCCTGGGTGGGAGAGGTGAGCTGTTGGAGGACTGGATTCTGGGGGTCGCTCTGTCAGTCACTGGTCATTGACCCTGGGGTGTGTGTGTGCCCTTCTGAGCATCTCTTGACCCACCTGTGAGATGAATTCGGGGGTCACTTTCAAACATCCGTGATTTTAGAGCCAGCTTCTCACAAGTCCCCGTGCCCTGCCAGCTCTTGGGCACTGGCCAGGTTCCTTGTTTTGTTACTTACCTGTGCCCACGCCTTCTGTGCCAAACCACCAGCCACCTCTGTGCAGGTGGCCAGGGCCTGCCTGGCCCTGCAGAGTGTCGGGTCTGACCCTGGGTTCACGACATCCATCTCAGCAGTGAAATTTGCTTCTGGGCCTCCGTGTTCTCCCAGGAGTTCCTTTGACTCTGCGAGGAGAGGGAGGGGTGCTCACTCAGGGAGGGACACAGGTCTAGTTTTGTTCATCTCCATGTCCCCAAAAGCCTCACTGGGCTTGAGACAGGAATGGAGAGGGAGGACTTTCACATGCTTACACCCCTGACTCTGTAGGGGATGAAGGAGATGATTCTGAGCAGCCCTGGACGTGAAACACATCCCCTCGAGCATCTGGTATGAGTCATCACTGTAAGATGATGCTGTCACCCTGCACTGTATTAATAGAAGTATGTCATCTACAGTGAGGGAGGTGATTTTTCACTAGTTTTAATCATTGAGGGGGATATATATATAGTTCTGCCACCAGGCATCCACTCATTCTTCCCTTGTGAGGATGTCCTTGGTTTTCCTTTAGAGAATCACCCTCTCTATTCTTAATCCCTGCTGTCCATGGGCTCCCAGGCATTTCCACCTATCTTGCCACTGTGATTGGCTCTGATTAGGCCCCACAGCCATGCCTCAAAGAGAATCAATGAAACTTTTGCTGGGAATGTTGTGAGAATGTGGACGTGAACCTGAGAGGACAAAAAGCTGTCTCTAAAGTCATTTGTTGTCACGAGAAGAATCTAACAATGAAGTCTTCCCAAAGGAAATGGAGTTTGAAAACAGGGGAGCACCCGGATCCAGCCATGCCTGAAGACATTGGGACTCATTAATTTCCTTTTTGTTTAAATCATTCTGGATTTTTGTTTGCTCCTTCTGCTTCTGTGGTCGTGGGGATGAACCCAAGGGCACTCTATCACTAAGCTACATCCCCAGCCCTTTTTATTTTGAGACAGGGTATTACTAAATTGCCCAGGTTGGCCTCCAACTTGCGATCCTCCTGCCTCTGCCTCCTGAGTAGCTGGGATTACAGGCGTGTGCCTGCATGCCTGGCTGCTTAAGTTATTCTGGGTAGAATTCTAGCTGCTCTGGGCAGACCACTCTGAGGGCTGGGTCCACTGGCCGAGCTTCTGTCCAGAAGAGAGCTGATCTCAGGGGTCCTAAGAGGCGAGAGCAGCCACTGCGGGGTGCAGGGGAGGAGGCTCAGTCTTGAAGGCAGCCATCATTATCAGATATCTGACGGGGTCTGCGCATCCGGTTATGCAACAAAATTACCCAAATTTGAGCAGCGAAGACAATTATGTTACCGTCTTTCCTGTTTTTGGGTCAGGAACGGGAGCAGAGTTCACTTGGGGGGTTCTTTTTCTCGCTGCTGCTGCCCGAGGTCACTTGGTTGAAATTCGTCTGGAGGCTGGGCTGTCCCAGGGGGCCTGAGGGGGGCTCAGCTGGCCCCTTCAGCTGGGCCGTGTGGCCCAGGACCCCAAAGACACAAGTGCTAGGGCTCCAAGAGTAGGCGCCGGGAGTCCTTCATGGCTGGATGGACCCTGCGCCCAGCACGGGTCACTTGTGCCACGTTCTGTGGTCAAGCAGTCAGAGAACCAGCCCAGACTCCAGGGCAGGGGACCCAGGGTCTCGACGGGAGGGAGGGCTGCAGTGGCCCTGTAGCACCTCTCATCTGCCAGGGCAGTCGTGGGGCACGGACCCGACCCCTCGGCACTTGTGCTGAGGAGGTTATGAACTTGTCTCACTTAAACCCGACGCGAGGCTGCAAAGCCCTGGGTTCCCTCGCAGCACCACCCCGTCCCCCAAAGTAAAATCAGTCACAAAACCTAGAACAGCCCTCTACGGCAGAGGCTGGGCGCACAGGTATGGCAGGGCCACATCCAGCTTGTGAGAGCAGAATGGGATGACTCCCAGAGGGTGACGCCCCATGCTGACCCCGCGCATGTTTGTGCCACACGGGAAAGAAGAGATCAGGGTTGCTTTCTGCCATCCGAGGGGCAAAACCAGGACAATTGAGTGGAGGAGGTTACAGGGAAAAAGATTCTGCTCCAAGTCAGAAGGGCCTTTCTTGCAATTGAGCTGGCCCCAAGCCCAGGGACCACCTTGAGAGACAGTTCCCTGTCGCCACAGCTATAGAAAGGCTGCCAGATGCCAGCATGAGTTAGAGGGACAGCAGGGGTAAGTCCCCTTCCTCTCTGGGCAGACCTCCCATCACAGGTACCAATTGTGGGCTCTCGGCTCTCCCCTCTGGCCCTGCCTTATTTTATGGAACAAAGAGTAGCGGGAGCCAGACCTGATGGCGCACACCTGTAATCCCAGTGACTCGGGAGGCCGAGGCAGGAGGATCGCAAGTTCAAAGCCAGCCTCAGCAACTTAATGAGGCCTAAGCAACTTAGTGAGACCTCTGTCTGTAAATAAAAATAAAAAGGGCTGGGGATGTGGCTCAGTGATGAAGCACCCCTGCGTTTAACCCCTGGTACCAAAAAAAAAAAAAAAAAAAAATAGTACAGGGAAAAGAATTTAAAAAGACTTACAAAGAGGACTGACCCTGCCTTCATGCTGGAGTGTGTTAAGTACCTGCTGCTGCAGAACAGATCACCCCATGACCCAGCAGCTGAAGGCCACACCCGTGGATGATCATGCGTGTCACTTCTGTGGGACAGGATTCAGGCCACACATGGAGGGGCCTGCTGGCCCCAGGTGTCATCAGGGTGGCAGTCATCTCAAGGGTTGGCAGGGACAGGATCTGCCTGCAAGCTTCCTCTGTGGCTGCGGGCAGGACTGTGCTCTTGGGCTGTGGCCCTGAGGCTGGGACTGCTTCAGCGGAGCTCTGGAGCCTGCATCAGCTCTGCCGTGGGCCCCTCTGCTGAGCGTCACTGGGGGCAGAGAGTGCCCACCAGAGGGTGAGTGGGACAGAAGGGACGGCCTCGCATGCATTCATATATAGTGACAGCTAAGGATGCTGCATTTGTTCAGAGAGCGTCGAAGGTGTGAGGTCTCAACTGTGTGGCTCAAATAGTAAGATGACAGCAGTGGCCGCGTGGTGGCTGCGCCTGCAATCCCAGTGACCCCAGAGGCTGGCTGAGGCAGGAGGATTGCAAGTGGGAGGCCAGCCTCAGCAACTTAGCAAGGCTCTAGAGCCTCTCTCAAAATACAAAAGGAATAAAAGGGGGGCTGGGAATGTGGCTCAGTGGTTTAAAAATGATTCAATTCCCAGGTTTTTGGATTTTTGTTTTTAAATGATGGGTTGGAGCTGGAGCTTAGTGGTAGAGCGCTTGCCTGGCATGTGTGAGGCACTAGGTTCAAGTCTCAGCACCACATATAAATAAAATAAAGGTCCATCAACAACTTAAAAAAAAAAAAAACTTAAAACAAAAATGATAGCAACCTGGCAAGATACATTCCTTCCTCCCCTGCTTCACAAGGGACTGGAGTGGAGAGAAGCTTTCTATTTTAAAGAACAGAAAAGACACACCATTGTCAACCTGTAATCAATTCAGATGAAGGTTTGGATTCTAAAAGACTGCCTCTAACCTAGGAAAAATCCTCTTTGTAAATAATTTTTGAAATTTTCCCTGCACTCCTTTTTTGTTTGTTTGTTTGTTTATTTATTTATTTTTGTACCAAGGATTGAACGCAGGGGTGCTTCATCCCTGAGCCACATCCCAGTCCTTTTTATTTTTTATTTACAGACAGGGTCTCGGTAAGTTGCTGAGGCTGGCTTTGAACTTGCGATCCTCCTGCCTCAGCCTCCCGAGCCACTGGGATTACAGGTGTGCGCCATCACGCCTGGCTCCTGCTACTCTTTATTCCATAAAATAAAAATGCCTTCCTTTTCCAAGTTATTTGGAAAACAGCTTCCTCGGTGTCTCCTTTGTTTGGAGGAGGCGGCCGGGGTCTAGCCTGGGACCTCAGGCATGCTAACCATGAGCTCTGCCCCAGCCTCCTCCTCTTCCTCCTCCTCCTTTTTCCTCCAATTTTAAGAATTTAGTCACAATCTTTTGTCACCTAATCGTGCAGGTGACACCCATCACTTTTGCTGTGCTCTATTTAGCAGAAGCAAGTCATACTAGGTCCATCCCACAAAGGCATCCCCAAGGCTGGGGAGGCTAGGGCGTCCCTCCAAGTCTGGCTACCTAGGGACAAAAGCAGTGGCCTGGGTCCGAGTTGGGGGCTCTTGGCACATGCTTTTGTGTTTTGACATTTTCAAAGATAGCTGTGTTCATAAATGATGATGAACATGTGTCCACCTGTCTTTGGGTGAACATATATTTTCATTGATCCTGGTATTAGATATCTAGAGTAGAATTGCTGGGTTATATGGTAACTCTGTGTTTAACTTTTGAAGAAATTGCCAAAATTGCTTTCAGAAGTGACTGCATCATTTCTACCAGCAGTGCACAGAGGTTTCAGTTTCTCCACATCCTCATTATCACCTCTTGCTCTCTGTCTTTTTCTTTCTTTTTCATTAGACCTGTTCTAGCAAGTGTGATTTTAATCTGCATTTCCCTAACGACCAGCGAGGTTGGATATCTTTCTCTGCTTATTAGCTGCTCATGCACTTGCTCTAGTGACATATCTATTTGAATATTTTGCCCATGTTTTTCTTTTTCATTGTTGTGACATGGATATCGCCCACTTAACCATTTTAGGTGTGCAGGACAGGGTGGGACACTAAGGGCATTCATAGTGTTGTATAAACCATCAACGTCATTCATCTCTAGAACGTTCCCATCTTCCCAAATTCCGCATCCATTAAACCTAGCCCCCTAACCGTGGTACCACCGTGCTACTTTCTGTCTCTCTGAATTGAACGACTCTCGGTATCTTGTGAAAGTGGAACCATACAATATCTGTCCTGGTGTGTTGGTGTGATGTCTGTAAGGCTGACCCATGTTGTAACATGTTAAACTTTATTCCTTTTTAAGGTTCAATAAATATTCCATTACATATGTAGATTTCAGATTTTATCCAACTATTCATCAATAAACATTTGAGTCCTTTCGACCTCTCTGTGTAATGCTACTGTGAACATTGTTTTACAAATACCACTGCTTTCATATATATTCTGGATGCCAGTCCTTTATCAGATATGTTTCATAAGTGGTTTCTTCCAGTTCGTGTTTGTTTTCTTAGCAGTATCAACTGGTAAATGGGTAAGCAAAATGTGGTGTATCCAAACACTATTCAGAAATTAAAAACTAACAGGGGGCTAGGGTTGTGGTTCAGCGGTAGAGCGCTTGCCTCACATGTGCGAGACCCTGGGTTTGATCCTCAGCACCACATAAAAATAAATAAGTAAAATAAAGGTGTTGTGTCCAACTACAACTAAGAAATAAAATATTTAAAAAAATAACTAACGGGGCTTTAGGATATAGCTCAGTTGGTAGAGTGCTTGCCTTGCATGCACAAGACCCCTAGGTTCAATCCCCAGCATCACCACCACCAAAAAAAAAAAAGTCATTTATATAACTTAAGTGTACTATATTAAATGTCATCCAGACCAAAAAAAGAAAAAAGGAAAAAACCTTGAATCTCAAAAGTATCATACGAAGTGAAAGAAATCAGATGTAAAGCACCACGTATTGTATGGGTCCATTTATATGAAATGTCAAGAAAAGGCAAACTGAGAAACAGAAAGCAGATCAGGGGTTACCTAGGGACCTGGGGTGTGTGACAGCAGGATGAACTGCAAACAGGCACAAGAGAACTTGGATGATGGGAATGTTCTAAAGCTGGCTTTTGTGAAGGTTGCATAACTCTAAAAATGTGCCAATAACATTGAATAGTATCCTTACAATGAGTGAATTTTATGGCATATAAATTTATCTTCATTCAAAAAATGTCTTTAAAAGAGATTGCCTGTAATGGGCTAGAAACTTTGAGAACTTTCTGGTAAATGGAAGACAAAAGACCAGTGGCCAAAATATATAAACAGCTTCTACACCTGAGTAGAAAAAAAGAACTGAAGACTTGAACCAGAAGTTCTCAGAAATGATGACACTGCACATCAACTAACGGAAAGATGTTCAACCTCACTACTAAAGGAACAGGTGCGGCCTCTAACTTATGATCCTCTTGCTTCAGCCTCCCATCAAGGCTGTAGTCCCTGGGATTACAGGTGTGCACCACTACACCCACCTTCATTCTGATCATCTTTAAATCACCTCCCACCTGAAGGAGGTTTAGGTTGCTTCCAGACTTCTGAGGATACAAATGATGGTGCAGTTGGCTTCCTAGGTTGAAGGTATGTATTTTCAGCTTGAGAAAGTGCTGCTAAAATACCTTCCAAAGTGGCTGAACCAGTTTACACTCCAGCAGGAGATGGAAGTATGTCACCATTCATCTATCCTTCACTATTAATTTAAAAAATCACAATATCTTACAGTATTTTGGAAGGGCAAAATATTATGCAAGTTCGTGTTTTCCTTGCTAGAATGAGGGCAAATATCATTTCCCTGTTTTTTGATCTTTTAAGTTTATTTTTCCTTGAATTGCTTGTTTATGCTCTTGGCCTCTTTTCCAAATTGAGTTGTCCACTTTTTATCTGTTTATAAGAACTCATTTTTTAAAATATTTATCTTTTAGTTATAGGTGGACACAATGTCTTTATTTTACTTTGTGGTGCTGAGAATCAAACCCAGTGCCTCATGCATGCTAGGCATGTGCTCTACCTCTAAGCCACAACCCAGCCCTGTAAGAACTCTATATAGCACAGATATCGAACTTTTATCAAGTATATGGATATGTGCACAAAGGATCAATATGTATACACACACGATAGAAGATCAAAAGTATATATACACACTGTATTAGTCAGTTCAGGCTGCTGTAACAAAATGTTGTAGACTGGGTTACTTAACAGAAATTTATTTTCTCACAGTTTTAGAAGCTAGAAATCCTGGTTGTTACTGGTGAGGCCTTTCTTCCTGAATCACCAGGGAGCCCCCACCTCACCGAGCACTCACATAGCCTCTTCTTTGTGCATGAGATGAAAGAGCTGGTGAGCCACCTCTCTCACGATTCTCATAAGGGCACTGGTCCTATTATATCAAGGCTCACCCTTAGATCTTGTTTATTCCTGACTCACTCATTAGAGGGCCTCCATCAATGAGTTGGGGGACATAGTTCAGCTCATTGCACATACATATAACAAATATTTTCTATTGCAGTTAGCTTTGGGGGTTTTGTTTTTGTTTGGTACTGGGGATTGAACCCAGGGACCCTTTACCACTTAGCCACATTCCCAACCCTTTTTTTAAAAAATTATTATTTTGAGACAGGGTCTCACTGAGTTGCTTAAGGCCTCCCTAAGTTGCTGAGGCTGGCTTTGAACTTTGATCCTCTTCTCCAAAATGTACCAACTTAAGACTTTTTTTTTTTTTTTTAGTACCAGAGGTTGAACCCAGGGGTACTTCACCATTGAGCCACATCCTCAGCCTTTTTATTTTTTTATTTTGAGATAGGATCTCACTGAGTTGCTTAGGGCCTCACTAAGTTGCTGAGGCTGGCTTTGAACTTGCAATCCTCCTGCCTCAGTCTTCTGAGTCACTGGGATTACAGGGGTGCACTACCACGCCCAGCATCACTTAAGATTTTAAAATTTTTGAGCGTACAATTCAGTAATACTAAGCACACTGAGATTGTTGAACAACCAATTTCCAGAACTCTTCCTCTTGCAAAACTGAAACTTAACTTCCATGAAACAACTCTCACTCTCCTGCCCCCCAGGGACATGGTACCATGGAAACAAACAATATTGCCTTCTCATGATTGGCTCATTTCACTAACTTGGTGTCGTCAAGGTTCACTCATGTTGTATTATGTGTCAAAACTTCAGTACTGTTTTTAGGTTGAATGACATTCCATCGCCTGTACGTACCACATTTTGTTTACCCATTCATTCATTCGTCAGTGGACACTCGAGTTACTTCCTCAATACTTTCTGGCTATTATGAATAAGGCTGCTATGAATAAGAGTATACAAATATGTTATTCAAGACCCTGTTTATTTCTTTTGGAGAAGTGGAATTGCTGGATCATATGCTAGTTCTATTTTTAGCCTTTGAGGAACTGCCTAACTGCTTTCTATAGGGACTGCCCAATTTTATATTTCCACTAGCAATGCACAGAGGCTGTTTTCTACATATCCTGATCAAGACTTTTTCTTTTCTTTCTTCTAGCCATCCTAATAGGTATGAGATGATTTGGCTTTTTGTTGTTGTTGTTTGTTTGTTTTTTGGGGTGCTGGGGATCGAACCCAGGGCTTTGTGTGTGCAAGGCAAGCACTCTACCAACTGAGCTACATCCCCAGCCGTGGCTTTGTTTTTTGTGCCACAGGCCAGCCAGTAGACAGAGAACAACTTGTAGTCAAGTTTAACTAACTAGACTTTAGTTAGGCAGCTTATGTCCACATCTTGGCTTCGCCACAATCTAGCCATGCACCTCATGCAAATCCTCCCAGACCCCATTGCCTAATCTGTGAAATGGGTAGAACAGTCATGCTGCTCTTCTAGAGTTATAATTTCAGTAAGATAAGGTGCTTAAAGGATTTAGCACAAGGCGATCTCAGATTTAGCAATCTTTTTTTTTTAATGTTTTTTAGTTGCTGATGGACCTTTATTTTTATTCACTTATTTATATGCAGTGCTGAGAATTGAACCCAGTGCCTCAAACATGCTAGGCAAGCTTTCCACCACTGAGCCACCACCCCAGCCCAGCAATCTTTTTTAATGTGTCTTTAAGAACCCAAAGTAAAAATCCTCCTCCTATCTTCCCCCTTCCACATTCTTTCATAGCTTTGACTTTTGCCCCTAGGTGTGTAGATGAATTCAGATTTATTTTCTACATGATTTTCCAAGGGTAGTCCTTTGGTGACTAGTGCATCCTCACCACACACACACACACACACACACACACACACTTCATCATCTCTTACTTTTGGCTTTAAGGGTCTGTTTCTGGCCCCTCCTCTCTGTCAACTGATCTATTCCTGAGCCAACCCCACTTCCTAGAGCTTTGGAACAAGTAGTGCTAGCCCGTTAGAGCAAGCCCCTTTTGTTCCTTTTCAACACTGGCTTGGCTCTTCTTACACACTCTCCTTTTCTAAATTCAGCCTGTTAGATAAAAAATAATGGTAACTGTGGTGGCTGAGTCTGGAATGCAAAATCCTAAGAAACTAACCTGGAGGAAAAGGTTTGTGTTTGACTCCTTTTATTCTTTTAAAGGGAAACGTCTGTCTCCCAGAATTCAATCTTTCCCTTCTCTCCTACTCCCAGGTAGGTCTGGGAGTTCTTTCCTCAAGGATCAGACCACAACCACTGCGGATAAAAGCTCTTATGATCCTACTTCCCCTGGATCAAAGAAGGCAACAAATTGCCAAGTGACATTTGAAGAAGAGCTGGACAATCGCTTTGGGGAGACCAGCCATTCAGGGAGGTGGCCTTGGTAACAGAGCCCACAGTGTGCCAAGATAAACCCCAGGCCTCTGGATTCTCCTCCAAGGACTCTGAAAACAGACATTTTCACGGGAACAACTAGAGAGTTCCAGAATCACAAGCCCTTGGGTCTGGGGGTACTTGGGTCTGGCGGTACCAGCCCCACTGTACAGATGGAGCAAGTGAGTTTGGAGGCTGGAGCGGCAAACTTTGGTGGATCTGGTCTCTGCTCTCTCCCCAGAGCTGGGCAGGAGGATCAGGTGCTATCTGATAGTGGAAGGGAATGTACTGTCCTCGGGGCTCCATCCCCACCCTGTGCACACCAGTGGTCAAGCCTCTGGATTTCACTTTTAACTGGAGGGTACCTTGGAGTGGGTCCCCATCTCTCCACATCCTTCCCCATTTTAAGAAGAGACCAGGGCTTGGTTCATGCTGTTCATCAGGTTTATTGTCACTCTCAGTGGGCAGCAGGTGAAGGGGACAACAGCCACACCCCACCATGGCAGAGATGGCCCTGAGCCACCGGGCACTATTCACACACGAGTCACCCAGAGGGACACGTCCTCACTGGCAGCAGCTGCACTTCTCTGCCTCCGCCTCGGCGCCCTCGCCACCCTTGCACACACAGTCCTTGGCACACTTCTCACATTCCGCAGGGCAGCAGGAGCAGCAGCCTGCGGACAAAATGGGGGTGCTCGTCTGATGTCTCCCATCTGTCCCCAGCAGAGGAAGGGGAGGGGGACAGGTGCTGGGAGGTGGGGAGTCATCCCCGTTTAGCCTGTGCTGGTGGCTGCCCGCTTCCTTCTCTCACACCTGGTCTGACTCAGCACCTATGGTGCCCCAGCTGCATACTGGGCTTCTATAGGAGTATTCCCGGCTCCCACCAGCTCATAGCTCCTTTGGTGGGTGCCAGTCATGCTGAGCTGAGGCCCAGGCTCAGAGAGGGCTAGGCCTTGAGGAGAAACCTTGCCAGGCAAATGGTCTTGGAAGAGGCCTTGCAGGATCAACTCAGAGGAGTTGGGATGGTGCAGTGTGGGGGGTCAGGAACTCCAAAGGGATCTGTGCCTGTTCTTGCACCCAGTGGAAGAAGTCAGCCTTCCTTCCCTCTCCTGTCCCCTCTATGAATTTCATACTGCTGAGAGGTGGGGAGGCCAAATTGAGGGGCATCCACAGGCCTGAGAGGGACCAAGGACTGGAACTTCCGAGCTAACCCCAGCTTGGCTCATGGCCTCCCCAGGCACCTGGGTTTTTGAAGGGCGGGCTCCATGACAGAGGTTGGACCAGAGGAGCTGTTCTCCACCCCCAGCTGCCCGCTGGAATCTTCTGGGAATTGGCAAAAAGGTCTCATCGCAACCCCACTGCATCAGTCTCTGGGCCTCTGTATTTTAACGTCTACCTGCAGGTTTGGACGCGGAGCCTAGGAGTCCCTCTGTATCCAGCCAGACGCGGGGGGGGGGGGGGGGGGGAGGTGCGGGGGGGGGGGGAGGTGCGGGGGGGGGGGAGGTGCGGGGCGGGGGAGATGGCGGCGGGGGGTGCACTCACTCTTCTTACAGTTGGTGCATTTGCATCCCTCGCACTTGCAGGAGTCGGTGCAGGTGCAGGAACCACCTAGAGTGGGTGACGCCACAGGAAGGGTTAATGCGGTAAAACCCTGGTGGCCCCGGGCCTAGGAGGAGATGGGCTGCCGGATCCCGTGCTCTTCGCCACATGGGCATCCTCATCCTTCACGAGGTTCCAAATGGGAAATAAGGGGCCCCTCCCCCAAGTGTCCTTGAACGGAGCATGGGGCGTGGGATTCTTTGCCGGTAAAGGGGTGCGCTGTGCCGCAGGAGGGAGGCGGGGGCTCACCAGTAGGGCAGGGGCAGGTCTCAGGGTCCATGTCGAGGCAAGCAGCACTGGAGACGGTGACTTGGCTCCTCCAGTAAGTGGACGAACTGCGTGGCTAGTGGCAGCAGGTGGCAAGGCTTTTATAGCCCCGGGCGGGGGCGCGCATGCCAAGCCCGCTGGGCGCCCGCCCCTGCGCACAACGCCCGCTCTCGGTCTGTGCGCACGGGTCCCGGCGTACTGCGGCAAGTGTCCCCCCGTCCCCGCTGCGCGCGCTGCGGACGCTGTGCCCGGGTCGGCTCTCCCGGTACCCCGCCCTGCAGCCGAGTGCTCGGCGGCTCCCCGCCCTGGGAACCACCCGGGACGCGGCCGCGGCTGCAGCCACCGCCAGAGGAAGTGAGCACGTACCATCTCTGGAAGTGGAGGGAGGCAAAGATGTTTTGTGCATTTTCCAACCCTTTCTTGCCTTGTGCCCCCGATATCCTGGAATTTTGGCGCCAGTTTTATCCAAACGGGGTGCTGAGCTGGGGGCAGAAAGAGACCCATCACACTGAGCCTGACGTGCAGGGACAAGGATCGTCTTCCATTCCGCCTCCATTCTGCCCAGCACCTTGAGATCTGTGACTCCTATTGCTCCGTTATACAAATTAGGAAAAGGAGGCCCGAAAGGAAGATCCTCTTAGGTCCCAGAATGAGCCTGAGATAGAACAAGGCCTAGAACTCAGAACTTAAGTACTCAGAGAGATTATTAGTGGGGGCTTGTCGCCATCACCCCTCCCCCATTCATCCAGGAAGGAGGTTTATCAAAGTCAGTGAAGACGCATAAGATTTTTCTATTTACAGAAGAAAGCCTAGGTACAACAATGCTTAGATAGGGGATTTAAATGCAAAGTGAGAAGAAGTTTATTTACATTGTAGGTAACAGGGACCCATTACCTTCTACTCCAACTCCAGACCCAGATTCAGCTCTGGGGAATAACTCCCCCACTTCCTGGTTGCTGGAGTTCTGACATCATATGCCAAGGTCAGCGGTGGGACAAGGACCTTCCAAGGAAGCCTGCCAAGAGGATCCTTCACAGCTGAGCAGGGTAATGAGGGTGATCCCTGGAGAAGCAGAGTGAGAGAAAACTGCTCTTCAACAGATAGGTCATCCAGGAGCCCCCACCCCTCCGAAGTTTGGGGTAGAGGAGAGAAGAAGGGGGCAGGGCTAGGAGAGGAACTCTGTTAAGAGCATTTTAAAATGCCATTGTGTGGTCCATAGTGTAACTGTCTCCTTAGTCCCTCTGAGACGTTTCAAAAATCTGCCTTGCTTGCCAACATTTTCACAGAGTTGGGGGCCAGGGGAAATCGAGCATTATGATGGGCCCCAAAGAAAGGCTAGGGCCAGTTTTGGATGAAGAACCAGTCACAATGGGGAAATCAGCCCCAAGAAGAAAACATTTAAACCATAACCCTGGGTGAGGAAAGGGCAGGCCGCTGCCCTCCAGAGCCCAAAATTGAGTCAGAAACATTATGTTGAGAGTCAGGAGGCTGTGTGGGTGGAAATGTTATTTCTGACACTGATTTGCCATTCACGTCCTTGCTGGCGGTAAACTCAACAGGGAAAATGAAGACACTCGATACCCAGGAACCAGAGGAGCAAAGGAAAAGCAAGAGACAAGGGGTCACAGGCTGCAGAAATAGGAGGCTGGGCAGTGTGGCATTCCAGACATGGCGACCACATGGTGACTCCCGCAGGAAGCCCTCACTTTTCCCGCCTGTGGTGCAGGGGCCCTTCACATAATTGTCTTGGGGTTTATCTGAGGTACAAAGCTTGCTTAGGAAGGGAGTAAAACAAAACAAAACAAACAAAAAAAAAACAAGATAATTCCAGGTGCCTGCCATACAGTGTTTGAAAACTGGAGACCAGAAGGGTCAGGATCCTTAGGTGGCTGGAACATCCATTGCCTTCCCCAGAGTGGAAGTTCCTCCACATGTCCTCTCAAAGGCTCTCAAAACCTTTCTCACCATTACTTTCACTTCCTTTTAAAGAGACATCCCCTGGGCACCCCGTCTCTCCCTCTTTGGAGGGGTTCTCAAACTGCTCCCCAAGGAAGGTTTCAGAGTTTGGTTTTACAGAGAAGGGGATACTGGGACTCCATGGAGAGACTTAGCATGGCTCCGACTGTCCCTATGCAAAGCCGAGCCTCGGTTCCCAACAGGAGCTGGGCAAGTTCTATGAACTCTTAGCTGGAAACCCTTCTCCCCCATTGTTAGTGGCCATAGGTCTCCAAACAGCCTCCACAGAGGGGCCGAGCTAGCTAGTTTCCCCAAACTGTTCTTTGCAGGACCACCATGTAATGGTCCATGAGGCAAAGTTACAGTGAAGTGGAAGGAGAAAATAAAAAATGAGAAGAACAAGGAGGGGGATATAGAGGAGGCGGAGGAAGAGATGAGGTCATTTAACATCTCTTGAACTTGAAGCCCAAGGTGGTTGGTGGTTCTCAGCCCCCAACTCTAGCACCAGATTTGTGACTGTTCATTTGTTTTCATTTTTTAAAAGTATTTTTTTTAGTGTCAATGGACGTTTATTTATTTATTTAAAGTGGTGCTGAGGATGGAACCCAGAACCTCACCCACGCTAGGCAAGGGTTCTACCCCTGAGCCACAACCACAGCCCTGCTTTCATTCTTCCTCTGGCCTCCTATTGCCCTTCCTAGGCCCCGACCCTTGGGTTTCTGTATCCAGGCACCTCTCTTCGTTCCCTGTGGCCTCTCAGGTTTCTGAGCTGGAATGCTGAGATATTGAGAAAGACAACATCCCCTCATTCTTGGGCCCTTTGCCCCTCAGGCCTCAACCTCTGTGACCTCTGAGAGGCCTTTCATGTAGATGTGTTGCTCCAGGGGTCCCCTCACTGCCCCCCTTAATTCCCCTTGCACCCCTTGAGCCCATTTCCACAATGTGAAATCTCGTCGTCCAAATCCCTGTGCCTGTGCTTTTCCACCCCCAAACATCCAGGCAACTCCCGGATTCACTTCTTTCTTAGCTGCTTGTCCTGGCCCCAATCTTGCTTTCCCTGTGAAGCCCACCATGATCAGCCTATTTAAAATTATAGCAGGGCCTTGTGGATGCTACAGCCTAAACATGGACGCCTGAGGCACTTACGGATCTGAAGGCCCAAAGATGGACGTGTACCTGAGGAACTTCTGGATCTGGGGGCCTAAACATGGGCGCCTGAGGATCTTCCGAATCCTAGAGTCTCAACATGGATGTGCACTAAAGGAACTTCCGGATCCTAAAGCCTAAACATGGACGTGCAACTGAGGAACTTCCAGATCCAGGGGCCTAAACATGGACATACGCCTGAGGAACTTCCGGATCCGGGGGCCTAAACATGGATGCCTGAGTCATTTCTGGATCTCAGAGCCTAAACATGGATGCCTAAGGAACTTCCAGATCCGTGGGCCTAAATATGGATGCCTGAGGAACTTCCGGATCCTAGAGCCTAAACATGGACCTGCACCTGAGGCACTTCCAGATGCTATGGCCTAAACATGGATATACGCCCAAGGAACTTCCGAATCCAGGGGCCTAAATATGGACGTGTACCCATCGAATTTCCGGATCCTGGGGCTTAAACGTGGACGTGCGCCTGAGGAACTTCTAGTTCCGGGGGCCTAAACATGGATGCCTGAGGAACTTCCGGATCTGGGGGCTTAAACATGGATGTGCACCCGAGGAACTTCCTGATCCGTGGGCCTAAATATGGACACCTGAGGAACTTCCGGATCCTAGAGCCTAAACATGGACCTGCACCTGAGGCACTTCCGGATGCCAAGGCCTAAACATGGACGTGCGTCTGAGGAACTTCTGGATCCGGGGGCCTAAACATGGATGCCTGAGGAACTTCCGGATCCGAGGGCCTAAACATGGACGTGTCCCTGGAACTTCTGGGTCCTTGTGCCTATAAAGGGTAGGGCATGACTCTCAGAAGGGATGTGGCCCATGAAGGGGAGCCGAGTATGGGGCCTGTTGAGAGGCAGACTGAGCTGTCGCACCCTGAACTTGAATGTGACGGTGGCCTCATTTCCCGGCCTTCTCCTGGGTGTCACTTCCTCCCCTTCCAGGTGGTGCTGGCAAGGAAGTGAGACCAGGCGCAGGGGCCAGGCCCTGAGAAGGGACACTGTCTTTCTCCTCGCTTAGCCAGGCGCCCGGCCTGGCTGGGGAAGGGGACATCTTGTGACACTGGCTGCCTCCTGCATCCCTGCCCCAGGACCTCAGGGACCACAGGCGGGGACAGTTGTTGATTCTCCCCTGGTTGCTGACCCTCAGCCCTGGGGTCTGCCCAGGGACAACTCTGTCTCCCAGAGGGTCAGGGGGCCCCTGTGACCTGCTGCTCCTTACCCACCGTCATCCTGGTCAGGACACCAGATGCTACTGAGAGTGACATCTCCTAGATGGGCGGCTGGGGACTTTGCCTCTGTCCCCAGGCCTCGGACACTGGATGATCCCCCCCAGAGACATAAAATGACCCCACACTGCCCAAGACTTATTTTTAAGCTTTGGATTCTGAAATTTTCCTGCTGCCACCTTCTTTGTGAAGCCAATTTTTCAGTAGAGACAATATTCCAGGGGGAGCGGCTGGGGTTGTGGCTCAGCGGTAGAGTGCTCGCCTAGCATGGGCAAGGTCCTGGGTTGGATCCTCAGCACCACATAAAAATAAAGATATTGTATCCAACTACAACTAAAAAATAGATATTGAAAAAAAAGTATTCCAGGGGGAAAAAAACCAAAACAAAACATGGAGTCAATCAAACCAAGCTGACATATCTGGACCTCCAAGAGAAATCTGGATTGGAGGGAGAACAGCCATTCTCAACTGGTGAAATAATGAAGTTCCCTTGTCCTTATTTTGTGTAAGCAAAATAAATAATCTGATGTTAATCATCAAATTATTTTTGATGAGTGCTTGGCTCATAGGAAAACTGATTCTGTTTTATGGGAAGAAGTGTTACCTGATTTTAAAATTTAAAATGAAGCCAATTGGGCTGGGATGTGGCTCAAGCGGTAGCGCGCTCGCCTGGCATGCGTGCGCCCCAGGTTCGATCCTCAGCACCACATACAAAGATGTTGTGTCCGCCGATAACTAAAAAATAAATATTAAAAATTCTTAAAAAAATAAAAAATAATAAAATGAAGCCAATTAGGATCGTTAAATTACACTGTCATAATTCTGTTCTTTGATAGCATAAATAAATAAATAAATAAATAAATATAAAAAATAAAATTATAACAGGGCCTCAACTTCCGGGTACTCCTGATCCTCTTTACTTTGCTTAATCTTTCTTTTTTTTAAAAAAATAGCATTTAACATCTTCTAATAAATTAAATGACTTATGTATCTGAAATGCTTCCAATTGCCTGTCTCCTTCTGCTAGAACTTTTGCAGATGACAGCAGGACCATTGTTGATGTTCACTGACGTACTGAAGTGCCTGTAAGAGTGCCTGGGATACAGGATACACTTAGTAAATGAGTGATGGATGAACGAATGAATGAATGAAGATATGCCAGCTGAGTTCACACGGGGACTCTACCACGTACTGCCGCAGTCTGGCTGGGCACAATTCATGAGCCACTTGTCAAGCAGAAACAAACTTTATTTTTAGAACACACAGGCCACACCAAATGAGCCCTTCAGGAATTCCCTCAGAGCCCAACTGCCACCACGGCTTCCAGGGAGCTTCTCAACCCCCCACTCCTCCTGCTCTTGAGGCCAATTGGCTGGGTCGTGTGGGCGGAGCCAAAAGAGTCCCCCAATGAGCAGCTCTGTGGTCTGAAAGGGTGGGGAAACAGCCCAATGAGCATCACTGCAGAGGAGCCAATCAGCTGGCTGCTGGAAGTTTGCTGGGGCCACGGTGAGCCAATCAGCTGGAAGTTTGCTGGGGCCCCTTGGGCTGTGGCTCTCAACAATGTACTAGTAAATGACTACCAAGTTACTTAATGTATTTGTGCCTTGGGTCACTTCAGGGGAAAATGGGAATACTGTTAGTTCCTATTTCATAGATTTGTCAGGGGTTTAAATGGGATGGCACTTGGAAAACACAATGGGGCCTTTAGCCACTTTGGCTCTCATCTTTTCTACATGAGGAAGCCAGGTGAGGACCTGCAGGGAGCCTTGGCTCTCAGAGCTCCTGGGTGACACTCAGCCTCACAGTCAGCCTCAGCTCTGAGTTTCCCTAAACATAGTAGCCTCCACTTGATGGCAGTATTGTGGGTGTCGGCTTGGGCCACCTGAGTCACACATTATTCTCAGGCTTTGTGGGAGAAGGTTGTTCACTGAGACTTGGATCTTTTCACTTAGATTGGGGCCAATGGGCAGGACCTAGTAGCTGCAGGGTGGAGATCACTCAGGGTCACACCAACCAAGGGGTGGAAAATCCCCAGATGATCTCAGAAAAAAGCTAAGAGCCCAGCAAGTCCCACACCTAGTTGAAATTAATCCAGTGTAGGATTCGTTCTCAAAGAATTTCCCAATTTACTATCCTGGGACTGAACAGTTGGCCAGGATTTTAGGAACCCAGGTAAACAATGGAATGCAAAAAGGAATTGGCAAATATGCTTATCTGCAAATAAAGTCTTTTCTTAGAGTACTCTCCAATGAATAAATGTTTAACGAGCAATTTTGTCCACAGATGAAACTGGAGAAGGGGCACTGGTCCAGCAGGCTCATGGTTTCTAGCTCCAACTTGCCTAGAAATAATTTTGTGGACTGTCCCTAGTCTGTACTCAAGTTTCACATGGGTTGACCAAATGACAGTGGCTTCACTTGCTGGTGTTAAACCATAACGCAAAGAAAAGACCACAGGCTCCACTTTTGAATCAATTAAAGCAAGCTTATATTTGTGTACACAGGAGCTGGCCAGGACTGTCTCTCCCAAAACCCCGGGCTGGAGATCAGCACCCTAGCTCTCTAGGAACACGGTTGTATAGCACAAAAAGTTGCAAAGGGGGGTGTCTTGAGAACTTACAGATAACAGGATTTTGATAAGCATAATACAAAGGCAGATAATAGCTTTACGATCTACATGGCTTGACATTTCAAGGTAAGAAATAAACTCAGATTCCAACATCAGAATTTATGAGACGCCACTGAGGTTTCAGAGAGGGTTGTTATCTGGTCAGGGGGAGCCAGGCATGGGTGAGTTCAAGGCACAGGCAGGAATTCCAAACAAGTTTAGAAATCACAGAAATTTATAGTAAAACAGAAATTAACTTTTCATGACTCTGTGACAAGATGGCTCCCAATCTTCAGATGGAATTAGGCTGGGTTCATCAGCTGGGGGTTTACTGTGCACCGGGCGCCATATTGAACATCATGTGAAGCTAAGAATTTCACATATTATTTCATTGACTTACATTAGCTATTACCCTTTCATATTTTTATTGGTGCATTATAATTATGCAGAATAGTGAGATTGGTTGTTACATATTCGTACATGCACAGGATGTAAACGTTAAACATTGTGAATACCATTTTTGTAGGAAAGGAAACTGAGGCTCAGGGAGATTAAGTGACTATCCTGGCATCAGACCCAGAACTTGACTCTAAGTACCACGGTATTCAGCCCACCCCAATATCTTTAATTCAATTCACCACGAATTCCAGTTTTTAGGCATGCTATGCACTGGCTCTCAGACAGTTGATTATACTTTGATACTTTATGTGCCAACTTCATGGAATCACGGAACTTTCCGGTATGCAACTAGAAAAGTCCACTTCCATGGTAGGCCCACAGTCCCTGGAAATGCCCCACTCAGACCCTCTGTGACCTGCCACAACCCTGAGACAACCCATAGCTTGGCCCATGATACTGTGTGTGATCTCCCACATCAAAGGGTGTCAGAACTTTGACCTCACACTCCCCTGTGTGCATAAACCATCCACTCCAAGCAGACCAAGCCTATCTTTCCAATGTGACAGGGAGCCCACTCTCATCTGCAGGAGACTAAGTCTCTGAATCGGAAGTAGTCATTGTGAGTGGTAATAACGAGGTTCTGGGTGCCTAAATTCTACCCTTTCCTAAATTGACTTCCCAAGGTCACCAGATTACTGATTCCTCAGATCAATTTACCCTTGATCTGGTAAATGCCCCATCACTCCCTGTCCTATCCTGGTCCCACTTACCCCAGAGTTTGAGTGGTGATCCAGAGTCTCCTTTCTGAAAACTTCCTTATTTTAACAGACAAGGAAACCAGAGACCACATGGGTCTCGGCCAAAGTCATATAGCAAGGTTGTAATGAAGCTAGAATTTGAATCATGTCTCCTGACTTCAAGTCACATCCCACTGGTCTAACTTTCCGGAGTGAGATGGTTTTAATAAATCAATCTTGAATCACATAACAACATGGTGATTCTCCTTTTGGTTCCCTGCCAACCTTCCTGATTATCTCAAGGAGACTCAGCTTGGTGCTAAGATGTCTTCAGTGCAGTCTCCCATGCTGCTCCCCCACCCCCTTTATTTTTGAAAGAGAGGGCAGAGGAGTCAGGGAAAGGACAGGGGAGGGAGCCTCAGAAGGCCTCGGTACCTGGCTACAACTGTTATGGGTTTGCTATATTTATATTTTCTCTGTATTTATCTCCATGGTTACCTCTTGTTTATGGCAAAGGACCCCGTGTCTCCCCAACAATAGTGATACAAGATTTCCTTTTAAAATAAATTTCAGGATAATACTAGACCAGCTGATATGTAATCATGACTAAAATTAGGTGGTTCTCAAGGACAGCAATCAGGGGAACACTGCCCTCCACCAGGCCGGTGCCCTGAGCACACAGATCCATTCTGGCGGCCAATTCTCTTTCCACTCCCTCCCTGCGTCTCCCCAGCCAGGTGCCACTGTGCCGATGCTAAGGCCACAGGAGATTCTGCTCCAGTTTGGTCCTGGGTGGGATGGGGTGCACTGGGGGAAAGGAGTCAGGGAAAGCTGCCTCCATCTGCAGGAGTGCCTAAGGTGGCCGGGTTCCTGATGTTTGCCCCTGACCCTAACCTCTGCAACACAGGTGCTTCCTAAGTCCCTGAACCACCTTCTAATGTAATAGGGACAGAGGTCACCTTGTGATTTTGGCCAAGACTCATGCTGTCTCTGGTTTCCTCATCTGATGGCTGATGGTGCCCCTGGCACGGTGCTCAGGAGCCTTAGGATCACTGCTGAAACCCAGGGTGAGCAAGGCAAGGACAGGACACGGAGGGGCAGGCACTGGGCCAACTCAAGAATAAGAGCACAGAAGCATCCACAATGCAGTGATAACTGGAAGGCTGTACCGCCAAGCCCAGGCTCCTGTCGGCCCGTCTCACTGGTGGATTGTGCTCTGTGAACATGGTAATGACTGTATCACTGTCGAGGCTGATTTTAGTTCTTTTGAATAAATACGGGGCAGGGGATGGCTGGGCGATATGGATATGGTGGTTCCATTCCTGCTTTCCCAAGAGGATGTACTAATTTGCAGCCCCAACAACAATGTATGAGTGAACCTTTCCCTCCACATTCTTGCCAACATTTATTATTACTCATATTCTTAAAAATCACCATTTTGACTACAGTGAAATGAAATCTTAGTGTAATTTTGATTGGCATTTCCCTGATTGCTAGACATAGTAACCATTTTTTTAAAAAATGTATTTGTTGGCCATTTGTGTTTCTTCTTTTGAGAAATGTCTGTTTCATTCTTTTGCTCGTTTATTGATTGGGTTATTTGCTTTGGGGACACCGTGTTTTTTGAGTCCTTTTTATATTCTGGATTTAACCCTGTCAGAGGGAGCAGCTGGCTAGGATTTCCTCCCATTCTGCGGTATCTTTCCACTCTCTCCATCGTTTCCTTTGCTGTGTAAGAGCTTTGTAACTGGATGCCATTCCACTTACTGATTCTTGGTTTTATTTCTGAGCTTTAGGGGTCTTGTGGAGGAAGTCAGTGCCTGTGCCAATGTGTCAGAGTGTTGGCTTTATGTTTTCTTCTAGCAATTGCAAGGTTTCTGGTCTAATTCCTAAATCTTTGGTACATTTTTATTTGATTTTTGTGCAAAGATGCGGGGATCTCATTTCATTCTTCTCCATGTAGATATCCAGTTTTCCCAAAACCATTTGTTAAAAAGGCTGTCTTTTCTCCGACATACATTTTTGGCACTTTTGTGAAGCATCAAATGGTTGTAAGTGTGTGGCCTGAAGACTGACATTCTTAAAAAGCAATGACTTTGGTGTCAGACAGAGCAGAGTTTGATTCTCCCCAGTTTTTTCTCAGTTATTCTATGGTGATATTAATATATTTAACTCTTGGGTTATGATTAACATCAAGGAAATTCTTCATGCATATTGTTCAACACATAGTAGATGCTCAATTAACAGTAACCCTAGTTTTACTCTCCTGTTTAGAAATCTTCAAGGAGCTGGGGTTAGCAAATAACACCCAGTTCCCCTTAGCTTGCCTTTACAACTCTCCCACTCACCTGCGCCAATCAAATGTGATCATGTTAATTCAGAAATATATCCCAAGGTTCCCTGTCTCTGTGCTTCTGCTTCCTGTTACTTCTTCTGGACTATCCTGCACATAATGTCCATTTGTTTACCATCTTACACATCCTGTTCAAATGCCACCTCCTTCAGGAATTCTCCATTCCTGCGGGCAGCAAGACATCCTCTCCTTGGAACCGGCACTCCTTGGAACTCCTGGATCTTGTCTACATATTTCCTTCCTGTAGGAGATGGGACTTTTCTCCAACAGACTGAGGTTCCCGAACATGGGAACTGAGAGGGATGGCTCCCTCCTTGTCTCGTCTGATCAGGGTCACTCCAAGGGAATTTGGGGAATAAATAAAGACCCAGACACAGAAAGTACCTTTTCTTTGGGTTCAGTGATCTCTCCTCAGCTGTAGCTCCCACAGGGGGGGGGGCAAGGCAGGGAAAGAGAGAGGAGCATGTCCCTTTTATTGGGAAGAAGCCATTCAAATGAGGCAAGGGGTAGGATTACAAAGGAATAGGTCAGTGTAGCTCAACCTCCCCAGGTGACACCTACTCCTGGAGCCAGGCCCCATTATCCAAGAGGTGGGGGGTAATGCCCAAGTTACTGCTACCTGGATCTTCTGTGCCAGACTGAAGGCAATAATTGGTCAGAACCTGGTGTACCAGGACTTAAAGGCATCTGCACCCAGGGCAGCTCCCGACATCTCCTCTCCCATCTGAGTGCATAATAAAGTTCCCTGCACACCTGAAATGTCCTTTAAACACTGGGGGAATGAATCAATGTGAGGATGGAACAAGTCTGAATTGGGGCTAATCCTTTTAACACGACCCCTCGAAGGCTGGATCATGAAAAAAGTCAGGTTGAATTCAACCTATTAACAAAGCAACCTTGAAGCCTCTGCCGCTCTGCTTTGCCTAAATGAATAACATAGTGGTGGATTTCACATTGCAAATATTTATTGGGCACTGCCTTAATCTAGACATTAGAGGCACAGAGCAGAGGAAGATAATGTCCACCTTGTCCAAGAGTCCACATCTGGGTGAGGAGAGCTATTTAATAAAGATCAACACAAAGGTGGGGCACAGTGGTGAATGCCTGTAATCCCAGTATTTCAGTAGGCTGAGACAGGAGAACCACAGGTTTGAGGCCAACCTCAACAATTTAGCATCTCAAAAACACGGGGCTGGGGGGGCAGGGGGGTGAGGCTGGGGATGTGGCTTAGTGGTAAAGTGCCCTGGGTTCAATCCCCAGTACCAACAAAATAAAACCTCAACACATAGTAAGATAAATGCTATAACAGTCTGCACAGCATGATAGTACTCACAGCTTTTTACACAAACCAATCTTTTTCTCTACTTTCTTACTGATGAGCTTCCCCAGATATGGAGATGGGGCAGCAGCTTGACCTAGCACCAAAGTTCTCTCTCACCCTTACCTTACTTCAGTGGTTCTCAGCTGTGGGTGATTTTTCCCCTCCTGGGACATTTGCTGTCACCAGCCGTCTGTGGGCTGTGTATGGATTGTACATAGAAGCCTCTTGAGGGATCAAGGACCAGTTGATTCGGATCAGTCCCTGTGGGATTGATCCCATGATGCAGATGGGCCTCCCCCTTTAGCTCTGCCTAAGATCCCACACAGCACCTGAGATGGGTGTGATTTGTCAAGATGTCAATCAATCTGCTGACCTTGGGACATCGGGAAGCAAGACTCCACCCTTGAAACCTTATACCCCTTTAATGCCCCCGCTATAAAATAAAGGGATTCCGAGGCTCACACTCTTTTTTCCAGTGTGGAAGCTGATCCTTAAGGTCGCTGAGCTGTCCTGCCCTCAATCTGAAAAACTTATGCCTGTGTTGTGTGATTTTTCGCCACTTTCTTAGTTTAATGTTGCGGCCAGCCCTTTTAAACCCAGTCCGTCTGGTCGCGTGGGAGAGAATTTGGTAATGTCTGGAACCAAGGGTTGTCACACTTAGTGGTGATGGCAGTGGGGATGATGGGCTTCTAGTGCAATATCTTTGGCATCTGACGGATGGGGCAGAGGATGCCGCTAACCTTCCTATGGTGTGCGGAATCCCAATGCCAATAGGGCCAAGGTTGAGCAACCCCGCTTCACTTTATCCTTCAACAACCCTGCTATTGTTAGGGTCTGTAAACAAGTCTGGATGGCGCCTGGCATTTTGCCAGAGGGAGTGGTTTGTGAAGTAACACCAGCCAGCCATTAAGTGTGGAGATTCCTTATTGGTTGACTGCTCTATCGAGTTTATGTTAATTAAGATAAGCTGTGTGGAATGTATGTATACCCCTCCTGTCCTACAATAAAGGGCTCCTACTCCTGCTGTATCAATGTACACAAGTTGTTCGTCACCCCCCCGGTTATTTTGCTGCAGCTGGACTTCGGCATGCTATGATCCTTAACAGCTCCAACATGTAGGGAAGGGAGTCAGGGGACTCAGAAGACTGGCTCTGCAAGTTCTGACTCAGCATCGCCTGGCAACTTCGGAGTCTATGACTGTAGGCGGCCATGCTACCCTGGCCTCCCTGAGGAAGGTGTCATGTACAAGAAATCATTGAGGACTTTTTTTTTTTCCCCAAAGGCAGGTGGGCAGGGAGGCTGGATATGGACAGGGAGGGGAAGTACTATCTCGCCTGTGTCTATTGCAGTCAGGTGGCCCGACCTTTGGGAGATGGTTTTAGTTTCAAATACTTTGTCCTTTCCTTGTCTTCAAAAGTAAAATTGAGAGTTCAGGCCATTTGTGCCCTGATTTTAAAAACCACCTCTATCTTCCCACTTCAGTCTTGCTCCTCATCTCCCTGATCTTTCTTCCTTAATGTAGAAAACTTTGGGAAACTTAGAAAATACATGGAACACTTCAAATATTTAGAAGCCTACACTGCATACTTACTTATAGCAATTTCCCTTGCTCCTCAGTATATGATCAACTTCTGTCCATGATGTTAATTTCACTCCTACAATTTTATTTAAAAAAATTTTTTTAGGTGTCAATGGAACTTTATTTTATTTATTCATATGTGGTGCTAAGAATCAAACCCAATGCCTCACACTTGCTAGGCAAGCGCTCTACCACTGAGCTACAATCCCAGCCCTATAATTTTATTTTATTTAAAAAAAATTTTTTTAGCTGTAGTTGGACACGATACCTTTATTTTATTTATTTATATGTGGTGCTGAGGATCGAACCCAGGGCCTCACATGTTCTAGGCAAGCATTCTACCACTGAGCCACAATGCCAGCCCTATAATTTTATTTTAATGGACTCATTCCACAACTAATTTAGCTGACCCTCTACTTTGAGACAATTTTACTGTTTCCAAATCTTCACTATTATAATTTATGCTGTGATAAGCATCTTGGTAACATTTGTATGTGTAAATTCATGACTTTTTTTTCCTTAGGATACAACATTCCTTCTGTCTCAAAGGATACGTACTTTTTCCTTTTTCAAATATTCTTATTTATTTTGACATGTGTTACTTGAGTAACTTTTGGAAAATTCTGACAGATACATCTTTTATCTGTGATCCGAACACAACCACTATTTATATTTTAGCATATTTCATTTTGGCATTTTGTATTCTTTGCAGTTTATTATTTATTTATTTATTTTAAATTTGCTCAGAGCCCAACCTGTAATCCCAATGACTGGAGAGGCTGAGGCAGGAGGATCATAATTTCCAGGTCAGGGGCTGGGGTTGTGACTCAGCGGTAGAGTGATCATCTACACATGCAAGGCCCTGGGTTCAATCCTCAGCACCACATAAAAATAAATAAATAAAGATATTGTGTCCAACTAAAAATAAATATTAATAATAATAATAATAATTTCCAGACTAACCTCAGCAACTTAGAAAGAACTTGGATAAAAAAAAAAAAAGTCTTAAGAGTCAGGCATAGTGGCCTATGCTTGTAGTCCCAGTAACTGAGGAGGCTGAGACAGGAGAACTGTTGGAGCCCAGGAGTTTGAAAAAACAGCCTGGGAAATATAGCAAGATACTGTGTCTTAAAAAAAAAAAAAGAAAAGAAAAATTATTGCATAACTGATTTGAAGCCCATTATCTGTTTAGAATTTTATCATAACCACTTCTTGGTTTCTGTTTTTTGTTTTGCATTTTAACGTTCTATCATATCCTATTGGGTGCATGGGCCCTGGCCTATTTGAATAGATTCAGACTTTAGATTGTTTCCAGATTTCCATAATTGTACATACCACTGCAATGAACATTTTTGTGAGTGACATTGTCTTTCTTTTTATTTTTCCCTGAATTTGTGGTAAATCCACGCCCCCCCCCCCCCCCCCCCCCCCCCCCCGGCAGTGCTGGGAATCAAATCCAGGGCCTCCCACATACCAGGCAAGTTCTACAATCTCCTGCCCTAAATTCCTTAGATTTCCAGAATTGAAATCATGGGGTCAAATCAGAAGAACTTTTTTTTATGGTTCTTTCATGTATATGGCCAAATTATTTTTAAAACTTTGTGCTCTGTGAATCTGGGTGGTTTCTAGCCGTTTGCAGCTGTCGCCTTCAACTGGCCTTTGGAGAGTTTATGCCACTTGCCCTCCCAGCGGCCACCGTGTTCGAGGGTCCTGGGCTCTTTCTGGGCTTTAGCGGTCCCCAAGCCCAGCAAGATCAGCGGCACCAACCTCCCTCACTCCCTGGTGCCTGTCTCCCGGACTCAGCGGCATCGGCTGCTGGGCCCAGTGCGCCCCCTGCAGCCGGCACGAGGGATTGCGCTCCTAGTCCTGCGACCTGGGCTCCGCAGGTCGGGTCCCACCCTGCTCTGGTCCCCTCCAGGTTGGGCCTGTCTACGTGCTGAGTCTGCCAGGCCCTCAGAAGCCTTCGTTGTGCCTTAGGCAGCACAGGACCGCAGTCGGGTGATGCATCGAGCCTCCTGACAGTCCTTTCTCACGCCAGGCGGCTCTGCACGAGGAAAGCCTCTCTTTTTCTTGACCTGAGCTCTATTTCCTTGGTGTTTCCTCTCGCAGCTCCAGTGTTACAGCTCAGGGCCACGTGCTGCCACTCTGCTTCCCTACTGCTCTCCCACCAGCTCCATTCCTCATGGCCTGAGCTTGACGTCCTCTGCTGCCCGGTTTCCTCATCTGAAGGATGGAAATAATAATCCCTGCTGTGCGGGGCTGTTGCAAGATAAAAAAATATCTATATTACCAATAAAAATGGTGCACGTCTGTAATCCCAGCAGCTCGGGAGGCTGAGAGAGGAGGATGGTGAGTTCAAAGCCAGCCTCAGCAATGAGAGGCGCTAAGCAACTCAGTGAGACCCTGTCTCTAAATAAAATACAAAATAGGGCTGGGGATGTGGCTCAGTGGTCGAATGCCCCCAAGTTCAGTCCCTAATACCACACACACACACACACACACACACACACACCGGCTTAGTTCAGATTTCGGGCTCAAGACAGTAGACCAGAGCGTGTGGATTTACCTCTCCTTCTTCCTCAACATCCATTGAAAGAAACTTAAAGAAGGGCAGGAGGTTAAAAAAAAAAAAAAAAAAGGGAAAAGAAAAGAAAAACCAATAAAAATCCTGCATGGGGCAGACAGTACATCAGTGGATGGGAGATTTGAACTTATTTCTGGAATACAGGGATGGGTAAACGGGCACACAGAAAGTCATAGCTCCAATCAAGTAGTAGAATTGCCTGTAGATGATTTTATTGTATTTTGTGTTGTTTTGGTGGGTCAAGACAAGGTAGGAGAGCAGACATGGGGACGGGGCAGAAACTAGGGCCATGGTGGGCAGATCTCAGGGGAGAGCTGCCACGTGGTGGTCACGTGGGCCTCTTTCGCCTGGGTGTGTACAGCTCCACTATTGCCCCTGGCCTGAGACTGCCAGGGGTTTCCCTGAGGAAATGGGATAATCAGTCTAGGAGAGCCCTGGGCTTTCAGAGTGAGCTCAAGCCCCCAGAGGACACCTCTTCTAGCTTCGACCCTAAGGCCTGGCTAAGCTTGCTTGCCAGCTCCCCACCCCGCATGCCAAATCCAAGCCCGCCACTCAGCAAGCCCCACCCACACCCACAGAGCTTGCTTTCTGCTCAAAGCAGCAGAAATAATTAAAGAAAGCAAGCTTAATAATGAAACCCTTTAAACTCATCAGAGATTCAGGAAATTACTTCATTTACAAGATAAAGAGCAGAATATAATAAAGAAACATTCAGAAAGTTCCTTAGTGTTTAAATACATTTAACATTTTAATTTATTTGTGGTGCTGGGGATGGAACTCAGGGCCTTGTAAATGCTAGGCAAGCACTGGATCACTGAACTACTCCCAGCCCAATTTGACAAAAATTAAAAAATAAAATCAATAAAAGGATTACAAAAGATCCAAGTGACAGATCCAAGTGACTAATTTCATTCTTGAGGACGTCCTTCTTATTTCTTAGTCACCTCCTAAAATTTCCACCTTTAAATAAAATCATGTTGGGGACCCAGGCCTCAACATATAAACAGTGGGGGATGGGGGTGTGCACAAACAATTCAGTCCAAAGTGCTTGTGCAAAACATTTAAGAATGTGAATTTATATGAGTAATATGAATTGCTGAGTATTACAAAATATTGCTTATTACCTTGCACAGCTCCTACAGTTAGCATAAAATCATGAATATCCTGGAAACACAAATTGAAATGCACAGAAAAGCAAAAACATGAATCTATCACCCTAATAGGAAGTGATAGTGTGTGAATCTGTTTGTTACAAGTATGCTCTTTGAGAAAAAGAATCAGATGGGATGATTCAATTTGCATTTTCTCTCCCTTTTCCCATTCGAATCTTCCCTGCACTTTGAAAACAGTGTCGGTCTCTGATATTGGCCTTGGGACAATCCATAAATTTTCTTGGCACTTAAATATAGTCGGTTTTTGTTTTGAGGACATAAGGCAAGAGATGGAGAAGTGTTTTCCTGGGGCCCAAGAGATGTTGGTAACAAGAGCAAATGTTTAGAATTACTTGATTACACTGTGCCAGACACATGCCAGCTCCTGAGTTATGGAGGCTCCTGCGTATTCTGTAATAAATTTGGGGTTTGAAGGTTGAGTAATGTGGGCTCTCTAAAGCACAGGGCCCAGGCATGGACTCTTCTTGCCTGGGTCTGGGTGGTATTGCCTGCAGCCTTCTCCCCGCCCCATTCATACAACATAGGCAAGAGTTAGCCTCTGAGTCAGGCAGACTGAGGTCCCAGTCCTGCCCCTTGCAAGCCTCATAAATTGGAGAAAGCCATTGAATCTGCCTGAGCCTCAGCTGCCTCATTTGCAAAATGGAACTCATAACAGGTTTCTCCTCCGGGGTTTTTAGAGCAGCCAGCCCCTAAATTTGCAAGGTGTGAGACAAAAGCAAAAGAAGAGGATTGGCCTGCAGCTCACTGCCCTGTCTTCCCACCTGGCTTGTTCCACTCTAGTAGACATCAAAACGTGGGCATCTAATTACCATCCACACATGCCCCATCCTGAGAACAGTGCCCTTGGCCATTTTCAAGCCTAGGGGTGAAGAGACTGATGGTGTGGTCCACCCTCAGAAGGAAGATACAGGAAAGGGATCAGAAACAAATTCTGGAATTGGGATCTGGGGTCTCAAGGCATTAATGATAGGAGCTTGAGGGGGAAGGACTGGTAATGAGGACCCTGAGACAGCCTGTGAGGAGGAGGACCTGAGACAGACCCTCTGAGGCAGGGTCCCACATTGTCTGTCCTGGTTATGCAGGATTCGTGAGATAATGTTTATAACCTGCTTACCACAGTGCTTGGTGTTCAACACATAGTAAATACTTAATAAATATTATCTATTGGTATTTGTTAGAGTCTGTAAACAAGTCTGGATGGCGCCTGGCAAAATGCCAGAGGGAGTGGTTTGTGAAGTAACGCCAGCGAGCCATTAAGTGTGGAGATTCCTTATTGGTTGACTGATGTATCTAGTTTATGCTAATTAGATAAGCTGTGTGGAATGTATAAATACCTCTGTTGTCCTACAATAAAGGGCTCCCACTCCTGCTGTATCAATCTACACAAGTTGTTCGTCACCCCCCGGTTATTTTGCCCAGCCAGCCGGGCTGCGGCAGGTATTTAATAATGTTATTATTAAAATGAGGATCTGAGGGCTGATTCTCCCTTTCAGAGGAGTGATAGGAATAAATGAGATTAGTTGATGCAGTTTTTCTAAAGGCTTTTGGAGGACACAGGATGGCTTCCCTGTGGGTGCTGAGCCTGAGGTTGCAGGGAAAGTAGCCAGCCTGCTTGACCAAGACAGGAGGGCCATGTTCTTCCCAGGACACCCAAGAGGTCTGCAGTTGCCAGGGTGACTTGGCAGGAGGCTTCTCAGAGACTGATAAACCGAAGCCCAAGATAGACTGCAGCCCCGCTAAACCCCTACTATTTGAGAAGATGCTCAGCCCCAGTTCCTCCCTACACCCTTGCCAAAAAGGTACATGCGTCACAGTTGAGGAAATTGAAACTCAAGAGGTTGGGTGACTTGGTCAAGGTCATACAGCAGGGAGGGGGGAGCACCAAGCCCTTTCCATTGTGCTTATACCTGAGTCTAAAGCACTACTTGCAGGTAGAGAACAGGATCGGCCCAGGGAGGCCCAGCTGATTTCCACAGGGGGATAATGAGCATGCAGGTTGTGAAAGTGCCCGGGAGAAGGGTGCACTTGGTAATCCTGCTCCTCCTTTCGCCAACTGAGCCCAGCCCCACGGGATGCCCTGGAGCTGCCCTGTGACCTTGGACAGGGCTCCATTCTCACCCACTCCCGCACCTGAAGGTTGCTGGACAGAGGCCAGTGGAGGAGAAGGCGCTGGTTCAGGCCCTTTGTGGTGCATCTCAGAGCTCGGGTTGTGCCCTCCGCTGTGGAGGGTCACAGCATGGTTGAGAGGCAGCCACCACCTCTCCCCTCTGCCAGGCTCCAGGGACTTGTGCCTGCTCAGCCATCCATCTAGGAATCATTTCTTGGGAGTTCTGCCTGGACGTTGTTCTTGCGCTTCCATCACCTTCTCCTCCCTGGTCCATATCTGCCTGGTCACCAAATATCCAAAGCAGGGCCACTAATACCAGCTGTGTCTGCTGACCTTGGGGGTTGTTCTAGCTACGCACAGACTCTGCTCAGGACTGATTCAGTGCTCCCTTCTGGTGGGGATCCAGGAAGCACTCCTAAGGCAACAGGGAAGTGCGACAGGAGTTCATGAGAAGGTGATCGCAGGGGACCAGGTGCTAGTGGAGACTTTCAGGAGACAGCACAGAACAAGCTCAGAGTTGTCCCACGTGAGGGAGGAACCCTGGGTATTTATCCACCAATTCCTGATTCTCATTGGTTAAAGGCTATTCCCAGGGGCATTAACTCTCCAGTGCTCAGGACCTGCGCAGTGCAGAGGCCCAGACTGTCCCTGAGCAAGAAAAAGCCTGGAGCAGGGGCAGGGTGGCAGCATGTGCAGCGAGCAGCGGCTTGCAGGAGGGTCCCAGGGCCAGCTGCAGGGTCTGCTATGGAGCCGGCCCATCTTGGTCTTGCTGGGCGTGGGTAAAACAATGCTCTGAGTCGCCAGACGACCACGAGTGAAAACTTTATTGCTCTCAGCACTTTACATGAGTGTCACCAACACCACGTTTGGGCAAATATATAAAAAGCACAACTTATGGTACAATCGTTTCAACCTCTGATTCATGCACTGTACAGACGCTCCCAGGATCTCTCCCAGCACGAAAGGACGGGTCTCAGGCACAGCAGTTGCACTTGTCCGAGCCCCCTTTGCAGATGCAGCCCCGGGCACACTTGGCACAGCCTGGGGGGCAGCAGGGACAGCAGCCTGCAAGGGTTAGCAGATGAATGAGTCAGCTTTGCGTCCACTCTTCCATCTTCCCACCACCCCTCCCATCACTGAGAGGAGGTGGGAAAAGTGTGAGCACGAGGCTTTGATCCATATTAGAAACTGTGGGACGGGAGACTGTGGGACATGAGAAGGGAATCTCAAGGGTCATCCAGAGTCTGCCAGAGTCCCAGAGAGGGGAAGGGGTTGTCAAGGCCATGGGTAGTGGCAGATACAAGACTAGAACCAGGACTCCAGGCACCAGGCTGGTGCGTTAGCTCCTTTGCCACTGGACAGGACAGAGCCTCCCCTCAGTCCCCTTCCTCCTCCAAACCCCACGGATGTCCCTGTGCTTGGGTGGGCTGTAGCCCTGAAGAGCGATGTTTCGGATCCCTTCCAAATGAGTTCAAGGCCCCTCAATGGCACCATGGCTGCATGGTTGAGGATGAAGGATTAGACCTTTCCAGAGCCCAGGCCTGGGTGTCCCTCGTCACCATACTCACTTTTACGACATGTTTTGCAGCTGCAAGTTGTACATTTGCAGTTGTCTCCACAGATGCACATTCCTCCTACAAGAGAAGACAGGGCCTCCTTGACACCAGGGCTGGGACGGAGTGGACTGCGAGCCCTGCTGCAGACTCTCACTGTGGCAGGGTGTCTGCACTGGCCTTGGGGAGTAGCTGCTGAGCATCCCCCTGTGTTGAGGACTGTCCAGTGGTTCCCGTCACAGGCCATCAGGAATATTTGTTAAAAGGCACATTCCTGGGACCAAACCCTAAGATTGTCTGATTTCTGAATTGAGTGGGGAAAGCCATTAGTATTTTTCATACATAAAAATCATCCACATTTAAAAATTTTTTTTGGTAATACTGGGAATGGTTGAACCCAGAGATGCTTTACTACTGAGCTACATTCCCAACCCTTTTTTATGTTTTATTTTGAGACAGGGTCTAAGTTGCTGAGGGCCTTGCCAAGTTGCTGAGCCTGGCCTCAAATTTGTGATCCTCCTGCCTCAGCCTCTGAGTCACTTGGATTACACACATGAGCCACCATGCCCAGCCATTTTTTTTTTAAACTCATCCCAGCCATCATTTCAAAATGCTGGAAGCTCTATCTATCTTTTTTAAAAAAATATTTTAGTTATGCATGGACACAATATCTTTATTTTGCTTATTCATTTTTCATGTGGTGCTGAGGATTGAACCCAGTGCCTCACATGTGCAAGGCAAGTGCCCTGCCACTGAGTTCACAACCCCAGCCCTGGAAGCTCTGTCTCTTTAGCACGTTTTTGGTACAGGCATGTGCTGTTAAGGATGACAGGCTTGTGGACTTTTAGATACCATTTTCCAAGGCTGTGAAATCTCAGGATGGCTTTGAACCAGAACTCCCTCCTTCTAATCAACATGCTTCTGTGAAGATAAGCAGTTTTGAAGACTCGGGGATCCACTTAGGTGGCTAACAACTACCCTGACATCTGTAAGTGCTTAATGATTTTAGTGCTTTCATGGAAACCCTGGGAGGATGCAGCTGGGAATGAGTGATCTCAGTTTACAGGTGAGGAAACCACGACCCAGAAATTATAAGTGTGGATGAGTGAATGGCAGCAGCAATGGACCTAAGCCAAGTTGCCAGGTTCTGGTCCAGAGTTCTTTTCCTGAACCTGGTGGCTGCCCCCAGGATCTGCAACTAGGAGGACCAAAGTTTTTAGGTCCTCTCCTCGGCCATTCCCTGTGCCAGGGCTACCAATTCCAGCAAATCAGACTAGAAGTCACCATGGTGGGAGCTGCCCCAGAGGTTGTCAGTCCAGGACAAACCTGATTGGCGACTTCTGATTGGAGTCCTGCATGCTCCCTGGAGGGTGCTGGTGCTGTGCCCCAGGACACCAGGAGGGCCTCCTTACTTACCAGACATGCAGGTGCAATCCCCGGGGTCCATGGTCCAGGCGTGCAGGGGGTTCCCGCTGCTGTCCTAGCTGAGGAAGGGAGGCTGAGTGAGCAGTGGCTGGAGGCTCCCTATTTAAAGCCGTGTAGGTGGGGCCCGCAGCTCACCCCACCTCTCCCTGGGGCCAGACGCCCTGCACACGGCCCAGCCAGACGCTGCAGGCTGGGGGCTGGGGAGAGCAGGCAGATGAGGACAGAGAGGCTGAGCGGTACAATCATTTGGATGGTTTTCCACAAAAGGTACAGATGCTGCACCTACTTTACCTGCCCACTGCCAAGGTGTCACAGAACCAGGCTCAGGTTCAAGTTGGCAGTTGCAGGCATCCAGCCTCCGGGTCCTACCTACTGTATAATCTGCCATTTCTATTCCCTGCTTCATGGGGGCTGCTCCTGCCCTGGCTCCAGCCTCATTTTCTTTCCCTGAGTTGATCCTTATCGTGGGTAAGAAGGTGGGAAATCAGGGGGACTCTCCTACCTGAAGCTTGCAGCTGTCCTCCAAGCTCACACCCCAGAAGGCAGAATCCAGAGAGGACTGGGGGACATCCAACCAGCCCCAACCTCCATCATGACCCCATTCTTTGATAAAGGCAGCAACTGCTTACCGTTCACTCTTATGCAAAGTGCCCCACAGATGACATGGCTCCAAATGTCCCCCCTTAAATTGTCCCCTTCACCCACCCCTGAACAGAAATTATGGAGCAGCCATTAATGGGGCTTCCTCCAAGAGGCTGCCTCCAATCTCTCCCTCTCTAAGACGGAAGAAATCTCTGCGTGTGTTTCCCCTTGGTGATGTGTTTGTGCCTTTCTCTTGCCATTTACTACTTTCTACTCTGCTGGGTGATGATGATGATGATGATGATGATGATGTTGATGATGATGGAATTGAACTCAGGGGCTCTTAATCACTGAGCCACATCCCAAGCCCTTTTTTGTATTTTATTTAGGGACAGGGTCTCCTGGAGTTGCTCAGGGCCTCGCTAAGTGGCTGAGTGTTGGATATGGAAAATGACAAACCCCCAAATAACGTGGCCCAGAAAGAAGAAATGAGAGAGAAGGCAATGCATTGATCCTTTCCCAATACATTCTTTCCCAGTAACAAGGAAGTCCTGAGAAGAGCTATCCATCAAGTCTGAAATGACAGTTTCTGGGAAGAGGCCAAAGCATTTATCCCGCCCCAAATAAATTTTTTCCCAGATACAAACCACTGACCCCACACCCTCCATTGGGCCCAGTAAAGATAGCCCAAACTGACACCTCTCAGTGTAACCTACATAAGCCCAAACTCCCCCCTTTGGCTGGAGGCTCATTTTCCACCAGTAAATGGATCCATCAGGACGTCACTCCTTTCTGGAATAAAAGCTGTGCTGAGCTGATCTGTCTGGCCCGATTCTTTTGTGCTAACACTGAGGCTGGCTTTGAATTCCTGCCTCAGCCTCCCGAGCCACTGGGATTACAGGCATGCACCACCACACCTGGCTGTATGATTATTTCTGTTCAAATATTTTATTTGTGTTTAAATAACCATACAGCAGGCCGAGCAGGTAAGCGGGCTGTGATCTCCCTCTCTCCAATCTGGGAGTGCTCAGGGATAAGACCAGCATCTGAAGCACCTCTCCTCCTTCTTAACTTTCTGTACACAGGTAAACCAGTGCATTCTATTTGTACCTAATGATGGGATTCGTTGTATGTGTTCGTACATGTGCACAATACAACAGTACGGCCAGGGGATGTTGAAGGAATGAATGAGTGAATGAGTCAGATGGATGGTTGAATGACTGAAGAAGTGAGAGGTTAAGCAAACACCTGAATAAGAGAATGAATGAGTGACCTAGGACACACACACACACTCACACACACACGCATGGATCTCCTGCGAGTGGCCACACTGGGAACCTCTGCTGAAAAGTGTTGTCACCTTTCTGAAAAGGCAAATGATGGGGCCTGGCCAACACCAGAGCAGATGGTTCCTCTGGGTTCTCAGCTTGGCGGGGTACCCATTGTCATCCACCAGGACCCCCTGGGCCCAGCCTGATCCGTGGAATCACCGAGCTGAACTGAGAACTTCCACTGAGGAGAAAGGGATGAGGTGTCAAGGTCATCAGAAGAGCTCTGGACAGGCACTGGGCGGGGACAAGACTGTGGTGGTTCAGAAATGCTCCCTGACCTAAAGGCATTCGCTGCCCAGTGGGGGACATTCATTCATTGTCTGCTTTTCAAGTGTCACCAGCATGAGCCCTGAAGTTACTACGGATAACCACTGTCATCCGGTCAGTCAGATGCCACTTGCTTGCCGGAGTGAAAACCTGAATCCTGATCACCACCTGCTCCCACTGTGGACCATCAGGTTCTCACATAACCCCAACCACGAGGAGGGCTCCAGACCGGGCTCCATCTGTGTCCAGGCCATGTTCATACGCCATATGAACCTGGGATCCTTATCATCTCATTATAATGATAAGAAACACATCCACAGGCAGGATGAAGGATCGACTGTGCCCAAATTAGGAAAGAAGACATGTGTGGCCCTGATCTCTGGAAATCTCCTCCCTTTCCCTGATAAGCTCTGATGGCAGCAGGAATGATACGCCCCCTCATCACCAGACCCCAGGCCTGTTCAGAAAGAAGGTGCCTTTAGAGCGTGAGCGCCCCTTTTCCATTCGTTGCCTGGTGAGTCAAGTTTCCTGCCTGCTCTCAGACTGGTCATTTGCAAATGGCACAGAGCAGGAAAAGAATCTGCAGATTCGGTGACACCAGGGCCATACTCTGTGCAGGGCGCTGGAGAGCCAGCCATGAGGAAAAGCAGCTCATAGTTCAGAAAAGCAGGAGCATCTCAGCCCAGGAAACCCACGTCTGGGCGTAGCTGTCACACAGTCCAGAGGCTGGGGCCGTCTTCCTGGGCCTGCTCTACCAGCTCATCCCAGCCCATCTCTGTGGCAGGGCCCACTTCCCCCACCTCTTGCACATGCCCCCTAGCACGTAGTAGACTTGGAGGCCCAGCCCGACCAAGTGAGCCCAGAGATGGAGGAGACTTTCCTTCACCCTATCTAGGCCATCTCTCCTCCCTCCTCACTACCTGTGCCGGGAATTGCTTCCTCTTTTGTGGATCAATAGTATCTTGTTGCTTAAGGCCTCAATTGAATGATTGTGCCAAAATTCAACCCTCTCATATTTAAATATTTCCCAATTTCTGGGCTGTCTAGATTGAAACAACCAAGTGCAACACTGAACGTTCTGGTCTAGGTGGAACTATGCCCAGGTTGGTCCAGTACTTTTACACAATCCTTCTTTTAGAGCCTGGGAAAGAGCGTTCACAGGCCATTTTCTGAGTCTCAGTTCCTGGTCTCTGAATGGCAGCAGGAAATCAAGAACATACGTGCTGCTCCAAGAACACGCAACAACTGGCAGGCATGCCTAAATCCAAGCTTAGAAAAATCAGTATTTTGCTGAGCACGGTGGCACACGCCTGTAATCTCAGCGACTTGGGAGGCCGAGGCAGGAGGATGGCAACTTCAAAGCCAGCCTCAGCAATTTAGCGAGGCCCTAAGCAACTTAGACTCTGTCTCAAAGTACAAAATAAAAAGGGCTGGGGATGTGGCTCTGCGGTTAAATGCCCCTGGGTTCAATTCCTATATGCCCCATCCCCCAAATCAATATTTCTTTAGAGAAGTGATCCTTGAGTCTTCTTGGAGGGATTCCAGGAGCCCTTTGAAAGTCTGGTGAAAGCTTGGACTGTCTTGTGGGGGGCACTGGAGGGGAGCAGAAATGCATAACATCGACCCACAAGGGTTTTGCGGATCTCAACTCTGCAAAGAAGCCATTCTGCCTGGAGTAACTCTTCTCTTATCATCCCCAAATTTTACTCCTTTGAGCCACCCAATCCTAAATATCTCCTTCCCCGGGTATGACCTCTATTTACGCATAAGTATATTCGGGTGGTTTTTCTCAAACAACGAAACAGGATGTCTCAAAGGGCATCTAATGCCCCACCTCTTACACAACATAAAGAAATTGAGATTTTGCTTTTTCCTCTCCACAAAGGTGAAAGCAAAACCCAGGGTGTTCTGTGCCCAGCAGTTTCTGCACAAAGGAGTTTCAGGTATTCCTGGCCTCGGGATGGGGTGGCACCATGCCATGATGGCAGAGAAAGGTCCAACTCCCTGTCACTACTCCCCGCCAGGTTTTGCTCTTGGGAACCCTTCCCCATGCAGGACCCTCCTGATGCACATGTCTTCTGGAGTAGGCTGCAGCCACCAGGTTATTGTGCTGGCATAAAAACCAGCTTCTCTAGGGGGCTGGGGATGTAGCTCAGTTGGTAGATTGCTTGCCTCACATGCACAAGGCCCTGGGTTCAATCCCCAGCGCCCTCCCCCCTCCAAAAAAAAATACACAGCTTCTCTAGACCATAAAGCTTCTCAGGAACAGGGGCACCTCATCTCCAAGACCAGGGCCAGGCACCACTGAGTGCTGCCATCCAGCAGGTGGTCCATCAACTGATGATGAATGATTGGCTGGATGAATAGAGTCACATCCTGGTCATCTTCTCTGGCTCGTTCGTCAAGGGAACTCATTGTTCAAAAAGAGCAGTTGAAAGTTTTGAGATCCAGAGTCTCAAATCCTGGTCCTACTGGATCAAATCCCTTTTCTCATCGTCCCCCACCCCCCTTTTTTTTTGCCTTAGGGCAAGTTATTTGATCTCTCTGAGCCTCAGTTTCCCCATCTGCAAAATCTGCATCATGCAAGCGACAGCACTGTCCTTGTGAAGGTTAAATGAGAACATGCAGGCTGGCGGTGCAGCTCAGTGGCAGAGCGCTTGCTTGGCATGTGTGAGGCATTGGGTTCCATCCTCAGCACCACATAAAAATAAATAAATAAAATAAAGGTATCATGTCCATTTACAACCAAAAAATTTTTAAAAATGAGAAAATGTGTAGCAAACAGAACCTGGCACAATGTTATGATCATTTAACATTATGGCTGTTCATATTATTATTATTACCGGTGCCTCATATTCCTCAATAGGTCCCGAGATCTTAAGTAGTATTGTATTCATCAGCAATATATATTGTAGAGCTTTAATATTTGAATTTAATTCCCTTGGAGTCCTGGGGTCTGGGGACCACAGGGCTAAACTCTTTCTACCTGTTTGGAGGAAAAATTGGCCTTCCACCTACAGAGCCCTTTTATGGGGTGATTCTGGTCTTATATATGGAACTATGCCTTCAATATAGGGGACAACAATCAGATCGGCCAGGGGTCCTGTGGCCCACCACCTTGAATCCTACGTGGGAGCCTCAGAACGCTGAGAAGTCAGGCCAGCTACCTGATATACAAAGGGCAGCACAGGAGCCCAGAGAGATGGGACCCATGCTGCAGGTACTGAGCCCAGGCTGGCGGGAGGAGGAGTCTGAACGTGGCTTCTCAACTCGCTGGCCACCACCCATGCTGTAGATCTGAAGCACTGTGACTGGATCCCTCAGCAGTGTGGAGCCTGTGTGGCTTTATAAACTGTTTAGTAATTCATTGTTTATTAGAAAAAAGTTCAAACATACTAAAAAGTACAAAGCTTGGTGTTCTGAACACCACTGTATCCACCACCCAGAATTAGTAGATGTCAACAGGGGCATATTTGCTTCACCTCTTTTAATTATAAGAAATAAAACATTAACAGGCTCTTGGCTTTAAACATCTCCTCTGGGCTGGTCACTCCCAGCTTCAATGTCCAGTCCGGGCCCCTCTTCTAAACTCAAGTCTTCATATTTCTGGCTGCTACTCCACAGCTCCACGTGGAGGTCAAAGGACATCCGAAACTAGGGGGCGGGCATCGTCCTGAGCTCTGGCTCCCACTTCGCCCCCTGCCAGATCCTCCACGGGCTTGTCTGGCCTCCACAGTGGTCACAGCCACCATCATCTCTGCCTTCCGTCAGCACTTGTCTCCTAACCAGCCTCCTGGCCCCTCCCTTTATGGCTGTCCTCTTGACCTGAGCCACCCTCTCTGTTCGCCACACACATTCAAAGTGATCTTATTAAAATAAAGGTTGCATGTCACTGTTCTTCTCTGAATCCTTCAGAGGATTTCCATCCCATGAGAAGACAACAAAGCTCTTGGCTACCCGTGGTCAGCCCCTGTTATTTCTCTGCCTTTGTCTCTTAAAGCTCTCTCCAGCCTCACTCCACTCCAGCCTCTCTGCCTCCTCACTATTTGAACTCCCTAAGCATGCTTCAGCTCCAGGGCCTTTGCACATCCTTAAAAGATCTTCCCTTAGACATCTGCTCTGCTTACTCTTCATCTCCCTCAGGTGAGGTCTTCTCTGCCCTCTTACCTAAAATGTCTGCCTCTTAACACTTCTTTATGAGACTGTTTGCTTTCTTTTCTTCCTTGGTACTTATTCCCATTAAATATACTGTATATTTTGCTTATTTATATTATTGCCTGACTCTTTTTCCATATGGACAGGGATTTTGGACTGCTTTGTCCCCTGCTGTATACTGTGTCCTCAGTGAAGTACCTCATGTATGTGGGTGCTCAGTTGGTTGAATTAATCTATCCAAGTCCCCTTCATCTCCCTCCCTCAATCCTCCCCTCTTTCCTGTGAAGAAGACAATTGTGGAGTTCATGTGTATCCTTCAAGTTTTTGTTTTTATACTTTTTTTTAATAAGTTTGCACGTGCATAAATCTGTATATAGCATTGCTTTGTGTGTTTTTTTAAAAAATACCTAAGGGACACCGTAATGGAAGGATGTTTTTGAGATCTATCCATGCTGAGACGTAACTCATCTATATTGTACGAAGATGTCACATTTTCCTTATCTGTACTCTTACTAACAGATATATAGGTGACTCCATGTGTTCTCTATTATGAAAATTCTGGGGTGTGGGGAGCATGTCCGTTCAAGTCACATAGATGAGGGTGCAAGTTTCACTCATCCTTAGAAGGAGGATGATGAGGCCGTAGGGAACAGTGGCTCTCCAAAGACCCTACGCCAATCTTACATTCCCTCTAGCAATTGCTGGGGGGCCCCATTTCCCCACCAGCTCCTCTGATATTTCCTGTATTCAGACTTTGAAATCCTTGCCCATCTGATAAAGTGGAATCTCAAGGAAACGTAATCTGAATGCCCCTGCCTCCAGCTCACCAACCCTAACGTCCAGCGAGCTTGGTCCGGTCTTCCTTACACACGAGTGTGCCTTTCCCACCCTAGAGAGAGAGCACAGTGAGGACCCGGGGCTGCCGTCCTTTACGCTTGTTTCCAATCCTGGATCCTGGAGTCTCCCAGATAAGCTCCCTTGTCTCTGCCATCACGTGGGCCAACTCACAGAGAGAGAACCAGGCAGGTTCCCACCCCGGTAGCCTTCACTAAGATTCCACGCGTGGAGCGGCTGGCTAGTGGCAACCTGACACGGGGTCACGGTCAGCCCAGGGACTTGCCAAGGCATGTCCCCTTTCCAGACGTCAGTTTGTCATCTTTAAAAGGGAGATGAGAACAGGTGGAAAGACAGGAGATCCCGGGGTAGAAAGCTTGAGGGAGACGTGGGAAGCCATGGAGAACCTTCCTTGTCACAGATCCATCCTGTTCCGGGAGGTGGATCCACCATGCGGAGGCCTCCAAACACCAGGCGCTGGGCCTTGGGGAGGGGAGCCTGGCTGGAAGGTTGGCGGAGCCCCTGCCCCACCCACTGCCACGTATTCTTCCCCCTCCCCGAGGGCTGTGAGGGTGCCTCCCCTCTGGGCCTAGTTCTGCCCGCTGGGCAGACGGATGCCAAGCATTTTACCATCGGGGAGATGCTCTGCAGGTCCTCATCATCTGTCATGTTCTTCATATTTCCTTTAAATACATTCAGTTTTTCTAGAGATTTGTTCCACCAGCTAAGAGGGGATGTGTGGGCATGTCTGTAAGTGCTTGTGTGTCCCTATGTCTGTGTTATGCGTCCACATTTGGGTTTGTGTGAGTGAGAAAGACAGAAATACAGAGCCTGAGAAAGCTGTGACTGTTCTTTCCCTTCAACCACAAATTCTACTTTTCTCTTCCAAACGCACTCAACTTCCACTTCCCCTGGCCCCCCAATTCCACTCAAGAGACCCAGTAGAGAGCCCCACAGCCGGCGCGTGAGCAGCCTACAGGAGCTTAGAAATCAGGCCAAGGTTAATTAAGAGCTACCTCCACCGGTGCCCAAAGCACCTGTGCGCCTGGCAAGCTTCACAGACTCTCCAGGGCTGGCGGCTCCCGGATAATTACATGGGACCCAGCGCCACAGCTATAATTCAGTGCCCACTGGGCAAGTGAAATCCTCTGCTTTGCACACGGCCCCAAGGAAGGATGAGTAAGGCCAAAGCCAACAATTACCCACAGCCAGCGCCCCCAGCAGCAAAGTGGCTAGTCCAGGTTGGTTGGCAGCCGGAGCAGAGTTCCGCAGGGGGGAAGCAAGCTCCGGCCAGCCTCTCCTCCTTCCTTTCCTCACTTTGTTCTTTCCCCCTTCTATCCTTTAGTCAGTCATTTAGCAACCATGTTTAGGGCCTACTGTGCCAGGCTTTGGGTAGCCCTTTGGAAGGGTGAGTGAACCTGAGCCTTGGTGCCCAGGAAAGGGGCTTCCTTTCCAATAGGGGTGATAGGCACACCAGTCGTTATCAGAAAAGGAGACAGCAGCTGGGTGAGGTGGTGCAAGCCTGTAGTCCCAGCACCCTGGGAGGCCGAGGCAGGAGGATCACAAGTTAGAGGCCAGCCTGAGCAAATTAGTGAGACTCTGAATAAAAAGTTAAATAAAGGAGTGGGGATGTAGCTCAACGGTATGGCGCACCTGGGTTCAGTCCCTAGTACCGCAAGAAAAGAAAACAAAAACAGAAAAGGAGACAGCAAGCAGAGTTTCTTCGAGGGCACACAAGGGCAGGGTGGCATGTGAGACAGCTCTGAGACTGAGCAGTCATTGTTGTGTGCTAGGTGTCCCACTCCCCTTGCTCTGGTCTTGGCCCTTCACCTCCATTTGTCCCAGCAAGGTGACTTCTGGGTTCCTCATGAGGTGTTGGGGCCCCACTAGGGATTTTCAACTTGCGCATGCTCAGAGCCCTGGGGCTCATAGGGGTGTGTTGTAAGGGCTGCCCGGTGGGCGGTGGGCGGTGGGCGTGTGCCCTATTTAAACAGCAGCTCCTCTTTCAAAAACCTGCATCCTGCGCATCCCACCCTCATCCCCTCAAACACACGATGTTTATTCTTTAAGGTTGGGGTGGGCTGGGGACAGTGGGGGTGACAGATAGGTGGCAACTAGGAACTGTTAGAAAGTTGGTCATCACCAGCCCCAGCTAGCAAGGTAGTGAGTGAACCTGCCCGAGACGCCTGCAGGACCTGCGGCAAGCCTGGACCTGCAGTCCCAGGTGGCCACAGCACACGGCCCAATGTTTTTCCATGTTTTCTCTTGTTAAAATTATACTGAGTCTTAAACATTTTTAAAACATGTAAAAAGAGAAAATTAAATATGGGATCTTTGAGCTTCATCAAATACTAACATCAACTACTATTCATTTCAATTTTTTTCTGCCTGTCAATCAGGGCCTGGCACATGCTGGGCAAGTGCTCTGCTACTGAGCTACATCCCCAGACCTTTTTTATTTTGAGACAAGGTCTACCTAAATTGCAGAGGCCAGCCTTGAACTTGTGGTCCTCCTGCCTCAGCCTTCCGAGTCACTGGGATTACAGGTGTGAGCCACTGTGCCCACCCTCCCTTTTTAATTTTGTTTTGGGGCAGGGACGTCATTAAATTCCTGAGGCTGACCAGGAACTTGCTATATTTCTACCTCAGCCTCCCTCGAAACTGGGATCAAAGGCGTGTGCCCTGCGCCCATCTTCATTTCAATTTTTAAAAGGATCAAAACACTCAAAAGAGGGCAGAATCCTCTATGTCATCGTTTCTGATCTCACTCTACCCCAGCACCAAACCAGGGAACCAGTTTCACAAAGTAAGTTTTATCATGTCTACGCATGTTTTTCTACTTTTATTACATGTGTAGCTATCTATCAAAATTATATTGTCTTTTTTTTTTTTTACAGGTTTGTAAAGCTTATATAAAATGGCATCTTTCCCTATACAGATTTTCACATTTTGGGGCCTTTTTATGGGTTAGCATTTTGTTTATCTATGATATTAACTGCTTTTATAGTATGATATGATGTTAATATTTCAGTTTATCCTTTTCCCTGATGATGGGCATTTAGCTGTTCCCACGTTTTCATGTCATGAACACTACTGTGTTTTGATCCTTTTAAAAATTGAAATTAACATCCATGTATATGCATTTCCTTATGTGAAACGTGTCAGGTTTCTCTTGGGGAGATGCCTGGGAAGGACTTCTGTTAGAAGGGGACATGCAGATTCTAGAGATCCACAGATGCATCCTTCCTGATATCCACAGATGGCTCTTAGCAGGGGTTTACTCTCCCAAAAGGAATGTATCTGAGTACCCATTCTCCACATCCTGTCAACACTTTGTATTGTCAGACTTTTATATTTTTTGCCAATTAAACCCTGTCCTATCCTTTCTGGGTGCATACCTGTAATCCCAGTGATTTGGGAGGCTGAGACAGGAGGATGGAAAGTTTGAAGCCAGACTGGGCAACTAAGCAAGACCCTCAAAGGAGTTTTTTAAAAAGGGGCTGGGGAGATAGCTCAGAGGTAGACCACCCCTGGGCCTAATCCCCAGTACTGCAAAACAAAAAACTGTATTAGACTTGGGGCCACCCTCCTGATGAGACAGATAGGACAAATAGGAAATGCCTCTTCCTTGGTTGTTGATGTGCTAATTGCAGAGGCTGAGCACATGATCATAGGATCAGGGACCACTCAGGTCTCCTCTCCAGTGCTCCCCTGACACTCTGCGTTCCAGATATACACATATCTCTGTCTTCCCACTCTCTTGGTTTTTAATGACTTTCCAGATGAGGAGACTTCACATGGCCTTGGGAGATGAAGAAGATGGGCTAACTGACCCCAGGAAGGTCGCTCAAGAGGTCCAGGGAGTGGAGGTGGCCGCATCCTCAGCTGCCAAGTCCTCCTCAAGCACTATGCCAGAGGGAAGGGCCAGGTTGGCACAGTTGGTCTCGGACTCCCACTTACTCAGAGCCCCTTCCTTCCAGGGGTAACTCATTCACAGCAAGAAGTTATGAACTTGGATGCCACTCATGCAACTTGAAGGAGGGACGCCAGAGCTCGGGGGCAGTGCCGTTGTCCAAACCTTCTCCTCATCCCAACCCCATTTAAAGACTGGAAGCCTGAGGCTCCAAGGGGGGAAAGCAGCTGCTAATCATGATCTGCTGAGGGAGGTGACTGGGGAGGAAAAGCTCCCTGTGCCCAGGAAAGCTCTTAGGCATTGCGGACAGTGGCCATTTGCAGAACTGCCTGCTTGGATTAAGCAATCCCCCACCCCAGGACCCACAAGGTGCCACACTCCTCACCCAGGAGTGCAAAGAGGTTTTATGGTGAAACTGGGGAGCTGAGACACCCAGAAACCACACACGAGCTGATGCTTGTGTGCTCTTGAACATCTTAGAATCTCTCTTTCAATTTTATGGGGGTGGGGGGTACCAAGGATTGAATCCAGAGGCACTTTACTACTGAGCCACATCCACAGCCCTTTTTAAGATATTCTATTTAGAGATAGGATCTCCCCAAGTTGCTTAGGCTCTTGCTAAGTTGCTGAGGCTGACCTTGAACTTGTGATCCTCCTGCCTCAGCCTCCCAAACCGCTGGGATTATAGGCTTATGCCAAGGTGCCTAGCTTCTGTCTTCTCTCACTCTCCATCCCTCTTTCTCTTTGTCCTTCTTCTTTCTCTTGCTCCCTGCCCCCACCCTTTTTCTCTCATTGCTCTGTTACCCTCCCGCCTCTAGTTCCTTCTCTTCTCCCTTAGTGTAAGAACATGAGCCTGGGACCCCGGGGTCCTCTGCACTCGCTCACGCATGTCTCCCTTTAACTGAGTTCTGTTCCTGCTGTCAGTGAAGACACAACTGTTTGGGGGATGCATGCCTCTGAGATTTCTGGAGGGGCAACCCGTCCATCCACATCCCCCCAAAGCAGTTTGTACTTAAAACACTGGGATCAAAGGCCACTTTTGAAAGAAACCTCACAAACTGCTCCTTGTCTGCAGGCACTTTGGGGCTGTTTCTCTGGCGAGGAGGTGGGCCTGGGTTCTGCAGCTCAGGCCTGGCAGGCTCTGCCTAGCTTCCCCCTCGGTTAGCTTGCCAGATCGCCAGCGCCCAACCACTCCTGAATTCTGGGGGTCTGCAGAACTTCTGTTTGAACAGCTCCCAGATAGAGACCCCGAGGCTCACATCCGCAGCCCTTAGCCACCTACCAGGGATGGATTTCACCAATAACCTGGGGCCACGGGGAACGGGTTATCTGTAGATTTCTCTAGTTAGACATACCATCCTTGGTCAGCTTATCGCCATCAATGTCAGGGAGGAAAAAAATAAAGATGACAGTTGGATGATGAAAGGGGATTAATTACCACTGCATCGCTTCCCTGTGTCGTAAAGGACTAGATGATGGAGCTCGTTGTCTCTTTCTGCGTCTGCAGGGTCAGTGCCCCAATGTCTTTACAAAGATCGCTTCTCCAGAGCCCAGCATGAGAACAAGGAAGGGTGGCCAGGACCCCCTAGATGGTCACAGGCAGATCCAGATCTGGGGGATCCCCCAGTGGATACAGATCTATGCTGTCGCTTCTCTGATTCTCTCTCTCTCTCTCTCTCTCTCTCTCTGTGGCCTTGGGCAAGCCACTTGACCTCAGTTTCCTTGCCAATAAAATGGAGATAATTATATATCTCTCTGTGGGTGCCTCTTAAGAATAATTGGTTAGTTTTTTTTTTTTTTTTTTTTTTTTTTGCAAGGCACTTTGAAGAAAATTACCATGAGGATGTTCTGCTGGCCCTGGAATTTTCCTTGGTACAGATATCAAACAGATGAGGAGAGCGCTGTTCTAATTCTGGCTCCGGGCTGAACCGTTTCCCCCAGTTCAGTTGGAAGGGATGGGGTGGGGGCTGCGATCCCAGCCCGGGCCTGCCTGGAGTGTTAAATGCGCAGCCCTGCCTTTGATGCCGGCCACAACGCTTGTTAATTTTAATAGGAAGTGAGCAGAGGTGGGAAGGCTCGGCCTGGCAGAGGAAAACAGGTTGAAGCCAGAGAGGGTTCGTGCCAGCTAAATTTGGATCTTGCTTCACTTTGAAGTCCTTGGCCCAGTGCTGGAGGCCCAGGACAAGTTGTCAGCAGGCTAGGGCGGGATGCGGGCTGGGGGTGGGGCTGCTGGGGAGAGTGAGGTCCCTTGGTTTCCAGATCAGCCAGGAACAGGTGGCTCCTGTCTTGGTGCAGGAATTACCTTAGAAGCCACAGTCTCTGGAGCTGGTGAATTTCTGGGGAAGCTTCAGGGGTCTCAAACTGAAGTGCATTCAGGAGCGGGGTGGTTAAAACAGAAGAGTGGGGTTGGGGCTGGGGGTGTAGCTCAGCACGTGTGTAGCATGCACCAGGCCTCAGGTTCCATGTTCAAAAATCAGAAAAGTGGAGTGGGCTGACTGTAGGTAATTGGGGATGGTGGGGACTGTGGCAATCTGCCTAAGCTCCAGTGAATATTGGGCTTTGGGAATAAAGGTTATCACCACCTCTTCCGATTTTACTGAGAAATTGGAAATTTGGAGTGTGTGTGTGTGTGTGTGTGTGTGTGTGTGTGTGTAGAGGGAATATTGCAGTTTTTAAACATTGATCAAATTTCTCTATTACTTTTAAATACTCTCCTCATGAACATTTCAGGCAGAGTAGCCCACAGGGTCCTATTTTGGGAGGCTACCCTGGAAACCAAAAGCTTAAGGGACACGGAGCCTCTTAAAACCCATGTAAACCTCTGGGACCAGACTTTCAGCCTGGCCCACTTGAGGGCCTCAGAAGCTCTCTCTTATTCATTGAATTTGGGCCAAACATTGATCACACATCTACAAATGGTCCTCAAACCTACTACCTGTCACTAGCCTCGGATATGTCACCTAGAAGTTGAAGTCTTCCTCGCCCTGTTTTTATTTGTGGCCCACCCTAGCCTGTGGGGCAGAATGTGTTCTAAGATCTGTTTGAGTGAGTAGGTTGGGGGAAGGGTGTCGCTTTGCCTTGAACTCTTCTGAACTCTGAGGATGCCCTTCCCTTCTGCTGAGGTGAGGTGACTGGCATCCCCCTCTCTGCATCTGCTCTGATGAAGATTTCAGTCCAGCCAAGCTTCCTTTTCTCCATTTTGTAGCCTGTCATCTCACTATGGCTTTGATCATCCGCCTGACACAGGGACCAGGTTTGGGTGCAAATGCCCCTGAGTGTTTTTATTCACCTTTCATCCAGGGTTTCTGGGAAGGGGGAACTTGTCCGCAAACAGGAGTCTGAGGGAATCCCACTGGGAGGCCGGGAAAGTGGTACCCTCTGACCAACTTGTAGGAAGATGGGATGCTGGTCTCCTTGAATGGATGCCCATAGGCCTGGCAGAGACCAGCTCCTGTGTTCATTCCACAAATGTCCACCAGTTTCCTAAGATGCACCAGGTTCTGGGATGCATGCTGCAGATACAACAATCCGTAAAAACAGCTAGTCTGGGCTGGGGTTGTAGCTCCGTGGTAGAGCACTTGCCTAGCGTGTGTGGGGCCCTGGGTTTGAATCTCAGCACCACATAAAAATAAATGAAGGAAATAAAGGTCCATTGACAATTTAAAAAAAAAATTGAATAGTTACAAATTGTGATATGTGGCATGGAAGATAACTACAAGCATATGAGAGTGAAGCATATGAGGGTGAATGTGATTCAGAAAATGGAAGGGACCCTTTCAGGCAGCACAAACACCATATGTAAAGGCCCTGTGGCTGGAAAGAGCTTTTCTCTCTCTCTCTCTCTCTCTCTGTCTAAGAAACTGAGAGAAACCAGTGTAGATGATCAAGTGTCTTAACTAAAGGAAAAGAGGTGCTTATAGAGTTGTGGATCAAATACCTACAGCGTTTAGCATTTACTCATGTTTCAGTAAAGTCAGCCGGGTCAGAGGCAAAAGGAAGCAGTGGGGACTGTGGCAGATTGGATAAAATGCGCCCTATGTAAAAGAGGCAACAACTGCTCCACTCCAGCCAGCCTTAGACTTGTGAAAGTGGAGACCATGAGTCCAGCATTGTTAGGCTTTTTGATATTTCAAGAGAATCCCTATATCTAGATTTTTATGTAAAAGTCCCCATTACCAAAAAAAAAAGCTGAGATCCTCCAAAATCACACACTTGGTGGCTGGGGTGCTGCCTCTTTGCAGCCCCTGAGCTGAGTAAATACTTAATAGAGAATCAAGTGACATCTTTCAGTAAGTGACCTGAAGCCCAAAGTACCTTCAGCTGCCAGTTCTTGCTTCCTGAGGAACAAAGAGCCTTTCAGGCTGATTTTTTCCTGCAGGCCCCAGGCAAGCTGCTCACTGTGGGGCTCAGTTTCCTAATTTGCAACTGGGAGTGTTGGAGCCAAGTCTGGCTGCTGCCTGGGACTAGAGTGTGGGGGTAATTAGGGTGTGAAAATGTCTTTGAAGTTTTCTAAAGCAGAAGAGCGAGGTAGCTGGGGAAGCTCAGAAGAGGATTGCAAAGAAATTGTTCCTTCAAGTGCCACCATTAGATAGCCCCATCCTGTCCCCATGTCCAGGGGGCCTGCCCTGGTGGTGGGAATCCAGGGAGCAAATACAACATCCCCCACCGTGGCTTTCTCACGGGCCTGTCCTCTCCTTCCTCCCTTCTGGCCTCCTTCTTCCTGCCTCAAATGCTCAGCGACCTTCTATGTGCCAGTCATGGTGTCGGCTTGGGAACATACCCTGCGGAGCTTGCAGTCCAGCAAGAACATGGACAGAATCAGAAGTGAAACACATGTGCAGTGTGTGTTTACAAGATGGAACTGGCAGGAGTCCCTGCACGGGTTTCGGGAGCCCCTGTCTCCTTCCAAGAAAGTCATGCTTAAGCTGACACCGAACACGGAGCAGGAGTTACTCAGGGTGGAGGAAGGTGGGAAGATGTTCCAGGTAAGAGGAAGCTTCCATAATCAGAGGCTGGAGGGGCGGTGAGTTAGGTTTAAGTGTTCACAGACCTGAGCAAGGTCCACGTTGGCCAGGGCCCAGGGCCTAAGGCCAAGGCCAAGAGGTGGATTGGCAGTTAGGGGGTGGACAGGAGCCAAATCACACAGAGCCTTAGGAGCAGGGCAAAAGTTTTGTTTTTGTTTTGTTTTTTTGCCTTGAGGGTAAATGGCATAATGATAAATTTCTGAGTTTCAATCCCAAAGCAAAGGTTTGGATTTATTTTCCGAGTTCAGTAGTTATTTTCTTGGCTTCTCCTTGGAGGAAAAGTCGGGCGAGTGAATCGCTTCCAATTCGGTTTGTCCGTGATCACAAAATATCCTTTCTGTACTTCTTCTGCACCCCAAGACAACAGCGTCTCACTTGCAAAGTGGGTTACTATTGTAAATTCATATTTAGGATGAGAACACCAGCTCACAGAGGTCACCCGCCAAGGTCACCCAAGTCTGCTCTGCATGTGTTTGCCTACTAATGAGCGAGAAGCCCACAGCTCATTAGCCAGGGCCTGACCTCCTGGGTTCCTGGACCCCAGCTTTTGTCGAATCTTTGCTTTTTCAGAGAAAATTGGGCAGATTCCCAGAAGGCACAAAGGCGCCTTTCAGGGCTTCCTGATGAATAAAGCATTCTGTTCCCATCGCAACTGGAAGAAACAGAAACTGGAGGAACTGAGAAGTTCTGCTTCTTGCGGGTGGGTGGGCAGGCAGGCACCACGCACAGTCTGAAGAGAGGCCTGTCAAGGGACAGGGAGGCTGCCTGGGCCTGGGCCGAGTCACCCACCCAGTAACTGGGGTTAATGATCATGTTTGAGTTTATAGCTAGAAAACCTGCAAGAAGGCTGAAGTCCTTGCCGTGATGAGGTGGTGGTCCAAAGGCATCAGAAGATTCTAATGCTTTCCTTCTGCACCCACAGGGGCCCAGGGAGACCTCGGCCTGGGATGAACACCAAGGATTTCTCCTGGGGAGGGCTGGGTTCATGTAAGAGCAAGAGGAGATCACAGATTGAGGAAAATGGTGCAAATGTCTTTCAGAGCATGTGATAAGATACTAGTCTACGCTTACAATAATATAAATGCAAATTAAAACGACAACCAGAAAGCATTTCAAAAATCTGTGTGATAGGCAGAGGTCCAAAAATGTGAAGTGTGCGTGTGGGTAGGCTGTTGGGGAAGCGGGCATGCTCAGACAGGTGCACCCAAATGGGAAAGGTACTTGTGCTTTCACCAAGTGACTCTGCCTGCAGGGAATGATCCTGTATGTTGATGTACACATCACGCACCAAGAAGTCGGTGGCATTCATTGCAATCTTGGAAGAGCCCTACATGTTTATGACAATAGGAATGGAACCAACGTATCATGGTGTGTCAATGCGGTGGATTTCTAGACAGCTCATAAAAACACAAGGTTGCTTTAAATGTCCCCATATAGAAGAATCATGAAGGTAGCACGTTAACTGGAGAAAAGTAAGGTACAGATTGTGTGGATCAGGAAGCCAACATTTGTGGAAGGGAGAATGGGGAGAACAGTTTAGCTGCTCAGGTTTGGAACACATCTGCCAGGAGGCCCGGAACCAGATGTTGCTGCTTAGCTCTGAGGCCTAGGGACTTGAGCTGGGAGGGAGACTCACTCTTTGGGAACTTGTGTTTTTGTTTTGTTCTGATTTGTGAGCCAGGGTCTTTCTGTGTTGCCCAGGCTGGCCTCACACTCCTGGCCTCAAGTGATCCCACCTCAGCCTTTAGAATAAGTGCAAGTACAAGTGTATCCCACAGCATCCAGCTCTGGAGAAACAGGTTTAGCATTGGGATTGTTCTTATTGTCATTATTTTTGGTGTGGAGAACTGACCCCAGGGATTCTTGCATGCTAAACATGAGCTCTACTACTGAGTTACACCCTGGCCCAGCAAGCGTGAGTATTATTAATCATTTTACCATATATTTTTATTGCTTTTATAAAAGAAAAAGAGGAAGAAAATGAAGAGGAAGATGCAGAAGAAAAGCAAAAAGAAAACTTAATAATTAAGTATAGAAATAAACACTAATAAGATTTCACATTATACCTTTCTATTGTTCTTTAATTAATTTCAAACTTAAAGTTGCAACAATAATACAAAGAAACTGAACATACCCTTTACCAGGAGATACATTTTGCCCACCTGCTTTCTCCTCTCTCTTTTCTCTCCTCTTGCTGTCTACCTGCAGGCTGTATCCCTGCTTGGCACCAGAAACATCTCTTGAGTTTGGATTTTGGAAATATTTGCAAATACATAATGAGCTATTTTGGGGGCTAGGATCCAAGACTAAACATGAAATTCATTTATATTCCATGAATAACTTATACATGTAAACTGAAGGCAATTTTTTTGTTTTATTTCTTAGTTGTAGTTGGACACAATACCTTTATTTAACTTATTTATATGTGGTGCTGAGGATCAAACCCAGGGCCTCACACCTCACTTTACCACTGAGCCACATCCTCAGCCCCTGAGGAAATTTTATATAATATTTTTAATGCACATACATCTTGACTATGAACCATCCCAAGAGGTCAAATGTGGGGTTTTCTACTGTGGTGTCAAGTTGGCACTCAAAAAGTTTCAGATTTTGGAGTAGCTCAGATTTCAGATATGCAGATTAAGTCTGCTCAGCCTCTATTTGTGGATATATGCACACACACACATAATGCACACATACATGTATATATGTAGATATATCTCTATTTGATACCTATACATAAGTATTTAGATATTTAAATCTATTTTCTCTTTGAACTATTTGAGAGTAAATTGCTCCTTTACTACTAAATACTTCATTATGTATTTCCTAAAAATAGATATTAATTTACACAACCACAATACAATTCACAATACCCAGATATTCAACTTTGATATTTAACTTTTATCTAGTCTATAGACATTATTCAAATTTTAACAACTGTCTTTCTAATGTCCCGCCTACCAATTTTTTTCCTGGCCCAGGATGGAATCCAGGACCACACCACTACATTTAGATGGCTGTGATTCTATTCTCCTTTCATCTGAACAGTTCCCATCCTTTCTTTGTCTTTAGGATCTTGGCATTTTGAAGAGGCCAATTATTTTGCAGAGAGCCCCTCAAGGTTTGCGCACCCCCCACTCCATATCCTCATGATCAGATGCAGGTTCTGCCGTTTTGGCGGAGATTCAACAGAAATGATGTTCCCTTATGGTTTCCTATCAGGAGGCCTATAATGTCCCATGGGTCCCATGTGACATACACACATACAATTGTAAAAACATAAAAACTAGCTTATAGTAAACAAATTACTTGCAACTTTCCCCTTTCCCCAAACATATATTGGTATCAACTTTATTTTTTTAACATTACTTTTTTATGTGAGGGGTTGGGGAGGTGCCAGGGAGTGAACTAAGGGGCATTCAAGCACTGAGCCACATCCCCAGCCAATTTTTATTTTTTATTTTGAGACAGGGTCTGGCTAAGTTGCTGAGGATGGCTTAGAATTAACGTTACTTTTTAAGGGGTTAAGGATGGAGTTCTGTGGTAGAGCACTTGCTAGCAGGCACAAGGCCTGGTTCAATCCCCAGCACCACCACCACCACCCCCCCAAAAAAATCGATTTATTTTTTAATAGACACCATAGTCATATATTTCAAAATTCAAAGGAAACAAAGAAGGAGAGTTAAAAAAAAAAAAAAAAAGGTCAAAATGTGTCCCTCCTTCCCCTGACCCAGCCATGCAGTTCTCTTCCCAGAGGCAACTATACCATATTGTGTCTCCTTGTGAGGCAGGAAGGAGCACAGGGTTAAGTTTAAGTTGGTGACTGTTGAAAGAAAAGGACTGCACGCTCTATGCTTGAGATAAATGACAGGAGAATCTTCCCCAACTGTGTCTGTGTTTAAGACAGACAACTAAGAAAGCATCAAGCCAGAGTAAGCACATCTGACCACAACTGCTGGCCCCAAAGTAACTCCGACTGTCATTGGCATGCATTTGCATGCTAAAGGCTAGGGGGCATGCACAGCCCTAGGCACATTTCAAACCATATATACACATTTTGGGCAGGTGCAGTAATAACTCTGCAACAGAACTTATGAATATATTAATTTCTAGCCCCCAAATGTACATATGCTGTTTCCGCCCTTGATTTCCTTGCCACTCTGCCTATGGGGCAGTCACCTGCTATGTTAATCAATACAACAAATAATTCTTCTGAAGCCTCTCTTTGGTAGCCATGGCTGATTTCTATCCTGCATGAGCTAAAGGATCCACTGTGCTGGTGATCCTTGCTGAATATTTTATATGAGCATCGGTTGAGAGTGCAAAGTGTGGTGACCTGCTAGTGAGTGGCGAGCAGGAACACCCCATCTACATGGGTGCTGTGGGAGGGAGGCCCCTGGACCTGCAGTTTCTTCTAAGGATCCCTTAGGAAACTCCTTTGATCCCTCTGGAAAGAGCCAGAGTCTCCTGGAGGCCAGCCCAGTCGCTGAGGTAGGATATGCTTTGGGGTCAGAAAATAAAGTCTGCCTTCCAAGTGACGCCATGAGCATCTTTCCTTGGAGAATAAATATATGTAATTATCATTTGAAGAAGCCCATTTCTGCCCTGTTTAGGGGAAGCCTAAGCTCCGGGTGTGGGAGAGAGGGCCTGAGAGCAGCAAGCGCAGGACAGGTAGGACCCAGCAAGTCAGGCTGCAGCCCAGACTCTGCTATTGATTAATCAGATGCGGGGTGACCACTGGAAAGTCACATTTCCACCAGTCTCTTCTCATCATAGAAAAGGCAAAATTCTGCCTACTGTGCTTAGCTCTTTTGAGGAAAAATGAGCTAATCTATAGCATGCCCCTAGGACTTAGCAGGCGTTCAATAAAAGTAGCTACTCCTTCCCAGCTGAGAAGGGGAAATCACAGCCTGCAAGTGACATTTGGGATACTCCGGAGACCCTGCACACCTGGCTTTCAAACCCCATAGGGCAGCATCCCCACCCACGCTCCTGACTCACTGAAATGTATTTGTTTTTATGATAATTTCATTTCCTTTGATGTGCCATTGGTACTTCTAAAAAGACTGTCTTCCTTGTAAATCAGGGACTATTCCCGAATAGACCTCATTCCTTCAAAATACAAAACTAGACAGGCTCCGTGGCCCATGTCTACAATCCCAGGGACTAGGAAGGCTAAGGCAGGAGGATTGCAAGATCAAAGGCAGCCCCAGCAATTTAGCAAGGCCCTAAGCAACTTAGCAAGACCTTGTCTCAAAATAAAAACTAAAAAGGGCTGAGGATGTGGCTCAGTGGTTAAGTGTCCCTGGATTCAATTCCTGGTAGAAAGAAAGAAAGAAAGGGAGGGAGGGAGGGAGGGAGGGAGAGAGAGAGAGAGAGAGAGAGAGAGAGAGAGAGAGAGAGAAAGACAAAGAAAGATGAAATCAATGATGTTTTTGGTCACTGGTATTATTGAGTCTTCCTAGGGTGTGGGGTTCTTATCTCACATCTGAGGTCAGGAGATCCAGCATTTGCTCAAGCATTCCATTCATATAAGAAACATGTATTAAAGCCGGGCATCACCGCACATCCCTGTAATCCCAGAGACTCAGGAAGCTGAGGCAGGAGGATTGCAAGTTTGGAGCCAGCCTCAGCTACTTCGTGAGACCCTGTCTCAAAATAAAAAATAAAAAGGGATAGGGATGTGGCTCAGTGGTAAAGTGTCCTCTGAGTTAAATACACAGTATCAAAAACGAACACAGATTAAGACCAGGCAATCTTCTACCCAAGTGCTAGGGCTTCCTCAGTGAACTGGTGAATATCCTTGCTCTCATGGAATTTACATATTCAGGGAGGGCAGGAGGAAAGAGTAAACATAATCAATTGATGATATAGCTAGTTAGAAGGTAATAAATGCTCTGCAGAAAAGGACACATAGAGTAAGGGGGCTCTGCAGTTGTGGGGAGTAGTGGAGAGTGGTAGATGTAATCAGGTGGCCAAGAAAGGCCCTTAGAGAAGACGGATTGCCCGTCAGCAGCCCAGGTGGAGTAGTCTCCATCTATAGATGGTGCAGCTAAGGCAGAGATGGGTTAAAGCAACTTGCCTGAGGTCTCACTACAGGAAAGGGTAAGGCCAGGACCAGAGAAGGCCTGAATCTGCATTTCACCAACCTGCTGTACAATAGCTGCAAGGAACCAGAGATGGGGAAACTGAGGCCAGAGAAAGAAAAGTGAAGTGCCCAAGGTCATGGAGTAAGAAGAAGAGAAGCCAGACCAGGGCAAAGGACAGGTACCTCATTATCAAAGAAAAGGAAATGGATAGATAGCTCTCCCCATCACCTGGTTGCTAACAACCTTGGGGGAGGGAAAGGATCACGTTTTCCAACACTAGCAGTCACCCCCTGGATGTCTCTCTCCCTGCCCTTTTGGTCATTTTTGGTCATGTAGGCAAGATAAGTGGGGAAGATGAGAAGAAAAGAAACCTAAAATCTATAAAAGGGGCAAGATACCCCGACTCCCTCAGCACCAGCTCTGGACCCCCTCCTCTCCAGAGGAGTCTCTCTCTTTGTTCTGTTTCTTAAATAAAATTCACTTTTTGCTCTTGCCTCATTGTTTCTCGGGTTCCACACGAGGAGGAACGAGGATCCCATCCTGATTTTCAAGACCAATTTCAGCCTGGGCTTCCCAAAAGGAAGAGACTTGAAGATGGTCTGCAGAAAAACTTTGATTTTCATGGTTTTGGTAGTTTTAGTTTATTTTAATGTGGATGAGAAATAAGTGCAACAGCACATTGAAGTTATCATTTTCACAAATTTAGTGCTTAGGATAAATCAACTAATTAATTAATTAAAATTTGCAGTACTGGGGCTTGAAGCCAGCGGTGTTCTACCGCTATGCTACCCTCCCCAGCTCTTTTTATTTTATCTGGGGACAGGGTCTCACTGCGTTGCCCAGGCGAGCCTCGAACTTGTGATCCTCCCAAGTTGCTGAGACACAGGATGAATCATTTTTGAGTGAGTCAACTTAAGGGAGAGACAATGTAAATCTTGGAACAGACAGAACGTAGTCATAGTCATAGCAAAATTCAGGGGAGATTAATTCTCACTGAAGTTGAGAAGGTTTTGCCTTTGCTTGTGGCCTCCTCTGGACTAAAGGAGGACATTTTCTGGGAGGGCCTGGAAGCTCGGCCTCCTTGGTCAGGGATTCTCCACCCAAGAACTCCTACCTGCTCCTTCATTACTGTCACCACAATCCTCTCCCCACACTGTCCCTGCCTTGCTGCTGTGACTGTGGGAACCAGCCCTTTTTTATGGACAATTTCATCTTCAAAGAGCTCCTGCTTGTTAATTGGCTTGGGCACTCCTGCCAAGGATGGCGGTTCCCACCATGCCAGCTGAGGATCCCAGGCATTCCTGATGGATGAAGGCTGATGCCACTGGCATGGGGAGGACCCCGCCAGGCCTGTGGCTGGCTCTCACCTCGGCGAGGCCCTGGGTCTGAGCTAGAGGAGCCGGCAGGGATCCTAGCTCCACCGTCTTAATGCCTTGTTGAAAGCCACAGTGAATCTTTCACGTCTGGGAGATAGGATGACAGCAGGGTTGTTGGAAGGATTCAGCATCTCAAGCAGCGTACGTGGTTCCTTTCACACTTAAATGTCACTTCCTCTGCATGACATTCCAGCATTCTGTGCCATTCCTCCTCTACTCTCCAGAACATTCTACATGTTCCCCTTCTAAAAACATGGATCAAGTCTCTGCTTTGTACTAGGGTGAACTGTGCTCCTGAACAAACTCCTCGAGGGTGGGGCTCATGTCTAGGCCTCATTACATCCCTACCGGTAGGAGGCCCAGGCCTGGCAGGACGGTTGGTAAATGTTTGCATGCCCCAGAGGCAGCACCTCATGGTGAACAAGAGCAAGGGCCCTAGAGCCCCACTCTGTGGGGTTAATCCCAGTTCTGTCATTCATTAGATCTCAGGCAAATTACTTCACCTCTTCATGCCCTGCAGCCCTGACCTGTAAAATGGGGGCAATTAATAACAGCGCCTACATCATCAAGCTGTTGTGAGGTATAAAAAAAATTAATACGCCTGAAGTGCTTAGACACTGGCTCCCCAGGATGAGAGCTACACAGCTGTTGGCCATTATTATACCTGCATCCAGCAAAGGCCCCTTTTCCATGTGCGGACACGGATAACCAAGTTACAAGAGGTCTTGGTGAGCGCAGTGGCTCACGCCTAAAATCCCAGCAACTCGGGATCATGCTTTGATCCTTCAGGCTGAAAAGGCTGTATCCCTTCCCCAGTCTTTCCTCATGCACACACACCCTTGGCAGGTGTCTGAAATTCTTCCATCCCTGCTTCACTCTTTGGAGTTAAGATGTTTCACCTTATTACAAAGCAGATGTTGTCATCCTCAAATGTTAGTAGATTCCTGGGGAAAAGGCTTTGTGCAGGAATCCCAGGTATCGAGGATAAGAAAATGAGGATGCATTTTTAAATATATTAAACGAAAAAAAAAAGAAGCAAAATACAAGACTGGGTGTCTTGTATGCCTCCATTTACGGACTACATGAAAGCCTGGGAGAAGAATGTCACAGGAAGAAAGAACATGGCATCTGTGGGAGGAGACCTTGGAATTGGTCCCAGAGGGGATCCACAGGGAGGGGATGATGTTGTCAACGACAGGGATGGGAGGGGGATTTCCTTTCAGCATATACACTTTTTCAGAGAATATACATTCTAAAAAATTCTGGTGGAATATGCATTGTCATAAATTTTACCCTTTTAACCATTTTAAAGTACTCAATTCAGTGGCTTTAAGCCACACATTTGTGTGACTAACACCCCTATTTTCAGAACTTTTTCACCATCCCAAATCAGAACCATTTTTTGGTACCTGAGATTGAATCCAGGGGCACTTAACCACTGAGCCACATCCCCAGCCATTTTAATTAATTTATTTATTTTGAGACAGGGTCTCACCAAATTGCTCAGGTCCGTGCCAAGTTGCTGAGGCTGGCTTTGAACTTGTGATCTTCCTGCCTCAGACTCCGAAGTCGCTGGGATTACAGGCATGTGCCACCGCACCTGGCAGGTGGGTGCATATTCTCTGTTGGCATCACCCGCCTCTCTTGCTCACTGGCTTAGGCAGTGCCGAGGCTGGAGGCTGGAGGACAGAAGGTCAAGGTCTTGATTGCCCAGTCCCCCCTTTGCACTGTAGCTGCTGTGAGTGCAGCTCCAGCCAGGGCCCACCTCACTGGGCTCCCGAGACTAACTTCCCTCTTGCCTGTAGGCAGCATCTTCGCTCTCTAGGGCTACTGCAGACTGAAGGGCTTCAACACAGAAACTTATTTTCTCATAGTTCTGGAGGATACAAGCCCAAGATCAAAATATTGGCAGGGCTGGATCCTGCCGAGGGCTGTGAGAAAGAATCTGTTCCATGCCTCTTCCCCAGGGTCTCTCTGGTGTTCCATGACATGTAGAAGCATAGCTCTGTCTCTGCCTTCATCTTCAAGTGATGTTCTCCCTGTGTGTGTGTGTGTGTGTGTCCATATTTCTCCCTTTCATAAGGACCAATCATAGTAGGCTGTGGATTTGTTTATGACATTTTTTTAAAAATCTTTTTTGGTACTGGGGATTGAACCCAGGGGCACTCTATCACCAAGCCACATCTCCAACCCTTTTTTATTTCTTATTTTGAGATAGGGTCTGGCCAAGTTGCTTAGGGCCTCGCTAAATTGCTGAGGCTGGCCTCAAACTTGTGACTCTCCTGCTTCAGTCTCGTGAGTTGCTGGGATTATAGGCGAGAGCCACTGCGCTCACCAAGACCTCTTGTAACTCGGTTATCTGTGTAAAGACCTATCTCCACACAAGCTCACACAGGAAGGGACTGAGATTCAGGATTTCAGCACAGCTTTTTTTCAGGGGGAGCAGAGGAGACACAATTTAGCCTGTAACAAATGGCCACGGCTCTCACTGTGGCCTCCCTGCTCTGTGTTGCTATTCTAAGGCTTTTTCTTTCTTGGTACTGCTTTTCTCAGCCCTAGGTAAGCAAGCCCCATGCACAGACCACAGCACTTCAGCTAGTTGGTTTCTATCTATTCTTTCAAAACGAGGCACCAGGCTGGGCGTGCTGCTCAGTGGTGGAGCATGTGCCTATCAGTGCAAAACTGTGGGTTCAGTCCCCAGCCCCGCCCTGTCTTTGTCCCTGGGTGTCCTTGGGTGGAGAGTTCCATGGCTGCTGTGCACCCCTGCTCTCTGTGTTACACAGCTGTCCTCATCTCACGCTCACAGTGGGAGCACGTGAAGCAGGTAGAAGGTACAGGAGGGGAGAGATTCCTAATCTGTTCATATCTTCATTTCAGTTCTGATCCTCTCAGAAGCAGATCCTTAAAATAGCAGTGATGGTGAAGTGTGCCCCCCAAAAAACAAAAACAAAAGCAAACAAAATAACCTGAGCCTGACATGGTGGCACACACCTATATCCCAAATACCTGGGACGCTGAGGCGGGAGGATCACAAGTTCAAGGCCAGCCCAGGCAACTTAGTGAGATCCTGTCTCAAAATAAAATAAATAAAAAGGTCTGAGGATGTAGCTCAGAGGTAGAGAATGCCTGGGTTCAATCAGTACTGGGGGGAAAAAAAGGTGAATAAGTAGGAATTCCATCCACCTAAGAAATTCCTGAAGGTTGCTTGGAGGTGTTCAGCATAACGGGGACTTAGATGATACATCTTCAAACTCCTAAAGAGCTGACAGGGAACAGTGATGAAGTCCATCTGTTTCTACAGAGAGACTGATGTGTGGCTTAGTATAAATATGAGACTTTTGAGAACAACACTTCGAGGAACAGCCTCCCTGTGAATTGTGAGCCACCCAGTCACAGGAAGTGCTCAGACAGGAGCTGGATGGCGATTCTGGCCTTGGGCAGAAGCCTGGGCTGGGGATCTCTCTGGCCCATTCCTATTGGAAAGGTCATGAATGTACAGAAAGAACTTCTTCTAACTTTCTGAGTCCCCTGCGGATATGATGTTCCGATCCACAAAGCTGTCCTCTGCTTTCAGTTACAGGAATTCAAACTGAAGTAGAGAAACTCAGACCTTCTGGAGCAGGTGCCCCAGAGGTTGGCTTCCCACCCAAGCTGATAGTTACTAAAGCTGAGTCAGGTCTTAGCCAGCGTCTGATGCTGGCCACACCCTGGGATGGCTCCAGGGGTTTATAAAGAGCACCCTCCTTGGAAACTGGAGCAGAACCCAGCTAGCCCCTTTGATCTGAGCTGGAGGTGGGGTGGGCCAGAGGCTGGTTCCTTAGCTCCTTGGGTGCTGGGCTTGCTGCATCCCACTGTGGCCTCCTCTCATTTCAAAATCATTTGAAGAGTCCCTGGCAATTCCTTGCCCTGCCAAAGCAGATTCATCCCTGTCGGCACACCCCAGTCCCACCTTCCCATCAAGACCATTTACTACTGTGGCCTTGGCAGGCGCAGATGAAAGCAGGAGTTTTTCATAGATCATAACAAAAAGATTAAGGAGAGTAGGTTTGTAAATTTAAAAAAAAATTACAACTTACATAAGTTATACTAGCATTTCAAAATTGGAAACTCCTGCCACGAGCCAGACAATAATAAGAACAGCATCAACAAAAAATGAATCAAAACGTGTCTTTGTTGAGTGAACTGTGTGTCAACAATCCCTGGTCCCAAGATGGGCCCAGTGTCACATTCTCCTGCGACTTCCCTTCTCTGTTTTGGGAGTCTCTGACTCACCCAGAATCTTAAGTATGGTCTTGTGGATGTCATGTCACTTACCATGTGGGATAAATGGTGCAAAAACAAGAAAGAGGCACCACTTCATGCTTATTAGAACACACCCACGTATCTTGCATGTTTCAATAAGTCACGTAGGCCAATCCTACAGGCTGGGATTGATAAGGCAGGGTGGACTGTCAGAGACTGGGGGTGCAGGGCTGGCCTCTTTAGAAAGGGGTGGCTTGCACTGAGATCCGGAAGGCGGAGTAGCTAGTCCTGTCAGATGAGTTATTTAAGGCACAAATATTGATTTATTTGAAGAGACAGTCATTCCTTCGCCAAATACTTGACGAGCACCCATGACGTGCCGGGAACTGTGGAAGATGCCCCGATGAGATTAGGCGGGAGCATTTCTTGCAGAGGGAGCTCCACTGAGTAAGGATTCTCTATTGTGCTGACACACAGAGGCCAGGCTGGGAAAGATCTGGGGCAGAGCCTTCCAGGTGGACAGAACTGTAAGTGCAAAGGCTCAGACATTATGGCGAGACTGCAATAAATCAACGAATCAATCTTTTTTTTTTTTTTAATTTTTTATTGTGGGTTGTTCAAAACATTACAAATTTCTTGACATATCATATTCCACACTTTGATTCAAGTAAACGAATCAATCTTAAAGCAGGAGATGGAACATTTATTTATTCACCAGCCTGTGGTCTGGATTCGCCAGGTGGTGGGCCAAGGGGGAGACTACAAATCTACATCCTTTGACTCCCTCCTCCAAGGGTTAGAGCACACGTTTACGGTACAAACCACACTAATCATAAGTGGTTGTTGCTGTGATCCAAAACTATGAACAAACATCATGAGATCTAAAATCATAAGCAGAAGGGGAAGTGGGTCAAAATGACCCTAAGTGAGTCCAAGTTAAAGAATGGTTACTAACTGGACTGGGGTCATAGCTCAGTAGTAGAGCACTCACCTTGCACATCTGAGGCACGGGGTTTGATCCTCAGCACCACATAAAAAATAAATAAAGATTTCACTCTCCCCTCCAAATTACTTATTAAAAAAATTAAGAAAAGAATGGTTACTAATGTCTAGACAATCAAGGTCTCACAGGGTACATTGCCCAAGAAAAAATGGGCATTCTTACATTGTATAAGAAGAACAGAAACCTCTGCATTTCTAAGCAGGGTGTGCTAAGCAGGATCAGGATGGCACAGGTGGAGTTTTCTCATGGGAGAAGGTTTTCTTACAGGACATGGAGTCCCAGGGTAAAATGGAGTGTGTTTGGTCACTGCCCATAGAGCCTGGCCCATAACACAGAGGTAGGAGCAAATGACATGTTGGGGTGAGTCATGGGCATCAGAGCTCCACAGGCCAAGTTAGGAATTTGAATTTTATTCCATATATAATGGGAAACCACTGGAGGATTTTATGTATGGGAGTGACATTCTTGTTGATCTTTAAAAAATTAAAAGTCAACTTTTTTTAGGTGTAACTTATGCATAATAAAATACATTTAGTTTAAATATATAATTTGGTGAATTTTTGATTGCAGTGATGGGGATCAAACCCAGAACCTTGCAAATAGTAGGAAAGGGTTCTACCTGGAGCTATACCTGAGCTATACCAGGAGCCCAGTTTAATGATTTTAGCTATCATACTGTATACATTTACATAACTGTCACCACAATCAAATTATCAAACATTTTTATCACCTCCTCCCAAATTCCCTCACACCCCTTTACAATTGATCTTCCTGCAGAGACAAGGACAGAGGAAGAAAAAATGGATCTGGACAGGCAAATGAAAAATATACAACCAGCAAGTTAAAAAAAATGCAAGTTCAAAAATACAGCTCCGTGGTCCTCCACGGAGCTTTAGTAAACCTTTATCCTACAAAATGTATTGAAAATGAGTTGTCTATCTTTTAGCATCTCTTATTAAGAGGTATTATTTAGACTTAAGCTGAAAGAACCTTTTTTTTTTTTTTTTGGTGCTGGGGTTGAACCCAGGGCCTCATGCATGCAAGGCAAGTGCTCCAATATTGAGCTATATCCCCAGCCCTACTATTATCTTAGCACCTGGGAATGTGGCAAGAATCCTTAGAGGAAAGCCATCTCATCACAAAGTCATGAAAAGTTCATTTCTGTTTTATTCTAAATTGCTGAGATTTCTAAACTTGTTTGGAATTCCTGCCCATGCTCTGAACTTACCCATTCCTGGTTCCCCCTGACCAGATAACAACCCTCTCTGAAACCTCAGCAGTGGCACCTAATAAATTCTGATGTTGGGATCTGAATTTACTCCCTACCTTGAAATATCATGCCATGTAGATCATTAACCTGCTATCTGCCCTTGTATTATGCTTGCCACAACCTGTTAACTGTAAGTTCCCAAGACATCCCATTTTGTAACTTTTTGTGCTATATAAACCTTTTCTTCCTGGAGAGCTGGGCTGATCTCTAGCCTGGTTGGGGAGTGACAGCTGCTGGCCAGCTTTGTGTACACAATATAAGCTTGCTTAAATTTGATTTAAAATTGGAGTCAGTGGTTTTCTTTGCATCGTGGTTCAACTTCTGGACCTCAACTGGACACCCTGACTATAACACAGGGGGTAGAGAGAACTTGGGGTTGAAATTAGTTTCTGCATCTGTAATGGGGACAATATTACCTACCCTCAAGTGTGGAGAGTTAAGTGAGATAATAATTTGAATAAAGAATTTCACAGGGGCTGGGGTTGGGGCTCAGTGGTTGAGTGCCTGCCTGCCATGCGTGAGGCTCTGGGTTCAATTCTCAGTACCACATATAAATAAATTTAAATAAAATAAATGTCCATCAACAACTAAAAAATGTTAAAAAATGAATTTCACAGACTGGCACATAGTAAGCACTCAAAAAATGTTACCTATTATTATTCTTATATGTAGCCCCCTGCCCCCATCTATTCTCTCTCTATATATATTTTTCCACATGTGACATGCTGCTAAGCGACTCTGACATAAGGTGCTTCATCCTAATTTCTGACATGTGTGAAATGAGCTGAGAGAAGAGATCACGTAGTTAGCCTCACCCTGCAGCCCACAGCAGCATCACAGAGCTACCTTACCGGGAGTTCTAGAAAGAAGGCAGGCAATGGAAGGTGGATGGGTGGGATGTCCAGGAGAACTGCTCCTGCAGGAAACCAGACAAAAGTCCTCTCAGAGCCTGGCCCTGTGCAGCCTGTCTGATCCAGTGGTCTCCCCACCCACTCCTCCATGGACTGGAGAGGGGTCCTCATGGCTACTCCCCTTAAAGAGTTTGGGGAACCTAAGACTGCAGTCCTTCATACACAGGCTCTGGGGGGATGCGCCTGGAAAGAGGACGCAGATCTGGATCCTAAAACCATCCACAGACGGCCTCTGCCTCAAGCTGTTATTTTACTGTTTCTTTTCTTTTTCACTTTAAAAATGTGAGACAATTCTGCTGTAAAAACTGCAAGTGAACCACCATTTGACCCAGTTATCCCACTCCTCGGCATATATCCAAAGGACTGAAAATCAGCATATAGTGGGGCAGCCACATCAATGTTTACAGCAGCTCAATTCACAATATCAAAGCTATGGAGCCAAACTAGAAGCCCTTGAACAGATGAATGGATAAAGAAAAGGTGGTACATATATACACAATCGAATATGACTCAGTCATAAAGAAATTATGGCATTTGCTGGTAAATGAATGGAACTGGAGACTATCATGCTAAGTGAAATAAGCCAATCCCCCCAAACCAAAGGTTAAATGTTCTCTCTGATAGGTGGATACTAACACACAATAAGGGAGGTCGGGAGAGACTTCATTGGATTACATAAAGAGGAATCAAGACTGGGGAGGGGGGATAGGAATAGGAAAGAGAGTAGAATGAATCAGACATAACTTTCCTATGTTCACATATCAATATGCGAGCAGTGTAACTCCACATCATGTTCAACCACAAGAATGGGATCCTAATTAGAATAAGTTATACTCCATGTATGTGTAATATGTCATACACTATACTGTCATATATATCTAAAAAGAACAACAACAAAAGTCCTTCTCTCTTCCCTCGGAAGCAAGCTGGTGACTTAAAGGAGCCCTTCTCAAGCCCCAGTCCACCCTGAGAAGTCAGTCTCCTGTCCTGACCTGTCCTGTGGGGCCTCCTGCCCCACCTCCCTCCGAGACCCAGTAAAGACCAGGCCTTTATTCGGAGTCCTCAGCCATGGATCAGTTCTTTATACCTGCACACCCTCTAGTGGGTGCTTTGTAAATTCAAGGTGAGGAGAGCGCCTGTCCGCATAGGCACCCTCTACCTTTCCAGCAAATCGGGATCAAATATTTTGGTCCTAACCCAAACCATTAGAACTTAACTAGCAAGGCTGGTTTTCCAATCTCAGACTAGAAGAAAACTGGACCAGAAAAAGAAAAAAGACCCCAAATTTATTACCATAGTGACCCTACCCAAAGGCAGCTCTTTCTCCCAGAGTTAATAATAACCACGCATGGGGGCCCTTATTAAGGGCTAGACATAGCTTTAAGCCCTTTCATTAGTTCATCTAATTCTCACAACACTGCTCTTCAGAAGTGGTGCAAGTGATATTTCTCTTTTCTAGACAAGGATGCAGGTGCTCAGGAAAGTTCACTACTGGGGGCAGTGTGGTGCAGTGGTTGGGGTGCAGGCTCTGGAGCCCAATTGCCTGGGTTTGCCATTCTGATTCTGCCACTTGCCAGCTGTGTGACTTTGGGCTATGTTATAGGAATTCTTGTGACTCAGTTTCCTCTTTTGTAAAATGGCATGATGACTAAGGGTGGCTATGAGGATTAGTGAGTTGGCTTGTGTCAAGTCTTTGGTACAGAGAAGGTGCTCAATGAACATGAGCATTAGGGCTAAATGGTGGGCCTAAGTTTCCACTAGTGACTAAGGGAGGATGAGTCTAAACCAGGTCTGCATGCTGCTGAGAATCACAGGTTGTACTGCTGCATTTCTACAATAACCGCTGACCCCCAGCCCACTGCCAGCTCCCATTCCCCTTGCAAAGTCCTATGCCTCAAGAGCCCCAGCTCTCACTCTCACAAGGCTGAGCCAGTAACCCCTGGTAGGCCATGGCAGGCAGAGAAGAGTCCAGGACTCCTGGCAGGAGAGGGTCAACTCTGAGTCCTTCTCCTTGAAGGAAAACCTTTAAGTCCCCTGCCTGGATTGGTGCTTGGCAGAAAAGTCTGGGGGTTTCCCTATCCTTCTGGGAGCCTTGCTGATCCTAATTGGAGTTGTGCTCCAAAAACTCAAATATACTCTATTGTGGGAGGCCAACCTTACGGGTGACTGAGTTACACTCCCCAGCTGGGTGCTGAAGTGCTCAGTCACAGAAATGGGTGTGTCTTGCTACAGCCCCATGGGTGAAGCTATGCTCACCTGTTCCTTTGTAATATAACCCCTTGCCCTGTTTAGGATAGAATCTTCCATGGAAGTGCCTTGTGTGTGTCCCCTCCTCTTACTGTGCCCTTGGGTGTGGCCTACCCAGGTGTCAGTCAACCTGCTGACAGTGGACATCATGAAGATAGACTCAGCCTCCTGAAACCTGACCCCTTGCCTCATTTGAATAGCTTCTCCTCAATAAAAGGGGTCAGGGCATGCTCTCTCTCTCTCTCTTTCTTCGGGCCCTTAAGGTCAGAGGAGCCGTCACAGCAACCCCAAAGAAAAAGGTATTTGTGTCTCTTGTGTGGTTATTTCGTGCAGCCCAGTTAGCCCAGTTTAAGGAGTGACCCCTGAGCCTTTTAGTCGTGAGAACAGAAACCCGGCACTCTATGTAACAAATGATGTGACTGCTGGAGATCTGATGAAGGCACACAGAAAGTGTGGCTACTTCCTAAATATGAGAATGACAGTGACAGGCCCCCACATGACTCCCTGGTGATGTTCAACCTAAGTCTTCAAAGATGGAAGGGATGGGAAAAGTCATTCCAGGTAGAAAACACAATGTGAGCAGAGAGTCTAGAAACAGCATGTAAAGGATAGGGTTTGAGGGGAAAAAGCAAAAGATGAGGTGGTAGAGATAAATGGTGATGAGAATATTTTGGAGATCTTCGTGTAATCTGTTAAAGAGGTTGGATTTTCTTTGATTGAAAATAGGGAGCCAATTTAGATGTATAATGAGAGGTGGTGATTCTAGGCACAGTTGGTGCACACTAGTAATCCCAGTGACTTGGGAGAGCAAGGCAGGAGTATTGCAAGTTTAAGGCCAGCCTCAGCCACTTAGGGAGACCCTGCCTTTAAATAAATAAATAAATAGAAAAGGCAATGTAGCTCAGTGGTAAAATGGGTTCAATCTCAATACTGGAAAAGAGAGGGAGAGCGAGACAGTGCCGGGGTGGGGTGGGGGGAGAGGAAGGAAGGAATGATGCTAAAGTTTTATCATCTGCAAAATGGACTAACCTCATAAGGTTATAGTAGGATTAAGTGAAATGATCATATAAAGCACTTATAATGGCAGCTAGAAAATGGTCAATAAGCGTTAGTGATGCTGTCATGTCCTGTTAGAAGAGCAACTGAAAAGTCATAGACCACCAGGGTCTGCAGGCTACAGAGTGGTTGTGCTGGGAGGGGACGCCTGCGGGGATGCACTGGCTCAGATCCGGCCACCGCAGACACCTGGGTGGAGTTGAACCCCAAACAGGCAAGTTACAGCAGCCAAAGACGTGACTGCTCTTAGGAGAGAACATAGCTCTGCTCCTCCGCGGCACGAACCACCGCGCAGCCGCACTCGGAGTGAGGCGGTGCCTGCGCAGCCGCACTCAGAGCGGGGCGATGTCTGCGCAGCCGCAGAAGCAGTTGGGTGGGTGCTTGTAGCCGCGGGAACCGGCGGCGGGGCGTGCGAGCTTGGTTTGGGGCCTTTTCGCCCCCGGCCCCGAGGCATCGGTAGCTGGGCGGGTCTTGTCCCCGCGCCCCTCGCCGGCCTCGGGCGCCAGCCCACTACCGAGCCGCCGCCGCCGCCACCATCATGCTGCTGCCCGTGTTCACCCTGAAACTGCGCCACAAAATCAGCCCCCGCATGGTGGCTATAGGGCGCTACGACGGGACTCACCCGTGCCTGGCGGCCGCCACCCAAGCGGGCAAGGTAACCGCTCCCACCCGCTCGGAGCCTGGGCCCGGCGCCCCAGTATCTCCGCGGGCCGCGCCCCCGAGACCCCGCCTCTCGCGCCGGCCCCGCCCCGGCCCTGGTTGCCTGGCAACCTGTCGTAATCGCCGCGTACGGTCCATCCTGCCAAGAGGAGTAGGAAGTTCTGATTGTTTTCTGATTGTCAGGACATTGGTGGCGTGCCTGGACGAAAAAGGAGCTTAGGGAAGGGAAGTCTTCAAAAGGAAAAGGGCTTGGCTAGGATTAGCTCTAATAGCTGACCCTAGAATCCAGCCCGGAGCCTCTGCTTGTCGCTTGGAACTCCTTGCACTCTCACACTGGTTGGGAGGAGAAGAAAGAGAAAGGCCTATAGATATCCCTGAATTAAATTCAAGTTGCTCTTTGTGTGTGTGTGGTCTTGAAGATGGAAATCAGGGCAGGCCCTGTACCACTGAGCTGTATCTCCAACCCTCAAATTGCACTTTTGATCCTTGCCCAGGTACATGCAGAGTTTTCCCCATAATATATTAGCTAAGCATTATGTGCTTACATATGTGCCAGATACTCTGCAAGAGACATGGTCATTCAACAGTCATCAGACTTCAACTGAACACCTCTGTTATGCTAGATTCACGGATGAAATTGGAATTCCTACTTTAAGAAAGCTTAAAGTGTAGAAGGATGTCAAACAATGTATAGATCAAAGCCCAATATATTGGTGGAGCCATGCTCAAAATACATGAAATACAGGGTAATACAAGTACAAAACCTTACTACATTAATTACCTCAGCATCTTTCCTACAAGATTAAGGGTAGTAGCATAGCACAGATGTGGTGGATCCTGGCTCCATTAATTGCTTCATGACCTTTGGCAAGGTACTTTGTAGTAATTTAGGGTCATGAGGATTAGATAAGTTAATACATGTAAAACACTTGTCATATAGGAAGTGGTCACTAATTGTTACCTGTTATTTTCTTATTGTGATGCCTGCCTTGCTGATTAGATAATTCAGGGAGGTTCAAAGCAGCGCCTGAAGCCACTCAACTGGAAATTGGTGAAATGAGATTATAGTGCATGTTCTCTGACCCAGTGTGCATTTTATAGCTAACATTTATGTAATGATTTATAGCTTTCACAACATTAAATAAAAACTTTAAATACATGTTTTGTTACATCATATGATATATATACCTTTGGATACATAAGTAAAGAGTAGTGATTCCCTTCCATTAAGGAGTAAAGCACTTAGTGCAGGGTCTATACATGACGTTAGTTGTGGGAGGCATTAACGGATCCCCAAACGAAATTCACATTAGTCCTGCTGTAGGTGTACATTGCCTAATTTGAAGGCTTATCATGCTTGGCAGAGTTCTTAGCTTTTCAGGTGCAGTGGTTAATGTGACAGACAAGTTTCATCCCTCTGGAGTCTATTACCAGAATTACTTGTGTGTGTGCGTGTGTGTGTACATGGGAGGGAAAAGAAGTGGGGGATGGGGATGGTAGGAGCTTGCTATTTTAGATGGGGTAGTCAGTGAGGCCTCTTATAACATTTGATCAGAGATTTGAAGGAGATGAGGAGACAAGCTCTGGATATGTGGAGTAAGTGCCTTGCAGGCAGAGGGAGTAGCGAGTGTAAAGGCTTTGGTGTGTTCCAGGATGCAAGGAGGTTGTGGGGATGGAAAGGAATGCCGAGGCCCTGAGGTGAGCAGGGCCAGCCTTGCAGGCCACTGTAAAGACCTTTGTTTTTATACTGAGTGGGTTGGGAAGCCACTGAGGGTCTCAGTAAAGAGGATGATAGGATTTGCTTTATGTTTTAGGTAAAGTGATTCTGACTGTCTGACTGGTATGTGGAGGATGTACTGGGGACGCAGGGAGTGTAGAGTGTAGGAGTGGAAGCAGGGAGCCAGGCAGGGGTTCTGTGGAAGCCCTCACATTAAACTGTGACCTAGAGTGGGAGGCAGGGACACTTGATTCTAGGACTGTTTATGAAGATGGCAAACAACAGAGGATCCCGTGCTCTGTGTAATTGAGTACTTTGTTTTTATAACTTTAAATAAATCTGGAAAGTTCTAATCTTTTATATTAAGACTTAAAAAATAATTGGTGATATCTTATGATTCACATAACATGTAAATGTAGTCTTTAAAAACAAACATTCCTGGCAAGGCTAAAGCCTACTCTGACTACTAGGGCCTTCATTTCTAGAAACAGAACATTGTCATATCTTGGCCTGAGCAAGCATATTTTATTTATTTATTTTGAAAAACTTGTTTTTTTTTTTCCAAACAGAATCTTACTACATTATCTCGGTGTGAACTTGTGATTCTCCTTTTTAGCCTCCCTAGTAGCTGGAATTACAGGCACATGTCATGGCACCTGGCAAAGGGTATTTTAAGAAGGGGTTCCTTGCAATATGAACTTAGTGTTTTCCTCTGGGAACATATTTTCCCTCACCATAGAGCTGGTGGTGTGGTGGGGGATAAGTTCAATTTACCTTTCCATCAGCTAGAACAAATGATTTATGAACTTCAGCCAGTCCTTTAAGAATCTACAAAATAGGGAGTAGTCCATTTGTCATGTGACTGAGCTTGGCTTTTCCTTGTCTGAAGGGACAAGTAGTTCTCCCTGGGCATTCGAATTTGTGTGTGCAGAGAACAGCAAGAGAGGAACAGGGAAGAACTCTGACTCTTTGGATTCTTGTTGACTCTTGGCAAAAATCACACTCCTTCCATTCTGGTTAACAGTGAATGTGGGAGCCAGGAGTAGTGGGGCAACCCTGTAACCCCAATGGCTTAGGAGGCTGAGGCAGAAGAATTACAAGTTCAAAGCCAGCCTTGGTAACTGAGCAAGTCCCTAAGCAACTCACGGAGATCCTGTCTCCAATTAAAACATACAAAAGGGTTGAGGATGTGGCTCCATGGTTAAGCACCCCTAGATTCAATTCCTAGTACCAAAAAACAAAACAAAACCCAATAACTGTGGGTCCCATAAGTTCTTTCTCAGCAGATCTAACTAATAGAAGACTGCAAAGATTCTTCTGTTCAGAACTCTTATAAAAGGAAGTGTGATGTGGTGAGAGCTTGGGGTCTAGAGCGTGACAGGCTTCATGTTTTCACCCTGTCATAGTCTTGAGACCTTGGGAAAGGACCTTCTTTCCTCTGACCTTGTCTGTAAGTTAGGGGTTGGTGTGAGGATCAAATTCAATTAGTGTTTGCAAAAGCATAATCACACAAAAGAGAACACGAAGGTACTGTTCAGCAGCTGCAAATGTTTTCTACATGTTTCTAGTCAATTCTTTTGAAAATTATTTTTTGTTGAGTGTGCTACTTTGTGTAGTTAATAATTTAAAATTAATACTCTTTGGATTTATATCAAAGAAATTAAGTATTTATTTAAAATTAGTGAATTTGAGAACCAGAAAGAGCCCAAGGGATTTCTAGTCCAGTGGCTTCCATCCTTTCTTTTATTGTATTGGCCCCCATGTAGTTTTTTTTTTTAAACAAAAACCTTTATTTTATTTATTTATTTATGTGGTGCTGAGGATTGAACCCAGTGCCTCACACATGCAAGCACTGAACCACTGAGCTATAAACTTAGCTCCATTTTTTTTTTTTTTTTAATTTTGAGACAGGGTCTCACTGAATTGCTGAGGCCAGCCTTGAACTTGTGATCCTCCTGCCTCAGCCTTCTGAGTTGCTGAGATTACAGGTGTGTGCCACTGTGCCTGGTGACAAGACATTCTAATATTTAACAGCTTTTCACCTCAAACCCAGTTACCCATCTTGAGAGTAGTTTCACCCCTTCTGAGAATACATTTTTTCTACTCCAAAGCTCCTTTTCAGAGATGAAACCCAAGGAGGTTGAATGACTTACACAGTCACTCAGATGATTATATTTATGAAATTGAACCTGTCAAGTTTGATATCTTTGGGCAAATTAATTCTCTGTCTTATTAGTACAGACGATGAAAAACTCTTCAAGAAATTTGATTTCTATGACACAGTTTAAGTTCATAAAACATTTTCAAACTACTAGACTAGGTTAGAAAGTAAAGTTATTAGGTGTTTGTACAAAGTATACTAAAAGAAGTGTCTGTTCTGCTTTCTGTGATCTTTTGGGTGTGTAACAATCCTACTGAAGCTGGAAGCAGCTGCTTGTGGGTGGATGGGGGAAAGGCTGGTCTGTGAGTGCTGAAGTGTCCTGCCCTGGTGAGCGGCTGAGCCTTGCCTCACGTGTTCTTCACAAGGCCAAGAACCTCCAGATTTCCATAGTTGATAATGACTGAGGGTTACCATGCACAGAACTGGGTGTGAGCATTCTAAGTTTTGTGGGAGATAAAAGTGACTTGTTGTTAATGGTGATATCTGTTAATAACCTAGTTTTTTGATATTTTAAGGGAATGTAATTAACTGTTTTTGCTTAGGTTTTTATTCACAATCCTCACACACGGAGCCAGCATTTAAGTGCATCCAGAGTCCTCCAGAGCCCCCTGGAGTCTGATGTTTCTCTTCTCAACATTAACCAGGCGGTCAGCTGCCTGACTGCAGGAAAGCTGAACCCTGAGCTTGGCTGCGATGTCCTTTTGGTGGGGACACAGACGAATCTTTTGGCTTACGATGTCTATAATAATTCAGATTTGTTCTACAAAGAGGCAAGTATACCCTTTATAACCATAAAATTCCATTACCCAATGCCCAACAGTTTTTATGCTTGAAGGAGATCACGTGTTTATTTTAGTTTGCTTATTTTGTGGCTGTTATAGTGGAGTTAAACAACATAGGGAGTTTTCTACTCACATCTTTCTGTACTTGGAACTTATTTGGTCATGGTTGGAATCACTTGGTGACACTCACCTGGTCTCTAGAGGTTCATCTGTGACAGCACCATCTTTCAATACCTATAGAGAATTCAGCCAGGAGTGGAAGCCAGCAAGCAGGTCTCCTGGTGGCCTTGTGTTGCAGTTTAGTACAGTAGTTTGTAGGAGAAACCCTGACTGTAGTCTGCCATCTACAGGCTGCTACTACTTCAATACCCAAAATAACTCATATTTGTTATAGGAAGTATAGGGAAACAAAAAGGAAAAAAAATCCCCATAGTTTATTGACTCAGAAGTAACATTTAGTTCTTTGTTTATCCAGGTATTTTTGTTTAGTATATGTAAGTACACCTTTTTTTTTTTTTTAACAAAATGGGATCATACTATATACATGCAACCTTTTACTTTATTTTTTCCTATAATAGCTTTATTAAAATATAATTCACTCACCAGATAATTTACCTATTTAATAGGTACAATTAATTGGTTTTTAGTTTATTCTGAGTTTAACATCTATCACCACAATCAGTTTTCATCCGGTGATTCAACCCAGGCCTTGCACATGCTAAGCAAGTGCTCTACCACTGTACTAGATCCTAACCCCTTTTTTATAGCTTTAAATTTTTTTTTGTTTTTTTAGTTGTAGTTAGACACAATACCTTTATGTTATTTATTTTTATGTGTTGCTGAGGATTGAACCCAGTGCCTCGCACAAGTTAGGTGAGTGCTCTACTGCTGAGCCACAACCCCTGCTTCTTAACCTCTTTTTTAAATTTTATTTTGAGACAAGGTCTTGCTCAGTCAGGCTGGCCTTAAACTTAACAATCCTCCTGCCTCAGACTCCCGAGTAGATGAGATTACACGTGTGTGCTACCATGCTCAGCAATTTTAAACATTTTTTATTACTTCCAAAAGAAACAAACCCCATACCCATTAGTAGGTATTCCCATTTTCCTTTGACTTGCTAACCTTAGGCAACCAGTAATGTTTTCTGACTCTGGAAATTTATGTATTCTACACATTTCATAAATATGGAATCATATAAGATGTGGTCTTTTGTGACTGGCCTCTTTTTCTTAGTATGTTGTTTTCCAGGTTGATACATGTTGTAGCATCTACCAGTACTTCATTCCTTTTTATGGAAGAATAATTTTTCATTGTATGTATATGCCACATTTTATCCATTCATGAGTTAATGGGCATGTCAATTCCTGGCTATCTAGTCTTTTCTTTTATAATTTATTAGGAACATCTAATACTGTAAGGTCTACATATCATTCTTTTTGATTACTATAGGTCTATATATCATTCTTTTTGATTTTATAGTATTTCATTATGTTAATATATATAATTTATTTTACCTGAAATTTATTACTGAACATTTATGTTATTTTCATAGTTTATCTGTTATAAATATTACTAAGATAAGCATATATATTGTCACTTTTCTGATTATTTCCTAAGGATAAGTTCCTAGAAATGCAAATGCCTTTTTTATATTTTTTAAGGAGATAAGGTGTACATATAGTGAAATGCATAATCCTTAAGTTCAATGAATTTTGATCCCTATAACCAACATCCCTGATAAAAATGTAGAACATTTCTGTCACTTAGAAGATTGTTGTGTCTTATTCCAGCCAATTCCTGTTCCTCATAGACAATCACTGTTCTGATATCTGTTGGCTTAGACTTTCCTGTTCTGAACTTCATACACATGGAATCATGTAGAATGTACACTGGTCTCTGGCTTCTTTCACTCAACATACCTGCGAGAGTTGTCCATTGGCTTACCTGATTGTGGAGACTGGCAAGTCCAAAATCTGCAGGGTGGGCCAGCAGGCTAGAGATCCAGAAAAGAGTAGATGTTGAAGCCCAAGTCTGAAGGCTGTCCTTGGGCAGAATCCTTTCTTTCTTGGAGGAGGTCAGCCTTTTTTCTACTATTCTTTCAGTTGAATGGAGGAGGCCCGCCCCCATTATGGAGACTGACCAGCTTTATTCAGTCTACTGATTTAAATGTTAATCTTCTCTTAAAAAAAACCCTCACAGCAATATCTGGAATACTGTCTAACCAAACATTTGGGTACTGTGGCCTACAGATGTTGATGCATAAAATTATTATCACAAGGACTCAGCTTATAGTTGAAGAATCAGAACAAATTAAAGATATAAATGAAAAAAAGAAGAAGAAACACAATTGCTGAATTAAAAACCTATTTTAATGAGATTTTTTGATAGAGATTGTTAAATTACTTTCTAGAAAGGCTACTATTTTTCTACCCTGCCCTTACAATATTAGAATATGTATTTTAATATATTCTAATATATAGAATGTATATTTATATTATATATTGATATTATATATATTCTAATATATTCTAATCAACAATGGATATTATTGTTCTTTTTCATCATTTCATCAAAGAAAGTGAAAAAGGATATATTGAACATTTTTCATGTTGGTTATTAGTATTTTTTTCTAGTGAATTTTTTTTGACTTAGGTGTTTACTATTTTCTTATTTGCCTTTTGTTAAAAAACAAAACTTTAAATATAAATCTTTTAAATATAAATCATTTAAAAATAAATCTTATATGTTACAGTTAATTTTTTTCCAGCTCATTGCTTATCTTTTAACTTTTTCTCCCCCTTTGCTAACTTGCCATTTAACAGTTTTAATTTCTTATGATGTCTTTCTTTATAACCAGTCTCTTCTTTATGTTTTTTCTGCTTAGTTTTAACATAAGTAAGGATTATTTTCCTGTGCAATAAACAGTATTTACAAAGTTGTCTTTGATTCTTCCATAGATAAGGTATGTTTATGTAATATATTCAAGAATTCTGGAGAGTTGGACTAGAGGGGTTTCTTTTTTTATTATTATTTATACTTTCTAGTAACTTTAAAATGAGAAAGACTACTAGTAAGAGAATTGGGCAATAGTATTAAAAATATTTCCATCCAAAATGGTAAAATAAATTACAAAATTTGGATATTTAAAAGCATTGATCCTCTAGAGAATTTGTGCTCTAGAACTTGGTGATCCTGGGGAGCCCTGGATTATTGTAGTGTCTTATGGTGTGAGAGCAGGGCTCTGAATTGACCTTGGCTCTCTGCTCATCCTTGCAGAAGCCACAGTGGCTGCCTAGTCAGGAGACCATGTGGATTCTCCCAAGTGATGACAAAGGAATTTGAATATTTGAATAAAAACACAGGTGTATGTTACCTCCAATGTGCCTGCACATCACTGTATTTGAGATTATGTGTCTTGTCTTCTTAGGTAGCAGATGGGGCAAATGCCATTGTACTGGGGACACTGGGAGATATTTCCTCTCCTCTTGCCATTATTGGTGGAAATTGTGCTCTGCAGGGTTTTGACCATGAAGGAAATGATCTCTTTTGGACGGTATGAAGAACTTAACATTCTTTTTGGCATTTTTACTTTTAATTTTATTTAACCATTGACTGTACTAAATAATAAAACAAAATAGAACAAAATTTGTAATGTTTCACAAACATTAAAAAAGGGTGGTTTGTATAATCCTCCCCTTCATATTGCTAGTATATTTTGATTGAATTTTTAATAAGATGATTTAATGATTTTTGGTTTCATTTTTAGGTTACTGGAGACAATGTTCATTCCTTGGCCTTGTGTGACTTTGATGGTGATGGAAAGAAAGAGGTATGTGAGGGAGAAGATGATACTTTGTATGTTGAGCTAAATAAATTGCCCCTGATGGTGACATTAGTGTGGAGAGAAGTCTTAGTTTTTCATGCCTGATTTTGGAGCTCTGTTACCTAAATGATGAACTTACTGGCCTCATTGGTCTTTTTCCTCTCTTTTGAACAATAAATCACTTGTCAACTAGATTGAACAGTACATCTAATACAAAGGTCATGGCAATTGATCAAGGAAGTTTTAAAAACACAGGAGAGAGAAGGCAGAACAGTTAGAGGGGAATCTGTCATATTTAAAATCTTGTAAATTGCTTCTGATGTTCTGAAATCATATTAATAAGTAGTTTTCAATTTGGGCCCACTTTTTCAGTAATATAAAAGTTTTAGAGATTGTTTCTTAGCTTTTTAAATTATTCTAATAATTACTCAAAATTAGCTTCTCGAGCAGTCAGTGCATGTGAAGGGCTATTTCAGGCACTAACTTAGTCCTCTTGTCCATGGACACTTGGCTCTTGTGTTTGAAACAGGGTCTCCCTCTGCAAGCAGGGAAGGTTGCTGAACTAGGGAACATTTTGAAGTACAGGGTAAAAGAACATGTCTGGCAAAATGTGCCTCCCACATGGAAAGATAAAATGTAGAGTAGCTACTTTTTCTTCACTGAGTCTGTTGACCCTCAACCCTGCCATTAGAGAGGATCTTCTTGAGCATTAGATTATTGGAGGATTGGGACTCTTGGATGGTGGTAGCAGCAAAGTAATATGCAATCTTTGTTTCATTTATGGGAATTTTGCTGTGTTCATTTCCTGAACTAAATGTATATGGTTTCCCCTCACTTTAGCTTCTTGTTGGATCTGAGGATTTTGATATCCGAGTTTTTAAAGAAGATGAGATTGTGGCAGAAATGACAGAAACAGAGGTAAGAAGTACCACCTTAGCCTTGGGCAGATCAAGCAACAAACCTAACATCAGATGAGGGTGCCAGGGCATCTTTTTACAGTCCAGAGGGTTTTAGGATAAAAACTTATTTAATCATACTATATGCTTTATATAATCACAGTTATTAAAATGTAAACTGATAGCTATGGATAGAGAAGAAACGAAGGAGAGAAATTAGTGCTACAAGTAGTGGTGTGGACAGGTGTGTCTGTGCAAGGCTCCTGTGGTATAAATATGTGCTTTTCCAGAAGGAGGGTCCTTACTGTTCATTAGGCTCTTGAATGGACTCATAACTTCCCACCCGCTAGAACCACCCCAAACAGCTGGAGAGTCACTGGCCTGAAGGTGCCGTGTCCTCCATTTTTGTATCTCTTTCATTCTAATTTACAGTAAATCTTTCCCCATTGGTAGAAGTCATTCAGTTTTGCTTTCTTTAGATTTCTGTTGTTTGTCAATACTGGATGTGAGGAGAGTGTAATTCTTTGAAACACTTTTCAAGGAGAGGAGACCTTGAAATAGAGCTAGAGATTAGCAGGAACTTGTTGCCCCTCAAGTCCACAAAAGAAAGAGGCAAATGAACTAAAGAAATACTAAAGGATCTATGAAATCTGGGGCTGAATTTATGAAAATATGGACTTTATAAAATTGTTCATCTGTATAGCCAATTTCCTCTCCTCTTGGTTTGGTTTTGCTTGCCATTCAAATATCTTTTCCCAGATCAGCAAAATCATGATTCATTTGGCAGTTGAACAGTGCTGAGTATTGCCAGGAGAATGCCTTGAGCTAAATAATTCTGGATTCCTACACAGTACTTCGTATTCAGAGTTAAGTGGAGTGGGTGGTTTTGTAGAAAAGCTGTAGGTGTAAAGGAAATTACATAACTATTCTCTGCTTTATACAATTTATTTCTTAATATCTCTTGTATTAGGGCCAGAATTAGAAAATAGATCTGCAGGATCATAGATATCATTAGTCTTTGGATTTAACTTGAAAGTATAATTTTGTTTAGTATCTAAAATTTTATCCTTTTAAGGATGTTAAATCCTTGTTGTAGTCCTGTAACTATTTCTGTATAATATATACATTCTGTATATTGTTACATACTATACAAACCCACTTACTCAGATTTTCAGTTTTGAAAGGATTATACTTATTTTACTGCAAGCAAACAATTATGTCATAGAAAGAAAAGTGTAAATGTAAAAATTAGTCAATTGTAGATTAGAATTATTTTTAAAATTTAGACTATAGTAGTAACTATTTGTACTGGGGTTGTGGGTCAGTGGTAGAGTGCTCGCCTAGCATGCCTGAGGCACTGGGTTCATTCCTCAGTACCACATAAAAATAAAATAAAGGTATTATATCCACCTACTTGTGATTTGCCTTAGCTTCCCAAGTAGCTTGGATTACATGTGTGCACACTACCACACCTGGCTCATATTCTAGTTCTTGTGTACTTGAAGTATATATTCCTTTTGGGACAAGGTCTTTCTAAGTTTCTTAGACCTCACTAAGTTGCTGAGGCTGGCTTTGAACTTGGGATCCTCCTGCCTCAGCCTCCTGAGTCTCTGGGATTACAGGTGTGCACCACTGCACCCAGTGGCATATAGTTTCAAAAACTATACTTCTTATTAAATTGAACCTTAACAAAAAGATGTGGTTTATGTGTTATTTTTTGCAGATAATCACTTCTCTGTGTCCCATGTATGGCAGTCGATTTGGTTATGCCCTTTCCAATGGCACAGTTGGAGTTTATGACAAAACAGCTCGATACTGGAGAATAAAAGTAAAGCCAGCTTCTGCTATTCATGCACTTTATATTTCAGTAATAGAGACTTCTGTACTAATTATTGAAATTCCCTTTCAGTCCAAAAATCATGCCATGAGTATTCATGCTTTTGACCTTAATTCTGATGGAGTGTGTGAACTGATAACCGGTTGGTCGAATGGGAAGGTGAGTGTAAATTAGCGGTTTGTGTGTAGTTCTAAGTAATAACGTTGTGATAAGGGCTGTAGACCTAGAATTGTAACACGGAAACAACCCTGACTTCCTTGGCTGGGTTTTCAGATTTAACCTCCCAATCTTTCCACACTTTTCTTCCTGCTACATAGTGACTATCCGTTTAGCCTTGTAAGCCCTGCTTGAGAAAAATCTCCTAGGGGGTTCTTTCTAAATCTCTTCTTTGAAAGAAGGAAAAGCCATCAATCAGGTTGCCTGTAGGTATAGGCCAGTTGGGGGGGTGGGGTTAATCACATAGTAATAATGAACTGTCTGAATAGCTCTTTCCTAATAAATCTTTAACACTGACTGAAAACTTAGAATTAATGAGAAGAATCAGGTTAGCATATTGTTTTCCCAGCTATCACTTCAAAGTAAAACCCCTTTTTCTTTCTTTCCTTTTTAAGCTCAGATCAGAATTTCTTAGTCTTTTGGCAAGTCCAGATTGTCAGAAACTGTCTCAGGAGCTGCCAGGTCTCCATGGATACTGTGCCCTTGCTTTCTTCTCTGTCAGTGTTGGGCTGCCTGGAGGGGATCAGCTAGTTCGTCTTTTGTCTTTCTTTCTCTTTACTTTGGGCCAGCACCTCCAGTCTTTCTGTGGTGTTACATAATGAACAGGTTCTAAAAAGTTATTAGGCTGTTCCTGCTCTTCTTCTTGGGCTTATCCTTGGTGTGGGTATTCAAAATCATAAGTGAAGGCTGTGTCATTGTTTATTAAGAAGTAAAAGTCCACAAAATGGATGTCTTAATTTATGTGGGCTGTTTTAACAAAATACTACAGACTGGGTGGCTCGCAAAAAGCAGAAGTCTATTTCACATAGCTCTGGAGGTTGGGAGTCCAAGGTCAGGGTGTGGCAGATCTCTGGTCTGGGAGGGCTGCTTCCTCACGGTTGGTTTTCTTCTTATTGTGGCCTCACATGGTGGAAGGGGTGGAGGTCTTTCAAGGACTGTCATGAGGGTATTGATCCCAGGCATGAGGGCAGGCAAATTTTGGGGAGACACAAACATTAAAACCATAGGAAAGTACTATATTCTGGGAGAATATAAATTATGATTGATTCAAGAATTACAAAACTACTTAGACTTGAGAAATTATTAAAAGTTACTTCTAATTACACTTTGGACCTAGAGTTTCATAGTTTAATTCTTTCAAAATTTTAAGGATTTTTTTGTTATACAATCTGTTCCAAAGCATAAAAAAAGATAAGAAAATTATGAAATCATTATATAAGTGGAAAAACTGATTATCTACACTTAACACAAATAGTCTTGAAAAGGCAAATAAACAGATGCAACTTGTGAATATAGGAGTAAAAATACTAAAAAAAATACTACTGGCCTGTTAACTTTGTCTTTAGTAGGTTGTTTTTTGAGTTGGAGGTCTGTCCTCTCCTGCAGGACAAAACTTCCCTGTTGGATAAGCAAAAGAAGAGACTATCCACAGAAGGACTTATTTGTAGTCCTTCTCAGCTGCAAACTTAGTAATATGGCGATGCAGTGCTAAGGCTATTCGATAGCTAGGCTTTCACAGGGAAGAAGTTCAGTTCAGCCCCAGTTAGAGGAGTATTTTAATATGCTCAGAGCTTTGGTAAAACACCAGCATTCCTTCCTTCACAGGATTTGGTCATCATAATCTTCAGGCTTACCTGATGTTGTTAAAATGACACAAATAAGCCGGACACAGTGGCTCACATGTATGATCCCAGCTCTTTGGGAGGCTGAGGCAGGAGGTTCACAAGTTTGAAGTCAGCTTCAGAAACTTAACTAGACTTTGTCTCAAAATACAGTACGAAGGACTGCCAGTGTAGCTCAGTGGTAGAGCACCTAGCATGTGTCACTTGCCTAGCATGTGTACAAGTCCCTGGGTTCAATTCCAGGTACCACAAAAAAAAAAAAAAAAGAAAAAGAAGTTACATGCATATATACCCTGGACAAGGAGTAGTCTGTGACCTAAATAATTTTTTGGTTGCAAAGTTTTCCCTAGAAGAATGTATACGAAAAGACAAAATAGTGAATGGCAGTGTCATTGAAATGACACTGGTTGCTCTGCCAGATATTCCATAGCTAGCCTTTTGTTTATGACACCGGTGTCCTTACCTGGGCTTAAATCATCATTTTGAGTGAGCATCCATGATTGTTCTTTAGATGCCTTTGCTTCTGATCAGTCAGTTATTTATTTGATTTATTCCTGGGAGGAAGAGAACAATGAGGATAGGAGTACTGAGTCTGGGCAGTTGTGTGGAAGAGAACGCTTCACAGGGTCGTTGCAAAAGGTGGTATGGGAGGGGGACTAGGTGGTATGGTAGGGGACTGAGTGGTATGGTGGGGGACTGGCCTCGCTTGGCGTTTATACTTCAGATACAATGATATTTCGTATTCTTGGATTTCACGAAGGTAGGATTTTTATAGAGAGCTGACATGTGCCCTGTACCTATGTGCCAGGCCCTCTTCAAGTGCTTTACACGTGCGAGTTCTTTCTGGCCTCCTTAGGACCCTGGGAGGTCTAGGTGCTCTTCTTTCCCTCACGTCTGGTTATTGATCTTCACATGAGACCAAGCACAGAATGGCTAAGACACAAGGAGAAGCAGTCATGGAGAAGTCACAGACTTCGTGGAACACTTTAAAGACTGCTTGACTGAATGACCTCTAAAGCTGGGTTTTATTTCAAAACCTTGTGCTGCTGATGGTGGTATTTTCAAACTGTGGCATAAGTGACTTTAAGTTCCTGTTTTATTTTTAGGTTGATGCTCGAAGTGACCGAACCGGGGAGGTCATCTTTAAAGACAACTTCTCTTCTGCCATTGCTGGTGTGGTCGAGGCGGATTACCGGATGGATGGCCACGTACAGTTAATCTGCTGCTCAGTGGAAGGGGAAAGTAAATTGAGTTGGGAAAAATTCTTGAAAAGTCACTTTTTCAATTTGGTTGGGTCAAATGCCAGGAAATTCTACTCTAAAGTATTTATGCTGAGTTTTAATAAGTCCACATCAGTTGGGAAGATGAGAATTTCAGTTTTTGTTTTTTAAGAGCAACTAACTGATGACCTAAAAGTAGATGTGGCTGTACCTGGGGTGGTCCTCCGTCCAGTGAGTGTTTTTCCCTCTCTTCAGTCCGGGGCTACCTGCCAGGCACCACTGAGATGAGGGGAAACCTCATGGACAGCAGTGTGGAGCAGGACCTGATCCGAGAGCTGAGTCAAAAAAAGCAGAATCTCTTGCTGGAACTCCGTAACTACGAGGAAAATGCCAAGGTAGGGCCCTGGGAGGGGGAGGCAGAATCTGAAATGCCGATACTGACCCTGAGGATTGGCAGGTGAGGAGAAGGACCGGGTCAGGGCTGGCCAGGGTGTGGGCCTCCTCCTGCCTGTCTGCAGAAGTGCAGGTTGCATCAGCCTCTCTGCCAGCGCCAGAATGACGAGGCCATGCATCTGTTGATCTAGAAATTCCACTTTCAGGCAGGTGATCTGTAGTAACATTTGTCAGGTGAATAGCTGGAAGCAACTGTTCATCAGTGACAGGGAGTATGTGCTGGGGAATTAATAGCTGTTCAAAAAATGAAGTAAATATATCTGGACTGATATGGAAAGGTATCTGGGTGTTATTAAGTGGAAAAAAAGCAAAAACAATATGTATAGAGTGTTTCTTTTATCATTTTTAAAAAACTATACATAAATTGATAACTAAAAAATACGCGTGTGTGTATCCACCAGCCTGGCTGGAGATGAGTGGGAGTGGGCTCTAGTTTATCCTGTCATATGTTACTGTGCTGGAATTTGGCCTATCAAGTGAGTTTTTTTTTTTTTTTTTTTTTTGGTGGGCTGCTGGGGGTTGAACCTAGGGCTTTGTACATGCTGACATGTGCTTTACCACTGTCATTTTAAAGAAAATGAAAAGCATGTAAAAGGAACAGTGAGATGCAGGGGACCATAACGACAGAACGGGCAAAGGGATGGGTGTTTCCCACAGGACCAGGTGGGGCAGAGGCACCTGAGATGACTTCTCTCGTCCCTCAGACTCAGGAGTAGATGATGGGGAGTCTGTCCTTTGAAACCAAGCAGCCACATTATTTAAAATCGACATTAGTTCACTGTTTTAGTGACAGGTTTTGGTGGGTGGGTGTTTCCTAGGCTGAACTGAGCAGTCCACTGAATGAGGGCGATGGGCAAAGAGGCATAATCCCGGCCAACACCAAGCTCCACACTGCGCTCTCCGTCAAGCTGGGGACTGAGAAGCAAGCTGCTCACGTGGAGCTGTGCATCTCCACTTCCAATGGTGAGCCGGTGTTTGCAGTGGGCTGCCAGGTGCTGGTGCCGTCGCGGAGCAGGGCTGGAGCAGCTGTTTCTTCTCTTCCCTGCAGACACTATCATCCGGGCAGTGTTGATTTTTGCCGAGGGAATTTTTGTAGGTGAAAGCCACGTGGTACATCCCAGCATTCACAACCTTTCCAGCTCCATCCGTGTCCCAGTTTCGCCTCCCAAGGATGTCCCGGTGGATCTGCACTTGAAAACCTTTGTGGGTTACAGAAGCAGGTGACCCTTTACAAGTCACTTAGAGGAGGGCAAGGTTTTCCATTGTGCAGGCGTCCTCTGGGGCAGAGAAGACATTTGGTGGTTCCAACCCCCAGTTAGTGTTTCCCACAACTTATTATTTCCCTAATTTGAAATCTTTCCAAATTAGGAAAGTGCTGGGAATCAAACCCAGGGCCTCATGTATGCTAGGCAAGCACTCTACCCCTGAGCTACGTCTCCAACCCCTAACGTTTTATAAATATATTCATTTGGGGCTGAGTAGGTATGTGGCTCAGTAAAGTGGTCACCTTATTTTCTGGACCTTGTGCTTTGAAATAACACTACACTCAACACTTCTCTTGTGTTCCTTTGCTTGGCCATAGCACCCAGTTCCATGTATTTGAATTGACAAGACAGCTTCCCCGATTCTCTATGTACGCACTGACCAGCCCAGACATCGCCAGTGAACCCGTCAGCTATGTTAACTTTATCATTGCCGAACGGGCACAGAGGGTAAGTAACTTGTGCTTTTCTTCAAATTGGAGTCCTTTAGATGTTACTTTGTAGAAAGGGGGAAATTATATGAATTATGTTGGTAACAGCAAACATTATTTGAAAGAATTATGTAGTGTGGAGGCTGGGATTGTGGCTCAGCGGTAGAGCTCTTGCCTAGCACTGGCGGGACCCAGGTTTGATCCTCAGGATCACAAAAAAATAAAGGCATTGTGTTGTGTCCATCTACACCTAAAAAATAAATATTAAAAAAAGAATTATGTATGTGATTTGGCTTGTAACGTGTAATAAAAATATTGCTAAAGTATCTTCTTTCACTTTGAAAAAAATACATTATTTGCATAATCCTTAATTACAAATGAATTCTTAACAGTTCTTAATTTCTCTCTTTCTTTTGTTATGGTCTTAGTGTGTTTGTCTTTTTTTTTTTTATATTTTTTAGTGGTAGTCGACACAATACCTTTATTTTATTTATTTATTTATATGTGGTGCTGAGAATTGAACCCAGGGCCTCATGTGTGCTAGGCAAGCTAGGCAAGCGCTCTACTGCTGAGCCACAACCCCAGCCCCAGTGTGTTTGTCTTGACTTAGTATTTTGAGAGGAACTTACATCAAGATGCAAAGAGAGAAGCTGGGTGTCCTGGTGCGCACCTGTAGTCCTCGTTAGGGGAGGCTGAGGCAGGAGGATAACTTGAGCCTAGGAATTCAGGGCCAGCCAGGGCCCAGTCTCTTCAAACACACAAAACAAACAAACAACAACAAAAGATGGAGAGTGGGACATGGAGTTGGGAGCATTGTTTGGGGTTTAAGTGCTACCTTTTTTTTTTTTTTCCCTTTTATGTGGGGCTGGGGATTGAACCCAGGGCCTTGTGCATGTGAGACGAGCACTTTACCAACTGAGCTATAGCCCCAGCCCTTAAATGCTACCTTAATTAAATTTTAAATAATCTTGGGAAGTTCCCCTCACCAGCCTGAGCCTCAAGTTCCTTATCTGTAAGTGAAGGTGTGTTGTCTACCACTCAGGGCCCCTGAGGATACATGAGTGGTATGGCGATGCCTTATTAAGTTGAAAGGACTAATAAACAGACTTCAGCTGTGGCCAGGTCTCAGAATTCTTGGTGAGGCTTTTTAATTACATGGATTCTCAGGCTCCTGTGTTGCCTGTGGAATCAGAAACTCCATAGGTGGACTCTTCCAAAGGCATCAAGGGATTCTGACATGGAATCTGTGTTGCAAGCCACTGTAAAATATTCTTAACACTAAAACTCCTCATGTGCAAGTGTCCTGTGTTTGAGTTGTGTGCGTGTATATTCTTCACTTGAATTTTCATCTTTTTTTTTTTTTTTTTTTTTTAAGAATAGAGTAGAGGGTTGGGATTGTGGCTCAGGGGCAGAGCGCTTACCTAGTATGTGTGAGGTCCTGGGTTCGATCCTCAGCACCACATAAAAATAAATAAATAAAATAAAGGTATTGTGTCCAACTACAACTAAAAAAATAAATATTTAAAAAAAGAAAGATCTCATCATTAGTTTAAAAAAAAGAATAGAATGGAATAGTTTTAAGCTGATTACATTGTCCAGGATACACCCACAAAAGAGCTGTTGTATAAACAGAATTAACACTGTACTTCTGTCATTTGTACGTTGCATTTAAGATTTTGTCTAAGTAGAGAATACTGTAAAATCATGTCTTCTGGGGGTCAGACATAGTCATGAATGTTACTTAAGAATATGTGTGAGAGCCGGGAGTGGTGGGGCCTGTCTATAATCCCAGCAGCTCAGGAGGCTGAGGCAGGAGGATTGTGAGTTCAAAGCCAGCCTAACAAAAGCAAGGCACTAAGCAACTCATTGACACCCTGCATCTAAATAAAATATAAAAAAGGGCTGGGGATATGATTCAGTGGTTAAGTGCCCCTGGGTTCAATCAAAAAAAAGTAAAATGTGTATAAGGAGGGAAAAGGGAGTGTGATCAGTGTTCTCTTGTTAGGGATGAGGTATTTAAACCGAGGGAGAAGTTTTCCTTCTGTAATGACTGTACTTTAAAAAAATGAAGTTTGTTTAATTCTGCTATTTTTCAGATTGCTATATGGCTCAACCAGAACTTTCTGTTACCAGAAGACAGTAACATTCAGAATGCTCCATTTCAAGTATGTTTCACATCATTACGAAATGGCAGCCATCTCTACATAAAAATAAAACCTAGTGGAGAGGTACTGTTTAATGTCAAGGTCGTTCATAGATTTCTCATGTGCTTTTTTAACCACTTGGTGCAAAGTGAGGCGGATGATTTCAGTGCCAAGATCATAAAACCAAGTGTTGTAACATAGTCTGTTAGCATTACCGTTGTAGACCCTGGGGTATAATCTAGAAGAGTGGTTCTCTGTCTCCCTCTTTCCTTTCCTTCACCCCTTTCATATACATTTTGGGTAGGGTTGGGATTACAGATGTTCATAAAAGCATTTTTTCAGTCTTTGAATAGTCTTATCACTTATTTTATAAGGCTAGAGGATTGACTTTTTAGCTACCCACAGGAAATAAAAAATGTTTATAATTTCCTAAAGGATTAATAACCCTTATCTCATTCATTGCTACATATAAATATATGCTCAGAAATTGTGTTAACTATGGAGAAATTCATGTACTGATTCAGCCAAGTTTGCCTGTTGTCTGAGGATGCTAACCTGGCCTGTTTTTTTCCTGGATAGATCACAGTAAATACTGATGATATTGACTTGGCTGGTGATATCATCCAGTCGATGGCTTCATTTTTTGCTGTTGAAGACCTTCAGGTAGAAGCAGATTTTCCTGTCTACTTTGAGGAGTTACGAAAGGTGCTGGTTAAGGTGAGGGTGCCTGGTGGCTGCATCTGTGAGAATGTGGTTTCTCCTAGTTTGGAATGTTTTGGTTAATGAATGAGGCCACAGATATACTTACGTGATAATCATGTTCTAAATAATTCTTGTAAAAAAATTGAACTAGTATTAGTATTGGAGACTTTAAAGGATTTCTTTTATAAGAGTAGGTGGCTATCTCTTGACCACTCTATTTTCTTTCTTTGGTTTAGGGGGACACTTTTAAAAATATACATCATATTAACATCCTCCTTTGCTAGCTCTTCATCTTATCTGGTTATATCTTCTTTGGTCTTCAGTTTATTGCTTTCCAAAAACCCAAGAGCAAACCAAGGAGGATTGTGATTGTCCCCAAAGTATAAAACCATTCTCACCTCAAATCCCTTAAATGTCTCTGTGTGTGTTGCTAGGCCTCAGTGCTGAAACACTTGTTGAAGAGGAGATGAAATGTTAGGAAGTATTATTGCGATTATGAATATATATGAAAATGGTATGAGTGGTCAGGGAAAGAAAAGGGCCTCTGCATGTAGTGGGTAGTGTCTTCCCAGTGTGTCTAGTTTTCAAGAAGTTTGCAAGACCCTTTTAATTCCTGATGTTCATGTTCTCCAGGTGGATGAATATCATTCAGTGCACCAGAAGCTCAGTGCTGACATGGCTGATAATTCCAATCTGATCCGAAGTTTGCTGGTCCAAGCTGAGGATGCTCGTCTGATGAGGAACATGTGGGTATTTGCCTTGCAAGATGAAACATGTGAGCAATGGAATAGCAGCTCCCAGATGCTGGGGTGGGGAGGGGGTCCTCGATTGATACAGTGACTTTGGAAAATAACTTGGCATTACTGGTAAAGATGAAAATGAGTATGCCCTAGGACCCAGAAATTCTGCTTCTTGTATATATCCTAGAGAAACTTGTGTACATATAAACTAGGATATTTATATAAGACTATTCATAAAGGAATAAGAATCCTATATTAGTCTGTTTTCCATTGCTACCAAAAAATACCTGAGGCTGGGTGGTGTATAAAGAAAAGAGGTTTATTTAGCTCATAATTTTGGATGCTGAAGTCCAAATAGTATGGCAGTAATTCTGATGAGGGCCTCTCTGGCTGTGTCACCTAATGGCAGATGGCCTCATGCCAGGAGTACCTGCAGGAATGAGATCACATGGAGAGAGGGGAAGCCAGAGAGACCAGGGAGGGGCCAGTATTGCTCTTCTATAACAACCCTCATGAGAGAGCTAACCAGGGTTCCACGAGAACCACCTAGTCCCTTCTGACTGAGGGCAGCACCGCTAATGACCTTGTACTAGGCCTCACTTAATAAAGGTCCTACCAGCTATTAACATCGCCACACTGGGTGCCAAGCTTCCAGCACAGACCTTTTAGGGACACAGATTATATCCCAACCACAGCAAATCCCAAAGTGGAAACAGTCTGAACTAGCCTCGGCAGTGTAGTGGATAAATGTGGTATATTCATACAGTGGAGCAGCGAGAGTGGGTGAGTGTCCCTGGCACAGAGCATGCCCAGATCTCACATACTGGATACTGAAAGAGGCTTAAAGAACATGTACAGAATGCTGATTTTTTGGCAGGGCATACTGGGGATTGAACCCAGGGGCAATTCTGCCACTGAGCTGCATTGCCAGCCCTTTTTAAAATTTTAAAAAGTTTTTAAGACAGGGTCTTACAAAGCTGCTGAGGCTGGTCTTAAACTTAATGATCCTCCTGCTCATTATTCTGAGTCACAGGGATTACAGGTGGCACCATCATGCCCGGTGCGTCCATTTATATCGTTTGGAAAAGGACAAAACTAAACTATATTTCCCAGGAAGCATACATAGATGATAAGACCATAACAAGGGACTTGGGATGCAGCTCAGAGATAGAGCGCTTGCGTGGCATGCCATGAGGTCCCTGGGGTTGATCCCCAGCACTGCAAAAGCATAAAGGGAGAGAGGAGGAGTATAATATAGTATTTTCTTCTAGGGAGGAGAAACTGTTTACAAAGAACAAGTTGGGAAGCTTCTGGGATGCTGGCAACATCCTGTTTCTTGACCTCCTTAACAAGCGCTTGTTCTCTGAATTTTTCTGAATATGTAACATTGTACAATTACAAAGTTAAAAAAAAAAAAAAAACAAATGCATGTTTAGCCTCTCTCTTGCTAAGGTGCAAAATTCATCTTCACAGTGAAATGTATTGAAGCAAATTCAGTAGAAAATGAGTAATAGGTGAAGTTTATGCATCTATTTTAGAGGTGAAAGTTCAACCAGGATGTTACTTGTGCTTTTTTTCCTGAAAGGCCTGAATTATTGATAAATAATTACAATAGTATTGCTCCGAAGTAAATAATTTTTAAAATGATTGTATTGAGTTGAAAATTTCAAACATACAAAAGTAGATTGAATAATTAATTATTTCCTTTATAGCACCCTCTTAGCTTCAGTGGGCACCAGCTCTGGGCCACTGTTCTTTTCTCATCTCTATACTCACTCTCTTTCCTCCCCAGGCACTGCATTATTTTGAAACAAATTCTTGACATGGTCTAATTTCAGTTATAAATATGTCAGGCAGTAGGCCTTAAAAAAATATGTGTAAAAGGGGCTGGGGTTATAGCTAGAACACTCACCTCACATGTGCAAGGCCCTGGGTTTGATCCTCAGCACATTAAAATAAATAAATAAGTAAATAAAATAAAGGTATTGTGTCTAACTATAACTAAAAAATTAAAAAGAAATGTATAAAAACCCCAATGCCATTAGCTCACTTGGAAAAATAAAAAATAATTTCTTAACGTTAAAAAAGATCCAGTCAGTGTTTAAAACACTGATAAAAATATGAAGATGAATCTGCTAACAATATTAAGAATAGGTCACTTTTGAATAATGAATATTAATTGGATCCTGAAATATAGCTCATCACCCTATTCACAGCACTATGGACTCAATAATTCTTAAATTTCTAAATCTAGAACAACCATGGACCAGTCACCAAGAAAGACCACTTGTCTTCTATTTATATGGAACAAATAGGATATTTTGATGGAAACTTCTCAATGTTTTCAAAGCAAACTTTAAAAACTGCCTCATTTTAATTAAAATACAGCTAAAAATGTGTATTCTCTCTTTTTTTAAATGGAACTAAGACACTGACAAGTGTTTCTTTTTCTGTGGTATTGGGGATCATCACATCCTGGGGCCTCAAGCATTCTAGGCTGGGGCTCTGTCACTGAGCTGCACCCCCAGCCCTATAGGGATTTCTAGGCCCGGCACAGTAAGATACAGTGATGTTAAATCATCTTGATTTATACAGGAAAACAATGAAGAATCGCTATATGGAACTCTATGATCTTAATAAAGACTTGCTAAATGGATATAAAATTCGCTGTAACAATCACACTGAACTATTAGGAAATCTTAAAGCAGTAAATCAAGCAATTCAAAGAGCTGGGCGTCTGCGTGGTAAGTCTTTTCTCACAGCACTGTAATTGTACTTTTTGGGGTGAGGATCACTGAATATGCTGGTAGCTTCCCTAACTCATTTTGGGGCCTAGAGTAGCATACCCTAATGCTGCAAAGGCGGCTCATCTCTTGAGCTTCTGTCTGTTGCTTGACATTAGTCTTCCAAAGGGAAAGAATCCTTCAGCTCCTTTTCTAAGATCTTTCTGCTTCCTCTAAAGAAAGACCTAGTGTTTATACCCCAAAGGACTATGGAGCCTTAAAGACCCAATTGGAAACAGAGACTGAAAATTAATGAGTTGAGTATCCAACTTAAAATTTTAGAAAAAGAACAATAGAATAAATCAAAGGAAGCAGAAATACAGCTAGATTTATATCTGAATTCTATTTTGGGCCAGTGCTTTGACATCTTTATGATCTTACTGGATGGACGTGAGCTTTGATTCTTTTCTACTTTAGGTTTTATAGATTTGAGATGGTCTCTAGGTTTGTTTTGTGACCTATTCTTAATATTGTTAGCAGATTCATCTTCATATTTTATTAGTGTTTTAAACACTGACTGGATCTTTTTTAACGTTAAGAAAAAACGCCAAGATTACGGTTTTAGGGAGCATAAATTAGTAAAATTTGTTTATATGACTCTTCTCTACCCTAGTTTTATGTTGTTTTAAAACTGGCCTCTACTTGCTAATTCCACTTCTATTGTCTCGGGATGTACTGACTTTATATTCCTTCTCATACAGTTGGAAAACCGAAGAACCAGGTGATCTCTGCTTGTCGGGATGCTATTCGAAGCAACAATATCAACACCCTGTTCAGAATCATGCGGGTGGGGACAGCTCCTTCATAGAGAGGAGGAAATAGGGAATAAGTTTCTGGACAGAAGGTTTTCCCTAACACTCTAGGTGGGTATGCTTTGGGTCACATCCTGGTGAACCAGGGTGCTAAGGATGCAAACAGCCTTGGTGAGCTATACAGGCTAAAGACAAGGCACTGCATCTGAGAACCATACTCCTTTTCTGTTTTTAGATCAATTGTACTTGCTAGATCTGTAGGAAGGAGGGCAAGTACATTTTAAATGTCAGGGCTTCAGAGTCCAGTTTTTGTTTATGTAAAGTCGATATATATTATGTTTTTTCCCCTTAAAATTGTAATTGAATTTGTAATTTTCAAATAGATTATCTACCTTTTCATTAAAATTAAAACATATTGGACTTGGTTGATGACTGATTGCAAAATAGTATCAGAATTACAAAAGTCATTTGTATTTGGTGGAGAAGAACAAAAAATGTAGATATTCAATTTTTTTAATCACTGAAAGGTGCTGCTTTAACATCTCAAAATTTATGACTCATTTTTATCATACAGGGATTTCTGTATGGAAACAAACCAAAGGAAAATGGTTTAGGTGCATGTTCACTGCATATAATGGAGGCCCTTGGGCTTCAGAGGCTTCCTTCTCTTGCGTGGAGCCATATTGGACAAGGGCTGTTCTAGGGCCTTGCAGTTATTTATATCCAAGCCAGTAGAAAAGGGAGAGAGTGAGGAGGAAACAGGCCTCCTTCTGCTGGAAGCTTCGGTCGGGAAGAGCAGTCACTGTACTCACACTCCACTGGGTAACTTGGCCAAGACTGCAAAGGAGACAGGACATGCAGTCCAGCTGAGTGCCAGCTTATGAGGAGAAAGTCGATGTGCAAAGGGACAGTCCCTTCCCAGGAGGTAAAATTCTGGCCTGAGGTAGAATTCTGGACTGGCTTAATTTTTGTAACAGTAATCAGTTTTCACATCTTAATAGCATTCATAAGTGAGGAGGAAAACTGGATCTTCGCCTTGAGGTTGATGTAAGCTAATTTTACTAGTCATGTTCATTTGGCCCTTAGGATTCCCCTTCTCCTGTATCTGAAATGAAGGCTTTATAAAATCCCAATTTTATGAGAATATGTCCTATAATCACATCATTTTGCATTTTCAATTTTATAAGCTAGAGTTTTCCACTCATACTGTATTATTTCCCTTAAGTAATAAGTAAGTAGCCTTATGTCTGCCTCAAAGATAAGGAATCTGAGCAGCAGAGACTAATTCCTTGTCAACGTCACAGAATTAGTAGCCATACTGAAGTTGCACTAGTTTGTTTTTGTTTGGGCAGTACTGAGGATTGAACCCAGGGCTTCATGCATGCCAGGCAAGCACTCTACCACTGAGCTACATCTCCAGCCCTAACTTAAACCGTTTGAGGGTAAAAATCTTTAATTGGTGCTAGTTTTAAATTACATAGTAGCATTCATCTTTTGTGAATCTAATAGGGTAATCTCATCAAAGGTCATTCTTAGCCAAAAAGCTTTTGGAGACCTAAAAATATTTGACAAGGCTTTCAGAGGTTGGCCTACAATAAGACGTGTCAGGTCCTCTGTAGGTTACAAATGCTTCTATTTGATGCTGAGGCCTTATAGCCTAGGAAGGTAGAATGTCCTGACAGGATCCGTCAGCTGGGTAAGTTATGGTATGAAGTTTTGAAACTATATAGTCATGGTCCTTTCTGTTACTCCAAACCGTTCCCAAGCAAGTAAAGACTGGATGACATGAAAACATTCATGAAACACTCAACTGCCTTTTTCTTAGAAATTACCCTTAGAGAACATTAACTATCAGAACATTAATCATCGGCTTAGAGAACATGACTATCAGAAAGGAGTTAATCAGTTACTGCTTTGTTGCCCTTCTTCTATTCTGACAGCATCTGAGTGCCTTCTCGTGGCTAGGCCCTGCCTGGTTCATTGCTGAATTTCAAAGCTCTAAGTGAACACAACCTTCAATTAAAAACTGATTTTGAGAGGCTGGGATTGTGGTTCAGCGGTAGAGCGCTCGCCTAGCACGTGCGAGGCCCTGGGTTCGATCCACAGCACCACATAAAATTAAATAAATAAATAAATATATATATATATATATATATATATATATATATATATATATATATATATATATATATATAAAAATCCCAAAAAAACCAAAAAACTGATTTAGAGGATTCTGGTATCTGGGAGGAAAGTTTTTAGTCTTATGCAAGCATCCCTAAAATAATCACCTCCCACCCAAGCTTAGGTACTCTATGGGCTTTTAGTATTTGCCACTGAGCCTGCCTATCCGGTACACTGAGGCTCAGCTCACAGGTTCTTTGCTCAAGAGACCTTGCGGGTCCCATTGTCTATTCTTTCTTTTTTTTTTTTTTTAAATTTTTATTAGTTATTGATGGATCTTTATTTATTTGTATGTGGTGCTGAGAATCGAACCCAGTGCTAGGCAATCGAACATATGCTAGGCAAGCACTCTACCACTGAGCCACAACCCCAGCTCCATTGTATGTTCTTTAGTTCCTGTTACATTGTATATAAAATCTTAAGCCCCTATTAAGTGAGAATAGGGCCTCTATCTTAATCAGCTTCATCCTCACCAGTGTTAAGCCAAAGCTGAGCACAGAGACACAGCTGCTGCTGACCGAGGGCTTGTCTGTGCTAAGAAAGCCCGTCAGGAGCCTCAGAAACCTCACCAGGAACTTTACAATTATTATGCAGCCTTAGGGTACTTTACAAAAATGATCTTCAATGTTGTCATTAATGTTTCAAAACTGCCAGTGCAGAGTCCTGTATCACAGAACTAAATTATCAATTATTGCCAATTTCACTTTGAAATTAAAATACAAGACACCTGTTGCTGTCTGGTGTTTTGCATTTCGCCTCTTCTGTCTGGACCCCGCCCACACTACGTGCTCTGGCTCCTGAGTCAACTTTTATTTGGTACAGAACTCTGCTTCTCCTAAAAATGGTGTCATATAGATAATCCCCAAATAGTTTTTCCACTGTACGTGTGGACTGTTTTTTCATCAGAAACTGTGCTGTCCTGGTCCAGGCAGGCTATGCCTGCAATTCACGTCCCTGGATCTGCTCTCAGAAGATCTTTTTAACAGGATACTTTCTGTTAGTTTTAGTAGGGTTCAGCATGTAATGGGGATGGAGAGGTACAGGTTTGGGAGAGGTAGCCCCAAGTTGGATTTTTTTTTTCTGGTATTTTGTGGGGAATAAACAACCACATTCAGTGGGGTCTGAGTAGCAGACATGCCAGGTTCAAAATTTAATGATCTTTTTTCTCTTCCAGGCTTTATTTTCTACATCCTTAAAATTAGGGACCGTTATTTGATTATTTACAGGATTACCCTTAAACATTTTTCTTCCTATTAACAGAAATTCAAATATGTTTACAAAAACAGCTTCATAAATGTATTCCTAATTTCCATGACAGTTAACATATAAAGGGCTTTAACTGCGGGGGGTGGTGATGCAAGCTGTGTTGCTCACTCTCTGTCAGATGCTGCAGCCTGAAGCCCACAGAGCAGGTAGTCAGGATGTAAGGTTGGAGAGAACAAGCTGGAACCCACAGACAGGAGCTGGAGCCCTGGAGGACAGGTTGAAATCTGTCGGTCCTTGTTGCCCCAGACCTTGATGGTCAGGGCATCCTGCAGACAGAGCCTTCGTCAGAGCTGAAGGATGCTGACTCCTGCCAACAGGGGGAGCAACGACATTGAGCTGCTAAATGGCTGCTGCCTCATTTGGCCCTCCATCTGGCAGTTTGTGGCTCTCACTGACAGAAAACAGGGAGGCGACTCTGGGAAATGTGGTTCAGCAAGACCTCATTGATATCTTACAAAGCTATCGGTGGCTGGATTACCATACAGGTGACCTTGACTTTATATTTTTACATGTGGTTTTAATTCTTTACAATGAACCTCATTATATAATCTGAAAAAACAAAGTTATTCTCTGGGGGAAAAAAATCTTCCTTTACTGAAGGGAGTTCTAAGAATTGGAGGTTCACTATTAAAGAATTAACAAAAAGATGCCATATATCATAGAGGTGAACATCTCAGGTTTAACTTGAAAGCAGTAAAAGACAGCCCAAGTTTTCTGGGCATGGTGGTGCACATCTGTAATCCCAGTCACTCAGGAGGCTGAGGTAGGAGGATCAAAGCCAGCCTGGGAAACTCGGTGAGATCCTGTCTCAAAATGAAATTTGAAAAAGGGCTGGAGATACAGTGCAGTGCCAGAATGCTTGCTGAGCATGTTTGGGGCCCTGAGTTGAATCCCCAGTACTGAAAAAAAAAAGTTGTTCATGTTTTAATTCTTTTGCTGTTTAATAGTTGTCAACATTGGCTCCAGGCCCTAAAAAGTAACGGGGATCAAAAAAGTAGTCATAAGTTGAGGCAATTTCTTCGTTGTGCGAATATCATGCAGTGTACTTAGACAAACCTACATGGTTTAGCCTACAACACGCCTATGCTATATGGTATAGCCTAGTGCTTCTAGGCTACAAACTTGTATAACATGTTACAAGTACTTTTTTGGGTGGGGGGATACCAGGGATTGAACTCAGGGCACTCAACCACTAAGCCACATCCCTATTTTGTATTTTTATTTGGAGACAGGGTCTCACAGAGTTGCTCTTAGCACCTCCCTTTTGCTGAGACTGGCTTTGAGCTCATGATCCTCCTGCCTCAGCCTCCCAAGCTGCTGGGATTCAGGCTTACCCACTGTGCCCGGCCTAAAAGTACTTTTTATTTTTCTTTTTATATAGCTATAAAAAGTAGTTTTCTTTTTGTGGTGTTGGGGATTGAACCCAGTGTTCTACCACTGAGCTATAACCTGAGCCCTATTTAAAATTTTTTATTTAGAGAGGGGTCTCACTAAGTTGCTGAGGCTGGCATTGATCTTGTGATACTCCTGCCTCTCTCCTGAGTAACCGGATTACAAACCTGTGCCACCACATCCAGGAAAGTATTTTCCTTATATCCTTAATTCGATAAGATTTTTTCTATTAATTTTTACTTCTTAAACTTTGAAAAAATCAACTAAGACACAAACATATTAGCCTAGACCTATACTGGGTTACGATCATCACTATCACTCTCTTCCACCTGCACATCTTGTCCCACTAGGAAATGCACCAACACACATGGAGTTGTCATCCTATGTAGTGACAATGTCTTCTGGAATACCTTCTCAAGGACCCATCTGAGGGTTGTTTTATGGTGAATTTTTTTTTTTTTTTTTTAGATATAAGTACACTGTAATGATTGCTAAAAAATATAATACACAATAATAGTCACTTTATTTATCATCAAGTATTACATACCGTACATATACATGTGCTGTATGCTTTTATACAATTGGCAACACAGGCTTGTTTACAGCAGCATCACTAGATGTGAGGAATGCTTTGCAATAGAGGTGATGGTTTCACTAGGCAGTAGCAATCTGCATGTCCGTTATAATCTAGGGGACTGCCATCGTCTGTCAGTCTGCCATCAGTCTGTCGTTGACTGAACATCATCATGCGGTACCTGACTATTGAGGAAAGCTGCTTCTTAATTACCACATCCTCAGGACAGAGAAGCAATCTGCAAATTACCTTCTCCTCGACAGTCCTGTACTTTGTAGATGCAGGAACTAACAGCAACATCAGGATTAGGCCCTTAGGGATTCTCTTCCCTTAAACACCCAAATCTGTTTCTGTAGTGTAAAAGATTCTGTTGTGTGGACTATAAACACATGGAGAAGAAAGAAGAAACTAATATGCACATTCTCACATGTGAGTATTATCTGAGATTTAGACCCAGCTCTCCAGAACTGGAAAAGCTGGGTGGCCTTAGACAGCAATGACAGCCATAACCTCACACCATTTCCCAAGCTTGGCACACATAGGGTTTCACTTACCCAGCACCTTCCCCTGGGTCTTGCTGGGGTTAAGCCACTGAATGAAGGTATTAACTATAACCTTACCCTCCCTGTTCAGGAAAATACCCTAGAAAGCAAGTGAGTGAAAGCAGTAATAGTACAGGTGACCTTCAGGCCCCGGGAACTTAGAAAAGGCAAGCTTCAAAATTATCTATTAGTACCAAAGTATCTTCAATCCCACTTGAACATCACTACGCTGTGGTTAAAGAATTGTGGTCTCTAAAATAGTAAGTGTGTAAAATGGTTCACATACTTTGTGGGTGTGGGAAGACAATACTAGAACTCTGGACATTTTTATCTCATTTAAAAACTAGGATTTGTTTTATAACATAAAATTGTTTTAAACTAATAGTACTACATGTATAAAACTCAAATACCCATTTAATGGAAACACATGATAAAATGTGTTTTACTGATTTGGGTATGTGAAAAAAAAAAGAAACCATCAACCTAAAAGAAAATGAAATTCATTTTCTTTATTTAATTGCAAATTTCAGAAAAGAATTAGTACTCGGGAGATGAAAGAGAAGTGGTTGAAACATTTAAAGGTCCAGTTCTTTTCCTACTAGTTAGTAAAACCGACACTAAAAACTACTGCAACAGTAAGAAATAGATAAAAGAGAAAGGAAACAGAGGGACACACTAGAGATGGAGTGAGAACAGCTTCTTTCATCCATCCGTGCACCCCCCCCAAAAAAAAAAAAAAAAAAAACCACACCAGGAGGAGTTATGATAGAGCCCGCTGGAGCAGCTGAGGGAAAATGTAAAATGGACAAGCTCTTGACATTCCCATGTAGCTTTGAGCACTGGATCTCTTAAAGAAAAAACAGACAACTAGTTCTACAGTACCTAATACTGTAGGAAAATGAAAGCCACATGTGAAGCTAGACTCATATAATCACACTGAAGCCACAACCTCAAGGTGGGAAGGCAGAGGGTACCTGGGAGTAACTACATATGGCAATAAGCAGCCTGTCCTCTTACCAGCTAGACATGTCTTGCTTGGTTTTAGGTTAGACCTTTTCCAAGGAAGCAGTACTATCCATCTATGTCCACCCTGGTCTGTAAATCACAGTGGGACAGCCGCAGGAAGCGCAATGATTCAAACTGTACCAGAACTTGAGGACTCAACATGAAATAAGCTTTTGTGATTTCTAGACTGATTTAACTGGGAAGCATGGGAGCTGCAATCACGCGAGTTAAAAAAGAAACACTGATGTATCGAGGACTCTTCGCTAAGTGAAATAAGCAGTCACAAAAGGACAAATGCTCCATGATTCCTCTCCTGAGGGATGAGAGTATATTAACAGAGGAAGAGTAGAATGGTGGGGGTGGGGCATGGGAGAGCCGGGAGCTACTGTTTAGTGGATACAGGGTTTCAGTTTGGGGAGATGGAAGGGTTTTGGATATGGATGGTGGTGATGGTTACACAACAGTGTGAATGCACTCAGTCCTACTGAGCAACGCACTTAAATAAGTGACTAAATTTGTTACATAATTTTACAATAAGAATGATCACTGAAATTAGAAAAAAAAATTAATGAAGCAGTCACTGTGAAATTGAAGAATTCAATATGAAACAAAATTAAAAACCTTTTTGAAATCAAAATGCAAGTACATAGCTCTAAGCTCAAGGTCTTGAGGACAAATCATGAGTCCTATTAAAGGAAAAACCATTTTAAAACACTAGCAGATGGGCTGGGGATGTGGCTCAGTGGTAGAGCACTTGCCTGGCATGCATGAGGCCCCAGATTTGAGACCCCGTACAATCAAAAACAATCCCCCAAAGAACACCCACTAGCAAACAGGCCACCATGTACCTTTCCTTCATTCCATGCCTAACTTTTCCAGTAGTGGTGGTCACTTTTTTGTTCAGCTTTGCCCTGTCCTGTTATTCATAATACACAAATGAAAAGTCCCAGAAACCAGTTCTGTTTGGGAAGGTTTTCTTTTGTTCTAGGCTTCGGTGGTTAATATGCTTGACAAATTTCAGAGTCTCTCTATCTCTGTAGATCAATGCCACAGAATTGTTTTCTGGAGTCACTGTTAGCAGCTGAAATAGGCAAATACAAAGCCACATCAGAACACAGAGCACATTCTCAAGTCTTCAACAGTTCACCATGGACACATGGTTTCCACATCAAGTATCTAAGCTGGGGATGGGGGTCCTTTGAAAGATCCTTTACTAGGAGATGAGCTTTTTTTCTGGTTGCCAAGGCATTTTCAAACAGGCCCTATTCCAGCAGCACAGACCAAGAAAGAATCTACCTAATGAAATCAAAATGCAAGTATATAACTCTAAGCTCAAGGTCTAGGTTGATATGGATGGCGGTGATGGTCACACAACAGTGTGAATCATTTACATCTAGCTATACTGAAAGACTCAAGGGAGTGTACCACAGCCTCTTAATCTGGATTTCTCAGAATAAATGCTTAGCATCTTTATTGCATGCTGAGTATTTGCTTATAGAACTTAGAACCATTGCAAGGCAGGATTTATCAACTAAAGACGCTGCAGAGGTCATAAAGATAAGGTCAATGGAGAAGGAAAGCTTTCTCAAGAACTGAAAAGGAGAGTCTGCTATTAGAAACAACTTACCTCTTCATCTTCACCTTTGGCAATGTAGGAGGTAAAGCCACCATATTCTGGCTCCCAGCCTGACAAGGGGAAAACATAACACTCAGAGGGCTCTTGCTGCAAGAGTCACATCACCTGCTAAAAAGTGAGGGGTCTGGGACTCAGCAGTCACCGGCTCTAAGACTTGGGAGCTTGAGTTTATCATCTGTTTTTAGGGGTTCCCTTTCCCCTAAATGCCTACTTTCCCAAGAGAGCTGAACTGGGATGCAGGCCTACTTCGATCAACACTGAATAAGAAAATTAAGAGATAATTAAAGGGCAACAAAAGCTGTGGACCAAATCCAGAATAAGTCCACAATTTACTGGAGTAAAATTATGGCAAGGTCCATCTCCCCCTTTTCCAGTCACAGATAGAATCCATTTTGACATGAAAGATAGTAATTCATGACCCCCAACAACCCTCTGCACTGTTAAGATTCTGTGACCTGAGATCTTGACCATAGCAAACTACTTTTGAATTTATTCGGCTGGAGAGGGTCACTCAGGAGGCTGCCTTCTAAGGAAACACTCACTGCTTTCCCTCCTCCCTCTTACCTTCACAGCCACAGTAGAAAAGCAGGTCCAGGGCGAACTCTGTCTTGTTGTTGTCGTGGATTAAAGTGTAATGCCCAGTCTTCCAACGCCTCAGCTCTCCCTGGCACGTGGGGACACTTGACTCTTACAAAAACAAAAGGGCCAGTAGATTTAAAAAATAACTCTGATATAAATGTTAGATTGTAAAGAAATGAAAATTATGTAAGGTACTAAGAGGAACCCATTCCCCTAAACCTTTAACTGATCTACTGTTCCACTATTTGGTTATTTTTTTAATTTTTAAAAAAACTCTGGGCTGGGTTGTGGCTCAGAGATACAGTGCTTGCCTAGCATGCATGAGGCACTGGGCTTGATCCTCAGCATACATAAAAATAAAATAAAGGCATTGTGTCCACCTATAACTGAAAAAAATAAATGTTAAAATTTATGCAGTACTGGGGATTGAGCTCACGGCCTTGTGCATGCTAAGCCAGTGCTTTATCACTGAGATATACCCTGAGTCTTATTTTTTTTTTTTTTTTAAGTGATGCTGGGAATTGAACCCAGGGCCTTGTGCATGTGCAGCAAGCACTCTACCAACTGAGCTATGTCCCCAGCTCTACCCCGAGTCTTTTAAATTTTATTTATTAAAAATATTTTTTTTTTTTTTTGGACTGGGAATTGAAACTCGAGTACTCTATCACTGAGCTACCTTTTTTTCAAATTTTGAGACAAGGTCTTGCTAAATTGCTCAGGCTGACCTTAAACTTTTGATCTTATTGCCCCAGCTTTCTGAGTAACTGGTATTACAGGCACAAGCCACCAATGCATGGTTTTACCATCCAGTCCTACAAATGACAAGAAATTACTGGGTCTGACTCTGGTGCTGGGGAGGGAGGTTGAATTTCAATTTCTTTATAATAAATTTCAGATGAAGTAAAGAATTATGCAAAATAAATAAAACCTAAGAATTACTTTATATACTCTTGAAATAAGGAAGAGATTTCTAAACATGTCACCACATACACACATACAAAAAAAAGTCACCACACACAAAAACAAAACAAAACCCAAAGCCACGAAAAGCAGACAGATCTGATTACTAAAACATTTTATAAAACTTGTGGGCCGGGAATAGAGTTCAGTGGTGTAGTGCTTATTTGCCCAGTACACAAGAAGCCCTAGGTTCAAGCCCCAGCATGAAGGAAAAAAGTTTAAAACAAGTTGAACAAAACTTAAAAAAGCAAACTATTACAACAGGACAGAGGGACAAGGTTCCTATACATAACATTTTTTCACAACCAATAAGAAAATGACAAAACCCCCTAATTATAAAAGAAAATTAAGTAATAAATACAAGGAAATTTTACAACCACACATTATTAATCAGTGAAAGGTATATGCTATTTCACCAACATAATAAGCACAGGTGGAAATGAAAACACATAATTAGTTTCCCAGGAAGAAGGGAAGTGTCATGTACAATGCTGCTGGGAGGGCAGGGATGATTTCAGTTTAGGGGAGTGCAGTTTGCCAGTCGATTTAAAACTCTGAGCAGTTTTGACATAGCACTTGCATTTTTTTTTTCATGGTATACTGGAGACTGAATCCAAAGGTGCTCTACCACTGAGGTACATCTCCATTCTTCCTTATTTTTATTTTGAGTCAGGAATTCACTAAGATATTGCAGCTGCCCTCGAACTTGCAATCTTCCTGATTCAGTTTCACAAGTTATGCCCATTGCACTAAACAATTTGCACTTTTAAGAAGTTATTTTAAGAAATAACAATAGTGAAGAACTAGAAACAATCTGAATAACTACACAGGACTGGTTAAGTTCATGTGATGAAATACCTTGCAGTCATTAAAAATTATAACAGTGGTTTTCAAAACTTTTAGCTATGCATTCTTAAAATGAACTACAGACTCGGAGGCTGAGGCAGGAAGATCTCAGGTTTGAGTCCAGTCTCTGCAATTCAGTGAGACCCTCAGCAACTCAGTGAGACCCTTTTTCAAAATAAAAAAGAATGGGGGTGTAGCTCAGTGATAAATGCCCCTGGGTTCAATCTCCAGTACCCCCCCCCCCCAAAAAAAAAGAAAAAAAAAAAAAAAGGAAAGATATAAGAAAGAGGCTTATAAAATACTATGTGTGAAAAAACATTACAAAACAACATATATGGTATAATCCCATTATAAACACACACAAACCCTGTACATGTGTATATGCCTACAAAGCAAAAAAAAAAAAAAGACTGGAACATATTACAAATGTTAATAGTGGCCACCTTTAGGTGATTATTATTTTCCCTTTATTTATTTGTTTTCAACATTCTGAAATTGACATGTGTCTTTATATTTAAAATGTCCTTAAAATTACCAGGTTTGTATTGGTTTTTGTTATCTGACTAGTCATGCCCTAACTATGTCCAAAATGCTGCTATTATACACAAAGCAATTTTACACCTTTTACTTAAAAACAAACTATAGCTTTGTTCAGGTAAACTTTGTAAACTGATCTTTCTAATTCATTTTTATATTCCCTACTTAATTTTTGGCCTAGGGCCTTACATACAATAGATGCTCAAAAAACAAAATAAAGTATCTTTTGATTTCTCATACAGATTTTTATTCTAAGTTGCAGGTCCCCATAAAAATGAAACCAAAAAGGAACAGAAGATTTTTTTTAATCCTTGATTCTTCACTGACCTTCACCCAAATTCCTTTTAGGTTCTAGGCATAGATGCCAGTATCAATTACCAAGGAAAACTAATCTATGAAAAAGAGGTTGTCCTGTATATTGAGTAGCACAGAAAAGGCCATGTAGGGCTAGTTTTCGTAAATATCCATGGTGACTGAAGTGCCTGGTTAGTCAGTTCTGGGAGGCCACAGAGTGAGTGTTGTTGATCATGGTTAGCATCTTACAAAGGTGATTTTGTTTCCACAGGTCTGCCCGCTTGCTGCACAGGGTCCTTTGAAAGAAGCAAAGTGGAAGCAAGGCATGTAAGACTGAGCAAAGTGACTGGGTGACGGATTTTCCAATCTAAATGGTCAACAGATGCTGAGAGATCTAAGCTGAATTTGTAGCTTGGTTAATGGTTCCAAAATTTCCAAAGAAGCATTACTGCCTATATTGCTTTCTTTTCCATCTTATTTGTAGATGATTTAAGTTCCTCTGCTTATAATAATTTCCCTCTATACACCAGTCCAAATTCAAGCAAGTTTTCTTAGGCTACTTTCGGTCTTGGCAGAAATTAGTTGCTAGCCTTCCTCTCCTTCACGTTCATGTGTTTTAGAGCAACTGTAGCAGCCATAGCCTAAGATTATTCCACCCTTTATACTATTTTCTCCACCATGTGTACTATTCTTAGCCTAATACAATGCACTAGCTGTTCCCTTACCTAGAATTTTTTCCTGCAGATTCTTCCTGTAATTTAGATCTGAGCTTAAATAAACGCCAGCTCCTCAGGGAGGCTTTTCTGGAGGGGCTCAGTCATTTATCACATGCCCCTATTACAATGCTATGCACAGCACTTATCATACTTCTTGTGTGTAGAGACATTTAACCGCTGTCCCTTCCTACTGCAATGTAAACTCCAGGGAAACAGAGATCTTGTCCTTGTCCATTTTGTTTTCCAGCTCCTGAAATGGGGCTCACAGTAGCAGATGCTCAAGAAACATTTGTTGAATGAATAAATGACTAAATGATAAATGGTTAATGGTAAACAAGGACAAATCCTAACAGCAGCTCACCTTTCTTTGCTTCGTTGTCTTCTGGCACTGGGTCTGTCTGCTCATGGCTCTGCTGGCTGTTGCTCCTGATGGCTGCCTGATTATTCTCGGGCTCAGAGGAGCTCTGGCTAGTTCCTTCTTCAGTGCTATCAGCAGCACAGGCTGCTTCTCCCTCTTTTTGGTCCTCAATCTCTTCTGAAGGTGCCAAGAAGTGAAGCTTCAGGCCTGTGAAGTTGGAGAGCAGCAAAAACAGTGCCTCCGAGCGAAATAACTCCATACAGTCCTTCAGTACATCAGGGAGCTTACTCTCCTCAGCTTTCTCATAAAACCTGAAAAGCAATAATGTCAAGTTGCATCAAGTTCCACATGTAAAATTACTCATGGAATAAAAGATCATCATCAACTTTATACCTCTTCCCCTAAATCTTGGCACAGGTTACTAAAACAAAGTTACTACAATGGAGAGATTTTGCTAAGGTCTGGATGTCCCTGACAAAATGGATGCTCCTTGAAACAAATGGTTGTTAAAGCTAAGGTCCTATTGTTGGAAGTGAGCTGTTCAGACAAAAAAAAGTAGGCGCTAAATGCAGATGCAAACATCTCAGAGGACAGGTTCTACCTTTTGTTAGGGGGACCACGGCTACTCCATTCCACATCTCCTTGCTCCAAGGCCTCACAGACTTTTGCAAATTTCTCCGGCTGGAAAATAAGCAATAAAGAAGCAATGAACACCAGGCGCAGTGGCATAGGCCTGTAACCTCAGTGGCTCAGGAGGCTGAGGCAGGAGGATCGCAAGTTCAAAGCTAGCCTCAGCAAGGTGCTTAGCAATTCAGTGAGACCCTTCTCTAAATAGAATACAAAATCGGGGTGGGGATGTGGCTCAGTAGTCAAGTGTCCCTGAGTTCAATTCCTGGTAATCTCCTGCAAAAAAACCCAAAAAACAAAAAACCAGGAGCAATTAGCATTGGACACACCTATAGTCCCAGCAGCTCTGAAGGCTGACACATGAGGATCACGCGTTCAAAGCCAGCCTCAGCAAATGTGAGACGCTAAGAAACTCAATGAGCCCCTGTCTCTAAATAAAATACAAAATAGGGCTGGGGATGTGGCTCAGTGATTGAGTGCCCCGAGTTCAATCCCTGGTACCAAAAAAAAAAAAAAAAAAAATCAAGTACAATACAAGAAACTCATTAATCTACTGAAACATTCACAAGACGCTTTGAATTTATTTGTTTAATGCAATTTCCTATGGCTTCTTAACAGTTATAAATACGTAAAAGATAAAGGACAGCATAGTTTTTAAATAGGGTTAAACAAATTTATTTACTATAATTTTCAAATTCTATAATATTCTAAAGTCATCTATAACAATCTGAGAGAGAGAGAAGGAGAGAGAGAGAAGGAAAGAGACAGAGAAAATTGAGAGAAAACTATGTGTGAGAGAATGTAAAATCTCTCTTCTCCTTTTCATAGAGGAGAAGCTCCTTTTGGAAGTCTAACTCCATGGGACTCATGGTCAACTGTGAAGCACCTTACCAACACATTATCTCATGTGGCCCTCACAATAACTCTGCAAGAAACACATGGCAGGTATTATCCTAGTATAATTAATGATAAAACAGATATACAGATTTAGTGATTTGCTCAGGTTAGTAAAACTAGAGTCAGGACATGATCAGTTTTCTGACTTCAGATCTGCCTCATCATTGTTAAACACTCATTAGTAGGTGTAAATCAACTATAATTAGTAATTTATTATAAAATAATAATAAGCACCATATTCATCAAATGAATAGAAAGGCAACTAGACACAACTCCCTTTCAGTGTAGAAGTTTTCTGTGTTTGGACCATTAAGGATAGGGAACTGGGAGATTCAACCTACCAGACATACGACTGATACCAATGTTTAACATCACCATTTTTGTATTCTGTCTATTCACCCATTCAAGTAAGACTGTATATCAAACAAGATATACAGAACAGGGCCAGGTGCAGTTGTATATGCCTATAATCCTACCTATTCAGAAGGCTGAGGCAGAAAGATCACAAGTTTGAGGCCAGCCTGGGCAATTTAGCAATATCCTGTCTCAAGACCAAAAAAGGGGTGGGGACGTAGCTCAGTGCCTGACCTACCTTAAGAAACTCCTTCAGGAGAATTTCAGACCGTTCTTCAAATTCTTCTTGAATCTGAGCTTGGTAATCCATGTCAAGGTACGTAGGGTTGATCCACTCATATAAAATTTCATGCTTTTAGAGAAGTCACAGATGCAAAAGATGATTTAATTATTACTGCAGCATTTGTTTTTACATTATTTCACATTAGTAAGATACATGCAAATCCTCACTTTATAAGTTTCTCCTATTAAACAGCTAGGCACAGTGGTACACACTTGTAATCCCAGCTACTTGGGAGGCTGAGGGAGGAGTATCCCAAGTTCAAGGCCAACTTGGACAAATTAGTGAGACACTGTCTGAAAATAAAAATAAAAAGACCTCGGGATGTAGTTCAGTGATAAGAGTGCCTGCCTAGCATATATAATGCCCTGGGTTTAAAAAAACACTACAAAAAAATTATTTAAAATTTTAAAAGTGGAAAGGGCAAGCTCAAAATCTAGTTTCATTATCAGGAAGAGCTCATCTTAAAATCAGAAAAACAAATAAAATACTACAGCTCAAAGATAAGAATTCCAATAACTTATCCTTACATCTTGCGGGATGTGAGGGTTCCGAGGAATGAGGGGTTCAAAGTAGTTGGGAGGCCTGGTCAGGGAAGGACCATGAAACCAGCCACTTATAGACAAACGTGACTTTTCTTCAGAGAGAACTTCAGACACCTGAAAGGACAAGACAGCAGCACATCAACACAAAGATGAAGAAAGAGGGCATCAGCTAAGGCACATTAATCTGGGGCTCCTTCAAGCTAGGTACTAAAATGACCTGGTCAGATAATAAGCCCAACAGGAAGCTGTCACATTTAGATATCAATAGATGACAAAAAAGCATGATCCTTAGTACTCTATGTAATTTGTGGCTTATGATCTTTACCTGGTGAAAGGATACTGGCGACACTTCAAAGAAAACCAGTTTGTTCCATGAAGGGATAAGAGACTTGACAATCTGCTTCGGTTGAAAGTGTTCTGCGCCAGGAGAGAACACATCCACAAAGGTGGTTCATTATCATTAACCATCCCCAGGCTGCCTCATCTCTTCACAATCCTCAAATTTCTAAGGGTATTTAGATTTATAAAACTCTTCAGATCCTGAAAGATTAACCCCTTCATCTGTTTCACTCATACTTGCTAGTTCTGCTAGGTGACATGTATTCTTACTGTATCACACATCTGCCATTGATAAGGGCTGGGGGAGGTTCTGAAAATTCTCCTAGTGTCAACCTCTGGTGTCAATCATTCAAAAAAATCTCTGACTTCCTATCATACAGACCAGCTACAGGTGGCTTTGTATGCTTTCTACCTTTCCACAGTCAGTATCAGAAGCAGAAGCTATTTCTCACCTTAAATCAATTCTAATTAACTTTCACTTTAAGTATAATTTCAAGAGGTGGTTGTCAGGGCTGGCTTCAATTCCTCCTGAGGCAGTCACTATAATGAATAGCTTCCACGCCCTTTAGGGAGGACACACAGTGTATATAAGAATGGTGGTGCTTAATCAACAGGGATTAATTTAGAGGTGGTCAGTGGCAGTGATGAACACAAACTTAACTTACCATCAACGTTGTACAGGTCTAGGGTGCCTCCCAAACTCCTATCCCAGGAAGGAACAAGGTACAGAATGAAGGCAATCCGACGCCCCTCTAGCTCATCATCATGGCAGAGCAGGGCATCTGCAATAGTTGAATGCACACCTCAGATCCTTGCAGACAATGAGCTGCTGCCACTTTACTCTGCATCAACGATCAGTCCTTCTGATATTCATCTTTAATGCCAGCTCCAGTTTTAAATGTCCCCTGCCTTTAAAATGACATTTCTTCTTCTTTTGTAAGTATAAAAATAAAACTGCCAACATAGAAACTCTATACTGAAAAGTGCCCATACAATATTTTTATATATATTCTTCCAGTATTTTTCTTATATGTGTGCATTTACTTTAAAAAAATAATGTTCTCCTACAGTGGTTGTTTGAGGCCTACATTTTTTATTACACGGCAAGAATCTTTCCACATCAACATACAGATCTGACATCACTTTTAATGGCTGCACAGTTATTCTATATGAATTATAGATTTACTTCCTTTCCCTTTTAGTTAGTTTCCTATTTGTTAACTAAGTTGTTTCTACTACTTGGCTATTTTAAAGAATACTTTATATAGATCTTGTAGTACCGGTTCCCGTTAACTCCTTAAGCTACATTTGCCATCTGATGGCCTTTTAGCCTTAGCAATGTAGGTATCTATGTGGAATCAGATGGGGAGAGAAGGCTTCACGGGACTGAGATCATATAAACATGGAATGATTGTTCCAATAAATAAATGTGTTAAAGATAATGGAAACCAGGTTTCTCACTGTGGAAGAAGGGAATTACAAATATGGGAAAGAAATTTAGAAGGAACCCTGTGATGTTCAATTCAAACTGGAAGATCAATGTAAATTCAGTCTCTTATATCTGTATAGACTTATATAGGTACAGAAAAACTTACAAATGTAAATGTATGTTTATGCATCCATGTGTATCTTGATATGTATACCAGTATGGGCTACCTCTTTCCGATAAAAGGGTCTGGGAATAGTGCACCATAGTGGCAAGGACACTTAGAGCCTAGAGCTTAGTTTTTAAGTATCATTCTTCACTAAAAGGAACCAAGGCTCTTTGGAATAATGGCTGACCCTAAGTTGTTCTAGGACCTAGGCATCAGTAATATAAGCATGGGAAAATCTTGCTTTGCAGAAATTAAAAAATAAAAGTATGATGGGACTAAGGAAAGGAGACAGAAGTCAGTTTGAAGATACTCTCCTTGATCAAGGATGATATAAGCATCAATACAATAATAGTAACTGATAACAACCCATTACATAATCCATATCAACATGATTAAATGATTAAAAGTGGGGAGAAAGATTTTCTGTACAGTAAAATGACAATTAATAAACAGAAGAAATAACTGTATTATAAAATCAACATTTGGCAACCTTCGCTGCAATAATTTAGCAAGACACCACTAAAAGAGTGAATCAAAGTTCAGTGAGAAAAGAGACAATTACCTAATCTTAAAGTATCTCTCCACAAAATACATACTGATGAAGGGAAAAAAGAACAGTGGACTAACCTATTCTTAGCAAACCTAATTAAGTAATCAAAGTTAATATCACTAATAATGTGACACACAGAAACTGTGTACCATTGTAGGATTCAGTGAAGACAACACAGCAACATTAATAATATTCCTGCCTAAGCTGCTCAGACTGAATCCAATACTGAGGAAACTTCAAAGACCAATTTGAATTGAGGAATATTAACAAAATAACTCATCTTCAAATTTTCAAAAGCTTCAAGATTTGGAGAGTCCAGGAATGACTGAGAATTACTGTTCTAGACTGAGGGAGCCTGAAAAGACACATGAGGAAGCACTATGTGCAACCCTTGACTGGATTCTTTTGCTACCAAGGACCAAATGATGAAATGTAAATGTGGCCTGCAGATTAGATGAGAATAATGTACAAATGCTAATTTCCTGATTTTGATGGGTTATTACTATCATGTTGGAGAACATACTTGTTACAGAAATTACTGAAGTATTCAGGGGTTATGGATGACCATGACTATGACCTACTTTCAAGTAAAATAGGAAACAAATTATTTGAACTACACTTGCTACTTTTCTATAATTTTGAAATTACTAGAAAATAAAAAGAAAAAAATATATTTAATATAAATGGCCAGGCACACACCTGTAATACTAGCTACCTGGGAGGCCAAGTTAGGAGGATCATAATGTTCAAGGCTAACATGGGGCAATGTAGCAAGACCATGTCTCAAAATAAAAAGAAAAGGGCTGGAGCTATATAGCTCATTGGCAGAGCACTTGCTTAGCATATGTGAGGTCCTGGGTTTGATACCTAGTACCATAAAAGGAATCAATTAATTAATAAATAAAATTTTGTTATACGACATGGCTTTTCATATGTATAACTAAGTTAAAAACAAACAATAAGAAAATACTTTTCCTGGGGCTGCAGTTATAGCTCAGTGGTAGAGTGCTTGCCTAGCATATGTGAGGCACTGGGTTCAATCCTCAGTACCACATAAAAATAAATAAATAAAGGTATAAAAAATACAGTAACATAAAAAAAAAAAAGAAAATACTTCTCCTTCTACATTAAAAGCTAAACTTATATTAAAAAATACATTTATGTGTCCTGAAAAGAGAACTGGAAGAATGCAGTTCTCAAACTGGTGACAATGAATATCTCTCAGGAGAAGAAGGAGTACGGAGGTGACAGGGACTGTCATGGCATTCACATTTGAATTTGAAATAAAGAGAAATGGCACTGAGGGAGATGACTGTTTCTTAGGAACTCTTAGAACAGAATTTATACTATTATCTTTGAATCTCAAGATACTGCCTGCCAGGTTAGTGTGTATGTGCATTATGAGCATTTTTTCCCTTGAAAATATGGTCAATAGCTTTCATCATATTTCCAGAGAACAGCTGTCTCATCCCCTCCAACATGGTGGCTATTTCTGTATATGAGCTGGGTCCTTAGGAAAATCCTAATGTTATATAGGGATATTTAGGCTAGTATTTTGGTACTAGTGCTATCTTTCTATCATGGTGGAATTAAAGCCTTTAAATCTTATAGACATCAGGGTTTTATCTTCCTTACCAGTAAATTCATACTTAGCACAGGACATGTCAATGGTTGATTCCAGGTCAATTTTAGAAATGTCAGAAAGCCAGGTCCGGAAATCTTCAAAAAGAAGTTTCCTAGAAGTAAAAACAAAAAATAACTTGTTATGCCAGAGTGTGGGCTCTAACTGGATCTGTGCCACAACTCTTCTTTCTTGGAGATCACATTTTATTAAAGAAATTCATTCTTATTTCATTCAAGACATTCTGAGAATGTTTTTCAGTTTAAACTTGTGTAATTTAAGATTAATGTTCCCAAAGAAATAAATATAAATCTCTAGCTACTAGAGCATATTTTTCTCCAAAGTCTTATTTCATTTTCCTCCTCTTAAAAATTTAAAGTATGTCCTTCCATGGCAGCACTTTGGCCTTTGTCATATCAACTTATCACAGCATTCTAAATTACTGATTTTCAGACATGTTTTTCAGCAGTAAAATGAAAAACTCAACCATTTTTTTTTTTTTGGTATATACCACACTCAGCCTCACTATTTTTCCTTTATACATTTTACTTCCAACACCAAACACGTTTGGTTTTTCTCCCCATACTGACTGATTCTCTGAAACCACCTAGGTATCCTACATTTCAGTTCAATTCTGACACTACCTATGAGAGGTTAGCACAGGTTAAGGGCTGAGTCCCACGGGACTGCCATGCAACTTCAGATACCAATCGCAAGTGCTTCTAAGTAGCTATAAATCAAAGGTTCTTACAACATTTTCCTTAATGTTGGCCATCTCTTAGACAGTTTACTTACTATATTACCGGTTTATTATAAAGCATGCAACTCAGGAACAGCCAGATGGAAGAGATCCATAGAGCAAAGTACTGGGGAAGAGGCAGAGAGCTCCATGTCCTCTGCAGGGACACCACTTTTTAGCACGTCCATGTTTTCAGCAGACTGAAACTCTTCCGTTGGAAAATTCTGTGGAGACTTTACTGATTAACCCAACAATCTGCCAGCCCTTTCTTTCCTTTGGGAGGCTGGGATGGTCAGGGCTAAAAGTTCCAACAGAACCATCACATAGTTAGCTTCCTTGGTAACTAGTCCCTCTCCAGCTTTTGGGCTTTTCAAAAGTCACCTCATCAACATAAACTCAAGTATGGCTGAAAGGGGTTTGTAATAATAATAATAAAAAAAAGAAGCTCCATTCATCTTTACTAATCTTAACAAATTTCCAAAGGTTTTTGGAGCTTGGTGCCAGGAGTGGGGACTAAGATTAAATATATTTTTCTTATCATGCACAAGGCCTGTGGTTTACTCCCCAGTACGAAATACACACACACACACACACACACACACACACACACACACATTTTCTGTTATAAACAGCAATATCACAAACACTAATACTAGACCATTTAATGAACATTTGGGTAATACTGTTGTAGAAGATCACGACTTTAAATCACATTAACAATGAGTACTATACTAGCTGTACAATAATAAATAAAGTCCTTCATTGAAGTTCTGATGCTAGCAGGATACCAGTAAAATATGTGAACACTTCCATTTTCTAGCTAAATTGGTTCTCTAAAGATATCTCTTTAATACAATTTATGACTTATTTGGCCAATCATCTGTGAAATTATGTTAACCTTAATGAGTTAAAAACGTTTTTAAAGGATTTACATTTGTTTGAATAGGCACATAAAGATACTTCATTAATATTTTTTAGAGTACCCTAGTTCAAATGCACAAATGTTCACAACTAAATATCAAGTCTCCAGGTAGATATATTACTTAAACCAAAATATTCTATATAATATTGTGCTTAGTTCAACCACAAGTGTTCTGTAACTTTTAATGTCACTGTAAATTATAAAGAATGGGTAGGCAGGGATTGCAAGCAATTTGTGTGATAAATATTTCTGTAAAGTCTTGATATTTTAAACAACTAATATCATTAAAACTTTAAATCTTTCTTTAACTGGTATCATAAACTTCCACAACTTTATTCCATAAAAGGCTCTTCTAAGGGCTGGGGTTGTGGCTTAGTGGTAGAGTGCTCACGTAGTGCAGGTGAGGCACTGGTTCTAATCCTCAGCACCACATAAAAATAAATAAATAAATGAATAAAAATAAAGTCGTTGTGTCCACCTACAACCAAAAAAAATTTTTCATTTAAAAAAAAAAAGGTTCTTGTACTCTATGAATTTGTCATAGGGACAGGCTTACTTCATGGTCATTATTAGCATCTGTCAGTACTGATGAGAGAAGTTCCAGAATCCAAATGGGGAATGAAAAGATCAACTCTCAGTAATGATCAAGGAATTTTGGTTTTCATTCTTGGCTGTTAACCTTTAGTTATGGATGTTATAGTCTCAGATTAAATAATTACCAGAAGGGTGCTGTGAACTCATGAGATGATGCCTTAAATTGAGACTGTCTTGCTTTGAGGGTGGGGAAAGTCTACACAAATATGAAACACTGTGTTTCAGTTAACATGTAAGCAATACTTCAAGATTTAGAAGAAACAGACTGGGTATGGTGATGCACATCTGTAATTCCAGGGATTCAGGAATCTAAAGCAGGAGCATCACACTTGAGGTCCAGCCTTAGCAACTAAGCAAGACCATGTTTCAACATAAAAAAGGGCTGGTGATGTAGCTCAGTGATAGAGCACTCCTGAATTCAATCCCCAGTAGTGCAAAAAAGGAAAACAAACAAACAAACAACAACAAAAAAACCCAAAAACCCAAAACCAAGATTTAGAGGAAATAACCTATAAAGGTTGCCACCACATTTGAAAGTATTTCAGAGTAAAAAGAGAATGAGAAAAAATAGTTCATACCAGATAGATGATAAACAACTATTATAAAACAACATGTGCTCAATACAGGAAAAAAAAAATCCTATAGAAGTGAAAAAAGAAAAACAAAAATTTATTTGAAAACTTCTAGCCAGGTATGGTACTATATGCCTGTAATCCCAGCGACTGGGGGCGCTGAGGTAGGAGGATCACAAGTTTGAGGCCAGCCTCAGCAACTTAGTGAGACCCTGTCTCAAATAACAAACAATAAAAAAGGTCTGGGGATACAGCTCAGTGATAAAGCACTGATCCCCCCCCCCCAAAAAAAACCCAAACAAACAAAAAACAAAAATCCCCCAAAATCCCAGTGGCCCCCTAGACCCCATGTGCTGTGTAATCCTACTTCTTTTATTTTGTACACATGGATATCCAAGTATATGTGTGCATCTTATTTTTAAATACAAGACCATACTGTATATACTGTTTTTTTTTCCCTTGACACAAATATCTCATGCTGAGTGGACTGGCACACAACTGTAATCCTAGCTGCTCTGAAGGCTAAGGCAGAAGAACTGTAAATTCAAGGCCAGCCTAGGCAGCTCAGTGAGATCCTGTCTCAAAATAAAAAACAAATGGGACCAGGGAATATAGCTCAATGGTACAGAACTTCTGGGTTCAATCCCTAGTAGGCCAAGGGAAAAAATGCATTTCTCTTTATTTTTATTTATTTATTTTTTTAGTTGTAGATGGACACAATATCCTTTGTTTTATTTATTTATTTTTATGTGGTGCCGAGGATCAAACCTAGTGCTTCACACATGTAGGCAAATGCTGTACCACTGAGCTACAACCCCAGCCCCAAAAAATGCATTTCAATGAATCTAAGACAGCTTTGATTTTAAGAAGTATTATTGTATATATCCCTAAGAAAAAATGTTGCCAATTAAACTAGGGCAAAACAGTGATTATGCAAATCACTGGATCTCAGAGATGCTAAAATGTAAAAACTAAAATAAATAAATAGGTAAATACACACATATCCTTATATCTATGTATATATCTGTATATAGTTGTATATTACCCCATGTTATGATTCATACACATATTTAATGACTATATAGTTTTTATTTTATGTTTCGTAACCTTATTTCTGCAAGTAACTACTTAAATCTATGAGTTTTTACTATAATGAACAATATAATAATCTTATATGTAGTCTTTAAGCATATCCTTAATTATTCTGCAATAAGTTCCTATAACTAGAATTACTCTGCAAAAAGATATGAATACTTTTAAAGGTTTTGATGCATCTTTCCAAACCATCTTTTAAAAAAAGACTGCAGCAGTGTATGAAGGTATTTATAGTCCTGTCAACAACGGGGGTTTTGTTTTCAGTACTTCACAATTTACAGTGTGAAAAAAATGGTATCTCCAGTTACTAACAAAGTGAAACACTTATTATTAAGAATTTGAGCCTTGGGCTACGGGTGTGCTCAGAGGTAGAGTGTTTTTCTAGCATATAAAAAGCACTGGGGGCTGGGGTTGTGGCTCAGTGGCAGAGTGATTGCCTAGCATGTGTGAGGCACTGGATTCGAGTCTCGGCACCACATATCAATAAAATAAATAAATAAATAAAGGTCCATTGACAACTAATGTAAAAAAAAAAAAGCCCCGGGGCTCAATCCCAGTGGCCCCCGAGACCCCATGTGCTGTGTATGCACGCACCGCACACCCCCCAAGAACTTGAGCTTTAAAATCATAGGCTTGAGTTTGTATCTCTCAATTTTAGCTGGGGAGACTTGAAGAAGTTGTTTAATTACTCAGAGTCTGTTTCCTACAAAATGGGATAATAATGTCAACAAAGACTATCTGACATAACATTTAAAGCACCTACTACTCTGCCTCACACATATTTGGCACCCAAGAAACCTGATTATTTGTTTACCTTACTGCTGAGATATGAGGTTCTTTTCTCTTCTTCAAATCATCAGACTTGATCATGAAAGAAAAAGACAAGGATTTTTTTGTTATAATATATTAGACACAAGGAGAAGAGCAGTTTAGTGAGAATCTGGCAGTAGAGCATCATGGCTAAGAGCCTGGATTCTGAAACCAGATTAACATAGCCCTTCCATCTGGCAATTCTGACTTGGGCAAGTTACTTGGCCTGAGTGTACCTCATTCATTCAATAAATAAGTAGTTTTCATAGAGAAGTTCATGTTTGTTGAGGTAGACAGACAATGTAAAAAAGGGCACACGATTGGTATAAAGCTGGGAAACAGGAGTGGGGAGTGCTGAGAGCCAGGAGGGGTTTGCAATGATAAATAATGGGACAAGAGCAGGTTTCAGTGAGGTGAGGCAAAGTCAATTCTAAGATGCTGCAAGGATACTGTGGATTAGAACAGAGCAAGGAAAGAGCAGTAGTAGTTGAGATCAAAGAGGTAAAGGGGTTCTTGGAGCTGGTCTATGTCATTTGGCTTTTATTCAAAGGAATGAGGAACCATTGGAGTTTTAAAGCAAAGAAATAATGTGATTCCATTTACATGACTTATTTTCAGTTAAAATTCCCATAAAACTTAGCATTTTAACCATTTGAAAGTGTGTAAACCAACTGGTTTCAGCATATGTATTAATGATGTGCAGTAACCATCAATGCTAGGTCCAGAATTTGACACTCAAAAATGAAATCCTATACCCATCAGGAAGTCACTCCCCATTTTCTCCTATCCTAGCTCCTAGAAATCACTACACTAAAACCATTTCCCACCCCTGTAGATATACTTTCCTATTCTAGATATTATAAAGAAGTGGAATTTACAGCCTTTAGTGTCTGGCTTCTTTCACTTAGCAAATGTTTTCAAGGCTCACCCACGTTGCAGCAATGGATCCCTTTTTATAGCTGAATAAAATTCCATGGAATGAACAAACTATTGTTTATCCATTCACCAGTTGATGGACAGCTGAGGTTTTCCCCTTTTCAGTTATTATAAGTAATGTGACTTATGAACATTTGTGAACAAGTTTTTGTGAACATATATTTTTCAATGTCTAGGGCCAGTTTGCATTGCAAAAGAACACAATAGCTGATATTGTAAAAATAAATGAGGTAGGAGACCGATTAACATATTAGTAGAATAATCCCGGTAAGAGACAAGGACAGGTTGGATCAGATGTTGGCTACTGGCAGTGAAAATGGCACTGAATATATTTTGAAGGTATAGACAGAAAAATTTCCTTGATGGAATGGACATGAAGGGTGAGAAAGGAATCAAAGATGACTCATTTTTGGCTTGAACTACTAGAAAGATCAAGTTGCTGATCAATCAACTGAGATGGGAAAATGGAGCAGACACAGGCAGAGATTAGGAGTTCAGTTTTATAAGCATGAGGGCTTATAAAGGCAGATAACTGGGTTTTCATTAACCTGTGTAATCTTACTATAGACAAAAGTTTAATTTTCATTAGGTTTTCTGATTTAAGAGTCTCACTGTTTTCCTGTATTTAGCTTGGTTGATTCAATCACATGTATGAGGTCCAAGATAGATTGAGGTAGGGCAGGATACTGCCAGCTGACCAGATAATCAGTTCTAGTGTAAAATAATAAAAAGGATAGAAACCCATTATTTACTTTTATCCCAGATAAAATCAAAAGGAAATCGCATAGAAAACAAAATAATTCTTCATTTTTCTTATCTGTATTTTTTGAATATTTTGGCCCTGATGTCATGAGGCTTTCTAAAGGATATCCAACAGTGATATATTCCCTGTACTGAAAGATATCTCCCAAACTGAGAAAACCAATGGCATATTTCTATGCTAGTCTGGGCTGAATCTTTTAAGAGTAAAGAAAATCTTGATTTCGAGATAGTCTTTTCTGCCAAATTAAATTGCCCACCAAAATGGAATGGATTTAACTGGACAGGGTGTAATGCTGGGTATACTACAACATATGAAGCCCACCTAAAACAAAGACATGAACTCAAAATTTTAAATGGTTATTAACTTTTAATGCATAACTCCCTTCACAATACCACTCTCAAATATGTAATTTGTGCCTTTGTTTATAACGAACTTCCTTACTGGCAAAATGTATTGCTAGTCTATTCTTGACTACCTTTGTCACCGTCACCCCTATTATTTCAGACTTTAATGTTTTCTAGAGCAGGCAATGTCAAAATCTCCCTTATGATTATAGCACCTAATACATAGTTAACACTCAGTAGGCTACGTTAAATGAAGGAATGTTCTGAACGACAGAACTCTAAGGACTTCTCCTGGCACCACCCCCACCAAGGCAAACTCGATCTAAAACCTTGAGTCTTAAAGGTATTAAATGGTTTTATAGACAATAAATTTCTGAGGTGGAAGAACTAATGTGACTGGGGAATAAATACCTGCTGGAACTTATATAAATCATTATACTTTTCATGAAAGTCCAAGTTCAAAAGTTCCTTCTGAAGCCCTTCCAAGAAGTCTTGGTTTTGGATGAAGTTTGGGATCACGCAGTGTAGAAAGGGGTCCATGTCCATGGCAATGGCTTCTGTAGGAAGGAAAATATTATCTATGGCTTTCTTTCCTTTTGTGTTTTTGACCCCAAAGTAACACAACAAGGAGAATACAAAAGGGGATGTTGGTCATGAATTTTAGGGGACCCAATGCCTAATATCTAAGATTTGGGTGGGTAGGAAAGAATCGGAAGCTCTGCTCTTTCTTTTCTTTTGGTACCAGGAATTAAACCCGGGGTGCTTAACCACCAAGGCACATCCCCAGCCATTTTTTTTTTTTTAAACTTTTAAACAGGGTCTTGCTAAGTTGCTGAGGTTGGCTTGGAACTTGCAATCCTCCTTCCTCAGCCTCCCAATCACTGGGATTACAGGCCTGTGCCACTATGCCTGGCTAAATGCTGCTTAAAATACTAGTCCTTAAGATGAGCATAGGTGACATCATTAAATCAAAGTTCCTGCTTTTTTTTTAAATTTTAGTTTTTCAGTTTAATGATTACTGAATGTATTTTACATTCTTAATTCTTTCCTCCCAAATCTAAAATTACAATAGAAAAACAAGAGCAACAATGGCTGGTAATTTCTCTTCAACTCTCCCATTTCTTCCCCTAGTTTACTATGGGAGGAAGTTATTACATACTTTTTAAAAATAAAGCAGTTCAGGCATAACTTTTGATTTTTATCCCAACATTGCACCCACTACCTCTGGAAGGCTAGATCACTATTCCTCTAAAACTAACCACCACCACCTCCTACCAGTGCCTGGTTCAGTGGTGCTGTTCATGCATTATTATTTCATTTAACTTTAATGTGTGGGGTAGATATCACTACCCCTATCTTACAGATGAGGGAATTGAGAAGCCTGCCAGTGTCCAAACCCTGCACTTTAAATACTAAGTGATTCACTTTCTTCTCAGTATCCCAAACACCCAGGATTTACCTCATCAAAGCATTTAAACAACTGAAACAAAAAATATATGGTGAACCTTGGAAGAAAATTCATGACACATGAAGAGCTGTATCCTATGAAGTGTAACTTGGAGCTGAGGGTGGAATCCCTTGAGAGATGTTAAAGTGATCCTTCCCTTGGTCAAGACACGTTTATTTCTTAGGTCATACAGCCAGACTCGCCAAAACAAGTGCCTCAGGTATCTGTTCTCTGACAGCTCACAGCAAATGCTCTGGCTAAATTATCATGGGATGATCGAGCATAACGCTTGCCAGAAACATCACGAAAGCCACTTGAATATCTGTCCAAATGTTTACTGGCCCTTACTCAGGGAAACATTTACTGATGCGTGCATGCATCTATCATTGCCATTCAACATCTTTCCGAGATAAATACTGTTAATCTATATAATACTATATATATATGTGTGTATATACGCATATATATATATATATATATATATATATATATATATATATATATATATATATATATAAAGGAACTAAAGCTTAAAAAAGATTAAATCCATTGCCCAACGACGCACCATCAGTAAAAATCCTAACTTCGTAATCTCGGATTTCAGAATTCTGTCAATTGGTGCGTCTACTTCCCGACACTCTCCGGCCTACATTTTTTCTTCTCAGATTTCTCACTTCAGACTAAATTTAAAATGAAAGGGAGCAGCAGTTGAGGCAGGAGGGTCGGAGGTGACCAAAGTCCTCCAAAACCTCTTCCCCCTCGGGCCCGGGCTCCACTCGCAGAGCTTTTCCCCAGGCTTCCAGACCCCTGCGCGGGGGCTCCTCCCTCACAGCACCCGGTTACCGTGATTGAACGGTGTCCTACGGCTCCAGGCCTCAGCCACCTGCTTTTTCAAGGTTTCCTCCGTGACAGCATCGGAAAACTGTGCTATCACCTCCTTTTTTCCCTTCTTCCCCCCCCAAGCCGGGCCAGGCTCCGCGGGCCGCTTTCCACTCATCTCACAAGGTATACGAACCACGCCACACCGATGAAGTGGCTACTTCGTTCCGGAAACTACAATTCCCAGAATGCCCCCGCGATTCCCCAGCGCTACCCAATGGCAGGCATCAAAATACGAGGAGGCGGAACCCATAAATCTGATTTACCAATGGAAGCTTCAGATACTGAGATCACCTCGCCAGCGATTGGCTCAATGGCTCTCGGCCTGGAAGGCCTCCGCCTCTCTACTTCCTGCCGCCAGAGAGCCCGGATTCACTTCCGGCGTGCGTTCGCCTTCTTTTGCGCTCTCCTGTTAATGGCGGGCGGCGGCTGCTGAGCGGGACGCTGATAACCGCTGCCCGCACGGGGAAAGTCTCCCCTGACTCCCGCTTTCTGCTCCCCGCCATTTCCGGAGCTCGCCAGCATGTCTGTGGTTCCACCCAATCGTTCGCAGACGGGCTGGCCCCGGGGGGTCACCCAGTTTGGCAACAAGTACATCCAGCAGACCAAGCCCCTCACCCTGGAGCGCACCATCAACCTGTAAGTGCGGCGCGGCCTTGGCGGGCATCCCTGTCCTTGTGAGCGCTCCTAGTGACGTTTCTGCTTCCCGCGCGCCTTCAGTGGGTCGGCGGGCTGCACGCCTCCCCGCCACCCCGACGACCGCTCGGGGATGCCACTTTCCTCTCTTCCTCAGGCCCTTTCCTGGTCTTATAGCTCCTGGGGCTTAGAGTCCTACTTGGAAAAGTTTCGTTCATTTGAAAACAGAGCTTGTTCCCATTCCTCTGAATTCATTCATTCTGGTGAAATCGAGGTTTGCTTTGAACTAATTTTTTGTCACCTATCCGGAGGTAACCAGCTTCAAAACGTGGTTTTTATCTTTCCGATTCAGTGTTTATACTTTCACGTCACGTGTAGGGTATTTCTTTGTGTGTATTTACTGGAAACGAATGGTGTAACAGCATCCTTTTTGCAGTTTTCACTTTAACAGAGTAAGATTTCGGGACATGTCTGTATGCAAGGGTTTAAGGTGTTCCACCCCCTTTTAAGTGCTGTATAGTATTTCACCTTACGAATACACCAACTTTAATCTGACTGCTCAGGGATACCTGGACTACCCTGTGCATTCACATGTCTTGTCTAACTCAGCAGCAGCATCCCGGGCACCAGTAGGCCTCAGTTTGGGAGTATGGACGCTGTTATGGTGGTGGGGCTTTTAGATAGTGGACCGAACCAGGGTATTGCCTCAGAGAACCCATGGCGGGCTGTTTTATTTTCAACATACCTTTCTCTTTAAGCATATCATTGCATTTCAAGGTCACTGTCAAACATAATCTTGTGGTACAAGTAATTGGTATTTGGGATGTGTCTTGCTCAAGATATTGTCTGTCTGGTTTTTTTTTTTTGGTACCAGTGGAGCTTAACCACTGAGACACATCCCCACCCCTTTTTATGTCTTATTTAGAGACAGAGGCTAGCTAAGTTGCTGAGGCTGGCTTTGATCTTGGAGATCCTCTTGCCTCAGCCTCCCAAGCTACTGGAATTACAGGTGTGGTGTGTGTGTGTGTGTAAGGGTCAGTATACTTTTTTTGATTTTTAGAGTTTGATTTTGAGGCAGTGTGGTGCTGACCATAATGGAGGAAGTGGCCAGTTTATACTGGTCTGTGTTTAAAAAAAATGCAAGGATTTGCTCCTTTTTTTTTTTTTTGGTAAGACAGTCTAAGTGTTTTATATTCAAATAAAACAAGTGTCTTGAAATGGAAAAGATGTTTATTATTGTTTGGCAAAGCAGTTGCTGGTTTGGAAATTTGGATAATAAAAATATTAGGTTTATAAAACTTGGAATTAGTTGATAACTCATGTGTATAAATGTTAAAACCTTAGGTATTAATTACATTAACATGTAGTAGTGCTTTAATTTGATACTACTTTTTAAAAGTCCTCATATAAGATTCCTATGAAACGGAAAAGACGAATTCTTTTAAAAATGGATGAAAGCACAATTTCTGGATTATTTTCAGTCATGATGTGAACTAAGTCCCACTTGAGCTTTTGTTTGTTTTTGCATTGATTACTTGATTACTGGATCAGTTTGCAACAGGCCATTATGTAGAATTGATGCTGCGAACAAAATGTTTTGATTTTTGACCTTGTCTCAAAATAAAAAAAGGACTGGGGATGTAGCCCATTGGTAAAGCACCTCTGGGTTAAATCCTCAGTATATTTAAAAAAAAAAAAGTTATGTATTGGGGCTGTGGATGTAGCCCAATGGTAAAGCACCCCTGCGTTAAATCCTCAATATATTAAAAAAGTTATGAATCGATTTATAATACTTTTCATATAAATATGATATTTAGAAATAATTGTTGTGTTGTGAATGGCAATTCCCCTGGCTGAGTAATGATCTATTAAATTGAAAACAAGTCCCCTGTCCCCCAGAGTATTTTCATCTATGAAATACCGTGTGAATGCTTACTTTGTACCAGGCAGTGTGCCTAATACAGGATAAAGAGTGATAAGAAAGATGTAGCCAGCCCCTGCTTTATGATGCTTATAATAGAATAACATGTATGTATTTGGGCTGGCACTTTGATTTCACAGCTGAAAATTCAAACTTTTCATCTTGATAACATTTCCTTCTTGCTATGGGAGCTGGCTCTTTCAAAAGAGATGTGTTATCTTTCTAATTTAGGTTCTGAGAACTACATGTTATGTAAAGCATTTTAAAAATATTACCTGACACATAGTGCTGTGTGCTCCTGCTAACATTGACAATGTTAGATTTACCATTGGGTCTCCTGGGAAAAGTTCCTTATAATCTTTAATGCATCCTGGAAGGGATATTTTTTTTTTAATGTATTTTAAAGCTACTTTATTTTTGCCTAGAATTTGGCTTCTGTAATTAAAGTAACTTTTTTGTTTGGATAATTTTGATTTCCCTTTTCAAGAATGGCTGAGTGGCTAGACCCATTGGCACCTGCCTATAATCCTAGTTGCCCTAAAGGCCAAGGCAAGAGGATCACAAGTTTGAGGCCAACCTCACCAACTTGTCTCAAAATAATAAAAAGAGCTGGGCATGTGAAAAGTGCCCTGGGTTCAATTCCCTTAAAAAAAAAAAAAAAAAAAGAATGGATTGGGTATGTAGTATGTCAAGGGCTTTTGATAGAATGTGGCTAAGAAATTTTTATTGAAAGGCTTATATAATCAAGGTATTACAGGGTGGCTTGTGATAAAATACACACGTGTGGTTTTTAACTCTGTAAGGAAAAAATTGATCTTTACTAAATAAGATGATAGCTGTCTTCAACAATATAAACCATATTTTGAGTTCTTGATAAGGAAAAGTGTATTCAGATTAGATATGATGGGTAGAAGATTCAAATGAGAGGGAAAGAATGAGGATACTGAATAGAATAATTTGCAGAAGGCTAAGAAGGCCTCTTTGTAGGTTTAGAGAGGAAAGAACATAGGAAAGTTGATATGGAAAAGCTTTTGGTGCTAGAAAAATTTGATCATAATTGACTGCGAGAAATGAAAAATAATTAGAGAAATGCTTAGTATATAGGAAAAAGGGGGATTAGCTATTAGCACCTATAGTTAATAGAATTTATGACTAGAGTATTAGAGGAATCAGGTTGGTAATTATTGATATAGCAGCCATGGTTTAAAACCAAAGTATTACCAATATCTAGATAACCACCTCTCTAAGCATTTAAGGGCCTTATAGTAGCATTATCTATGCCTGAAAGTTCATTTATGGAATAGCCACTTGATCATAATGGTTTTCTGATTTCAAGACTTCAGAGAGCAATATTCTATTCTCTGCTATTTCATTTGTTAATTGTGTAACTTTAGACAAATCCTAAGTCTCTGAGCACAAAGATAACACTTTTGATTATGTTTTCTTTTGATGTAGTTGGTATCTGTTATGGCAAATTATGGTTATCAGTTCTCATACTAGATGTTTATTTTTGGATCACAGGTACCCTCTTACCAATTATACTTTTGGTACAAAAGAACCCCTCTATGAGAAGGACAGCTCTGTTGCAGCCAGATTTCAGCGCATGAGGGAAGAATTTGATAAAATTGGAATGAGAAGGACTGTAGAAGGGGTTCTGATTGTACATGAGCACCGGCTACCCCATGTGTTACTGCTACAGCTGGGAACAACTTTCTTCAAATTGTAAGTGGTGTTGGAATTAACAGCAAGACAACTTTTAATAGGTTGGCTGGCTTATGTAACAGTTTTAGTCCCTAGTCATTTATTCATTTCAACAAACACTGTTCAGTAGAGTCTTTTGAAAGGAAAAAAAGTGTGTTTTCTCCAGGACAGTGCTCATTTATTTTTCAAAGCAGAAATCTGCACATTTCTATTATTATTGATGTTAATGATTGAGCTTGGAAGAAACCCCATGGAACAGATTAGTTCAAGCTCAGTTTCTAGATGTCAGCATAGTATTACTAAGAGCAATTGATGTTTATTTCTTTCTTAGAATGGTGTTTTCTAGTCTCATTTTAATATAGTTCAATCATTTGACCTCATAAATCTTTTAATATTTACTTGGCCCACAGCTTTTTGATTAATTATACCAAAAAAGAAAGTTCTCAGAAACTTAGATTGAAATTCTTGAAAAATGTCCAGACCTAAACAATGTGGTCTATGCTTTCTGGGCATTTCTAGACTCCATTATTATGGGATAGATTTCAGAGAGAATATTGGGATGAATTGGTGTCCAGTAGTTACCTTTATGTTTATACTGGGTTATATATTTTTTCTGTTTAAAACCAGCACAATATACTGTTAGTCTGATGAATTAACATTATGAATTCAACTTTCCAGAATGTTCTTTCCCCTGCTTTTGACATTTGTTTGTTCTGAGTGCCTTATATGACATTGAGAGAAATAATTACTATTGTATTTTTGTTGTTATCCCCAAATTGTATTAAGTTGAAAGCTGAAATTCTTAACCTTTATACAGACCTGGTGGTGAACTTAACCCAGGAGAAGATGAAGTTGAAGGACTAAAACGCTTAATGACAGAGGTATTTTTCTGTTTAACCACTTTGACGGTTTAATTGCCCATCTGAATATCATCAACTTATATATAATTTTGTTTTTGTCTTGTGAAAGGGATAAATTTATTTTGAATATTTAGTTTTTAATAAATACAGCTTAAATCTCAGTGTTAGTATAATATTTATTTTCTGAAAGTTGAACTTATAAGTTTATCTAAACATTTTAAAAATTGAGATGTTGATGTAACAATAATGATAAATAAAAGCCCGCATTTCTTGAGTATTTACTATTCTGGACAGTGTTCTAGATGTTTTACATATAGTCACTCCTTTAATCATCACAGCAGCTCTGGGAAGTAGGTACTATTATTATTAATCCTATTTTACAGATACGGATACTGGGATATAGATAGTTTTGATATTTTACTGCTTCTGTGTAGTGGAGCTGGAGACATGAATGCTCATAGTTTTGTTCCAAAATAAGTCTCTAAAATTTGCCCAAATTGTACTACTTTTTTAAAAAAATCATTCTAATGTCTACCTCTTAATAGTTGGATTCAAATATGTAGATACTGAAAACTGTAGGTTGTTTTAATGATTGATTTTTTTTTCATATTTAAAATGCAGTCTTCCTCTAAATAATAAAATTAATCCATACCTTCTGCAAAACCCTTGATGCACAGAGAAGCAAAGGAGAACCAGAATTAAAATCACCTAAAGATAAACTTTAGGTATAAGTTCAACTTTCAGAAAATAAACATTATACTAACACTTGAGTTTAAGTTGTCATTATGAACTTATTTGGTTGGTTTTTCTAGTACTTGTTTCTTTTTAATATGATTTTTTTAAATTGTTTTTTTATTTGTTGATAGACCTTTATTTACTTATATGGGTGCTGAGAACCGAATCCAGTGCCTCACACATGCCAGGCAAGTGCGGTGCCGCTGAGCCCCAGCCCCAGCCCCTTTCTAGTACTTGTTAAAGTGCGTTATAACTCTTCATTTCCTGTGCTTGGATATACGTAGATTGAATCTACCTGCTTACCTATGCTTCTGAAAACCCCACCAAAGAGGCAGGAAAGGGATATCTTTAAAAACATATAAATCCAATAGGATTGAAGGAGTGCAAAAAGAAACAACGTAATTTTTGGAGGAGCTAGGAGGGGCAAATAATGATTGACTTAGCAGAAGCCTCAGTCCAGAAGGAGAGCAGAGTAGAATTTAACTGTGAAGAACACCAGAGTCTGAGGAATTAGAGGTGCCAGGTACATTTGAAGGTCGGTGCTTGAATGGGTTGAAAGCTAGATAAGTCTGTATAAGATTGATGTATTGTAGGGCTGGGGTTGTGGCTCTGTGGCAGAGAGCTTGCCTAGCATGTGTGAGACACTGTGTTTGAGTCTCAGCACCACATATAAATAATTAATAAATAAAATAAAGATCCATCGACAATTAAAAATATGAAATAAAAAGATGTATTTATATAGCTAGATTGTCTTCTCCTACTCTGTACAATTAGGCAGAGTGGCTGGGGATTGATTCTACAGAGAAAGCAATGGAATCAGAGAATGAAACCTTCAATGAAAGGTTTAGGGGACGGGGAGAAGTAAGTGAAAGTTTCCATCCTGAATAATGTCTCCAACTCTGAAGCGAGCTCAGAGCATCTAGTGATAGATGGAGCAGAACTATATAAAAAAATTTCCGGCCAGCTGACGGAATGTTAACAATTAGGCTTACATACCCAGGCAGAAGGCTGAAGATTTTGTTTCTGGAGAGAGGGACCAGTCTAAGGAAAACTCCCAAGTGATGCTATTTGGGAGTCTTCCGGAAGAAATAGCATAGCCCTGCCATTCATTCACCCAGAGATGTTAATTAAACCTCTTATGCTTTATTCTTAATTGTGAGCAGATAACAAGTATATTAGACTTGTGGGAAAGGCTTTTTAATAAGAGAGGTCAAAAGAAGCAAAAGGGGGCTGGATGTTGCTCATTGGTAGAGTGCTTGCCTGGCATGACTCCATCTCTAGTATTACAAAAGTACATGTGTACATAGATACATTTTTAAAAAAACGGAATTCAAGAGAAGTGGAAAATTCAGTGACAAAACTGTGATTAATTTTCTTGGTACAATAAGAGAAGATATTGTGGGTCTGGGGTTGTGGCTCAGTGGTAGAGCACTTGCCTTGAACGTGTGAGGCACTGGGTTCGATCCTCAGCACCACATAGAAATAAATAAATAAATAAAGGCATTTAAAAAAAAGGGAAGATATTGTATCTATGAGACAAAGCGTCCTTTAAAAAAGATTTTAACCAACCCAAAATAAAACCTCATGAATATTTTTTAAAATGTTAGGGCAAAAAACTCAGTGGTGGGTTAAAAGGTAGTTCATACTATCAGAAAATAAAATGAAAAGGTAAAAAGAATGTAGATTAGGAAAAAACAAAATTAGTGTTCATTTTTAAAATGACCAATATAAACTATAGGTAAATAGAACTGAGGAATAAGAATTAGCAAAACATAATTTGAGACAATTTCCCAAGCCCAAAGGACATCTGAAAAGACCTCCTGGTCTGCCCTCTATAAAGAGTATTTAAAAATCCACCCAAAGGTACATCATTATGAAAATTTAGACCAATGATGATAGAAGGTACTCAAAGCTTCCAAAGAGGAGAGGAGTGGCTAGGCAGCCATACACGTTAATACAAGCATCAAAATCAGAAATGGCATCAGACTGCCAACAAAGAATACTGGAAGCTAAAAGATACTAGAGCATGCTCCTGTAATTCTGAGAGAATGTGATTTCCATCCTAGCATTTCCTGTCTAAAGTCTTACAAGTCAAGGGTACGGGTAAAATAGTTATTTCCAGACATGAAGAGATTCAGAAACTGGTATTATTCCTTGTACCTTTGCTTAGGAAACATCAGAGGGTTTTCACTACCACAATGAAGAAGTAAACTAAGACTGAAGATATAGGATCAGAATATTAGAGAGCATCAAACTGTAGGTGAAAGGTCAAGGGAAGCCCTAGGACTCTAGCTGTGCGAAGCAGGGCTGAGTGCATCTAGTGTAGATTGGAGCATAACATCTCTTTGAAAAAGTGAAATTGATAGAGTAATTTGATGCTTAAATTGAGAAGAAATTTAAATTATTATGTGGGAATAAATATAGTGATAGTAAATGAAATCAAACATTTATCAACTCTAAAGAAAAAAAAATAGTTCTAAAAATAAGGAAATGTAATTGTCGTTTACTAGTCACTATTGTGACTGATCTACCCAAGTATATTAATTTGTTGATAATGAGAGAATGTAGGGAGAAAAAGTATGAGTGGGTGATATGGTTTTAATATCTAAATTCTCTTGTGTAATAGAGGGAGATAATAGGGTTCTCTAGGTTTTTAAAATTGAAAAGTAAGCCTGGTGTGTTGGCACATTCCTGTAATCCCAGCTGCTCAAAGAGGCTGAGGCAGGAAGATCTCAAGTTCAAAGCTAGTCTCAGCAACTTAGGCCCTAAGCAACTTAGTGAGACTATTTCAAAATAAAAAAGCCTGGGGATGTAGCTCATAGGTTAAATGCCCCTGGGTTCAATCTCTGGTTATCCCCCCCAGCAATAAAATAAAAGTAATCAAGAAATGGTCATAAAAGAATGTGTTTAAAAATGTAACTTTACGTTGGATAAATCTCAACCAGGTGATAAAGGTTGGTATTAGTGGTAAGTGGTACCCTTGATGTGATGCTGTAAGAGTGGCACTTTGCCACTGTGGTCCTCCTCCCAAAGATTCATTATCTCAGTCTAATTGAGAGACTTTCTACAGAAGCTGACCAGTAGACTTCAGAACTGTCAAGATCATCAAAAACAAGGAAAGTCTGAGAATCTGGCATAGTCCATAGAAGCCCCAGGAGAAATGATGACCAAATATATTGTGATATCCTAAATGGGATCTTAGGACTTGGAAAGGACATTAGGTGAAAAACTAAGGATTTCTGAGTAAACTATGGATTTCAATTGGTAATTATGTATTGGTATTGGTTCATTAGTTACAAAAGGAGAAACCAGGTGTAGGGAACATGGAAAGTCTTTGAACTATCTTTATGAGTTTTCTGGTCGTCTAAAACAGTATGTTTAAAAATAGAGGCAACAGAGGAATAAACAGCTGAGTTGAATGTTGCAGCCAGTGGGAACAGGTGAAGCGGAACAGATAACTTTCCTTTCTTACTATATGAACCTTGTAGAACCATTTTTGAACAATGAAAATGTATAGATTATAATTTTGATCAAGTTAACTAAGTTTAATGTTACACAGAATAATAAAAACGAAGATGTGTATTTTGAAAATATTTCTAACTTGGTTAGGTAGAGGATTTATAGAAGCTCTAGTTGATTCTAGAGAAACTGTTGTATTGCTGGTTGATGTAATTGACTGATGACCTTGGGTTTTCTGTGTATACCCAGAGCACAGTAACAGATTTGTTGGCCCTATATAGCATTATGTTCATAGTAGAATGCTAATTTTGAACCAACAGTGTCTATCTTGGGCAGAATGACATAGATAATAAACAAGGAATTATAGAGAGGAAGTATATAAGGAAGGTACATTAACTAGCTGTATATCTCTACTAGGAGTGCTGCCAGAAATAGTTTCTTCATCAAAGAAGGGTGTTCATGAGTAAGTATATTTAGTTTACTAGCTATGTCATTTCTTTTGACAGATACTGGGTCGTCAAGATGGGGTCCTGCAAGACTGGGTCATTGATGACTGCATTGGTAACTGGTGGAGACCAAATTTTGAACCTCCTCAGGTCAGTGTTCAGTTATCTTTGCTGGGCATTTGGAGAAACAAAAAGATGATTAAATTCTAGACATTTAAAAAATGATCAAAGTACTGTTTGACTTTGAATTTTCTTTTCTCCCCTCCTTCATTTAGTTAACAAATGACAATGCCACATATTCATTTCTTTCAAAGGAAAAATTTAAAAATATACAAAAGTAGAGAGACTAGTAATAAATGAATCCTGTTACTGTCATCCACCAACTCATGGTCATACATGTTTTTATCTGCTTAGATTTTTGTGAGGCGAATCCTAGATATCATTTCACTTGTAAATACTTCAGTTTGAATCATAAAAGATAAGGACCTTTTAAACCATGATGCTACCATTATTGTACTAAAAAATGAGAAATAGTTCATAATATCATATATAGTCACTGTTTTTACTGTCTTGATTATTTCTATTTTATATTTGTTTCAATTAGCATAGTTTTTTTTTTAACTCCTACAGATTGTCTCTTTCTTTTTGTAATTTATTAATGATGAAAACAGGCTATTTAAAGTCTTAGTGTTTCCTTTGCTGATTTGCATCCCCCTTTTTTCATTGGACACTTATTTCTTTCTCCTGTATGTCCTATAAATTGATAGTTTGATCAAAAGATTGAATTCAGTCTTTATGGGGAGAAGAGGGAGTAACAAGGCTTATCATTGATGATATATTTATATGTCTATTCCTGTGTAACAGATTATAGGTTGAGCATTTCTAAAATCAAGCATTTAAGTCCAGAGTGCTGTGGTTGACATGACACTCAAAAAGTTTTTGGTTTTAGAATTTTTGATTTTTTAATTAGGGATATTCAACTGGTTAAGTCTTTACCAGTATTCCAAAAATCTGAAAAAAATTCCAAAATCTGAAGTGCTTTGGTTCTAAGCATTTCTGATAAGGTATAATCAACCTATATACCTCAAAACTTAGTGGCCTAAATAACAGAAATGTGTTATCTTAGTTTCCCAGGGTTAGGCATCTGGAAACTACCTTGCAGGGTAGTTCAGCTTAGGGTCTCATGAAGTTAAATTGGCAACTGGGACTGCATCGCTGGGATAGTCTCTGATCCCAAGCTCACGTGTAAACCCTCAGTTCCTTCTGGGCTGTTGGACTAAAGGCTTCAGTTTTTGCTGGCTGTTGACACAAGGCCTCCCTCAATTACTTGTCATAAGAACGTCTCCAAAGGATAACTTTCAGTAATGCAACTGGCTTCCTCAATTGGCTTGTAATTGAAGAGATGGTGGGTGACAGTGAAAGTGACCACAGGGGAAGCTACAGTTTCTTATACCTCATCTAAGCAGTGGAATACCATTGATGCTGATGTACGTTATTGACCACCTTCTAGTGCATTGGGAGAACACTCCACAAAGGTGTGAATGCAAGGAGACAGGAATCATTGGGTGTCATCTAGAGGCTGGCATCCCCATCTGGTATTTAGAATATCTGGTTGTTTCGTTTTTATAATATTAACTAATTGATGAGAATTTCCTGGATCTGTGAATTCATTAGGTTTGTAACACTTATGTAAAGATAAATTGTTGCTTATTTATAAAGAGGTGTATAATGTGTATAAGAAAAAATATTCTTTTTTTCTTTTACTTACCAGTTTTCAGAAGAATGAGTTCATTATTTAGCATCCTGCAGACACTTGACTTTCTTCAAAATAAGACATAGACTTTGGTGCAGATAGTTCTGGGAAGTGATTACAGGAAACAGAAGAGTATAGGGAGAGAGGGAGAGGAGAGTAGCAGCTGCAGAATTTTTTTTTTTTTTTTAAAAAGGAGGAGGAGGAACATTATTGTTGATCTAATTACAACTGAGGGCAACTAAATGAATCCAGCTAAGGACTATCAGCAGCCATGTGGACTGTACTTCAGAATTGCCCATCAGAAAGACAGAGAGCAGACTCTTTCTCTTTCCCTGCCGCTGCTGAGTCCCACAGAGGCTCAGGTACATTCAAGATTGGCTTTACCCATTTGGTATAAAGCGGCTGGAGGTATGAAGACTGTCCTCATTCATGAAGGCCTTACACATGGAATATGCAAAGCTGCTGGAACCTTAGATAAGAGACAAGCCCAGGGGCTGGGTTGTGGCTCAGTGGTAGAGTGCTTGCCTAGCACGTGCACCACATAAAATAAATGAATAAAATAAAGCTTAAAAAAAAAAAGGAGAGACAAGCCCATCTTTGTGTGCTTGCATCCGACTGTAATGAGTCCATGTGTGTCAAGTTCGAGGAGGCCCTTTGTGCTAAGCACAATATCAGCCTAATTAAGATAGATGACAGCAAGAAACTGGGAGAATAGGTAGGCTTCTGTCAAATTGATTGAAAGGGCAAATCTCTTAAAGTGGTTAACAGTTTTATAGTGCTTAAGGACTATGGCAAAGAATCTCAGGTCAAGGATGTCATCAAAGAGTACTTCAAATGCAAGAAATAAGCAAATAAAAAAATGTGGTTTGTGCACACACATACACACACACAGAAAAGAAGAAAGAAGGCCAGAGACCCCTCTCGCATCGTGTGAGAGTTACATTAACTCCCTTGCACTTTCATGTTGGGTCTGAGCATGAGTTGAGAGATGTTTCAGGGTTTGGAAAAGCTTAGATTCTGAAAAACAGGGAGCGGAACAATAGCAGAAAGCAGGGAAATTTCTGACACTTCCAAACACAGCTGCCCTGAAATCTGAGGGAGAATGTGGTTCTGTCATATTGGGCATAAAAATCACGTTTTAGGGGCTGGGGCTGCGGCTCAGTGGTGCAGTGCTTGCTTAGCATATGTGAAGCACTGGTTCAATTCTCTGCATCACATAAAAAAATAAAGATATTGTGTCCAGCTACAACTACAATATATTTTAAAAAGTATGTTTCAGTAACCTTTTGAAGTGTCAGTATGACCTCAGGAATTTAAATATATTTGATTTATTTTAATCTATTGTAGTGATTGATAATGTTATTGATGCTTAGATTTTCCTACTTTGGCTAGTGAAGGAACATCTTAAAGTTGGATCCTGCATTCTTTTGGCCAGTCAAAGGCCCTGTGGCTTGATATCTTCTTTGCATGACAGGATATTCTAGGTCAAGCAATCCACAAAATATTTGCCAAATGAAAGATGATTCTGTGCTCTCTCATTTGACTGTCTTGCATAGCAGAGGGAAAGGAGGACACAGGGCTTGGAAGTGCTAGTGCACATTGCCTAAGAATTGCTGAGAACACATCTGTGTCCCGGCTTTAATTCCATATAGGAAAAAAAAATTGCTTTTTGTTCAAAAAGACACAGAGCAAACAAATCCCATCATTACGTACAGCTATAATGCACCAATAAAAAAATGTGGAAAGAAAAAAATAATCAGAGCAATTATTCTTAACTGGTTTTGGTTTTTTGAACATTATCTGACCTAATTGGAAATTGCTTTACAGTCTACTTTCTGAATACTCTCATCCATCTCCCCTGCCATGGTCCTAGAATGCTTCCCTTTGCTGAAGTCCTGGCAGTATCAGGTACAAAAGGATTGTATGGTTATTTAGTAAACCTAGAATTTTAGGTAGGCCCCAGTGGGAAGAAGTTACGAAATTATAAGCTCCCTGCTCCCTACAGTCTTTTCAGATAAGAGTGTAATTGCCTTAGACATTAAGTCCAGGACTGTAGAAGACAGGCTTAAAAAAAAAAAAAAAAAAAAGGAACTGTTGCTTCAAGTGGAAGAAAATTAGGGTAATGGCACTCACTTTGGTTTGGTCACAGTTTGGGAGCTTTTGTTATATGGGAGCCACAAGTTTTATTTTTAATGTGCTATTTAAGTCACTTCTCAAATCTTTGCTGCTAGTGTGTTTGTTTCTCTGCTGCTAATGTGTCTAAGGGACCTCCAAAGCCTTGGACATCACCTCAAACCATTTTCTTTAGGAATGGCTGTGATGTATAATGAAGCTAGCCCAAATTCTGGTTAGGAGCCAGTGAGTAACACGATGAAAAGCGACATAGACTTTTATAATTAGATAAAGAGTCGAACAGATGCTGTTGAATTTTGGCTTCACTACTTAGCAGAGTCATCTTGGGAAAGGTTCTTGGTCTCTTTTAGTAGAAGTTATAAAATGTAGATGATGATAATACCTCCTTTTGGCAGCATCTACTTTTTCTACCTTCCCTTTATGTCTATTTTGAGCACTTTTTAATTCTCTTGCCCTCAAATAAAACTCCAGAAGCAAAATAGATTTCTGAATGTATTGTGGGGACATATAGCAGAAATTTTGTTAAGTATACATGGTAGGGTTGGGGGAAAAATCCCTTAGGTTTTTTTTGTTGTTGTTGTTTAAAATTTTGGTGGATTGAACTCAGGCCTTCACATATGCTGGTCAGGCAATCTACCACTCAGTTATGCCCCTAGCCCTAAAACTGTTCATTCTTACCTAGTAGTTTCTTTCTCTAATTCTTTTTACCCCTTTAAATTGTCTAAAATATTTTCTCCATTTTACCAAGCAATTATACTTTGTCCAACTGGCAGAACTCCGATTACTTGGCTTGTCTAGTGTGTGCTGTGTATGTGTAGTTGGGAGGGTTGTTGAGGGAAGAAGGAACACAAAGCATCTTGTCAAATACCTCACAGGCTATATTTAAACTTTTAACATAGTAAACATGTTCCACATAGGATTCTAGAGCATTTTACCTTGTAATGATATTTTAAAACAGTAATGACACTAAAGTCAAACTTCATCATGTTGTAAATTTCTTAGGGCCATAAATTATGTGACTTCATATTTAGTTGTCTTGAATTTTATATTTTATATTCATATAAAATAACAAGTACTTATAACTACTTGTTATTTTATATGAATGAAAATACTTATTTATTAGTATACCTTTTAGGTAATCTGTCCTGGTAATTGGAAAACTAGAAAATAATATTCTACCATCAGTTTACAGTGTATTGGGGAATAAACATATAAAGAAATAAACGCATGTGATGGAGTACATGTTAAATTAAAATTGTGTTTAGAATATAAAGAACTTGGTCTGAGAAGGGTTCATAGTTGGCCTTAGCGTCTGAAATGTGAGATATTGATAATTAAAGGTGGGGAGGTAGAAAGAATTGTTGGTTTTGAAAACTACAAATTACTCTCATTTGTTATTTTAGTATCCATATATTCCTGCACACATTACAAAACCTAAGGAACATAAGAAGTTGTTTCTGGTTCAACTTCAAGAGAAAGGTAAGTTTTTTTTGGTGGGGGGGTGGGGGTAATAGGGATTAAACTCTGGTACTTGACCACTGAGCCATATCCCCAGCCCTATATTTAGAGACAGGCTCTCACTGAGTTGCTTGTGCCTTGCTTTTGCTGAGGCTGGCTTTGAGCTCATGATTCTTGTGTCTCAGCCTCCCAGGTCACTGGGATTACAGTTGTGCACCACAGTTATTTTGGTTTTTGAAGGTAGATCTAAACACTTGTAGAATGTTTTCAAGGATATTTCTATTTGTGTTTTTTCCAGGTTACTAAGAGTTTTTTTGTTTATTTTTAATTGTAAAACCAAAAACGTGGCATGTTCATGCAGAATTACTTTAGTTTCTCTTAGTTGTGCCAGTCATGGTATTGAGGGAAAAGTAAATTTAGAACCTAACATACCAGATTATAGTAGTATTTTTCATTTTTTGCCAGAGGTAGGAGGGAGTCTAGGGATTTAACCCAGGGACAATTTACTACTGAGCCACATCCTCACCCCCTCCCCCCTTGTTTTTTTAATCTTTAGTTGTAGATAGACGTAGTACCTTTTTATTTGTTTATTTTTATGTGGTGCCGGGGATCAAACTCCACCACGGAGCCACAATCCCAGCCCATCCTTAGCCCTTTTTATTTTTGATTTTGGGATGTGGTCTCACTAAGTTGCTTAGGGCCTTGCTGAATTGCTGAACTGGCCTTGAACTTGCTATCTCAGCCACCTGAGCCTCTGGGATTATAGGCAAGCATCACTATGCCTTGCAGATGATGGTATTTTAATACTTTTTCAGCTCTTGGTATTGGTTTTCATATTGTGAAAAACTAGTGAAACCTTAAAGAGAGTCTTGGCCTGTTATGTGATTTAACAAGAAATGATTCCATTTTTTACAATGGTTTTATAATGGGATTCAAAATGAATTATAACCCCAAGGCTATTTTCTCCTTTCTCCTGGAGCAGTACTTATAATCAAGTTGTACATGTTGTTAATACCTTGGATCTCTTAAGAGAATCGGTTAGTTTCAAATGTGTGACTGATCTCTAGCATAGAAGACACAACCAAAATATATTGATGAGAATTATCTTTTTTCTTAGACGTGTTTTTCAGATTTAAAATTGTGTATTAATTTGAAATAAAATAGAATCAGTGACTATATGAGAAGTTACAGAAAACGAATCCTGTTTTGTTTATTTTAGCATTGTTTGCAGTCCCTAAAAATTACAAGCTGGTAGCTGCACCACTGTTTGAATTGTATGACAATGCACCAGGATATGGACCCATCATTTCTAGTCTCCCTCAGCTGTTGAGCAGGTATGGAAAGTTGCACATTTTCTCATCCATTTAAATTGTCGAATTTAAAATATTCAGAGCCACTTGAGAAGGGGCAGTTCACAAAATCTGGTATTTAAGGAAACTAAAACTGTAGGTTGACTCTTGGGGTCAAGTGTAAACCAATTGGCATGATGTTCTGACATTTATGTAACTGCTTCCTGAGATCTGATATTCTCTATAGTTAAGCTTGAGTTCTTCATTCAAAAAGGTAGTGGTGAAATAGTCAACAGTGTATAAGGGAGTCTATGTAAAACTGTGGAAATTGAATCTCTTGGTGTAATATATTCTCTTTCCTTTTTGGAATTTACTATATTTGGCTTAAATTAGGGCATATGAGATTAATTTCCAAATTTTTACATGAAGTTTAAATTTTTAGGCAGATAAATTGATGAGAAATGGATTTTTTAAAAGTTGTATTGGTTAAAGTTTTTAGAACTAACCACAGATAAGAATTGTATAATACCATGGTGATTATGGATGTAGAGTCTATGTCAGTGTTTATATTTGAATTATACTTTCAGTAGTGATAATGTGACCTTGGACAAACTTTTATACCCATTTGTGTGTTTCTTCATCTGTATATGAGAAAAAAGTGGAACAACACGTAAAATGTTTAGAACAGTGCTAGGTTCCAGGTAAGTACTAAATAAATGCTAGTTTAAAAACTACTTCAGTAGTGATTTTAGCCCTGTATGAAAGCTTGTTAAATATGAAATCAGCCTTCTTAGTCACTAATCAAACTTGGTCTTTTGTTCTTCCACTTTGGTCTCTTGATGAGTTATAAGTTGAAGTATGGTATATGAAAAAAAAAATTGATGGGCGTGGTGGTGCACAGTGGTTTGGGAAGTTGAGACAGGAGGATCGCGAGTTCAAAGCCAATCTCAGCAAAAATCGAGCCGCTAAACAACTCAGTGAGACCCTGTCTCTAAATAAAGTACAAAAAATAGGGCTTGGGATGGGGCTCTATGGTTGAATACCCCTGAGTTCAATCCCCAGTACTCAAAAATGAAAAGAAAAAAAAAAAAAAAGTGTTCATTTAAACTCCTACCTGTCGGGTATAGAACTGTGCTGAGTGATCAGAATACAAGGACATGTAAAAACTTTTCCTGCCTTCAAGGAACTTGATAATTGACAATTAATCAAATATATAGTCTTTAATTTTTTTTTCAATATAAGTATCCAGCAACACTTATCTAATGTAGAAGGTAATGATTGGTGAGATACAAAATGGTAATCATGTCAAGGGAGGGTAGAAACATCCTGATTGGTTCCCTTATCATCTACAGTGGAAACTATGTAACAAATACTGTTTTTAATCAAGGTATTGTTCTTTTTAAAATTCAGGTTCAATTTTATATACAACTGAATACCTGCAGCAGAGGAGAAGTAAAAGAAGCCGTCTCTGTGAGCACAGCTATACACAGTGTAGAAGAATAAACGTCTTAGTAAAGTTTTTTTGGTTTTTATCCCTTTCCCAATCCCTAAATTGCTGCCTACTTTCTATTGTTTGAATAGTAAAGTTAATATGAGGAACTAGAGAGTGGTGTAAACAAATATGATAATGTTTATTTACTTTTGGTTCTACTCATAATTTTTTGTACAACATTAAAGAAAGCAAACTTCTTTCTATTTGTATTCTTTTTTTAATTTCTCATTAAACTTTGAAAAGCTCAAAAGTTGAGGATTGTTCTTTCCCTCCTTTAGGCTGGTGAATGTTAAAACAGTGGCAGTTTAGGTTAGTTGAGTTTGTGGGACCCTTGCTTCAGTACCATTTTGGGGCACATAATCCAAACCCATTACTGATATTTGTGATGAGGATCTTTCATTACTTTTGGGAGCTAATTTGTCTGATTGAGTCCAAGGTGCAATTCCTGTACCACACTCTTGTGAATTCTCTTGCTGAGAACTCCCGGGATATTAACTTACCAGTATGTTTTACAGCCATCTAGGCCTTAGTAACAACAGATATTAAACATATGGGAAATCATTAAAATATGCTGGGTTAGCAAAGTCATGGGAATTGGTACAAAAAAGAGACCCTTCTAGATAGAGCTCATGTAGTGTTGTTTTTTTTATACAGTGGGGTTAATAATTATTTGTGGTATTATGAAATTGTTTTTTAATTATCCTTAGAGCCATGGTAATACTATTAGGTTATAAAGTCTCAGCTTGCAGAGTTATCTCAACTAACTTGAGTTTATATCCATAGAGACGGAAACCTTGTTTTAGCAAGTGACAAAAGCCTTTAAAAATTTTTTTGGAATAATCAAAACCAACTGAACTCTGGGTGCAGGGTAGAAGACAGATTTTGTCAGCATAAGAGAAAAGTACCAAATTTTTAAAAACTTATATGAACACCATCCAGTTAGGTTCAATGGGACTCTGCTGGTTGCACCATTAATTTATGGTCAAAAGTATATTGTTTTTGTGTCATTATAGACTTGTTGACTATAGGATTAATGTGAAAGAAATCTTGCGAGGTATAGCTTGCAAGTTTGGTAAGTTTTTGATAGGTAGAGATGAACTTTCGATTAGTTCATATATTTTTATGGTACTGATCACAGGGTTGGTATTCTGAATATGGAGTGGTCAAAGATACATCATGCTCTTCCCTATTCAGACCTGATCGGCCCAAGAGTGGCTGAGGAATTGTAAACATTCACATTTATTTAGTTGGAGTCATGTCAGATCTTCACACGGTTGTGAAGTAGTGACTGTACCTGTGCTCATTCTTTGTAATAGGTGAGTACCAATCTTCCTGACCAAAAGTGAAGAGTTTTGTCCTTTGAAAAAGTCACTAGTCCTTTAAATAGTCCTCTTCCCTCAAGGGCTAACAGTCTTGTCCCTCTGATTTACATTAGCATATTTCTAATGTTTAGTTTTACTGGTTAGAGTCTTTAGTTGATCCTTCAGGTTGGGGAATATAGAGATGCAGATGGGTTGATCCAGTTCACTTCTCATGACTGCTTTGGCATCTAAGTGAAAAGATAACATTTCAGATGTGAGCTCTTGCAATTCTGGGAGGGTGGTGATTTAAACATGCTGTCTAAAGAGTGTTTGAGTTGAAGTCATCTGATTCAAGGCCAGTTATTGCCCTTTGTAACTCACACTTTGACCTAGAAAATCTTGGTCACTTGTACAAGTTCTACGGTCAGTCATCTATATACCAGAACCTAGTGAGCAAAACCTTTAAGTTGGCTGGGTTACTGATCTTGGGATGTAAGAGATCTGGTTTTGAATGTAAAATTCATATTGCACAAACACCAACTAAAACTTGGATCCCAATATTCTAAGTTTCATAGTGGATATAGAACCTGAGGGTTAAAATTTGGTTTGTTTCTTTTAAGCCTTAAAAGAGAATGTGGGCACTGATTAATGTTAAAATTGTCTAATTCATAATTTCTTACCATACTCCTTCAGGGACTGTTTTAAAATTTGCATTCCAATGATCTTCATGCTAAATATTGGATAGTTTTTAACCCTTGATTAACAGGCATATTTTTCAGTACTTACTGTGTCCCAGGTTGTCTACAAATGAAAGCCCACTTTTGCAATTTATAACCAGGATTTATGCTATCTTATTTTCCATGAGTAATCCAAGTAGTACATATTCTGTTTAAAACAGTATACTAAGTGGCACTACAAAATGTTTATAAAAAAGTAGGGGGAGGAACTTTTTAGATCAGTTTTAGTTCTTGTTTGAAGTCATATTCAGTATTGACATCCCTTTAGAGGAAAATGAGATTTTTAATGCTATTTTAAGCATTTTAATTTTTTTCCTCCTTTTTAAAAAAAGTAGGCAATACTTAAAATGGTATAGTTCTGTACATAATTTGTACTGTAACATTTCAAAGTTTTTGAATAATCAGCATTCAGTTATTTTTGGAATTTAAAGGTCCCATTAAATTAGCATTAATTGTATTTGGATAAAATGTAATAACGAAATAGTAGGTCTGTTTTCTTACAAAAGAGGTGGAGGACGACCTTCACATTCATCAGGCCAGCAACTGTCAGCTTACAGTTTCCTTTCTTAGATAATCTGACACTTAGGTCCTCAGCTATTACTACTTGCTCAGTCACCTGAGATGAAATGCTTGGAGTTGCTTTTCCATATTTTAGTTCCTCAAATGTAATGTTTTTACTATTATGTTTGGAACAATGTGTGCTGATCGCTAAGGCTGTTGCAGAGAATTTGCAGCTTTAGATGTTGCCTTGCCAAAGAAGGCTTAGTGGGTTTTCTCTGTAATACAAGTCAGCTTCTGTAATATAAGACTTGATGTTCCTATACTTATTCCACGTGTTTTTACATCACTTATTGTATGGGTTAAACTCATTTCAAGGGATTTGCTTTTGTTATTTAAATGTGTAATGAGAGCCTAGGATTCCCAATGAATCTGGAGGCTGAAGCAGGAGGACTAAAAGTTCAAGGCCAACCTCAGCAACTTAGCAAGACCCTGTTGCAAAATATAAAATTTAAAAGGCTGGAGATATAGCTCAGTGGTAAAACACCCCTGGATTCAATCCTCAGTACCTGCTTCACCCCAAGAAAATAAACGTAATATGAGAAATAATAAATAATACTGTTATTTGACTTGAGCAATGCTTCACCCGCTCCCTGATTTTTCTGTGCTGGGGATCTAACCCAGGGCCTTGCCCATGCTTAGCAAGTGCTCTATCACTGAGCTACATCCTGGCCCTAAATTTCTATTGTTCTTTTTGTTTTGCCATGTTGGGGATTGAACCCAGGACCAATTAGTCTACCACTGAGCTATGTTACCATCCCCATAAAATGCATTTTAATATTAGTTCATAAGTATCAAACCTGTTTTGTGGGAAAAAAACACTAAGACCTATAAGTCTAAATTAAGCCAAGTTAGGTGTATTTTTTAATCCCAGGAATTGTTAAGAATAAAGTTGGGAAGGTATGTTGATTAACAGCCAAGTGCAGACAAACACATCTAACCTCAGTGACTTGGGAGGCTGAGGCAGGACGATTGCAGCTTTGAGGCCAGCTTCAGCAATTTAGTGAGGCCCTAAGCCATTTAGTGAGACCCTGTTTTGAAATTAAATAAAAAATGCTGGGGAATGTAGCTCAGTGGCAAAGCATCCTTGGGTTCAATCCCCAGTACCCGCCCCCCAAATATGTTGGTTATGCTGTTCTATTGAAGGAAAAATCAATGTTTAAAAACTGAAACTTTTGGCTGGGGGTGGAGCTCAGTGGTAGGGCACTTGCCCAGCATGCATGAGAGGCCCAGAGTTCAATCCCCAGCACCACAAAACAAGAACTTTTGATTACTGTATTCACATCATGGTATACAAGTACCATTTACAGTTTGGCTTTGAGAATTTTTCTGATATTGTTTATAGGAAATGTATAAAAGAAATGGTTTGAAGTTTTGGTTATATTTTTATATTTGTAAAGCAAGAGTTTGATTAAAATGGTCACTGTTCTTTTTTATTTCATTGTCATTTCAATAAAAATATTTAAAACAGAATTACTGACTGGGATAGTCCTATGTGCGCCAGTAGAAGTCTCACACTGTTTTTTTCCAGTATTATTGGCTGCGGGTTGTTGGTAAGAGACAGCTGGCCCATGTTGAGAGCCTGTTGGCCTAGGCCATTGATGCTGCCCCTCCTTTGGCTCCCCATTGTGTATGAGCGAGTTTTTAGCCAGTTTGGTTTCCTGCAGTTGAAGGGGGCACTGGATTTGGAGCCTGTAGACTGATTTGGAAGTTGTAACTGTTAAGTGATAAACTGCATCTTGTTCGTATTATTGGGGACTCACTTTGTTCATGGGCAGAGAGTTGACTCCTTTTACCCCTCCAATTTGCACAGAAGTTGTGTGACACATCATGCCTGCTGGTTTACGTAATAATTTTTTTTTTTCCTGATTTGAACAACTTAGGTAGAAGTTAAAACATGAGCAATGGGTCAGGAATTTAAGAAGACACTTAGTACAGACTGGGGGTGTAGCTCAGTGGTAGAGTATACCTGCCCTGAGCTCAATCTCCACCACCTCCAAAAAAGAAAATAGTACAGAGCAAGTCAGTTGATCAACAGCCCTGCCTCAGTAGCGCCCCAAGATCTGACAAGATAGCTATTTCCGTACACTTGCCTAATCTCAGTCATATAAGCTATACCTCTTAAAACAGGAGGAAGATAGATAAATTCAGGGGAAAAACAGAATATGTTTGCTTAAAAGGGTATAATTATCAAAACATCTTCAGCAAGACCCTACACAAAAACCAGACCAGAGATTCCCAGACCTAGGAAAGCAAAGATGAATAAGAACAGAGTCCAAACATGAATTCTGTCAAACCAATTCCAACTGGGTCCAGTCGGCCAGGCCAGCATGACCAAGGGCTGCCCTTAGGTTGTTAGCTAATGCAGTCCAGCAGTCCGGAGCCCAGAGGTGATACTTAGGTGGGATTTAACCATCTCCCTCCTACCCCCAATAAAAGCTGGACACAAGGGAGTTGTTGCTCTCTTCTTTGAGGGTGTTCCCCCACTTTTTTCTCCTGTAATAAACTTTGCTATACTTTACTAAGTCTCGAATCTGCTGGAAATCCTCCCTTGTGAAGATACAAGCTGAGAACACAATGCAATCTGTAAGATCTTATCTCAGGTTCTTTCAGATCCCTCTGCTCTGCTCTAAGCTCCATCCCCAGCTTGCTTTTTTTTTTTTAAAAAGATAGGCTCTTGCTAAACTGCTGAGGCTGAGAATTTGTAATCCTCCTGCCTCAGCCTCCCAAGTAGCTGGGATTACAGGCCTGCACCACCATGCATGGCTTCCCTATAAATTTAGGTCTGTTTAGCAGTGTAACACATTGGTTCAGCTCGGGAGACTATTCCATAGGTAAGACTACTGGATTAGAGTGAAAGTTAGCTCCTTGGATTTTGAGAATCTTTAGGCAACAAAGCTACTCAGGCTTTCTCATAGGATGGTGAAAATCAAACGAGGTCATGCATATGAAAGGACTCCAGATATATTAAAATATGGAAATAGCAAATAATTGTCTAGATGTGACTCTTACACTGCATAAATTACTTTATTTGAAATGACACATTTATTTCCTTTAAGTCAAACCAAACCAGAATCACCGGGCTGGGGTTGTGGCTCAGTGGTAGAGTCCTTGCCTAGCACACGTGAGGCACTGGGTTCAATCCCCAGCACCACAATAAAAATAAAATAAGTAAACCAGAGTCCCATGTCACAAAGATGCTAGGAAATTCCGTCTTATCACTCACTGGGGTGAAGGGCCTCCTGTAAAGTCTCAAATCTAGAAGGCATAAATGGTACTGTGAAATGAGGGTGAGGGAAGCCTTAGCTCTCATCATGGCTCCCTTAGGATTTCTTTTCCAAGCAGGACCATTCTCTTAAATTCTGGTGCTGTTGCCTCTACGCTACGGTGATTCGGGTATTCCCTCCTATGTCTGTGTTCCAACCTTTCTGGGCACACAAAGCATTCATCCCTTCTGTGTCCTGTCCCCTCCCCAGTCCTCTCGTGGAGTAGTAGTACCATTTCTTAATAGCAATTAAGAAATCCTGTGCTCTACGGTACCCACATGAGGTCCCAGCTACTCAGGAGGCTGAGACAGGATGATTGCTTGAGCCCAGGGAGTTGCAGGCCAGCCTGGCCAACAGACCTACCCCTTGAAAAAATAAAAATAAAAATCCTTGGGACAAGGATGTACAAAGTAACTTCTTGGATTCGGAGGTGGAAAATGTTAAAAGAAAAATTCCTAATTATTCTAGTAAGATGTCCAGTCATAAAGTTTTAAATTATTTAAAAATGCAAGTGAAAAATAACCTTACATAGTCGTGTTAATTTTACCTGTTCCACATGTTGGGTTTTCAGAAAACTCAAGCTTCTAAAAGTTGGGAGTGAGGATTAATAAGGACAGATCTATTAGCAGGAGCCCCTCTTATGATGACAGGACAAGGATGGTGTGTATTGTAACTAATTGAATATGGACTGCAAATTAGTGTGGTTTAAAAAGTGTGTCAAATCAAGTCATTTAGTATGGTGACTCCTCTTTTGACCTGTAAAGTAGAATACTTCCCTGGAAAATTACCATATTTGTTCCCTCACCCCCCAAAATGAAGCCTTATTTTATTTTATCAATAAAGTTTACAGTTCCTTATTTTAATCAAATGACGCTTGGCAAAGAACCAAAGGGAATTTAAGTCTAACATTCATAAAGACTTTTTAAAAAATGCATGTGAACACTGCTTTTCAGTAAAACCAAACTTGTTTCATTGAAAACCGTATTTAATGTTTCTGAAAATTCCAAAGTGGTAATTAAACCTCCAAAGCACTTTTTTGTTTTGTAATTAATAGACTTTTAGAATTGGAATACAGGCATGAAAAATGATTTTAAAGTAATTTTCATCTTTCTCTTTAAAAAGTTTGGAAAATTCAACAACTGGTCTGGTCTAGGCACCACTATTACAGGTCTTGGGGTACAATGAGGAGGAATAAGACCCTTGAGATAACATTTTTTTTAGGTAGTTTAGTAAGTGCTTCGAGGTATAATGCACATTAAAATGCAACTCGCTGTTTAAAGCGAACAATTCAATGTTTTTTTTTTTGTGTGTGTGTGTGTATTCAGAGTTTTGCAACCATTTCAATTTTAGAAATTTTATCACTTCAATAAGAACATAGTACCTTTCAGCTATCACTCTAGTTCTCTCATCCTCCCATCCCTAAGCAACCATAGATCTACTGCCTGTTCTGGACATTTCATTTCAATGGAATTACATAATTTTTAAATTTTGGCTTCTTTGATTTAGGCAGTTTTCAAGGTTCATCAATATTGTATCATATATTAATACTTCATTTTCATGGCCGAATAATATTCCACTGGATAAATTACCCACTCATAACTTGATGCACATTAGGGTTATCAAGGTTTGTGTCCAAGTTTTGTGTGGCTCCATATTGTCATTTCCCTCTGGTATATATCTAGGAGTGTAACTGCTAGGTCAAATGGTCACTCACGTTTACCTCTGACAGATAATTTTGTACCATTTTACCCTCCTTGCAGTGTATGAGGTAACACATTTATATGTCCTGCTAAACTAGCGGACAGAACTTCATACTGTTGGTTAATGCTCTTTTTGGCGGGGGTGGGGGGTGTCCAGGCCTCTGTTAATTTCCCCAGCACCACGTCCCCTCTGGGACACCAGGGAAGTTGCTAGGACTACAGGGGTCCCCAGGAGTAAACTGATTTTGGGGGGTTAGAGGAAACCCAGGGGCCCGAAGCCTGGTCCCCGGGCCCTGCGGCCTGGCCACGGAGCCGGCCCGGAGCCGCCCGTCAGCGCCAGCGGGGCCGAGTCACCCTTGGGTTCGGGCCGGAGCGGGCGCCGCCGCGTCGGCGGGCCCAGCTGCGCGGGTGTCGCGGAGGATGCTGCTGGGTGTTGGCCCCCGAGTCTCGGGGCCCTGGCTTGCTCCCGCCTGGCGGCCGCGCGACCGCTGGAGGCGGGGAACGAAGGCCGCGCCCCCGCGCCTGTCCCGCCCGCGCCCCACTGGGGGCGGCGGCCCGCCCCGAGCCCGCCGAGGCTCTTCCGCGCCGGCAGGGGCAGCAGCGGGAGCGGCACGGGGCGGAGCGGCGCGAGCAACCAGGAGCGGCCCGGCCCGGCGGCGGCGGCAGCGGTAGCGGCAGCGGCAGCGACAGCGACGCCAGAGCCCGTGGGCGCCGTTCGCGAGGCCGCCGCAGGCGCCTGGCCGCAGCGCGGGGAGGCCTGGGGGCTGGAGGCCGCCGCCGCCGCCATGCCGCTGCTCTTCCTCGAGCGCTTCCCGTGGCCCAGCCTCCGCACCTACACGGGCCTCAGCGGCCTGGCCCTGCTCGGCACCATCGTCAGCGCCTACCGCGCCCTCAGCCAGCCCGAGGCCGGGCCCGGCGAGCCGGAGCCGCTAACGGCCCCGCTGCAGCCCGAGGCGCCCGTGCCCGCCCGGCCCGGCGCGGGGGGACCCCGGGCCCGCGACGTGGCCCAGTACCTGCTCTCGGACAGCCTCTTCGTCTGGGTGAGCGAGGCTGCCGGGGCGGGCGGGGGCGGGGCGGGGGCCGCCATATCACCCATTATCCGTGGGGGCGTGGCTGGCTGGGGGTCCCCTCCCCCCGGGACCCCCGAGCGCGAGTCCGCGGGGCGCGGCCCCTCCGCGGCGGCCGTGAGGTGAGGCGCGGCGCCCTCGGGGCTCGCGAGGGGGCGGCGGGGCGTGGGGCTGGGACGAGGTCGCGGGGGCGCGCCGCGGGGCCGGGCCGGGGAGCGAGCCGGGTTTCCGGGCGGCGGCGAGCGGGGCCGAGGGCAGGTGGGCCCGGGAGCGTGGGCCACCCAGGGCCCGGGCGGGCTGCAGGGGGCCGGAGCGCTCGGGGTGCTGTTGGCGGGTTCCGGGGGAGCGGCGAGGGCCGGGAGAGGAGGGTCCAGACGTTGGTGCTGAGCGTTCGGGGCAGTCGGGTTCCGAGACACGAGCGTCCCACAACTTTTTCGTTTATTCACTTGTTCTTGCCGTTCAGTATCGGATTGTCCTCTGGGGGCGACCTGTGCCTCTTCTCCTGCGGCTCCTGCCTGCTGATCAGGACGCTTCCGTGGATGTCGGGGGCAGCAGGACGCTGACAGTGGAGGGCAGCCCCTGGGTCAATCGGGGCCCTCCTGCTAGCCGTCCGTTGTGTCACCAGCTTTCCAGTGTGCCCGTGTGACCGAACGGCACGCACGTGGCATTCAGGCTGGCTGGGTTTATTAGAGCAGAGCCTCACAGGTGGGCAGATCCGTAGTATTTGGGCCCAAGACTTGCTCTCACCTTGCACCTGATCCATCACCCCCGCAGTGATTAGAAAAGTTGCTCCAGGATTTAAAGCCTGTCACTTGAATATCCTGTGGGGCTTGGATCTTGCCTCCCCCTCCTCCTGCAAGTTCTCACTTGGGATTGAGAGTAGGCTGTAAATGGCGGAGAGATTAATATTCCATGTTTATAGAATGATATGCAACTCTGTGTTGTAATTATTCCCACTGTGCTTCATCAGGAAGCAGCGGGATTTACCAACTCCGTGGGCTGTGGATGAAGTCCCCGAGCCCTTCAGAGAGAGCCAGGCAGTGAGGGGTGAAGTTCCTGTTTCTTTACTCCTGTGCAAAGCTGAACCTCACCAGTTCCAAAGACCCCAGAAGAGAGAGAACTTAACATTTCTTTAATTTCAAATCTATTTTTGCTTTTGAGTTACCTGTTGAACAACTTAAAGTGATGAGAAGAGTACTTTTGCCACATTGGAGATTATAATATATTCTTTAAGTCTAGGATACAAAAAAGCTTTTGAAAAGGAACCACTGTTGTATTTATATAACTACTAGCATTAATGATTTTTTCCCCTAGAAGTTTCTTTTTTCAAAATCCATGTTGAAATCCAAGGTTGATACCTCTTCATAATACATTATCAGAATCCTGTTGATTTTTCCTGTGAAAATTGTGATTTTTAAGAAACTTTCCTTTTCTTTCCAGAAATCTTGCCTAATGGAAGTTTATAATTTCTTCCTGTCAATATTTTTGTTTCTCAGTTGGGCTTTCCACTGTTTTTCTTCCATTTTTCCTCTGGGATTTTTCACATGTTCGTTTGGGCCTTCCTTAGCTTTTGACTCTCCATGTGTACACTGTGAGTTTTCTTCATCACCCAATGATGTGCATGCTTTGGCAGCAGAGTAGAAGTCACTGTCTTAAAAATCTTCCCTAATGTCCAGACAGGTAATATTATTGAGTGAATATATGTTGGGGTCTCAAAATAGGTGTTCCTTGAACCCTGCTCATAGGCCTTTAGATAAATTTTTTTCAAAAACATGGCCTGCCAAGGCCAAGCAAGACAGAATAAAAGCTGGTCCTTCTGCCAGTTTGCAAATCCTTCTAGTCATATTGGAATCTCTAAAATTCATCTTTGTAGAGCACAGTTTAGGATGATAGCATCTCAGGAGTTTTTTTAAATTAAGGGAGAGAAAACAGCATGTGATATGGGTAGGGCCTGGCATCTGCACAGTGGCCCCGAAATTGCCCTGGTAGATTAAAAATTCACTGGATCTTTGATTTAAGAGGGATGTTGAGAGAGTGAAGAGGGGACCTACTTGTAATAACAAGTGGAGGAAGTGGCCCAACTGTGTAAGAAAGGAGGCAGGCAGCCCTTTGGAAGGTTGGTTCACAATTGTGGTGCTCAGGCTAACCAGAGCCACCCAGTTTTGGTTGTTACTTATCTCTGTTTCCTAAAGTGGGAAACATAATAAGAAATTGCAGAACTGATCATATTAGTTGAATGAGTTCTAAATTTTTTAAAAAATAGATAATCAGGGCTGGGGTTGTGGCTCAGCAGTAGAGCACTCGCTTAGCACGTGCAAGGCCTTGGGTTCAGTCCTCAGCACCACATAAAAATAAATAAAGTATTGTGTCCAACTACAACTAAAAATATTTAAAAAGTAATTTAAAAAAATTAAAAATAGATAATCAGTTTTATGGTCTGACAGTGAAAGGTACAAAAGTGATAGTGAAAAGCAAATCTCCCTCTCCCTCTACCACCTGCCTCCCACTGACAGGTTCTTGTTACTGAGTTCTTGTAATTAGTGCTGGTGTTAAATTGTAGACTAAGAAATACCAAAACGCTCCAAGTCCTTGGCAGTTCACCTCTACATGTTATATATACACATATGTGTACATACTCTTTTTTACACAGAGTGTGGCAGTTAACATTTCCCCATCTTGCTTTTTTTCAGTGATCTGGAAGTTATCTTGAATTTTTGTTATATTGAAATTATCTTGAAGTAACCTTGATATTTGCTATTTTGAAGATTCCATATAATGCAAGTAATAAAGATAGAGCTGCTGGGTTGGTTTTACTGGCTGAGTTTGGATACATGGAATGCATGTTCTACAGTTTATTCAACTAAATTTTCCATGATGGAAATTTGTTTCCCATTTTTCTTCATAGAAAGTGACCCATCAGAGATTAAGTCTGGATTCTGCCCACAAGAAAAATTAGTTACCTGATTATAGAGAGGATAAAACGATTAGGTTTTTTTTTTTAAAGATTTGATCTTTATTATATGCGGTGCTGAGAGTCACACTGTATGCTTCACACATGCCAGGCAAGCGCTCAACCACTGAGCTAGGACCCCAGCCCTGATTAGCTTTTTTCTGTTGTCTAAGTGAATAAAATGGTTTTTCACATCAGTTTTGCTGGAAGGGAGCCTCAATTTGATTATCAGGGCCAGAGCGATTGTTCCACAGCAATTTATTATTATTGTTATCGTGATGCCGATGCCGAGGATCAGACCCAGGAAGTTCTGTGGATTTAGATCTGGGCTAAAGTGTTGATTCTGTAGGTATTATGGATACTTACATGAATCTGATTTGGGATTTGCTTTTAAATGAGAAATGCTACAATTAATGTTTCATTTAATATTTTCAATTCTTCGAGGCTTTGTCAGCTGAGGCTAAGTTAATATATTCTTATTGGAACAACATAGTTGTGAGATGAAGACATTTTTCTTTAAATAGTTATTAATAATCATTAATCTGTTCTGAAACCCTTTGTTCATAATCTTTTTTTAATACTTTAATTTGTTTATTATTATTATTTTTTATGTGATGCTGGGGGTTGAACCCAGTGCCTTACACTTGCTAGGCAAGCACTCTAACCACTGAGCCACAACCCCAGCCCCCCCTTTTTATTGTTTTTTTGGCACTGCTGGGGATCGAACCCAGGGCTTGGTGTATGCGAGGCAAGCACTCTACCAACTGAGCTATATATCCAGCCCTCCCATAATCTTAAAAACAATTTTTAGTTGCTTCCAATTCTTTGTGACTTTGCTTTTCATATAAAGATTACAGAAAATTGACACTTTTTAGGTAGATTTTCTTCTCTGTATCCATATACTTTCTGAAGCCTCTTTTTCCTTCTTAGCCAGCTAATTTTCAAATCTTCCATTTAAATAAATATACGAAGTAGTTATCTATGAGTGATGGGATTATGAAAAGACTTTTACCATAACATTTATTTAAAGCTTACGTAGTAGATAATGCTTTATTTTCTGTTTTGGAATCCAAGATATGCAAGGATGCTGTTTTGGATAGAGGAATAACTGAGCAATCCTAAATTTGATTTGTCTTTCACTACTCTCCTAGCAGCTGCCTGGGCTCCTGGAGAGATCTTGCCATGTTTTCTATGTCCTGGAGATTCTCAAAGCTCTTTGAGTTCAGGGCCCAGATCTCCCTCATTTTTCTAATCTCTGCCTTGAGCAAGTACTGAATGTGTTACATTAAACAAACAAACAAAACCCTAACAAACTCATCCATCTACATGCAAATCTGGAAGAATTTTTAAAAGTTGTGTTGTGATTAAGCTGGGGAATGTTTGGTTGATTAGAAATAATGTGCTTAGCTGCGGCATGTAGATGAGGGTTGTGATTTTGTGTTATGACATTTCTGCTAATTAACACAGCTGAGGCTCTGATTGACTGGCAGAGCACAATGAAGACAAGCCTTTTATAACCTCTATTTCATCACCTTGAAAGTCAGCTTTGTCAGTTATCTGGAACATTTTGAATGGGGCTGTTAGCACAGGAAGTCACAAATAAGGGATAAGGGATGTTTTTGTTAATTAGTTTAGGCCTTTTTTCCTGGTTATTTGAAGAATTTAAGTACCAAAAGTTTCTTTTTTTCAGCAGAACTATTTTTAATTCTTTAAAAATGTATTACATATCTCCTGCCCCTATTAGGCAGCAGAATAGTGCTAAACATAATTTAAATCTTTTTGTAATGAGTCAGGATTGCCATTATGTGTTCTACCAAAGGGGTGGATGATGTGAGGTACTAAGGGAGGCCCAGAGAGATGTCATAGAGATTGCTTTCTTAAATAGCTCTCTTTCATCTCTCCTCTTCCCCCCCCACCCCCTTTTTTCAACATTTGCTTTTAAAAGGAGAGGAAAGAATGACATGGACAGAGGAATATGGCCACCTACCATGGATCAAAGGTTGAAGCACAGAGTTGGTACACCTATTTATTTGCTCTCAATAAAAATCATCTTTATGTGCTTTTTCAAGGCCCTCTTGGCATTTTAGGGTCATTTTGGGTTTTCAAAATCATTTGAGCATCAGTAATGTGATATGCCATCCTGACCTCTTTTTTAAAAAAATATTCATTTTTTAGTTGTAGTTGGATATAATATCTTTATTTATTTTTATGTGGTGCTGAGGATCAAACCCAGGGCCTCGCCCATGCTAGGTCAGTGCTCTATTGCTGAGCCACAACCCCAGCACCCCCACCGTGACCTCTTATTCAAGGTCAGCACACTCTCCATTTTTGTCAGCCTTAAGATTGTTGGTCTGTCCCTTCATTATTTTAAGAAAATTTTCTGAGTGTAGAAGGTGGCCTCTGTTCTGCATTCGTATCAGAGCAGCCTTTCATTGTTCAGCCCCTCTCACCAGTTTTCTTCTTTCTGTTTTCCCCACCCAACTCTCCTTTGCTACTCCAGAACCTTTGCTTCAAAGCCAACACCAAGCATGGAAAACATCCATATTTTGGTTGATAGGCTCCCCCAGAGTGTGTGTGTGTGGGGGGGGTGTGTAGTATGAATATTTTGATTATCAATTATCTGATCTTGTGACTTCTTTGTGACCATAAACCTTCCTGCCCACGCCTCGTGTTTATTTGGCAGGGCAGGCTATTTGGGTGCTGGGTTTACTGATCATGTGATAACTTCAGTTTCTAGAGCAGTTTTCTTAAAGCTATCAAAATCTTAATGTAGGAAATGATGTACCTGCAGTTCACAAGGTAGGTACAACATTCTTGGAAGCTAGTTAAAACTGAAAGGAAGGTGGCCTGCTGCAGGTTGCACACTGGGACAAGGAACTGTGAATTAACTGCCACTCCTCCACTCTGCTCATCTCTGCTCCCGCTGCCCATGAAAATGCCCCTTCAAATATTATTGACCTTGCGCCAGTGGAAAACTGGAAAGGATGGCTGAATTCCTAACATGAAAATTTTAGAGCTGCTTTTATTTTGCAACAGGAGGAACTAAACTTCTTCTTCTTCTTTTTTTTTTTTTTTTTAAAGAGAGAGAGAAATAATTTTTTTTAATATTTATTTTTCAGTTTTCGGCAGACACAACATCTTTATTATTTATTTTTTTAATATGGTGCTGAGGATCGAACCCAGTGCCCCATGCTCATGCGCGTTACTGCTTGAGTCACATCCCTATCCCCTAAACTTCTTTTCTTTGATTTGTGTACAGGTTCTGGTAAACACTGCTTGCTGTGTTTTGATGTTGGTGGCTAAGCTTATCCAGTGTATTGTGTTTGGCCCTCTGCGAGTGAGTGAGAGACAGGTAAGTCCAGACAACTCATAGATCCTGTGACCAGATTAAACAAACAAACAAACAAACAAATCCCTTTCTATCTGGTATAACTTCAAATGGATAGAAAATCCCACAAGTACTACAGAGGATTCTTATATACACTTTATACAGATTCACTAAATACTATTGTTTTCTCCATTTACTTTCATATTCACTTTTTATTTATAGTATATATTTGCTTCTGATCCATTTGAATGTAAGTAGTAGACCTCATACCCCTTTACCCCCCCCCCCCCCAGTACTTTGGTATATAGCGCCTAAGAGCAGAGGCACTGTCTTAAATAACCACAGCACGATGATCAAAATTGGGAAGTTTAGTATTGATGAAATACTTTGTTAATCCACAGTCCAAACTCCACGTAGCGAGGTTGTCCCAATATTGTCTTGTATAGCTATTTCTTTTTTGAGTGTAATTTTTAAAGAAGTATTGATTTGTTTTAGTCATCATAAATATCACTATTATTTAATTTATTTTTTAAAAAATTTATTTATTTAATAGAATGCATTTTGACATTTTGTACACAAATGGAGCCCAATATTCCTCTGGCTGTACATGGTGCAGAGTCACTCCAGTAGTGTATATGAGTAATATACATACATGTATATGAGTAATAATATCATCTCATTCTACCATCCTTCCCATCCCCGCCTCACACCCACTCTCCTCTACACAAACCAAAGTTATTTCATTCTTCCCAGTATCACTCTTTAGAATATGGTTTCTTTCCTAAAGGAATTTGCTGATTTTTTTCCCTTTTGGAAAACTAAATTAAGTTTCATTGTTTTACAAGCAGAAAATTAGGTGATTTGCCCTTGTAGGTGAGATTGTCAAACACTAAACATGACTCTCAGAATGTATATCTGGGCAGGGAACACTTTCACTAAGGAATTATGCCACAAGCATACCATACAGATTGGTAGTTCTCCAAGGATTTTGGTGGGTAGAGTGTGGAATGGTGTGTTTTAAAGACTTTAGACCTGGCCTTCAAAACCACAAAAGAACAAAACTATTTTACTTTACTTCATCCTGGTGATAAGACACAGGAACCTCGTGCATTAGAAGTATAGCAATAGCTGGCTTCTCTGAGTTTTCAGAGTACAGTGTTCTAGTCTCCTTACCCTTTTCAACCCTGCTCTCCTCCCTCACTCACCCCAGTACTGGGGATTGAACCCAGGGTCACTCTACCACTAAGCTACATCCCTAGCCCTTTTTAAATTTTGAGACAGGGTCTTGCTTACGTTGCCCATGCTGGCCTCAAAGTTATGATCTTCCTGCCTCAACCTCCCAGGTAGATGGGGTTACAGCAGACTTTATAAAAGGAGAATTGGGACAGTACAGCTGCTGTACTGTTGAGCCCTGGTTGAGCCCTTGTATGCTGTGGCGAACAGAACTATTCTATTTTCCCAGAGATTTTTTTCGTTAATGAGTATTCAGCACTTTTTCCAAAATATCAATTTCAGTAGAAAGTAAAGATTTTTCTAAATACAAAAGACCTTTTAGATGCTTCTTTCTTCAAATTTTCCTTCAAATTTTTTTTGGGGGGCCAGAAATTGGTCAGCCTAGAGGTAAGCCATCTAATTGCTGGTGGAATGATCTGGCCCCAGTTTTCCCTAAAATGATAGCTTAGAGTGTTTCAAAGATTGCTTCTCTCAGTAGAGATGATGATAATGGGGCATATTCTTTATCCAGCACTTTCAGGATTTTCAGTATGGAATGCATCTTTCATACTGTTCTGGGTTGGCTTATTTTATGATTCATTAATCATAAAATCATTCAGTGGCATTAAGAACTATTTGAAGGGCTGGAAAGAGTAGCTTGATGGTAGAATATTTGCCTTACATGTAGAAGGTCCCAGTTTGATCCTCAGCAGTGCAAAAAAAGAGAAAAAGGAAATAAAAAGAACCATTTTGATTTAGAACTCTATAGAATTAATATAGGTTTGCTCTGTTTGTGCTTAAGGTTCAAGAAGTAATTATAGAGGCAAAGACATTCAATATCTAAAATGTAAAATGCAATAAATATTAAAATATTTTCTCTCCCAGTACTGGGGATTGAACCTAGGGACTCTATACTGCTGAGCTACATTCCCAGCTCCTTTTATTTTTTATTTTGAGACAGAGTCTCTCTCAGTTGCTGAGGTTTACCTTGAACTTGCAAACCTTCTGCCTCAGCCACCTGAGTTGTTGGGATTATAGGTGGGTACCTACCAACGTGCCTGGCTCAAATATTAAAATCTTTTAAGTAAAAATTTAGAGCAACAAGTTATTTAAAAAATTTTTTTTGAGCACTTAATGCCTATTATTACTTTTTAGAGCACTTTTATATATAGTAACTTATTTAACTCCCCAACAATCTATGAAATGTATGTTTTATGACAAAGCACAGGAGTGTTAAATGCCCACTCCAAGGTCACCCAGCTGTTAGGTTACAGAGCCAAAGTTCAGAACAAGGACACAAAATATCTAGGTCCATCTTATACTTTTCCTGTTCCAGCTCTGGAAATAGACATTCACCAAAGATTCCTAGCTTATTTTATTGGGGAATGGTATTGGAAGCCAAAATCTATATTTGTGCTCATTGCTGCTGGGATACCTGGTTTTTTGGTGGACAGAGTTAGGGGATACTCTTCGATTTTTCTCTCTAGTTCATTTATTCCCCTTGATAAATGAGGTAGACCCCAGAGTAGCCTAAAAACAATTATTAGTTTTTAATAGTCATGTTGTCAGTTTGTCATGCATTTGGGCTCAGTTATTTCTATTTTCAATTTTTTTTTAAATTTGTAAAACATTTACCTGGTTCAAAAGTATATATAATATACTTAAAGGGCTGGGGTTGTGGCTCAGTAGTAGAGCACTTGCCTAGCACAGATGAGGCACTAGGTTCAATCCTCAGCACCACATAAAAATAAATAAAGGTGTTGTGTCTGTCTACAACTAAAAATTTTAAAAAGTATACTTAGAAGTCATGCTTCTGTCCTCTTCACCCAGTTCCCTCCCAGCCCCATAGAAAGCTAGATAATTGTATATTTTAATATCTTGTAAGGCTATACCTCCTTTAACTTCCACTCCCCCTTTGATAGGGGAATGAAGATTTTTTTAAACTGGAAGTCTTAAGTTCAGAAAAGAGTACCAGAGAAGTAAATATTGGGAACCAAGGTGATCATTACTTATCAGAAATCATAAAGATATTAATAATCTTTGATTTGGTAACAAAGTAGAAATGCATGCAAAGATACATACACAGCTATTCATTACAATGTTTTCTGAATGGTGGAAATATTAAAATATATATTGACGGGTAAAGTCCTCACAATATGATAGGTGAATGAATAAAAGCACTGTGCAAAAATTGATATATTTTGTACTTTAGAGGAAGATAAGTGCATAAAAATGTTAAAGCATTATTTATATTTTAATTTTCTTGGGAGTTTTCATACTTAGATTATGGACTAGCAAATGATCATGTACTATTTTTTTAATTCAAAAAATTTTTTTTCTTTTAAAGAAAATGTAATCTTCAGTTGTTTCAGAAGCCAGAGAGCAGAATTATGAAAAATGATACTTCTTGCCCTTACTGTGCTTTTCTACTATGTGTAGAAAATATTTTTATTTTTTAATACCAAGGTAGTAGACTGATATTATTACCTTTTTAATGGCTAAAATCAGGGTATAATCCACAGTTTACAAATTACTTTCTGGGTATCTCACTTCTATAGAGAACTTCTTTTATTCTTTGCCCCCTGTTTCCTTGTGATTAGTGTTTGAAAGTGAAGTGTGGAACCTGCGTTAGGTGTGTTGGTATTCACTGTTATAACCCTTTTTCTTTTTAGCACCTCAAAGACAAGTTTTGGAATTTTATTTTCTACAAGTTCATTTTCATTTTTGGTGTGCTGAATGTCCAGACTGTGGAAGAGGTGGTCATGTGGTGCCTGTGGTTTGCTGGACTTGTTTTTCTGCATCTGATGGTTCAGCTCTGCAAGGACCGATTTGAATATGTGAGTTTTTAGTCAAGCTCTTTGCTGGCTTAGTCACCCATTTGCCAGGTGTGAATTGTGTAATATGAATGAGCCACCATGGGCATGTTTGGGGTAGCTCTCAAGGGGCAGACTCTGGGTCAGGTACTCATTGCCTGTTCTTGAGGAACATCTGCTGCTGCCATGCAGAATCATTCCTCTCCCAAGGAGGTTTTCTCCCCAGCCCCACAGGTAGTGTGTTACATTATAATTGAGTGGAGTCAGTTCACCTAACCAAACTGCACACACAGTGCAAGGAAACCTTGGTATATACACTGAATAAAATCCGATCTCTTATGTGTATTTTCTGTTCTCCTCATCTCACATTGCCCCCCCTTCACCCTGATTCTTGGTTTGTTTTTTGGGATAATATGAATTGAACTTACGGGTGCTGTGGCACTGAGCTACATCCCTAGCTCTTTTTAATTTTTTGCGACAGAGTCTCACTCTGTTGCCCAGGCTGCCTCAAACTTGTGATCCTCCTTGCTTTCAGACTCCTTAGTAGCTAGAATTACGGGCATGCACCACCAGCCTGGCTCATGGAGCTCTTCTGCTGTCTAGTTTATAGTGTTTCTCCTGTGGGCCAGGACCATTCTGGCTCTCTCAGTGTCCCTGATTAGAGAAGTGAGTCCTTTCTTGTGTGGGTAGGGAGCTGCCTTGACTCTAGGGCAGAGCCGTGCAGGGGCACTCCCTCACCTGTGCTTCTGCACCAGGTCCTGAGTAAGCATGCTCCTACTTCTGCCTCAATTAAACCCGCTCCAGGGCCTCCTCTGCCCTGTCTTCACCCAGTCTTCATTGTTGAAGTACCCTTCCACTTCTGTTTGAGTTAACTGCATTCTCAAAGGCTTTACTTTTTTTACAATTCAGCCTCTGTTCCCTGTCACAAATAGGAGCTTCTAACCTCCCAAACTGGTTTGTTATCTACACCTGCTACCTCAGGAGTTGCAGCTCCAGGCCTTCTTTTCAGGCTATTGCCTTTCCTTGCATGATATTAACATAGCATTTTAATAGTGGTAAATCTGCACCTGATTACATTTCAGATGTCTTAGCACTAACAGACTAGTACTAGAAGTGAACTTGGGGGTGGGAGTGAAGATTGAGAAAGAAACAACAGAATATGACACTGTTCTGAGTCTGGTGAATGTTACAAGAGATAATTGTGTATCCTTGGAAAATTGCTTCTAGAGGCTTATCTTGGTGGTAAGATGAAAATATAAGATGAAAATATAATGCATATTATTATATTTCATAAAGTAAATGATAAAGACCTGTGTTAGCAGCCTATGCTCATATTTAAGTCCCTGGAGAATTTTTACTGTAGAATAGTGGGATACTTTTTGTGTCCATACACGAAGATGCCAAGCTTGACTGTGTTTCTCAGTGCGTTTTACCACTGCTGTGAAGAATGAGCTACCTTTCTGTTCTGTTCCTTTCAGCTTTCCTTTTCTCCCACTACACCGATGAGTAGCCATGGGCGAGTCCTGTCTCTGTTGATTGCTATGCTACTTTCCTGCTGCGGGTTAGCAGTTGTCTGCTGTGTCACAGGCTACACCCATGGAATGCACACCTTGGCTTTCATGGCTGCAGAGGTAAGATGCTGAACACAGGGTTGCTCTGATTATATTTGCATTTTCTAGGAAGTTAGAGGGTTATTGATAGGTTTCACCCATGAAATGATGGCTTTGATCTTTAATTTTATCTATTTTTTGGTACTGGGGATTGAACCTAGGAGTGTTTGCTACATCTCAAGCCCATTTTATTTTGAAATAGGGTCTTACTAAGTTGCTGAGGCTGGCCTTGGACTTTCTTTCTGCCTTAGCCTCCAGAGTAGCTGGAGTTACCGGAGTGCACCACTCTGCCTGGTTTGATCTTTCATTTTAACAAGCATTTAGTGAGTTCCTTTTTTTTTTTTTTTGATTACTGGTGCTGAATGCTTTTGTGGTATTTCATGTAATCCTTGCTACATCCTAACAAAATAATTATTTTCCCCCACAATTACATTGTGCTTGCCAAATGCTAGGAGTTGTTCTAAATACTTGACATGTATTGACTCATTTTTATTATTCCTATTTATGACAGGGAGCCTGAGGCATGAGGGTAAAATGAATTGTTTGAGGTTCCAGGGAGGCAAGTGGCACAATACAAATCCTCTGGCTCCCGAGTAGGATGAGTATCCCCTTAAGATGTTATAAACACCTGGTAGTGGTGATGAATGAAACATCTATTTTTTTTTTTTTTTTGTATTGGGGATCAAACCCAGGGAGCACTTATACTGAGCTACACCCTTAGCCCTTTTTCATTTTTTATTTTGAGACAGGGTCTCACTAAGTTGCTGAGTCTGACTTTGAACTTGTGATCCTCCTACCTGAGCCTCATGTCTCACTTGTGCCACCATGCCCAGCAATATTTAATTTTTTAAAAAACTAGAGTATAAATTAAAATTTTACAGAATAATAAATATGCAAACTATAGCCATTACTTTGAAGAAAAATTTCTTTATTGTTGTGTTGGGGATCAGACTCAGGGCCTTGTACACCCCAGTCCTCCAGGAATATTTTAAAATTCAAAACAAGATTTAGTTTTTTTAAACCTTCCAGAAGATACCAATTTCTGTTCAGTGGAAACCTAAATTTTTATATGTCCTTAAATTCATGTGGCTGTGTTTGCTTTTTCCTCAGCCCAAAGACCAAACTACTTTTATCTTACCTTTAAATGCATTATTTAAAAACAATAAAACATATAATAGTTTCCCTTTATTTGTGATTTTACTTTTCTCTGATTTCAATTATCTGTGTTTAACCAGTCTGAAAATATTAAATGGCTAATTCCGTAAGCAATTCTTAAGTTGATTTTTTTTTTTTTTTTTTTTGGTGCTGGGAATTGTACCCAGGACTGAATGTGCTCTGCCACTGAGCTAACACCCACAGCCCCACAGCCCCTAAGCTTTAAACTGTGCATCCTTCCAAGTAGCATGATGAAATCTCTTGCCATGCCTCCCGGAACATGAGTCATCTCTTTGTCCAGTATATCCACATTGTATGTGCTTCTCACCTGTTAGTCACTTACCAGCCTTCTCATTTGTCAGATAAACTGCCGCAGTACTTGTGTTCAAGTAACCCTTACTTTACTTAATAATGACCCCAACGTCCAAGAGTGAGTAGTGGTGCAAAGGAGGCACCAGGCATAAAACACGGAAGGACAGATGATATTGTACTTTATGGCTGTGCTTCAGGGCATTAGGGCATTTAGGATGGTTAGATGTAGGATCCAGTGTTATCTGTGGTTTTAGTCTCCACTGGGATCTTAGACATATGTCTTATCGATAAGAAAGGATTGTGGTATTAGATATGTTGACGCTAATTAGATAATACCAAAACAAGTTAAGTATGAACTACTAATTGGGAATTTGTTAGAGCAGGGTTAGAATTACTTTCGCTTCATAGTGTTCATTTCAGAATACCATGTAGTAGTGTAAAAATTAGGAAAGGAGCATTTGGATACCAAATTAAAAAAAATTTGCAATACTAGTTGAATGCTTTTCTACATATGAAAGACATGCATTTATATTTCCTCTTGGAAAAGATCTGCTTAAAACTTTATTTACACTGACTTCCATTAACTAGTTTGCTTTAGATACATTTTATTATAAAGCTCAATTTGAGCCTCATGTTGGCCTTTTTTTTTGTTATTTAGCTTCTAGTTAATATTAGGCCAAACTTTGAAAAATGACACAATCCCAAATAAGTAGATTTAAATTAGGTTTATTGGGTCACACTATAGTAGTATAGTATATAGTTTTATTTCAGCTTGTTGCTGTTTATTCTTTTAAGAAAATTTAGCATGCTATAGATTTGATGTTTTGAACTGAGTTTTTTTTAATATTCATAGTGTTTTCCCTTCGTGTAAAATATTTTCCATTTAAAAATGGGAGTTTAATCTCAAAACAAATTCCGTTCCAATTGGTTAAGAGAAAATTTTTCTTACTGTTAATTTTCATAATAAAAATACCATGAGAGCTGGGTGTAGTGGTGCACATCTGTAATCCCAGTGGCTTGAGAGGCTGAGGCAGGATAATTGCAAGTTTGAGGCCAGCTTCAGCAATTTAGCAAGGCCCTGAGAAACTTAGCAAATAAAAAATGAAAAAGGGGGGCTGGGGATGTGGCTCAAGCGGTCGCCTGGCATGTGTGCGGCCCGGGTTCAATCCTCAGCACCACATACAAAGATGTTGTGTTCGACAAAAACTAAAAAAAAAAAAAAAAAATTAAAATTCTCTCTCTCTCTCTCTCTCTCTCTCTCTCTCTCTCTCTCTCTTTCTAAAAAAAAAAAAACAAAATGAAAAAGGGCTGAGCACGGTGGTGCACGCCTGTAATCCCAGTGGCATGGGAGACTGAGACAGGAGGATCGTGACTTCAAAGCCAGCCTCAGCAATGGTGAGGTGCTAAGCATCTCAGTGAGACCCTGTCTCTAAATAAAATACAAAATAGGGCTGGATGTTGCTCAGTGGTTGAGTGCTTCTGAGTTCAATCCCTGGTACAAAAAAAAAAAAACACAAGAAAAGAAAAAGGGCTGTGGATGCAGCTCGGTGGTTACTGGGTTCAGTCCCCAATACCAAAAAAAAAAAAAAAAAAAACAATTACTAAGAGAGCCTCATATTTTGATTTACTTTATTCTCTTCTGGTAGACAAAGGAAGGGAGTACACAAAGCACATAGGAATGAGCAGGTGCTCCTGTCTAAGATAGTAGTGTCTTAAACTCTATTTTGAATTACAGTATCCCCAAGCAATCACACACCTTTTTGGGCAATCATTTATAGTGACTTATTGTTATATCAAATGGAAGTGATTGTCATAGTACTAGGATAAACCTCAAGATTGTAGGAGGCATCTCTAGGAGGTGCTGTAATTGGTCATCACCTGTGAACAAGAACATGCTCAGTAAAATTTGGGTTTCTAGGTTATGAAAACATTTCATGAAAATTTGAGGCAGAGAAAATAAATGGTTGGTGAACTTGATGCCTTTTAACTGAACTGAGAAATGCTTATCTTTTATAGTCTCTTCTTGTGACAGTGAGGACAGCCCATGTGATTTTACGGTGAGTAGAAATTTGGGAGGGGAGAGAGATGATATACTCATTTGGTTAGCTTGAAGTTGTAATAGATGTAAAATACATAGAAATGACCAAATTATAATGTCCTTAAACTAGATTCAGTTGGTAAATTTAAGGTGTTTTTCCCTTTTTCTTTTTATGTATTGTAGATATGTAATTCACCTCTGGGACCTCAACCATGAAGGGACCTGGGAAGGCAAGGGAACCTACGTCTATTATACCGATTTTGTCATGGAGCTCACTCTTCTGTCCCTGGACCTCATGCACCACATTCACATGTTGGTAAGTTCCCTTGGAAAGAGCTCCGACTGAAGGCTTAGACTTTCAGAATCAGGAACCCAGTTTTGTATATTAAAAAATGAAATATTTGGAATAAGATATAGACGACCCACTTAAAAGTGACCATAGCGTGCACTCTCCTCTTTTTGCCATTGGGTGTAAAGCAGTATTGGGGAATTGCTCTGGCCAGTGCCTGGCACAGGAGATGATTGCTGTCCCAAGAGACTTGGTTAACTCTGCTGACCAAGTCAATAAATCATTCTTGTAGTATGAAATTAAAGGAGATGCCTCTCTATATAATTTCTGTGGCTTCTCTGATTTAGTATTTACTTTGTAGGTGGTCTTGGGAATTCCTGCTATGTTTGCTACTTCAATAATTCATAAATTTTGTATCTTTTAATTAAAAACAAAGTCCTTGGGGCTGGGGTTGTGGCTCAGCAGTAGAGCGCTCGCCTAGCACGTGCAAGGCCCTGGGTTCGATACTCAGTACCACATAAAAATAAATAAATAAAATAAAGTTATTGTGCCCCCAACTATGACTAAAAAATAAATATTAAAAAAAAAAAAGTTCTTATACTTAATTCCTACCTTGATTTGCCGAGAAAGAAATTATAATGCTGTAAATCTGCTTCATTAGTGAGCACTTCAGTGAGTAATAATGGCGAGACTCAACCTAGTTGAGAGGCAATTCATTTATATTATAAGCCTGTAAAAATAATATTTAAAAATTATTGGATTTAGTTGTGACAATGGTGCACACCTGTAATCCTGGTGATTTGGGAGGCTAAGAAAGAAGGATTGCAAATTTGAAGCTAAAATTAGTGAGAGACCCTGTTATCAAAAAATTTAAAGGGCTGGGGATATAGCTCAGTGATTTAAAAAAAAAAAATACTGAGTTACATGTAGCACATTTTTAAGTCTACTTTTGTTTTTGTCTTTGTTTTTTAGTTGTAGATGGACACAATATCTCTATTTTATTTTTATGTGGTGCTGAGGATTGAACCCACGGCCTCCCACATGCTAGGCGAGCACTCTACTGCTGAGCTACAACCCCAGCCCTTTAAGTCTACTTTTTGAAAGTAACTTTGAGAACATACTTTAAAAAAACAAAAACAAAAAAAACTTTCCTTTCTCCACACCAAAAAAGGGTGAAAATGCCCAGATATAACCGTTAACATTTTGTTGTATTTTACTTTATATATGTTACTTTATATAGTCAAAAACATGTAATCACACATTGAGATCTTATTTTTTTTGTTTGTTTATTTTTTGGTACCAGAGATTATTTTTTATTTTTTTATTTGAGACACAGTCTCACTAAGTTGCTTAGGGCCTTGCTAATTTGCTGAGGCTGTCCTCAAACTTGTGATCCTCCTTATGACTCAGCCCCCCAAGTGGCTGAGATGACAGGCATATGCCACCATGCCCAGCTGACAGATCCTATTTTCTACGTAGTTTAATCAATGGAATGATTGTATTGGGAATTGAACCTAGAACCTCATGCATGCACTTTATCACTGATATATCCCTAAACAAGTTTAGTTTTAGTAAACTAATATATTACAAATATTTTCCTGTGCTAGCAACAAATATTCTGAATCATTTTAATACCTTCAGGATAAAAATTTCATCGTATAGGTTTATCAGTTTTAATTAACCAAACTCCATAATGGGCTGTTTAGATTGTATTTGTTGTTTGCTGTTTCATAACTGTGCATAATTTTTTTAAAAAATCACATTAGTTTCTTCAAGGTATATCCTGACTTTTTCACTCAACAAATATTATTTTACCATAATTGATGTTTAGAACTGTTATCATACAATTGTGTATTATAATTAATAAACAGAGTTAGTGTCTATATAATATTGCAGTGTATGAATTTACAGCTTAACTGTTCTCCTGCTGGGCATTTTGCTCATTTTCATATATACTTTTATAATTCTATGGATGGACATCTTTTTGCATAAAGCTTTTAAGTTTCTGATTAGTTGCTCAGGAAAGATTGCTGGCAGAGGGCGTGTACATTGTTTAGGGTAATGAAATAGATATATGCAGTAATGTCCTGAAAGATTGTTCCAGTTCACCTTCACTAATCATTAAAGAGTTTCTATTGCATGCAGTACCTTCATCAGTAGCAACTTCATGTGCATTTTTATTGTGTATTTTATTGTTTTCTCTCTATTTCAGTTATTTGGCAACATCTGGTTATCCATGGCCAGCCTGGTCATCTTTATGCAGCTGCGTTACCTGTTTCATGAGGTGCAGCGTCGAATCCGTCGGCACAAGAACTATCTGCGTGTGGTCGGGAATATGGAAGCCAGGTAAGTAAGAGCGAATTGATGTTGCCCAAGTTTGCTCATTTTAGCTCTTTAAGAATAAAAAGTCCTAGGGCTGGGGTGGTGGCTCAGTGGTAGAGCACTTGCCTAGCATGTGTGAGGCACTGGGTTCGATTCTCAGTACCACATATAAATAAATAAAGGTCCATTGACAATTAAAAAATATTAAAATAAATAAAGAATAACAAGTCCTATTCTGTCAGAACTTGGTGTTATAACCTGCTAACTGAATGGGGAAGAGTATAGGCTTTGGAGTCAAACTGCCTCCATGTGAGTCCCACTTAGCTCTGGGTGATTTGGGGTAGTTTATTAACTCCCTGTGCCCCAGCTACTTCATCCCTAAAATAGAGGATAGCAGAAATTTCTGCTTAGAATTGTCGGAAGGATTCCATGAGATATTAGGTTCATATTATTACATCATTATTTTATTGTCATTGATATTAAATGGAAGCTTCTCTGGGCTTCTGCCCTCTATTTTGTAAAGGTGGGTTTATACACACACATTGAAGAAGGTACTCCTAACCTAAGACTAAGCCAAGTATGAAGCTGCACAATTCATGGTCGTCCTTTTTTGTTTCTGGGGAATAGTTTGGGTCTCTGGGGTCTTATTTCCTTGATTTGCCCAAAAATGTGCCCTGGAAAGATCATTAACATGAGCCGACTGTTCCTTGAAGGCCTGTGAAGATGAACGAAATGTTTTTTACTGATCCACTGTCCTTGTGCCATTATAAAGATGAAGTCTGTAGAATAGTGTACACTTACGTGTGTAAAATTTACAGAGATTCCATAGGGTCTCTTTTGTTTCTTACAGGTTTGCAGTTGCAACTCCAGAGGAACTGGCTGTCAACAATGACGACTGTGCCATCTGCTGGGACTCCATGCAGGCTGCAAGGAAACTGCCCTGCGGACATCTTTTCCACAAGTAGGGACTTCATGAAGGGCCTCTTGGTACTGGTGTTCTGTCCAGGACTTGTGGGTGCTTTTTGTCCCTGGGCTCAAGGATGATCCCAGCAGAGGAACAGAGATAGTACCTCACACTGGCCATGGAGTTGAAAGAAAATATTGGGTCGGGGGAGTCCTTGTTTTAAAACAGCTTATTACTTAACTGAGGGGAGAGAGTGTATATTTTTACATTTTGCACATGTCCCCAAAGCAGCATAAAACACACCCCAGAGCAGTGGTCTGAAGTGGGGACCACTAAATGACCTGTAGAACTGTGACTATTGGCAAGGGTTGCAAAACAGGCTCTTCTATAAACCTTCGAGATTGAAGTAGATCTGTTACTTTCAGAGATCTCTGTCAGGGCTTTGTTGATGGATTTGATGCTTTGATATTGGTGGTGGATCTTGAGGTACGTTTAGGCCCTTTGCAGTCAGTTTTGCATATTGAGAAATTTTTGATCTTTAATCTTCCTTATTTTCTATTTTCAATAGTTTTCATGTTTCTTTTTAATATCAGTAGGGCTTTGAAACTGTAATGTCCTACTCAATAAATGTAGTGACAGACATTTCTTTTTATGTACTGAGTGTTGTGTTGGGCTCTGGGATAAAATAGAAATGACAGACATGGTTTTTGCTTTTGTGGAGCTTGCAATCAAATGGATGAGACAATCATGGATTAACTGGGTATATTTATGGATGTATATATTGACATGTGCTCTGTAGGAAAGGAACATGGTTCTTCAGAGTGAGTAACAAAGGAATCTGACTCAAACTTGGAGGAACTGACTTGAGTATGAGCAGCAGTCAGGTCTGGGAAGGGAATTCGGTGGGAGAGATGTGAGACAGAGAGCATCTATAGTAGGAGGGAATGTGTTGTGTTGAAGGAACTGGGAGAGAACCTGGTACCTGGAACTCAGTGGAAGAGGGAGGAGTGTTTACTGAGGCAGGAGAAGCAGGGAATGTGGCCCAAGGGGGAGGTTGGAAGCGGGCGTAGATGCCATTGAAGGCTTTAATTGGGGATGGTGCATAAGACATGCAGCCTGAAGAGGTTAAGGGACAAGTTACGGACTGCCACAGTGGTTCAGGGCATGTTGAGAGCTTGAACTACTGTGTGAGAAGTGCCAGTTGGACTGAAGTAGACTGATTTAAGAAGGATTAGAAGGACATGAGCTAGATTGGCTATGGAGGAAAGAGGAATAAAGGGGTCAGGATTCTCCTAGTTTTGCAACTTGTGCAGTTACCATAGAGTTACCGAATAGTTGGCTTCATTGAGGTTGGAAAGGTGGGAATTTACACACATTTCTCAGAAACTTTATAGTTCCAAAGGAGCTCTGTAGCTAGTTGGGAAGAGTAAGAGTGTATTTCAGCCCAGAAGAAATTTGTTGTTGTTGTTTTTTGAGATCAGGTCTTATCTACATTGCCCAGGCTGGCTTTGAACTCCTGGGCTCAAGTGATTCCGCCCTCAACCTCCTGAGTAGCTGGGACCACAACTACTTTGATGGAAGTGAAATTCAGATAACACACAATCAGCCACTTTAAGGTGTACAATTCAGTGGTGTTTAGTGCATTCGTGGTATTGTGCCACCACCACTTCTAAGTTCAGAACTTTTCATCACCACAGAATAATACTCATACTCACTGGGTAACCATTCCTGATTCTTCCCTCCCTGTCCCCTGACAGCCAGTCACCAGTCTGCTTTCTGTCTCCATGGATTTCCCTCTTGTGGACATTTCATATAAAGTGAATCATACTTATGTCTGTGGCCTTTAGTAACTGACTTCTTTAATTTAGCGTAATGCTTTTGAGGTTGCTCAAGTTATAGCAATACTTCACTCCTTTTTATGGCTAGCTTTAAATAATCCTGTAATAAATAGTTGCCGCTGATATTTGGTTTCTTTCCACCTTTTGACTATTCTGAGAATAATGCTGCTATGAACATTTGGGAGCATGTATCTGAGAACCTGTTTTTAATTCTTTTTGGTAGATAGCTGGGAGTGAAATTGCTGGGTCCCATTGTAATCCCACCTTTACCTTCTTGAAGAGCTGCCATGCTGTTTTCCACAGCAGTTGCACCTATTTATATTTTTATCAGTAATGTATGGAGATTCTAGTTTTTCACATTCTCACCAGTGCTTGTTATTTTTCTAATTATACCCATCCTAATGGGTGTGAAGTGACAGCTCATTGTGATACTTTTTGGTTTTTTAGTGATTGTTATTTAATTTTTGTGGCAGAATATACACAACATAAAATTTATCATTGTAACCATTTTACATGTATAGTTCAGTGGTGTTAAGTGCAGTCTTATTACATAAAACCTCACCATCCGTCCGTCTTCTCATCTTCCCAAACCGAAACAGTGTACCTGCCCTCTGCCCTTGTGAATCATTCTGTGTCCTGTCAATTTGACTACACTAGGTACATTTCTTAACTTTGGATTTATTTTGTTCTTTTTTGGTTCCATTTGTATAAAATTATTGATTTGAGAGGTTTTTTTAAAAAAACATTTTTAGATATTGAGCATTGTTTTCTCTGTATCTCAGAAGTTTTGGAATGTTCTGTTTTTGTTTTCATTTGTCTCAAAGTATTTTCTAAATAATTTCTTATTTGACCCGAGAAGGTCAATGGTTGACTCAGGAAACAATAGTGGTTTAAAATTGGAATTTAATTGTAAAACACTTTGGAGTGAACAAACCACTGTTGGAACATCCTCTTGGCCTTCACTGCATGGCTTTAGTTTTTGAGTGGGAGAAAGATGGTGTGATGACAACCTAAGGCAAATTCATTTTAATTTTAATTTGTGATAAAACTAACTGTCTAGATTCCAGCAGAAAATAGATAATTTGTTGTTTATAAAAGATATTTTTTTGGTAGATTTCAGAGTCCAGTGAATATATAATTACATTGAAATATCATATATAGAATGAGGAGAAATAGTTCTTCAATAGAATATTATTACAGCTATGAAGAAAAATATGTTTTCTCTGGGGATCATCATGTTATGGTGAGGTCATCCTTTGTAACTTTGCACACATGACAGATATTTTTGAGAAAAAGATAGCATTTTTACTCAGTGTCTCTGAGCTCTCAGAGAACAAATCTATAAAATGGGAAAGGACTGGAGAGCACTTCATCTGACCTTCTCATTTGTCACTGGAGAGGGCTGACTAGAGAGATTGAAAGATTTGCCTGGGTCATGCAGGTGGGGAGTGGCTGAGTTGGGAACAGGTCTTATATTTCCTATTTCATATTCTAGTATCTTTCTTCTTAATGGTCATTACAAGATTTTATTGAGTATTTCTATACTTAGGGCATTATCATCTCCCGAGAGAGGAGGGAAGAAGCTTTCAGCCCTTTTGGAAAAGCAGAATGTGAAAAGTAGAGGGTGGGGACAGAGGTGCTCCGTGGAAGGAAGATGTTACAGCTAGGGAGGAGGGTGAGCAAGGAAAAGACCCGAGAGGTTGTCTTGCTGCCAAAAAAGTTGGATCGGTGGTTTCAGCAAGTCAGGTCTTGTCAGAAGTGATTTGGAATAAAAGAAGCTTTAGTGAGTGAGTGAGTGAGATCCCGCAAATCAAAATTTTGAAAACAGGGCCAAGGTTATGACCACTTTGGTGAATAGCTAAAGCAAAGTGAAAGAAAAGATCATTGGAGCAGATGACTCAAGGACATAAGAGGCCAGGATGTTGGAGGATTCAACAACATGAAGTTTGAAGCCGCCAAATTGAGTTGTAAAGACAGATGGCGGGCCATGCTGTGAAGTCCCATTGAGTAGGGGTCAGGACCAGGAATGATGGAGCTTGAAGCATAGTAAAGAATTAATGCCCACAGTAGGATATGCTAGAGGTGTATTAATGAAGTAGGGTAAAGAGTTAATGTCCACAAGTGTTTTTCAACTTTAGATCTCATTAATGGCAAATAGAGAATAAAATTGGAATGCATTTGATAATTCAAAGTACTTCTGGGGAATTCTCACAAAATATGGTAGGGAAAAACTGAGCACACTCACCTGTCTTATTTTGGACTTTTTGGTAGCTCCTGTCTTCGTTCCTGGCTAGAACAAGATACATCCTGTCCAACATGCAGAATGTCTCTTAATATTGCTGACAATAATCGTGCCAGAGAAGACCATCAAGGAGAGAACTTGGATGAGAATTTGGTTCCCGTAGCAACCACTGAAGGCAGACCTCGCTTAAACCAACACAATCACTTCTTCCACTTTGATGGTTAGTTGGTTTCAATCTCTAAAACTATGCCCATGGGGTTTTATCCCCTACGGAGATGCTGTTTGAATTCGAAATAGCTGCCTACAGATCAGTTTAATATACTCTTTCCATATAGTTGAAAGTGTTGAGAATGGATGGATGGAGAGAGAAAACTGAAGAATTTTTCTGTGCCATGCAGTTTGCTAAGATTCTGTCATAATGGGTGTGGTGGAGGTGGGGAGAGGAGGCAGCAAGATTGAACCAACCATGATTTCGAGGAGTCCACTTAGCCAGTTCAGTAGTAAACCTTTGTTAATGTTTTTTTGCATTGGTGTGTTTCTTAATTGTGTATTGCAAAATCATAGAGTAGCTTTCCAGTGAGTATTGGAAGCAGAATCAGAACTGGAACCCTGTTACTTTTCCCATAAAATAGGAATATTTTGCTTCCTACACTGTTGAAAAGAGTTGTAATAAAAACCATACTTAAAATTCTAAGGCCATGGCACTATTGAGGGCTGATCGATCCTCTTTCCTTAATTGACATACATTGAGCTGTTGTTGGTTTCCTGTCAGCTCTGGGACCACCTTTAAGTTCCCATTTCTGATATTGCTGTAAAACAGGCGTCCTTGGGTTTGTGCTGGGGGTAATGGTGCTGTTGGGATCTGATTGGAATCTCCAAGGGCAGAGTAAAGTGGGCGTGGTGGCATGTGGGCTCAGGGAGAATGGAATCTAGTCTCTGAGAGTAGATGAGCTGGCTGGGCCTGGGTGCTGAGGGGTTTCAAGGGCTGGTCATGGTTGGTCATTGTTCATTTACACTAGGAGATCTTAGAGATGGATCCTGGCTTATGCAAGCCATTATTATGAGTGATTATCCCTAAAAAAAAAAAAAACAAAAAAACAAAAACAAATAGTCACCTTTATTTGTCCCTGTAAGATGAAGTAAGTATCCATTTTTTTATTGAGTGCTTTTTATCTGACAAGGTGTTGGAGATGGCCATTTAACTTGATTTTACATTCCGTGCCTTAGTGCTGCTTTGTGAAGAATGAAGTAGCACCTTACCTGTACAGCTTGATTTGGAGTTGTTGTATAGCCATTGCTTGATGGCACTGTATCTTGGGCTTCCTTTCATTAGGGAAATGAGAGAAATGGCAGCCTTTCACAAGCCTGTGTTATAGAACTCTTTGAGAAGAATTTTGAATCAGAAAACCAAGGTCAAAACTTTAAATCACATTGTTGAGGATAAAATACAACATGAAAGTAATTGTGAAATGATGTCTCCAAACAATTAGTATTTTGTGTAAGTGCAAATATGAGGAAGAAACTCATCTGTTGTAGCAGCTATAGAGCCGTGGAATCCTTCCTTGGATTCTAGGCCAAGGGAGTGGATTGGGGGTTGAATGGTTCAAGGGCCCCTGGGAAGCAGGAAAGGCTAGTTAGTGGTTCTTGAACCCAGCTGCCTGTTTCCATCCTGGCCATTGTCATTAAACTTTGTGATCTTAGACATGAAGTAAAATGCACTCATTAACCTCTAAGCACTGTGGGCACCAAATACCAAGTGGGGAACTAGAGTCATATTTCTGACTCTAGTGGATTTCAGTGAGGACTTAGTGAACTAATCCATGTGAACTGTTTGGCCCAGCCCTGAGTGAGTACCATCTGATAGAGAGTGGTCACCTAGGGGAGATACCACCGGAAAAGACTCCGGGCTCTAAAACTTGTGTTGCACTCTGGTTTGTTTTAGGGTCCCGGATTGCAAGTTGGCTGCCAAGTTTTTCAGTGGAAGTAATGCACACCACCAACATTCTTGGCATTACGCAGGCGAGCAACTCTCAGCTGAATGCAATGGTAGGACTTCTAGCTGCATTAAGAAGCTAACTGGTAATCAGGAGGGAGGTAAAAGCTTTGGAATGTTTTTGCAGAGTTTACAGAGACTTTATTGATCTTATTCTGATCTGGGAGAAGAGCAAGACTCCCAGGGAATTTATTTATTTATTTATTTAATTTTTGGTACTAGGGATTGAACTCAAGAGCACTTTGCCACTGAACTACATCCCCAGTTCTTTTTTTGTTTGTTTTTTGAGAAAGGATCTTGCTAAGTTGCTGAGGGTCACTAAGTCGGTAGGACTGGTCTGGAACTTGCAATCCTCCTGCCTCAGCCTCCCAAATTGTTGGGATTACAGGCACAATGTACCTTTTACTAAAAATTGTGTGGGGCCTGCCAAGTATGTTTTTTGCATTCTGTCCCTCCACTCCCAAAATAAGTGTGTATGTACCCATACACAAAGTTGTGCATGGTGTACTGTTGGTTCAAGGAGATTGTTCAGATACTTCACATTTCTTTGTATTTTCCAAAGCTGGGATTTTCTTTTAGAATAATGGAGAATAATGTGTCACTATTATTGAAGTCTAGAATTCATTGTTAGAATATGTGCAGGAATCTTAAAACACAAACTGCTTTATAGCACTTGCCTAGCATGTATGAAGCTCTGGGTTCAATCTCCAGTACAAAAAAAAAAGAAAAATTTAAACCACCTTAGCCTGCTTGGATTAGGGTCTGTACTGTATAGGCCTGGTTATCCCTGGCCAATACTTCAGAAAGTATTCATTGGATCATTTATTTTTTTTTATTCATGCATTAGTCTTAATTTCTTTACCAAAATAATTTGTACTAAAGCCTTTTCTTATAACTGGGTTGTGCTAAGCTAAGTGTCACTAAGGTTAACAGGTGTTCCACTTTCAAGAAGGGTAAATTCTAGTTGGGGAGAAGATTATAAACACAAATAAGTAAGATAATTGGTGGTGCTGACCAGTACTCTGGAGACGGTAAGGCAGGCAGTGCAGTCAGCGGGTGAGTGAAGACTCTGTTGAAGGAAGCATTTGCAGAAGTTCTCTCTGAGGAGATAAAACTTAATAATGAGACATAAGGGACAAAGATGGCAACAGATCTGTGGGAAGGAGGCAGTGGAAACAGTAGGTACAAAGGTGAGGCAGTGCCCGTTAAAGAGGTCACTATGCTTGGAGTGGAGCAGTTAGGAGGCTGAGGTTCTGATGAAAATTGAGATTGTAGAGCCAGGTCAGACAGGCTGTTGTTGGCTACATTAAGTTTAGATTTTTACAGAGAAAGCACGAGAAAGCTGTTCAAAGCTTTTTATGCAACCCCTTCCCTCTCCCAGGATTAACAAGACATTTAACAGAAATGATTTTACCTCTAGGAGTAAAATGAATTACAGAGGGTTAAAAATGGAAGCATCAAGACCAGTTAGGGGGTTGTTGCCATGACTTGGACAGGGGTGTTAGCAATAAAGAAGAAAAGTAGATTTAAGATACTTTTGTTAGATGAACTGACAGCACCATGCTGCTTGATTTAGACGTGGGAGTACTTACTGGGGGAAGTGGAAGAATGGAAGTGGAAGGGTTGGGTTTGATTAATAAGCAGCTAAGTAGATGGTGGTACCTTGTACTGAGCTGGGTAAGCCTTGGGGGAAACAGGCTGGAGGACTTTCCACATTGGCTTCTTTCACTTAGTAGTTTGTATTTAAGGTTCTTCCATGTCTGTTCATGGATTGATAGCTCATTACTTTTTAGCATTGAATGACATGCCATTATCTGGATATACAATCATTTATTAATCCATTCACTTACGACATCTTGGTGCTTCCAGGTTTTGGTAATTATATTTGGACATCTGTGTGCAAGTTTTTATAGAGACATAAGTTTTTAACTTATTTAGATAAATTCCAAATTATCTAAATTTAGATAAATTTAGGCTGCACCATCCAATGGTAAAAGTATGTTTAGTTTTGTAGAAGCTGCCCATCTGACTTCCAGAGTAACTACTCTTCTGCATTATCGCTGGCAATGAGAACAAGTGCCTGTGGCTCCGTACTCTTGTCAGCATTTGTTGTCACTGTTCCAGGTTTTGATTACTCTACTGGGTGTGTACTGCTACACAAAAATTCTGTGTACAAAGTTTTTATTTGTACTTTCCTGATGACATACAATATGGAGCAAGTTTTCGTGTTTATCTGCCATCTGATTATCTTCTTTGGGGGGTGTCTTTGACCTAGCTTTTAATCAGATTGTGTTCTATTTTTATTGAGTGTTATATTCTTTGTATATGTATATTTTTAATTTTTTAGATGTATATGGACACAATACATTTATTGTATTTATTTATTATTTTTATGTGGTGCTGAGGATCAAACCCAGTACCTCACTCATGCTAGGCAAGCACTGTACCCTGAGCTACAACCCCAGTCCTCCTTTATATATTTTGAGTGACAGTTATTAATTAGATGTGCCTTTTGTGAATATTTTCTCCCAATTTGTGGCTTGTTTTCTCATTCTCTTGACATTATCTTTTTAATTCTAATGAAGTCCATTTTTAGAAACATTTTTATAATGGTTTTTTTTTTATACCTTTATTTATTTTTATGTGGTGCTGAGGATTGAACCCAGTGCCTCACACATGCTAGACAAGTGCTCTACCACTGAGCTACAACCCCAGCCCCTTAATGAAGTCCATTTTATCCATTATTTCTTTCATGAATGTACCTTTGGTGTTGTAACTAAAAAGTCATTGCCATACCCAAGATCATCTAGTTTTCCTCAAAAACTGTATTATTTTCTAGGAATGTTACATCTTTGCATTTCACACTTAGGTCTTTGGTATATTTTAGGTTTATATTTTGGGGAAGGGTGCAAGGTTTGTGTCTAGATTCACGTTTCTGCATGTGGATACCCAATTGCTCCAGCATTATTTACTAAAAAAGCTATCTTTGCTCTATTGTATTGCTTTTGTTCTTTTTTCAAAGATAGTTGACTTTATTTATGTACATTTATTTCTGGGTTCTCTGTTCTGTACCATTGTCTGTCTGTCCTTTCACACATACCGTATTGTCTTATTCAAGTTGCGTAATCAGGTCCTGCTTTTTCTTCTCCTTTAACTTGGTATCAGCCATCCTGGGTCTTTTGCCTGTCAGATTACCAATAATCAGTTTGTCAATATCCACAATATAGCTTGCTGGGATTTTGATTGAGATTATATTGATTCTGTAGATCAAGTTGGGAAGAACTGACATCTATCTATCTATCATCTATCTATCTGTCTATCTATCTATCTATCTATCTATCTATCTATCTATCTCCCTCCCTCTCTGTCTCTCTCTCTGTCTAGTACTGGGGATTTTACCCAGGGTTCCTTTACTACTTAGCCATGTTCCTCATCCTTTTTACTTTTTATTTTGAGACAGGGTCTCACTAAATTGCCAAGACTAGCCTCTTACCTTCTGATTCTTCTGCCTCAGCCTTCTGAGTAGCTGAGATTGCACTGTGCCACTGAAATTAGCAAAACAGTCTAAATTTCTCCCTTCCCTCTCTGTCATTCATTGCTTTTACCTTTATGTGATCATATATATGCATCATACACATTCATAATTAAATACATTGTTGCTATTATTATTTTGAACAAATTGTTATCTATTAGATCAACTAAGAGTAAGAAAAGTGAAAGTTTTTATTTCACCTTCACTTTTGCTCTTCTGATGCCCCTCCTTCCTTTATGTGGATTCGAGTTTCTGACCTCGATCAGTTTCTTTCTCTCTAAAGAGCTTCTTGCAGCCCTCCTGGCAAGGCAGGCCTGTTGCCACACATCCTCCATTTCCGTTTGAGAATGTCTTTATTTCTTCTTCACTTTTGAAGGATAGCTTCTCAGGGTACAGAGTTATGGGTTGGATTTTTTTTTTCTCTCAAATATTTCACTTCACTTTGCCTTGTGTGGTTTCTGAGTGGTTGAATGTAGTTCTTTCCTTTGCTCCTTTATAGATAGGCTGATTTTCCCTTCTGGCTTCTTCCAACATTTTCTTTATCTTTGATTTTCTGTAGTTTGATAATGATACGCCCAGGTATTGGGTTTGGGGCATTTTTCCTTCTTGGTGTTCTCTGAGCTTCTGGAGCTGTGATTTGGTGTCTACATTAATTTGAGGAAGACTTCAGGCGTTGTTTCAGATACTTTTTCTGTTCCTTTCTCTTTCTTCTTCTAGTGTCCCCTTTATGCAGATTTACTCTCTATAGTTACCCCACAGTCCGCAGGTGTTCTGCTCTGTTGTTTTCAGTTTTGATTCTGTTTTTCAGTTTTCAGTTTCTGTCACTGCATCCTCAAGCCTAGAGGTTCTTCCTGTACCTGTCAGCCTTGGAAGGCATTCTTCATTTCTGTTACATTTTTGATCCCAAGCGTTTCTTTTTGGCTCTTTCTCAGGATTTCCGGCTCTCCCTGCTTACATTGCCCATCTGTTCTTTCCTGCTGTCTACTTAGCACATGCATCAGGGCTCTGAGGGATATAGCATTTTAGTGTGGAAATTAATCATCAATTAAATTCCCACTCTGATAATTCAGCATCCCTGCCATGTCCGCTTCTGTCTCTTCAGATTGCTTTCTGTCTTTTAGTTAACCTAGGATTATCATCTTCATAGCCAGACATGATGGACCATGCAAAAGGTGAAACTCAGGAGGAGACTTCTGCTCTACATGCTCCACTAAAACATGGGAGGCAGGCTGACAAGGGAACAGGTTTTATTCAAAGCTGGCTTTGAGGAAGATGGAGGTGACCTTTTCCTTTTTCACATCTCCATCTTAGGGGACTCAGGGATGCAGAAAACTCTTAGAAGAGGAGAGGAGGCTTGCCGGGTGTGGTGGCGCACTCCTGTAATCCCAGCAGCTCTGGAGGCTGAGGCAGGAGGATCGTGAGTTCAAAACCAGCCTCAGCAAAAGCAAGGCACTAAGCAACTCAGAGACCCTGTCTCTAAATAAAGTACAAAATAGGGCTGAGATGTGGCTCAGTGATCAAGGAGGCTTGAAGGGACAGAAAAACAGGAGACAAGGATGTGGCTTGTTAATCAGAAATACATCCCAGCCTCAGGTTCTTGGGACACTGGGTCAGGGGCAGCCCCTCAGTCTCCATTCTAAGTTCAGAAGTTAAAGCCATTTGGAGCTTTTGATTTCAAAGGAGCATGGTTAATGTAGGTGGGGAAGGCGAAGAGGTCTAGTCCTTGATCAGGTCCCAGTCTTGGTGAGCCTGGCCTCTGAGCTGAGTGTCTCAAGTGCCTCTCACCATTGTCCTCAACCCACCTTAGAAGGGGCCTTGGAAGGCACAGGACAGCTGGAGAGGGCTGGATTTAGGTGTTTTCCTTCACCTATATGGAAGGCTAGTGCCATCTGGAGTTGGGTATTGTCCCCCCCTGATCGGTTGGGCTCTGGTTAACTAGTTTCTCCTGAGTGGACCATGCCGTGGAACAGGGGTGCACTGGGGAGCTTTGTAGAGGTTTCTTCCCCCGCCCCTGCTGGAAGGTGGAGGACTGTTTCTTAGCTTAGGGGAGGAACCTGGCAGAGCTCCAGAAGGCAAATCTCACAGTATTGTGTGTGTTAGGGGTGGGGGAGTAGCGTTCCTAATCTCCAGGTCCCCGGATTTTTAAGCCCTCAGTTGTTCACAGTGAGCCTGCAGCACTTTATTCGTTTTAGTTTTCTTCCCAGCGTCTGTTTTTAATGCTAGATTCTAAAGCATATGTGAATAAGGAGCAGAGATTGATGTGCAGAACAGATAGCACAGCTGGTTGAAAGCAAAGCCCTTGAGAATGGAGTGTGGGACTGGGACCAGAGCAGGAGAGGACTTTGCTGTTTGGGAAGAGGGATGGAGGTAGCTGCAGGCTGGGCATGAGCTTTATTTTAAAAAGAAAGAATTGGCTCATAGTAGGCAGGAGGCAGAAGTAGCCTAAATGCCTACTAAAGATGAGCAGGTCGAATGTGGCACACCACTCAGTGGAATACTGTTCAGCCTTAAAAAAGAAGGAATTTCTGGCCCTTGCTATGACTAGGAGAAACCTTGAGGACAGTATGCTAAGCCAAATAAACCAGTCACAAAACGCAGACGTTGTATAATTGTATTTACAGAAGGTGAATTCAGACAGTACAACAGGTGTCAGGGGCTGGACTGAGGAGGGAAAAGGTTGCTGTTCAGTGGATAGAATTTCAGTTTTGCAAGACGAAAAAGCTCGTCAGGTCTGTTGGACAACAATATGCATATTGTTTACACTATATACCTAAAGATGATCATTATTAGCTGGGCACAGTGGCACATGCCTATAATCCCAGCAACCTGGGAGACTGAGGCAGGAGGATTGCAAGTTCCAGGCCAATCTCAGCAACTTAGTGAAACCCTATCTCATTCTGTCTCAAAAAGGATTGGGATGTGGCTCTTTGGTAAAGTGCCCCCCAAAAGTAAATTTTTAAAAAATCATTTTTTTTTTTTTTTGATGGTACTGGGAATTGAGCCTAGAACTCCACACGTGCTAGGTAAGTGCTGTACTTTTGAGCTACATCCCCAGCCCTTTTCATTTTATTTTGAGGCAGGCTCTCACTAAGTTGCACAGGCTACCCAAACGTGTCGTAGCCTCCCAAGTGGCTAGGATTGCAGGTGTGTGCCACTGTGCCCATCCGTAAATGGTTTTGATCTCAGTGAATAAAGAAAAGGAGACATGGCCTCTGATGACTCCTGCAGTCTCCATGAACCCCTCAGCCAGGTGGAAAGTGAGGGTAGCACCGTGATGTGCATAGTGGTTTGGAGTGTGGGGCTCAAGGCAGGCCCTGTGTGGGTGCTGCGGAGGCTCTGCGGGGGATCACTCTGTTTCATGGGTGTGTACCTCCTTCAAGTGAGCAGTGCCTTCTTGGAGTTGGTGTGTTCAGAGATCTCAGGTAGGGCCTGGCTGTTCTTTCTCCAGTTCTTTGATGATTTGAAACAAACTATTTTTAGCACAACTGACTTATTGGAACCCTGCATTTTTTATTCAGACCCAATATTTAGCTTACTGGATTTTGTGGTAAAAAAGATTTAGACTAGAAAAATGACTCCTAGACATTTTTTGTTTGGGGAATGAGGAGGAAGCTGTTTGAGGATTGAGAGGAATTTTATCTGATCATAAAGCATAAAGGTTCTTATGAGTTCCTCCCTCATTGGCTTTGACTGGACCTGGGTTAAACGACAGCCAAACTGCATCAACTCTAAAAAGGGGCCCACTGAGCTGTGGTAGCTCCAGGGCCTTCTGGATACTGTTTGTCTTCCCAGCACCCACTGTTAGGTGACTCTGAGCAGAGCCCTGTGCTGGCTTTGCTCATCTCTTCCTTCAAGGCCTTGATGCTGAGCCACGTCCTCCCTTTGTCTGTGGGTGCAGCAGTGTGTTCCTTGGGGGTAGTGTCCCAAGTTTATTATGCTCCTAAAGCGAATTTTCCCCACTCCTCATTCTTTTTTTTCTTTTAATCAGTGAGACTTTCCCACAAGTAAAAACCTTGAATGTAAGCATTTGTGAAATAAATACACATATACTAAAAATATCTGGAACTGCTTCGATGAAAGTATGGGCAGTAGCATGCCCAGACCTTTGTCTGTCCCCTGCTACTCACACGCCCAGCCTTAAGCCCTAACTGGACTGACCTGTTTCTGGAATATAGTTTGAGGACTGTAGCACCAGGGCAATATTAGGAGTTTGCATTCTTTATAATCATATTTTTCCAAATTGCAGTGTAATTTACACAGTAAAAACCACTCGTGTGCTTGTGTAGCTGTCAGCACCCTCGAGATGCAGAACACATCATTCCTCCTCCCCCACATCTCACTGTGCCTGGTCCCTGGCAATCATTCATCAGTTTTTTTTCCCTGTGATTTTGCTTGTCCCCAGGTGTCATATCAAGGGAATCATGTCGTCATGTGTGAGTCAGGCTTCTTTCACTTAACATGATACTTTTGGATTTCATCCATGTTGTGTGTATCAGAAGTTTATTCTTTTTAGGAATTAACATCTTAAAGCAAAGCCCCTTTTTATACCCAAGATATACTGAGCTTTAAAATAAACAGATTCTACTTGAGCCTGCCTGGGATCCAGCTTGATTTCTGTTGCTCTCTATTTTGAAATTAATGCTAGTATCCTGGAGCAGTACTAAAGGGACAACAGTGTGAAGGTGATCTACGTGTGGAGGTGGCCTCTGTACTTGTCCTTTCAAGGCATGTTGGATTTGGTGCCCAGAGCCTGCCATGCACTGTGATGACCACAGCAGTAACCTTGAGAGGGACCTTGCTGAGGGCTCTGTGTGTTCCTGCAGGCTCATCAGATTCAGGAGATGTTCCCCCAGGTTCCATACCACCTGGTGCTGCAGGACCTGCAGCTGACGCGCTCAGTGGAAATTACAACAGACAACATCTTAGAGGGACGGATTCAAGTACCTTTTCCCACACAGGTAAAACTGGGATTTTAAGCATGACAGGTGGTTTTTGTCTTCACAAAGATTAATTCCTCTAGATTAATTTTTTCGGTTACTTAATAACTGAATGTTATTTAGAGTTTGTTGAAGAGTTTCTATAAACTCCCTCACTTTTTTCAAACTGTGAATGAGAACAGACCCATCATAGATAAAGATAAAGGTCTATGGATAAATTTTTGTACAGATGCACACCCCAGACAAGCTTGCCTTTGCCAGTCAAGGAGGTTGTGGCATCGGACAAGGTGGACAACTTTTTGTGTAAAGGGCAGATAATATTTTAGGCTTTGTGGGCATATAGTCTGTTCCGAACAAGTGAGACTGTGATCCAGGAAAACTTTCTTTATAAAAATAGGCAGAGGGGTAAACAAGGCCCTGGGCCTGTAGTTAGCAGACCCTGCTCTAGGAGATAATGCCATCTGTCCCTAGTCATCCTTGCACATTATTACACTTGTACTAAAAAGGTCAGCTCTCCTGGCCTATCACATAACCTCTTTGATGGTTCCAAGAAATATTAACATAGACAAGCTTTTTGGTAGAACTCAGGAATGAATAAGGAATAATCTACAAAAAATTGATTCAATTTCAGTATACAGAATTATAAAAAAATCTATTAATAAAATTCAGAAAGTTGAAACTCTTTGAAAAGGTGAAGAGCATGGACTTTGGAGTCAAATAGGCTGTTAGGAGTCTCCACTTCTCAGCTATTTGACTTGGCTGCTGGTTGCCTCTGGAGGTGGCAGAATTGCCCCACGTGGCTACAGAGTCCTCAGGTAGTAGAACAGACACTGGCCAGCCTGCGAGGAGGTGCTGAGACCTGAAGGGACATGGCTGAAGTGAGGAACTGCAGAGCCTGTTCCAGAGGGTAAGGTTAATGGTCAGGATTTTCTTTGTGCCATGCACAGGTTAAGTGTTTCCTCAGTGTTCCCTGCTGCATTATCCTTGTTGGGCAGTTACTGTTATTGAAAGCTCACCTGCACGTGGGGCCAGTTGCTAACTCACACTGAGAGCTGCAGTTTGGGCCTTGGGCTCCCTTGTGTTACCTTTGTAGCATTTCAATTTCTTTTGTTCTCTAGGCTTTGCTAAGGTTGCAGGCTGTGCTGGGGACCGTGGCTCCCTCTGGACCCAGGTTTTCCCTGTGCCTGTTATTTCATTCTGAGTGGCACTGTCCTGTTTGTCTTGCAGCGGGCAGAAGGCATCAGACCTGCTTTGAACAGTCCTATGGAAAGGCCCAGCGCTGACCAGGAGGAGGGAGAAGCTTCCCCTCAGGTAAGAGTGGCCCACTAGAGAGCACATGGACTGTGGAGGAGTGGCGTGGACCCTGCCAGTGGTCACCTTCACCCTTGACACTGGTGAAATGGGCAAGGGTTCCGTGTTTGTCTCTGAGGGGGAGACCAAGCTGTACCTGTGGGCAGGCCTTTTCTGCACCCAGGGCTGCAGCCCACTCCCTAGGCGTCGGGCCAGCGCTGCCTCCCTCAGCTTGAGTGAGGGTACCAGGTCCTGGGCTCCCAGGGGGTGGATCAAGGCGCACACTCCCTGGGGACCTGAGCCACTGAGGTGCTGTCCTCCATACCTTGTTTACTCAACTCAGGATTTCCAGGAACTTCCACGGATTTTGCCAAAACAAGATTCCTGAGCCAGGTGGGGTGGGGGAGGCATGGCTGTCTGGGAACCACTCTGTCTGGATGCCCACTTGGGGAAGCAGCCCCTCTCTGTGGCAGAGGCATACTCCCCTGACCTTAGCTGGCACCTCCACTCCATTTCCATTTCCTCCATCAGTTATGATACTTCTTTCTTTTTTTCATTACTAGGGATTGAACCTGAGACACCCTAAATACTGAGCTACATTCACTCTCCAACCCTTCTTATTTTTTGAGCCAGGCTTGCTAAGTTGCCCAGGCTAGCTGTGAACTTGTGCTCCTCCTCCCTCAGTCTCCTGAGTCACTGGGGTTTCAGGTGCCAACATGCCTGGCCAGTTACCATATTTATAGAACACTTTCTCTAAAGACTGAAATAATAGCCAAACACCTTCATCCTCGTGTACACACGTGTGGGGTGTGGCAGGGAGCCGGCGTCCTGCATGTGGAGCTCTGGCCATGGGACTCCTTGTGTACACACATGTGGGGTGTGGCAGGGAGCTGGTGTCCTGTACACACGTGTGGAGTGTGGCAGGGTGCCAGCGTCCTGCACGTGGAGCTCTGGCCACAGGAGGTGCTGCTGCTTCCTGATGTGGCCAGGGCTTTTTGAAAGCAGTGACTTTCACTGACAAGCCACAGGGAGGCTGCTCACACCTCTTGTGGGTTTCCCTGCAAATAGGAAACTCAAAAGTACCAGGACTTTCTCAGGCCTGTTACTAGGACAAAGTTTCATATCCATATCCATAATTGGTGCATCGTTTGGAAATGGCATGTGCCTTCTGAAAAAGGTGACCATTTACGCATTTTTAGTTTTTGGATAGCTAGCTTAACAGAGATAAGAACTCTGGAGTGGTTTGTGGGCACCTGTGATCACAGCACATTTAATTTCAGTTCCTACTCCCCAACTTTGTTTTCAGAGTTAGCCTGAAGATTTCTGAATTTTTAAAAATATAGTGTAGGAAAGTACTTATTTTGTAAGGAAATTGCTGTGTAACATGTTTTATCTTTCACAGGAAGTACAAAGTCCTTGTATAACAAGGCTTTATCATTAAAGCCTCAGTCTGGTCCAGTGGTCACATCTGCCCCACGCATCCTTCCGTTCAATCTTCCTGCTCCGGCTCAGGCTGCTAGTCAGGCCTGAAAGCCTGTGCAGAGCGAGGCTGAGGGGGGCTTGGGTTTTCTTTCTCCCACCGCCTCTGTTCAATTAGCTGTTCTTTCTAAGAACCTCTAGGGTCAGGCTCGGGGAGGTTTAGGGTGGGTCATTATGATCCCAGGATGTGGGGGGCTGTGGGCAGATGTTAACTCTCAACTATTCCCCTGCCCCAGCTTGCATCAGGACCTCCTCAGACAGTAAGACTCTCCTTGAACTTAAGGCCCTCTATGGAGGGGTAGTGCCCCCCTACCGTCCTGGGGGTCATATTACCCCCCAAGTGGTCCTTTTGGGGAAAGTCTCTGTTTTACAATCTCAGACTAGTTCCCTCCTACAAGGACCCCCCTGAGCCCAGGACAGTGTCTGCCTGTAGTTGGGGGATATAGAACCTGCTCCCATCACAGCCTCCACCCATTTTTGTGGTCTGCTACATCCAGTTTCCTTCCTTTGGATTTCCCAAGTCACTTGTCCCTGTGTCCCCGGAGCTCCAGGAGAACTGAGGCAGGCTGTCTGCCATTTGGCTCTCTTAAAGTCCCCTTTCGGGCTTGGCTGAAAGCAGGAAGAGAGGTGGTAAGGATGGCTGATGGAGGAGCACCTACCTCAGCAACTGAGAAATGGAACAGTCTGCCCTCAGCTTTCTGGTGGCCTGGGAGTGGGTGGTGGGCTGCACCTGGGAGTGTGAGCGGCATAGATCTGCTTGAGGATACTTAGGCCTTGTCTTGGCCGCTGGAGCTTCAGCCAAAACCAAGAAAATGTCCCATTTTAAGTCCTGTTACACAAGGAACCACATAATCTGTTATCTCTGTGTTTTTTGTTTTGTTTTTTTAGAAAAGGTCCTTAGCATTTACCCTCTACCTATTCAACTCTGTTTTCTAAGTGAAGGTATAAACTTCATGTAGCAGCTGTGATGAAACTTGTTTAAAGTCTTGAGCAATTAGTAGAATTGAACAGAATTCTCAGGATGCAAGCTAGCAGTTGCCTATTGTCATATTCCAAGGGTTCGGTTTGGAATGGCTTCTGTTTTTCATACTGGCGGTCCTTTCCTTATGATATTGAACGCGGTGTGACTTACTAGCACGAGTCATACACAGGCCCGCCCTCAAGGAGCCCGAATTTCCAGTATACATGTGTCCCAGACTCAGCCTCCTTGCCTGGAAGCAGTCCCCCCGCTGCCAGTCCAGACTACGCCTGTTGAAGGGTGCCTTGTCTAGGGAGGGAGTGGCCTGTGCTCACAGCTCCTCCCTCTGTCCAGACTGAGCGTGTGCCATTGGACCTCAGTCCTCGCCTGGAGGAGAACTTGGACTTCAGTGAAGTGGATATGGAGTCCAATGAGGTGGAAGACTTTGAGGCCCGGGGGAGCCGCTTCTCCAAGTCTGCTGATGAGAGACAGCGCATGTTGGTCCAGCGCAAGGACGACCTCCTGCAGCAGGCTCGGAAGTGAGTTGCCTTCCACTGCACTCAGAAACCAGGGGCTGCAGGTCCTGTGTGCCAGCTCACATCAGCCCCCTTTAAACTGGTGACAGCATTGAAAAACCATTGCATGTCCTAAAAACTCTGATTTCAAGCCCCTCTGGAAACAGCAGAGGATCTGGCCACACTGAGGCCAGCTGGTACCTTGGGGCGGTCATCTCAAGCGAACATAGCAGCCACATGCACACATGTGTCCCAAGCCGTTCGCATTCATTACCTTAGTTCTCTTACCAGCTCTGGGAAGGAGCACTGTTATTTATGCCCATTTGAGAAATGGACAGCCAGGAAACCGAGGCCCAGGGAGGTTCACACTGCCTAGGCCTGCGATCTGGCTTCCAATGTCCCTCTTGACCACTATGCATCTCAGACCAGCAGTGTCTGAGTACCTTGTGTTCCACCGTGGTTGGTACTGTTCCTGTGGGTGGATAGGCGCTCTCTGTTTCAGTTCCGGGGACAGGGCCAGCATGCGTTCATCTGGGTGGATTTTGGGCCCTACACAAAACTGTGGGTCCCTGCGCTGTTTCTTTGGGCAGATGAGAGGATGCTGAGACTGGATAGCCCCCATCTGTTCAGAGACAGGCGTCCTTCCCTCCCTCCCGTGGGGGTTGATTTATCTGCTTTATGCAGATGAGGCCAGCGCTCTGCCACTGAGCCCATGTCTAGCCCAGATAGCAGGTGTCCTTTCCATGGGACGGTTCTGAGTGGCAGCTTCATGAGGTGCCTGGAGAGGGGGAAATCTAAATGAAGCCACATTCTGAATGTGTTCCAGAGCTTCCATCTCTCATGTGACTTTTGTCTTCGTAGGCGATTCTTGAATAAAAGTTCTGAAGATGTCTCGGCCTCAGAGAGCTTTCTCCCCTCAGAAGGCACGTCCTCTGACCCCGTGACCCTGCGTCGAAGGATGCTGGCCGCTGCTGCCGAGCGGAGGCTTCAGAAGCAGCAGACCTCCTAGCACTTCCTCATCTTCCTCAGCCACCTCTTCCCGAGCCCTGCGCCCGACCAGGAGTGGCCTACCCAGTGCTGCCTGCGTGCGAAGAAGCAGGCCGACCGCATTGCGCTGTATAAAGCACGTGTCTTAATAGTGTTTGGACAGCTGACAGATTTAATCCTCCTTTGTAATACTTTCTACGTGACATTTCTTTTCCCTTAGAAACACTGCACATTTTAACTCTAGGCATGATCTCTTCTGCGTTGACTGGACTTCTTAGGTGTGGGGACGATCAAGAGGAAGTGGGCACCACCTGCCTACAGCGGGAGGCTGCAGCTCCTGTTTTGCGCATGCGTCATGGCGCTGGAGTCCTGAGCTCCGTGTCTGGCAGGAAGAGCACTGGGGGAGGGTACACAGACTCGGTGAGCAGACGCACAGCACAAGCCCGACCCCACACCATTGGAGGAGATCTGTTGTCACTGCTGTCCTTAGTGAGGAAGCATTCAGAGTGATCCAGAGGCCAGACCACAGGTTCCAGGGCCCCTGGGCCAGCAGGGCATCTGTCAGAGAGCTCCTGGTTTGACTCCTGGAGTCGAGAGGGAAAGCCCAGGGATACAGAATGTGAGGCCTTGACCCCTTTGTCCCTGGACACCCAGGGAATGACCCGCACCCTGGTCCACAGCTGGCTTTACTTCCGTTCACTCTGGTGCTCCTGCATCAGTGAGCTTGCCCTCGGGCGACCTGCCCCTCCCCATTTCTTGCCCCCTGTGGACATGAGGAAGGTCAAGCAGCAAGCTTTGGTTTGAGGTTGGTCAACTAAATGAGGCAATGCCAGAGCCCGTGGGCGTGGTCCTTGGAGAAGGGGTGGGCCTTGCAAGAGTTAAGAGTAGACTGTGGAGGGCGTTGTTGAAGAAATAAAAGATACCTTCCGTATCTTTCTTTCCTGGAGCCCTCCGTTTCCTTCACTTTGTTCCTGTTGGTTTAGTGCAACTTAGAAAGGTAGGATGGTGAGCCCAGTGCCTCGCGGCAGACCGGGCGTGGACTCTTCGCATCCTTCACGTGTTGAAGGATCTGAAACATGCAATCATAGGTTACATAGTTCAGTTTTATGTCCCATTGGATTAAGTTTTTTTTTTTTTAATGTTTGAAAGCATAGTTTATGGTAGTCCTTTTTGGAAGAATCCAGTATTATCTAAAATTATTGGTAAAGGTAAATGTATTTTCCATAACTGAAAGTTTTTAGGATGTTGACACGTAATTGAAAAAAGGGTGATAGGTAAATATGTAGGCAGAGATAATTTATTTCAATAAATCTTTCAAAAGCCTTACCTTGAAATGCTGTTAGTAAATTTCTGTGATTTTTAAAAAATTTGTTTTGTTTTGCTGAGAGCATAGCTATTTGTTTTTATTGTAAAACAATAATAATAATAAAAAGGAAACTCTTCTAATGTGTCGTGTGGCTGGACTCTGAGGCAGGTTTTTCGGTGGTGCAGGCACCGATTCCCATTTTGTTTTGAGTCTGCTGTTTGGGATTTTTTCATCTCTGAACTGGAGGAGAGCATTTCACCTCCTGTTGTATTTGGAGAAGGCAGCACCGAGTGTTTCTTTCTCTTGTATTCATCTTTTCAAGGAAAATAGGGAGATTTTATTTTCTTGAATCATGTCATTAAAGGTGACATTCATTCCTTGTGTTCTTAAGGTTTCAGACGTATGAGAAGAGAAAATTGTGTAGGTCACTTTAGAGGGCCTTGAGACACTGGGGAATAGAATGCAGTAGAGGTCCAAGCAGAAGTGCCTTTAATAGCATAAGGAGGTCTAAGAAGGAAGTCCCAGGTCACCCTTGGCTTTTGCACCTGGACAGGAAAGGATTCTGGGTGCTACAGAAGGCTCCAGCTCTCACTGCTTCTGCCCCCTCGAGGCGGTGCTAAGGGGACTGCTGGTGAGAGTGGGCAGGCTCCTCTACGCCCGCTTTCACTCTCCTGGCTGCCACCGGGTCACCGGCTTGCCCTGGAGTAGCAGAGCTGGAGCAGGCTTCTGGGTTGCCAACCAGACTCGGGAGTGTGGACTTCTTAGGTGTGGGGACGATCAAGAGGAAGGGCACCACCTCCTACGGCAGGAGGGGCAACTACTGCTTCGCGCATGCGTCACGGCGCTGGAGTCCGGAGCTCCGTGTCTGGCAGGAGTGCTCTGGCGCATGGTAGAGACGCCCTTTCTGGGCTCTGGGAACCAGTCTGAGTTCCCCCTCCATTTGCTTAATGGGTCCTTGGTTTCTTTTCCAAAATTTGGAACGTTTAGATACCATAGAGAACCATGATCCATGTGGATGCCTCACTGGTGTTGATGGGACTCTTAGGTGCTAGGTGGCCTCCTGGGCCCTGCCTCCCACTTAATTTGTGCAGACGCTTGCTCTTGTCTGCAGCCTCTGCATAGGGACCACAGGAAAGGGCCCTGAGAATTCTATGGAAGCAGGGTGGGAGTAGGAAGGGGACCGTGTCCCTGCAGGGAGCTCGCCAACGAGTAGCCCCTGCCTGTCCTGGAAGGCCCTCCAACCTTGGTTGTCCACGTCAGCGCTGCTGCTTTCTGCTAGAAGTGGTTCTAACTAGCTGCTGCCCTCAAGGTTCTTGTTCTAGTTCCGTTGGTCTTTTCCCTGCATCCTTTCCTAAAAAAAAAGTTTCCTGACTTCCCTTGTAAGAAAGATAAGGCAGGGCTGGGGGTGTGGTAGAGCATTTGTCTGCAGGCATGAGGCCCTGGGTTTCATCTCCAGAAATGGAAAAGAAAAATGTTGGTTTTATCTACAAAATTCATTTGAAAGTTGGGGAAAAGCCCTGTTAGCAGATGGCTAGTGTTTAGAGAGATTCAGATACACCACATGTAGTAGAGAATGCCCTAGTTTCCTTCAGCCTTCCATTTGGGCTTTCATATGGCCTCCAAGACCAGCATTGGAAGTGGAGGTGTAGCCTGAATTGCAAACCTTTCTGTCAACACAGATGGTGGGTTAGGTGCCCCACTCTGCAGCCAGCAGGTCAGGTGAAGGGAGGTGGAGGGAAGCACTGGAGAAGGAGGCGTGGGCTGGCAGAGGGGCTGGGGAGGACAATTAATTCAGGTCGTGTGTTATCGGTGGCACGCGCCTCTTGGTCTTCCCAGTTTCTGAAATAGTATCACCCTCTATGTCTGTCCCCACTAAATGACAAATGGCATGTGCCAGGGAGAGGTCTTTCTGAGTTGGTAATTCCCCTTATCAGAGAGGGGATGCAGAGAGGATTCCAATAAACAGATCTCTGGGGAGCTTCTACCTCATTAAACATGGCAGGAAATGCAAGGGGTTGGGGGTCAGGAGAGTGCTGCCCCGGTCCCCCTTGTGTGTTTGGCCTGCAGACAAAAATGGAGGGAAACCTTCCTGGCCAGTCTAACGGGTCCCAAGCTTGTCCTTGGCTCTTGAGTAGATGAGACCCCTTGGGTGCAGAGGGCCCAGGCAATTTGGCCTCCTTGGGATGACCCATTCTTCCACTGTGGTGGGAACCCTGGAGACAGAAGATTGGGGGCCCTCCATGTTCTGCCTTCCTAATCCTCAGTTCCACCAGAGACTACAACCAGCTGTCAGTGGAAGGGCCTGGAGCCAGGAAGAAGAGGTCATCTACAGCCAGGAAGTGGCCTATTCCCCTGTCTGCCTTCCCAGGGGACACCAAGCAGCTACACTCTGTCTGTGCACTGAACTGGCACCCCAGTCACAGCACAGAGGGGGCCACAGAAGGTCCTGGGACGACTCACCCACCAGCCTGTGGCCAAGTCCAGTGTCCCTCCCTCCCTCTCCATCCCGGGCAACCACACAGAGTGGAAGGCAGAGGGTGAGACGCAGAAATACAGACAAACATTCTCTTTATTGAGCTACACATGAATTTTCCATTAGAGAAGTAGACTGGCAGTGTGTAAGATATCACAGAAACCTCACCGATTGGGAATAGAAAGGCTTAGAAAGACCCGTGGGCTTTTTTTTTCTTTTTTTTTTTTTCTATATTTTTAATTTTTTTGTGTTTTTTCTTTTTGCCTCCTCTTTATTTGAAATGGCTGTGACTGGTCTTCAGCAAATTTATTAAGTCTTAAAAGTGAAACCGTGAAGAGGTCTGGGGTTGGGACACTAGTCAGAGTAGAAATGACAGGGCTGATCATGAAAACGGTGGCTTTAATGTAAACACTACATTCCATCTTTTTTTATTTATTTTTTTTTTTTTTGTGTGTGTGTGTTTTTCTTCCATCTTGTGGTAGTTAAAAAAATTTTTTTTTTCTTTTTGTCTGCATCACAAACATCCCCACATGAGAAAGAGGGAACACGGGTCACGTTGAAACGGAGGAAAGTGGGGGAGGGCACACACGGGAGGACAGCGTCGCCCAGAGGCCGAGGCCCAGAATGCCAAGGGAGGATGCAACCCCTTTCCCGAAGGCCGCGAGAGCGGATCTGGCGTGTGATACCAAGACTTTCTTTTTTGTCATCAGGACAAAAAGGAAAAAAAGAAAAAAATTACAAAGGGACTCTGAAGAAAGGGGACCTGGCAGGAACCGGTGCTCTGCTCGGGCCATCTTGCTGCAGGACCGGGCTGGGCTGGGCAGCTGCTGGCCGGGAGGGCTGTGCTTTTTCTATACAAACCTGGAGTCAGGGTGTGGCTGGAGTGCAGGGCTGGGGACAGGAGCGTGCCACCCCTCGGTGGTGTCTGCGGTCTTTGGGTGGCTCATGGGCAGCAGGGTTTGCAGTGGCCTGTGGCTCTGGAGAGCCCCGCCCAGGAGCGCTCCTGCCAGTAAATGCACCCACCAGGCCCTGGTGGCAGACGGGCCCTGGGCCTCGCCACGCTGGGAGGGGAGGGCATGGGTGCTCATGTGTATGTTCTCTATTTCAAAAGATAAAGAAATACGGGTGAAATGGTAAGTTTTCCTTTGTCTTTTTTTTAAACTACAAAGCACATGAGAAATATTTTGTTTTGTTTTGTTTTTCTTTCAAATTCTAAATGTAAAGACTGAACTAAAAACCGGATTCTACAGCATTCTACAGATATACACAGCCATCAGTCACTCTGGGGTCGTAGGTTAGACAGGGGCTTGGTACAGAAAGGCTGTGTGTCTTACAAAGGCCCAAAGGTCATGCTACCAGGAGATCAACGTCAACAGCAAAGAGTCCGTGAAGCAGTCTGCAGAGAGAGAGATAAGGGGTCCAGTCTGACCATTTTCTTCCATTTTAAAAACCAACCAACCAACAAAATACCCTAGAACATTTTAACTGAGGCTGGGGTGGGCCAGACGGGATGGCCTCTCAGGCTCCAGGGCTCCAGTGAAGCCCATCCCAGCCGCCCTGGGAAACCTCGGCCCACGGGACGCGACTCTGGTCTGGTCTACAAGTCCAGCCCTCCCCTGGGCCACTCCGATGCCTCCTGGCCCTTCTGTCCCCAGGGCACTCTGGGAGGGAAGCCAGCTTCAACTCCACAAGTCCCTCCCCTTGGCTGCTTTAGAAAGCAGATCAAGTCTCCCGGTTCTCTGATTCTGGTCTTGTTTACAAGAAAAAAGAAAACTCAGGAGACAGTGGATTGATCAGAGCAATGATTCTTCTAAATTTTCAAAATTAACAACCACCACCACCCCAAGAGAAGTGACCTCGAAATTTTCTGTTGTTGTGGGTCTGGGGTTGGGAGATGTGTAGGGCGTTGGCCATTTTCTTAAAGGGTTTTGGAATCCGCGTAAGAGCAGGGACAGAACTGACGGCACTGCCTGTGTGGGTGGAGGGCAGGGGACCACGCTGGGCCGGGCCTGGCCTTCCTCTGCCCTCCCCCTGCTCACAGAAGTGGGTCTTAGAAACGAAGACCCCAGGCTGTCCTGAGAAGGACCGACTTGCCAACCAGGCTCCCAACACACGTGAGTGTGTGCACGGGGGTGTGTGCCCACACACGTGTGCACTCTCCTACGCCGTCCCAGGAAAGCCTCGGTGAGCTATGGGATGGCGGTCAGTTCTGTCTACAGCTCTTTCTAGTACAAACTAAAAAGATTTTTCTAATATATATTTGTGTATATATAAGGTTTTGTTATGCCTCTTTAAAGTTTATTTACCAAGTTGCATTTGTTAGTGGTGTTGTGTGTGTGTGTGTGTGTGTGTGTGTGTGTGTGCGCACAAGCTGTTCTGAGTGCTGGAATCATTACCAAATAGGTTGCTATACAGGACAAGAGGTCAGTACAAGCCGCAGCCCCGGAGGTTGTTGGCAATGATGATGTCGGTGACAGCGTCGAATACCACCTGGATATTATTCGTGTCTGTGGCACAAGTCATGTGACAATAAATTTCTTTGTTGGGTGAGCGGTTTTTGCTTTCAAACTGTGTTTGGATGTAGGCAGCTGCATCTTCATAGGTATTGGAGCCTGTAACGAGACAGAGGACAGGGCCGAGGCCCCCGTGAGCATGGTGGGGACTGGGTGGGGGGCACAGAGGAGAGAGAAGTGGTTTGTGGCAGGTTCCAGAAGTGGGATGGGATAGAGGAAGGGACTAGAGGAACTACTCTCCAGTCATTCCATTTCAAATTAAAAACTGTGGGAGCTGGGGTACCGGCTCAGTGGTAGAGCACTTGCCTAGCATGTGGGAGGCCCTGGGTTCAGTTCTCAGCACCACATAAAAAAAAAACGATAATAAAGATACTGTGTCCACCCTCAGCTAAAAATGTTAGAACAACAACAACAACTTTGTAAGGCTTAGTATCCGCCTGGCTTCTGACTTCTCGGGTTCTTTTGCACAAGGGATCTACGCCGGGCCTCTGGAGGTACAATGGCCACAGATCACCCTTTTCTACTTTCTAAAGGAACACACTGAACACCTTCCCTGATCTAGACCAGTCCTGTTGATTCTCATAAACCAAGAAAATAAAGTCTGATGAGGGAACCGCCCAGCGGGTGGTGAGCAGGACTTCTGGGGTCTCGAGGCGTGGTGGACGTTGAGTGGGGCCTGGGCTCTGTCCTTAGTGGGTTCCTGCAATAGGTCACTCTGTGGGGCTGAGGGCATCTCTAAGCAGTCCCAGCTCTTGGTGCTTACAGTGGCCTGGATGTGGGAGCCCTGGCATCTGCCAGGTGGGATTTAAAGCGGGTATCGGCATGTGTGACCAGCTGGGCCCCCTCACCACCCCCAGCAATTCCTTAGGTGTCACCTGGACCCTGGATGGTGCTGGGTGCAAATAGCAGGGCTCACCTGTGCACACGCAAGGCGTTTTCCCACTGGCCACAATCCCACCCTGTGGTTGTGCCCTGTGGAGGCACAGCCTTCAGTGGAAGATGCCCCATTTTTCTCAGTGCTCCCAGGATCTGGCCCAGGACAGAAATGGCACAATGTCATTTGGGGTGAGTGGGAGGATCCCTCCCACCCTGCCCAGTCCTGTGGGCAGCGTAAGGACAGAGCGGGGTGGCTGAGTTAGGCTCTCAGGTCAGCAGCAAGGATTTCTCTCCTCTCCTTTAAAGACACTCAAAAGGCAGCTCCAGGCCAGGGAAGCCGTCATGAGGGTGACAGGTGGGGACGTCCCAGGGGTTAGGGATGATCCACAGAAGCAGAGAGACTGAGCTCAGCAGAACTTCCAGGCCAAGAGACGCAGGTGGACCCTGGGACAAAGGCAGTATTGGAAAGTGCCCCATGATAGGGACACCCACTGTGCCCGTCTGCCAAGTCCTGCGATCTGACGAAGTCCCACAGCTGCCCAGTGCTGGGCACTCGGCCCCTGAGACAGTCAGCCACTGCCTCCCACCCGCAGCTGGTTCTGTGTCTCACAGGCCTGTCCCCCCCTGGGGCCATGGTGTGGTGACTGTTTGCCATCTGTGGATCCCATGGAAGGCCCTGGGGATCTCAGACGTGGCCAATCCAGACTGGCTTTTGCTGGGGACATCAGCGGGGAGTTGCCCAGTGCCCACACTATCCAGCAGTGAGGCCCACTGACCACTCCTCAGGCCTCATCCCAAGTAGGCTCCAGCAGAACACTACACAGGAGAGCCCAAGGGTTGGGCCTGCCCTTGAGGGTGGCACTGGCCTGTGAGGGCTGCTAGAATGTGGGGGTGGCCACCCCATGGGGTGATCTACTGTGGAGCCTGATAAAAAATGAGGCTCAGGGGATTTAGTCACTTGCCCAGAGCTGCAGGAGGCCTGGCTCCAGGGGTGGCGCTGGCGCCTGCTCGGTGGGAGACTTTGTGCTCCTGACACTGGGCTGACCCAACAGCCTGGGGTGCAGGGCACAGTCCCTAGTGGGCCTTCCCCTCTGCACCCTGGGTTGGGCAGGCCGTGTGGAACATCAGTGAGGAGACAGGCCCTTCTTCACACTCGTGTTCCACATTGTGAACACTTGGGGGTGGCGCTGGTGAGCAGGTTCCTGGCTGAGCCAACCTGTGCCCTTAACTGAGGATGGCGAGGCCTGTGTTCTCTTCAGCATGTAAAGGTGAGTCCACCCCAGAGACCTCTAAAACTTTCTGGTCCCCAGAGGGCTGGGCCGGGCCCTGGTATCTCATCGGCCTGCTCCTGGGCTTTTGCAACAGTCCAGACTTGGTCCCCCCGACAGCAGACCCTCCCTCCTGCCGCCATCTGGAAAGAGCTGCGTTGTGGGGCCGTGGTGTGTTCCTGGGAGAGCCAGGTTGGAAAAAGAAGCCCAGAGAAGGCGGGGGACAGGGTGGACTCGCACTAGGTGGAGTGGTTTGATTTGGAGGAAAGACCTGGGGAGGGGAAGAGGGAAGAGAATGAGCACCAAACGCTGGGGTGGGGGAGGGGAGGGATGCTTTGGCTGGGCCTGGGCTGCCACATAGACTGACGGTGGTGACTGTGACACACGACATGGTCACTGTACCAAAGCACACGGGGGCTGAACTGAGCCTAGGCCCCAATCAGGCTATGAGCCACCTTTTTTTTTGTGGAAGAGTAAGGTGTGGCCCAGGGCTGTCCTGGGAAGGGGGCAGGTGAGGCTCCTGATGAGACTTTTAGGAGGCTGTTCCTGCTAGGACCTGAGACTAGGAATAAAGGGGAAGAGGACGTTTCTCGTCCTGTCCTGAACCCTGTCATGCCACTCGTTTTTTTTTTTTTTTTTTTAGTACTGGGGATTGAACCCAGGGGCACTTAGCCACTGAGCCACATCCGTAACCCATTTATATTTAGAGACAGGGTCTTGCTAAATTGCGGAGGGCCTTGCTAAGTTGCTTAGGCTGGCCTTGAACTTGCAGTCCTCCTGCCTCAGCCTCTTGCGCCACAGCTCCCAGCCCTGCCTTGCCACTCTGAGTCACCTATCCTGACCCATAGAGCTCAAGAGAGGATACTGTCCTCTTAAGACTCCGTGCTGAGTGTTTTTCTCTACACCCCTGCCACACTCCTGCTCTGGCCTGCAGGCTGGTGGCCCCAGTAGCACCGGCTGAGCAGCCCACAGTGGTCAGACTCCAGCTCATGCCTTTTGAGGGAGACCCAGGTCCCACTAGGGCTGGGGCTTGCTCCTGCACAGGGTTGCCAGGACACCCACCTGCGTATTCAGGAAAGCAGATGGTCAAAGGTGACTTCTTGATCTTCTCACCAAAGAGATCTTTCTTGTTGAGGAAGAGAATGATAGAGGTATCGATGAAGAACTTGTTGTTACAGATGGAGTCGAAGAGCATGAGCGACTCGTGCATGCGGTTCTGCAGCCCCAGGGTGGGAAGACAGGGAGACAGACAGCACCAGGAGACACAGACAGGGAAAGAGAAGAGCAGAATTAGGCTTGGAAAGGGCTCGGGCTACTCAGCAGCTCACAGGGGCCCCAGTGTCCCAGGTGCCTCCGAGAGGCTGACAGTCAGAACCCGTGAGCTGGGACACTGGACTCTGTCCTCGTTCCAATCTGCAGAGCACCTCAGCACCAGAGCACCACCACCTCTGGGCCAATGGCGACAAGGGACTGGGAAACAACCATGGATTTCTGGCTGAGGCTGACCCGGATCTTCTCTTTGCACAGCCCCCATCTGTGCAAGGTCTTGGGGAGGTGCTGGACGGGAACTGGGGAGCTGGGCTTCGGATCTGCATGTCTGCACCAACCCAGGGGTGGGCAGGGTCCTCTGGGAGTGGTGAGGGACTCCAGGCTTCTCCTATGGTCCGAGGGGAACATCGCACCAGGCTGTCAGCATGCTTGGGGCTGTCACTCAGAGGAGGTGGTCCCACCCAGGACTCCTTCAGGGATGCGGGGGGACCGGGCACACCTCCTCTGGCTGGGTCAGGCTTGTCCATGCCTTACTGCAAGGGGCTGTAAGACCATGTCACTCCACACAAGGAAGCTGCTCAGCCAACAGAAGAATGTGACGGGACCCCGAGTAAAGCCAGGTCCTAGGAGGACCGGCTTTCCCCTGGGCCAGGACAGATAATTCTACTTTGGGACGCCAAGCATATTCACTTAGGTGATGTGTTTTTTGCAGTACGGGGGGCACACTTGTCTGCACAAGGATGTGGGGGAAGGGACAGCCTCTTTTATTGTCCCCAAGAACCCCATCTTAGTCCTGGGAACTTGTCACCATAAACCTGGCTCCATGGGTCCAAAGCCTAGGTCCACAGGTAAGCCAGGCTCAACTTCATCTCCCTAGTTTAGACTGAAACAAGTTATGGCAAAGAGAAGACACCTGGGGTGGACGCTGTGGACACTGTTAGCTGAGGGTGAGTTAGTTTTGGGCCTCTGGGATGAGAAACAGTCGGAGCTGGCTTGGTGGCCACAGCCGTCCCCCTGGATGAAGTAGCCACTGCTGGTCATTGAGGACCTCTCTGCCAACATGGTGCCCAGCTCTTCTCCTTGCTGTGTCATGTAAACTCATCAACCCTTAGAGGACAATGAGGTGACACCGCTGGAACCCTAGAGAGCAGAGACTGGTGGCACAGCTCAGTGGTAGAGGCTTGCTGAGGCTCTGGCTGGAGGCAGAATGTAAGTTGTGGCTTTTCCAGTCAGTCTGAGCAGCCAGTGACGGGTCCCCAGATCCTCAGTCCTTGCTTCAGTTACCTCCCCCACACCTGCAGGGTTACAGCAGGACTCTGGTTCCTGCGGCTGCAGTCAGGGTGGCGACCGGGCAGGCTGAGCCCTCAGCTGCCCTCGGGGGCACCTGGACAGTCAGCACGGTTCTCACCCACTGTAGGACCTGTGGTAAATGGCTTTATCTTTCCATTCTGCCAAACACATCCAGTCGCCGCCGCTTAGGATTTCCTTACCCCCCCTAACCGCGGCTGGAAATTTTGTTCTCATTTCTCCCCCAGCGTCCCCCACTCCCCGTCATTCGCACTGTCACATTCAAGGAGGAGGAAGACTCCTTTGCCATCATGGTGGAATCTGCTCTGGAAAGTGCAAGCAGAGGTCGAGGGGTCAAGTGGACCCTGGGCCACCATGAGGGCCGAGCCCTCCTCCTGATCCACAAGGCACCCCGTCCTACAGCTGTCCAACAGACGAAAAGCCACAGCCAGAGGTGAGTAGTCCCCAGCTCCACAGCACCCGTGCCCCAACACTGCCTTGCTCCACAGAGGCTTGGGGGTGCAGTGCCACTGGGCACTCCCAGGACCAGAGGGAACCACAGGTGGCTGCTAGGGCAACCTGAGCCGGGAACAGGGGCTACGCACTGGACTGAAGTTCTCTTCCTCAAGAGGCCACCAAGCTTAGGTTTAGATGAGAAATCCAGGCCAGCTCCCCAGGAGCATAGGGCCTCACCTGCCGAGGCCCAGCCCTGCTGCCCGCAGACGCAGACGTGTGCTCTTGCTCTTGGCTCACATTGATGATCCTGACTGGCCTTTGGGTGCAAGGCCCTGTGCTGGGCCACACAGCCAAGGGGCCACCAGGCCAGGCTCCTGCCCTCAGAGAGCTTACAATCTAGCAGGAGCAGCAATGCACACACATTTTAAAAGGTCTAAAGTCCGTGGAGCAGCACGGAGCTGGGGAGGGCTCTGGGGAGCAGAGGACACGCACAGTCAGACCTGGCCTGGTTGAGGACAGGGCCTTGGAGTGCCTCTGGCAAGGGCTGATCCTGGAAGTTCAGGAAGGGAGCCACTGGGGGAGGGGGCGGCGGTACTGAGACCCTCAACCCATGCCCCAGGCCTGACTGCCGTCCCTCTGGAGCCTGTCACCAAGGGGCCGGGGCACAGTGTGTCCACCAGCTTCCTAAAAGGGAAGTATGTTGAAATCAGAGACCTCACCACTTCAGAAAAGAGGAGTCAAGTGTCACAGATGGACAGTCACCTTTCTGTGGAGCCACTGGGAGCCGTCCCCAGGGTCATCTCCTCCACTTGCCCAGGCTGCAGTGGAGCCCGAGAGCAGCAGGATAGCCACGCCCGGCCGTGCAGCCCCAGCCCGTCACGCCGGCACCAAGCACACAGGACACCAGGACTGGGACGCAGCTCAGACCAGGACACACCTGCCTGCCTCCCAGAGAGCCTGAGGTGGACAGGGCGACTGGGCACCTGGAGTCCTATCCCCAGCAGGACTTGCCCACGCCACCAGGCTATCCACAGCCCCAGGACTGGGGTGGCACGAGGACGTGTGTTGTGCGGGTGCGCCTGGCGGAGGCTCCTTGGCACTGACTGACACAACACATCACACTCACGCTAGAAGGAGCTGGCACTGTTTATTAACAGTAGGTGACTAATAAATACATTACGGCAGCCAATAAATTATTACAATAACTAGAGATTTATTAAACCAACAAGTCAACTCTTCTTACAAAATTACAGTTAATACGGGGTGGGTGGTGGCGGCTGGGTTGGGAGGTGGGACACTGGACCTAATTCGGTTCTGCTAAGGAAGGAGTGGGAGCCCCAGCCCACCCTGCCTGGGACTGGGAGGGTGCAGGCAGGCTGCAGGGTGGCGGGGAGGCTCTGGGAGGCAGAGGAGGTGCAGCCAGAGGACCGGTCAGAAGCGGCAGGCAGGGGAGATAGGGAGGTGAGGGGCTGCTGCCCGGAGCTGGAGGGCAGGCATGGCACTGGGAAGGTGAGAACTGGCTAGGTGAGCGGCAGGTGGGGCTGCGAAGGGCCCGGTTAACCAGATGGCCTTCGTGCACTGGGCCTGGCAGAGAGCCACCTTCAGAGGGAGCCCCTCTCTGATGGAGAATTTCAGGACTTTGGACTTTCTGCTTTAGCCCTGGCCTGCCCCTTCCTTGACAGGGGACTTCATCTGGCTGGGGAGCGGCCTGTTGGAGTCCCCAGCTCTACTCTCCAGGCAGGATAGATTCAGGACACTCCTCGCTGAGAGGGTAAGGCTGGGGAACCCTGCCACAGGCCCATGGCATGGCTCCAACCTGGCCCTGTTCCCTGGGCTGCCCTGTAGACCTGTGGCCTGCACGGGGAACTGTCTGTGGGTGCCACCTTTGGCACCCCAGGTGGAACCCCTGGAGACACGGAGCCAGAGTCTCAGGTCTTGGTTCCTAAGAAGTGCCAGTTGTGCCTGAAGGCCTCCACAAGGCTCAGAGGAGGCCCCGGCCCCAGGCTTCTCTAAAGGGGGTGTGTGCAGGCTGCTGCGGGGGCTGGCCGAAGGAGACCTAGGGCCCCTTAAATGGCCCTCCCTGGTGGTGGTGGATCACTTGCCAAGAAGAGTGAGCTGGGTCAGAGGGAGCGAATGAGAGGGACGGGCGGTGAGGACGGGTGCAGGCTAAAGGTAGGTAGGACTTCCAGTGTCTGCCGCTGGGGACTAACTGGTGGACGACAGGAGCGAGCGAGGGCTTGTGCTGATGGGAGGAGAGGGCTCGGGAGAGGTGACTTTCCTTTTTGGGGTTTGCAGACAGCCTACTTATAGGGCCGGGGTGGAGGGATTTAGGGCTCCTGACCCCTGGGGACCCAGCAGGGTGCCTCCAGATCCCACCGTGGGTGTGGAGCTGGGCTGGGTGCAGAGCTGCCTCCTGGCACCTGACATGGTGGAGGTTTTCTGCCTGGGCTCTGCTGGGTCAGCACATCAGGAGCAGGGTCTCCACAGTAGGTGGTCACAAGACCCTGAAGGCCGGGGCTGCTGGTGAGGGGTCCAGGCTGGGCTCTCTGCTCAGACTGCGAGTGATACCCTGTTCCCGATAGAGTCCAATGGAGCCCCTCCTTAAGCCTCAGGCGGACAGCACCTGAGCCAGTCCCCAGAGCCTTGGGACTGTCTGTCAGTGCTCAGAGAAGGCAGAGGGACAGCTACTGCGCAGGGCACAGAACTTGCTCACAGGCATCTCAGTGATAGGCACGTTTTTACGAGTTTGGCAAAGGCACCCTTCCTAGACGTCGACCTGCGGGTCAGAGCCACTCAGAGCTTAGCACAGCCCCTCTGGGGACACACAGAGCCACTGTGGACGAGACCCATCCTTGTCCAGTCACTCCCAACATCTCCCTCACAACCACATCCACGACGGAGCCAGACCTCACCGGCCGCCCTGATTGTCCCTGGTGGTGGAGCTGCTCTGATGACATGGGGAGGAGAGAGGGCCTCGCTGGACACCCTCTCCCTCTGGCTTCTACCAGACAGCTGAGGTCCCTGGCCTCAGCAGGCCAGGGCAGGGCAGCTGGGACGGCGCAAGACACGGATCAGGTCGGAGCAGCTACAGGAGAGAGGCATCCTGGAAGGCCGGCCACCTCCCTGCAATGCTGCAGGTGGGAGCGCTGGACCCACATCCTGACTGCAGCCTGGGCTCTGGCCATTGACTGCCCCTGGGGAGAGAGAGCCCTGGGGCTACAGGGTCAGTGACTTCCACCACCAGGGTGATGGCCTCAGAGATGGGGTTGGGCCACTATCCCACCTCTTGCCAGGTGCTTTTGAATCTGCAGTCACAGTCTGGGGCAGTTATGAGCACAGCTGGCCACCCCCAGGTGGTGATGCTGGAAGCATCAGCTATGTCATCAGTGTGGGGCAAAATGACTTAAATGGCCTTGACTGTCCATGGCAAGACCTTGAGGCGGCTGGCTGTAAGGGCCTGTCCTCCACCATATCCCCGCACCTGGCACAAGGTCCAGAACATGGTGGAGGTGGACATAGTGGAAGTGGGTTTGGGCTGATGGGATGGTCCTGCAGTTGGCAGGGAAGGGCTCTGCTGGAGGCCCTGTCTCTGTCAGCTTTTGGCAAGAGGGAAGTCCCCATCTCCCTGCACCACCTGCAGCTCTGTGCCTGCTGAAACCAACGAGCCCAGAGCCATGGGCCTGGGGCTCTTCCTGGTTCCTGGGCAGCCCCAGGGGAGTTCAGGCTCCTGCCTGGCCCGGATGAGCCACACTGTGTGAGGCTGGGAGGACACAGGGCTCAAGGAGGGAAGCAGAGGCCCTCAAGAGGCAGCCCTTGCCCTCCTGGGGTCCGCCTGGTCCCTGGGCACAGTCCGCCACACAAGTGAACAGGCCTCCTGGGCTGCTGGCTGTGGGGTCAGCTGACTGGAGGTGCCGGAGTGCGAGGGAGGTGTGCTCACTGCCCTAGACAGGGCCAGGACACAGAAGCACCCCAGCCCCTTCTGCTCAGGGGTCTCTGCAGCAAAGTCGCCAAGGGATCCTGGACCCTCCCTTTGGAGCAGGGAGGGCAGGATGTGTTCGAGCTGGCCTGAGCTCCCAAGAGTGCCACTCCAGGGTGTCGGTTCCACCCACCAGCTCTCCTCTTCCCCTGAGGCTGGGAGGTCACCAAGGGCTCCCTGATTTCTTGACTAAGGTGGACCAAAGTGGGCACTGGCCACAGAGGCCTGGCCCAGACCTCCCCTGGGCCTCTATGCCTTCAAAAACCCCAGTTCAAAGGCCCTAGCCTGTCCCTGCCATCAAGCTGGACTCACTGCAACCAGGACAAGAAAAGCACATCCACTCACCCTGGAGCAGCTGAGCTGGGAACTGGACCAAGCAGGTGGCTGTCCCCTGCACTTCTCCCCACCTCTGTCCTCTTCCCGAACTCCTGCCAGGTGCAGGCCTTGACCCCTCCCACCATTGGCCACTACAGGCGGTTGGTCGGTCTCAGTAAAGGTTGGATTAGGGATCTGGGGAGGGCAATGGGCAAGGGAGGATGCCCAGAGGGGGAGGGCTGAGGCCTGAGGGAGGGGGAGGCACTCGCCAGGCCTGAGCCCCACACCCACATGCCCGGTCCCACCCTGGCTTTTGGTGGTGGAGCAGCCCTCGACAAGAGACCCCAGGCAAAGCTGAGGGATGGCTTCTATTACCCCACAAACTTGCCAGCACCCTGCCTCAGGGCCGTCCTGATGATGAGAAGAGGCCCCAGGACTCCGGCATGAGTCATGGAGTAAGGACATGCCCATTCTGGGCCAATGGCGGCTCAGTCCCCCCCTCCCAGCTCTGCCAGCCTCGAATAAAACACTATGAGACGAAGCAGAGGCCAGTGAGCAGCACTCAGGTGGTGGCGTGGTGGTCACCAGCCTTGCATCACTCAGCACCCCACCAGCCCCTGTCACCATATATCCACTGGGAGCGGTGGTGTGGGTGACAGGGTGCTCCCGCCTCCACCCCTGGCGCCAGCTTCTGGGTTCTTCTTCCTCAGTGCAAAGAGTGGCCTGAGAGGTGGCAGAGCTCTGGCTCCAGGGGAGGAGTGGGTGCGGTCTGGGTAGGGCGTGGGCAGCCTGGCAGGAGGCTGGGGCTCAGTAGAGTCCACAACCCCGTAGGTTTTTGGCGATGATGACGTCCGTCACGGCATCAAAGACAAACTGGATGTTGTTGGTGTCAGTGGCGCAGGTGACGTGGGTGTAGATCTCCTTGTGCGTCGACTTGTTCTTGCTCTCGTACTGGGCCTGGATGTACGCCACAGCTTCCGTGAAGGCGCTGGGGCCTGCAGGAAGAAACAGGCAGTGGGCATGAGGGGAGGCACTGCCCCGTGTGGATGGCCCCTGGGCAGCCGGTGTGACTGTCAGGCAGGGGGCCGCGGAGAAGATGCCAGGAGCCTCTCAAAGACAAGCAGGAAGGACAGGCTGCTGGGTGGGGTCCTGAGGGGTTGGTTCATCAACAGGTCAGTGGTTCGAGTCCAGTGTAGGTCACGAAAGAAACAAAAGCTGAAGTCTCCCAGCGACTGCCTGCACTAAGGGGGACACTGCCCCAGGGAACTTTGTCTTCCTTTTACAATGCACCCACCGAATCCTGACGCAAACTTCACATGTTACCATGGCCAGGAACACAGAGGTTTGAAAGTGCGGTCTAGGTAGGTGTGCCCTCTCTGTGAACCTGCAGCTCGCACACCAGATGCTGGGCAAGGCTGGCCTGCGGTCTGCTTGGCGATCGTGAGTCTCCTGACCTGTTTCCCCTTTTCCCTGCCCACCTCCTTCTTCTGGCTTCGCTCTCGGGGGAGTAAGACACCTGGAGCACCCTTACTGTCTTCCTCACCTGGAACCATATTGTTCTGGTTCCAGGTGAGCCCAGCTGCAGGCTTGGGGAGGAACAGGAACGCAAGACCTTGTCTTTTTCTGAAGCCCCACAACCTCTTAGAACAGCCAGGCTGTGACCCCCGGCAAAGGCATGGGTGGTGAGGAAACGCAATCAGGCCAGTGCAAAGCTGGAGTGGCATGCCTGGGGGAAGGTCCTAGTCACTCAGGCCCAGGCATGAAGGCCACAAGGCCTGGCCTTGAGGGACTACCACACTTGGGCTGGGGTGAGGGGAGGGTCCTTGGGACAGCAGGTAACTCTCGGACTCCTTTGGTTAGGGGTACACTCCCTCCTTCTTTACCCCAGCTCCAAACTGTCTTGGTAGCCGACCTACCATGTCTGCTTCTATTGCCCCACAGGACACTAGCCGTGGTCACTTAGGGCAGGTGTGTAGGAGTATGCTAAGCCCTGCCCATCTCTGGCTGGATGTGCCTGACCTATGGGTGGGGTGCCAGTGGCAGGCAGGAGGTAGAAAGCTGCCCCGCCTGCCCAGCCCCAGGCACGGCCCACAGACCCACCCTGCTGGGGCTCTGCCCGCCCCAACTCTGTGCTCTCCAGGCCCGAGGGTGACTAGGCTAAGGGGTCACCACTTCTCTCACTCCCTGGCCTGGGTATCTGGGAGGAACCGATGAGCACCAGGGTACCCTGGGGACCTGCTGTCATCCTACTGCCACCTGATGGGGGCGGCCAACCTCATCGCAGCCCAGGGGCTTTGCTTAGACTGCCCTCCTGGCTGCCCAGCTTCTCAGGGTCAGCAAAGTCCATCTCAGCACTGATGGCCATCCTCTTGTCCCCAGAACTCTCTACAGGATGGCCAGGGTCCTGCTGCTTGCCAGGCTCTGTCACACTCACTAGGCCATTTGAACCTTGTAGCTACCCTGTGTGGGAGGTGCTGCTGGGATGCTTGTCACCACGATAACCTCATGGTCCGAGCAAGACGGCAGTGAGCCCACAGCGCATGCCCGCCAGGCTGGGCTCCGTGCCACGAGCTCACTGCACCCTCACAGTGGCGGTGAGGGAGGAAGCTGTCGCGGTCACCCCATCTCACAGACATGGAGGCTCAGCAAGGTCATGTGACTGAGCAGCTGAGCTGGACCTCAGGCTGCCTGAGTCCGAGCTCTGGCCTGTCACACGTTGTCATCTCATTGTTCCCTCTGTGTATACAACCTCTGTTTACGGTCGAGGTTGTTGGGATCGCAGGGCTGGACATGCCAGCCAGGACCCCCGCCCTGAGGGCTGCTTGGCGGGAGGGCAGGTGCCGGGCTGGGCTCTTGGTGGTGGAGCCTAGGGCACCTGCACAGCAGTGAGAGGGGCCTGCTCCCGTGGCAGTCCCTGTAGCCCCCAGGCCCCTGCTGTCCTGGGGAGGGTCTTCACCTGTATATTCAGGAAAGCAGATGGTCAGCGGGGACTTCCTGATTTTCTCTTCAAATATGTCCTTCTTGTTGAGAAACAGGATGATGGACGTGTCTGTGAACCACTTGTTGTTGCAGATGCTGTCGAACAGCTTCAGGGACTCGTGCATGCGGTTCTGCAACAGAGCGGAGAGCCGGGTGAGGGGTGGCAGTCCAGGCCCTGACCCACCACGGCCACGACACAGCGCGACAAGCAAAGGGAAGGTCCACCAACGCGGTTGAACGCACCACCGGGGACAGAGACAGGAGGGCCCACGAGGACAAACGAGATGTGTCCCTGCTTCATTCCACGTACAGGCAGGGTGGGGCGGAGCAGGGACTCATGGGGAATACTGTCCCCTTCCACGGGGAGCTGGCCTGGGGGGGGCCACGAGGTCACTGGAGAAACTCTAGCCGGGAGAGGACATGCACCATGCACGCGGAGGGTGGGGCCGCATGCCGCGGCAGCCGCCCACAAGGCACGGCAGGTCATGCAGCTTCTCTACGGGTCTGGGTCTCATCGTTCCGCCAGCGAGGTCGGGAGGGTGCACGCATTCAGTTGGGTGACATTAACCGAGGACCAAGACAGCCTCGAATTAATCCAGAGTTGGAAGCAGACACCAGGGGGACAGCGTCTTGGGGGTGATCTTGCTGTGGCCTGGGTTGGTGGTGATTTGGGCAGTTGGCCAGGCCATGGGGAGCCCGGGGAGGCTCTGGGAGAACAGGTGGTTGGGACTGGTTTCTCAGCAGAGGGGCCAGAGGAACCCCAGATGAAACAGCCAAACAGATTTCGACCGAGCGGAAGAGGAAATCCCAGCAGCAACCACGAGAGAAAATGGGGAAAAAGGAAAACACTGGCCAGTCTCAGAGCCTGGAGGTCCAGGGCAGTCTGTGCTGAGGCCCCGCGCAGGCTCACAGAAGCCAAGGCGTCAGGCTGGGGACAGCATGGCTGCAGAGGGAGGCTGGGGCAGGAGGCTGACTTGAGCCAGTGGCCCCGGGAGGGGTGTGGGTGAGGTGGGCCGGTGGTGTTCACAGCAAAGTCACCCCGCGGTTCCCTGACAGACTGCTGCTTTCAACTCTTAGTTGATGGCTTCGATTGGAGGGAGGCGCTTCATACCTGCCGGGCTCGAAGGGTCTCTCAGAATCGGCTCATGGTTTGGCCTTGGTTTGGCAAGATAAGGCCCTGGTAGGCGGTGGTGACAGTAGAGGTTGTGGCAGCCCGCGGCTTGGTGTGTGGTGCTGAGAGCTGGTACGAGGACAGGATGAGCCCTCGGGGTCCCAGGGTGCGGCGGGCAGGGTGACCAGTCCGGTGGGTGGCAGTCACTAGCCCCAAGGTCCTCCTGGCTTTTGCTCCAGGAGCTGCCTGCAGGCACCTCTGTCTTGGGCAGCCCAACTCTCGCCCCGGCCAGAGGGAAGCACAGGGGTGACCAGAGAGAAAGGCTGAGGCCGAGGACTCGGTCCCTGGTGCCTGCATCCTGCCTCTGGGGTGGAGCACCCACGTGCAACGACTTGCCCTCTGGCCACAGCATCTGGGTGCAGGAGCAGCAAGGGTCATCCCCAGAGATGACTCTGGGTGCCAGCACCCAGCTTTCAGCCCAGGGGTCCCCACAGCTGCCCACAATTTCAGTCGACCATCACTGCCATTTTTAGAAGCGGCCCAGGGAGCCTGGGGCAAGACCCTGATCACGCAGTGGACAGGCGGTGCCAGGCCCTGGACCATATCCACTGAACGCCCGGCTGCCCACCTCTGCCCACCAACTGCTGAGTTCTGCAGCAACTACGTTCCTCGCGGTGCCGCTGTGGCAATGGGCTGCTTTTGAGTTGAAACGCCGACCCCATTCCCTGGGGGCTGCTGTCCTTCCCTGGGCGGTGTCAGTGGCCAGTCTTGGAGAGGGAAGGGCCCGAGGAACATCCCCGTCCTGACTCTGGCCCATATACTTTTCTTCCCCAAGGTCCTCTGCTCCTGGCTTGTGCAGAGAGCAGTGGAGATGAGGGAAGGGGTGAGAGGAACGGTGAGGCAGGGAAGAGAAGGGAAGGGTCCAGGACAGGGCCTGCTCTGCCACCAGGGCAGGTGAGGAGTTCATGGGGAGGCCGGCTGGGCACCACTCAGCCCTCTTATTCCTGGAGATCCAAGGGCCATGGAGCTCGGTGCCTGTGGTTGCTGGGGCCACCCAGACCACCCATGGCTGATGGCCTAGGCCTGAGCCTGAGCCGTCTGAGGTCTGGCAGGGCAGGTCAAGGGAGAGGCCATACTTCTGTGGGAAGGGCCCACCTGCCCTGCAGCCTCCAGCTCTCCCTCTCCTCGCCACCGATGGCTGGAGGCAGCATCCACTCCCATGTGTGGCCAGGAGAAAAGGCGAACCAAGCCAAGCTCAGACCACGGACTAGCCAAGGGGACAGTGAACCGTTGCTCTCATAGCACAGGGTCAACCCATGGAGCAGTTAAGGATGCGCTGGGACAGTCACCCTGAGGCACACATTGCCAGGAGCTGTCTTGGGCTTCGGGTGGTCACTGTGCCTGTGGCCCTAGGGCACCCAGGGCATGTCTGCCCCTGCCCTACATTCAGGGTCAGGACGAGGTTGGTGCCTCCTCAACACCCCTGCCTGCAAAGGTCACTGAGAATGACACAGCTGAAACCCAGCCCAGGGCAAGTGACACAAGGTGCGGGTCCAGATCACCTTCTCAGCTGGTGGCTTTGGCTCCACCAGTCTGTGTGAGCCCCTCCAGGTGGCACCCTCCTGCCATAGCACCACACCCCCAAACCCATCCTGTCTTCACAGCAGCTCTGTGGGACCAGCAGGGCTTGGCTGACGAGGAAACAGGGACACAAAGGTCGAGGCCCAGCCTGACAGCCCCTCCTCAAACCCCCAGCACTGTCCTCGAAAGACTCAGAGTGAAGGACAGAGGCTGGGGAGTGAGTCCCCAGCCCACGGGCCCTGCCCCAAGGCCCCACTGGGTTCCCCACGCAGAAGAGTCTGGCAGGCCCCTGTCCTTGGGCTGTAGCCATGGGGCCACCTGGCCCAGGGCCATCGCCAGGGACAATACGACCACCAGCTTGGTGCTGCTGTGCCCAGAACAGTTCCAGTACTGCCATGGATCACTCCATCCATGCCTAGCAGCCTCCCCAAGCCAGGGTCCGTCACTGTCCCCTCTTTATAGGAAACAGTGACCAAGGCAGAGAGGAGCTGCCTCAATTCAGCAGCAACGCGATGCTAGCAGACCTAGGACCGGCCCTGGGGACGGCTGCAGACACTCTCCAGGTGACTGTCCCCTCTGCAGTGGGGGGCAGTTCTCAAAGGCCAAAACCCGAGGCCCAGAATGAATGTGGCGCAGGGACAGCATCCCACCGACGCAGACGGAGCCAAAGCCACACCTGTTGTTACCCACCAGCGTGCCTCCACCCACTGCCCTGCTCAGCCTGCCAGCCACACCCCTTCGTGCAGCACCCTGGTCAAAGCCCAGAGGGCGGGGAGACTAGTTCTGCTGTGAATGCGTGCTCGCTTGGCCGAACCCTGACTTTTAAGGATTTGCTTGATCCTGTTCTGGCCTGATGGCCCCCTGACTCTGCTGAGTTTACTGAAGGCGCATTGCTGCCCAGGACGCAAGTTCTGCTGAGCTCTTTGTGGTCGGTTTGCACCCAGCCCCTGTGCTCTCTTTGCAGAGCTGAACTCCCGAGGCATCTTCCCTGGCAACACGGACTGAGAGCGAGCCAGCCTGACCCACCCACCAGAGGTCCCCAGAGCCGGCGGCAACGGAGGCCCCCAGTGCTCCAGGGCTGGCCTGTCCTGCAGTCAGCCCTTTCAGTGTCTCCTCAGGCTGGGTGGCCAGCCCAAGTGCTGCCCCTGCCCAGTGGGCCCAGCCGACTCACCGTGGTTTCGTCTTCGTGGAGCACCTGGTCATAGCCGCTGAGTGCGACACAGAAGATGATGGCCGTGACGTCCTCGAAGCAGTGGATCCACTTCTTGCGTTCAGATCGCTGGCCCCCGACGTCGAACAGCCTGCCAGGAAGACAGGAGCTGATGGGCGGTGAGGTCCAGGCAGGTGGGGCGCCTGGTGGTCCAGCTCAGTGGCCTCTCAGGGCCCCACGAGAGGTCCTCACTCCAGGTGATGACCGACAGACCACTGCCATCCCTGGGGCTGGTGGCAGCCATCACTGCCCCTTGAGCCTCTCCCAGGACCAAGCTGTGCTCACGTGGAGTGACCTAAAGACCTGCCCTTGCACCTGAAGAATCACTAAGGGGCCCAGAAAATGCCCCAGGGAGCCTCCCTCCCTTGGAACACTGACATGCTCTTCCTTTCTGCCGGTATGCTGTGGACAAACGGAAAGCCTGCCCAGACAGGAGACAGGAGGAATTGTCACCTGCTTTGTGGGTGGGAAAAGTGGGCACCAGGAGCTTAAGGATGTGCCCAGCTCCTGCTGTGAGTGTGAGTGCAGGGTGGCTGGGTCTGACCGGCCTCTGCTCTGCACTGTCGCTCCACAGCAGTCTGAGGGGAGCTCTGGCCGCCCCTCAGACTGCATCCCCCAGGGCCTGAGGCTGTGGGAGGAGGCTGCAGGCTGGTGGGCAGGTCTTGGAAATCTAAAGTCAGCGTCACATCCTAACTGATGAGCAAGGAGCCCTGCAGCCTCCCGGACCCGGGAAGCTGACTGTCAAACAGCTGCAGAGGGGGTGACCTGGCCCTGCAGGGACAGAAATGGTCCAGACAGAAGAGAGCAACTGCAGGCACAGATCAGGGCCAGTGGAGAACAAGGAAACGAGCGAGGGTCTCATTCTCTTCCTGCCTCCTGTGGACCCCACCTCCCCACCTGTAGCCCCTCAGCATCTGACTGCTGGCCAGGGCTTCAGGGGTAAGTAGGGGACACGGAGGAGACTGGAGGCCTCTCAGAGGGCACTACTGCATGCTGGGTGCCCAGCAGGCTCCCACAGACTTGCAGAGGGGCTGCCTATGGCCCAGGAGCCTGGATAGAGGCTCAATCCCTCTGGCTGCACAGGAATGGCAGGAGGCCAGAAACAGGACCTTGCAGCTGTCCACCAGCCTGAGGTCCCGGCCCTCCCTTCCCTCCTGGCCTCTCTTCTTGTTCCATTTGACACCCAGAAACCACACCTGGAAGGCGGGGCAGGACAGGCGGCCAGTCCTCAGTGCACCGAGGTCCCCCAGGGAAAGGACCCTCCCGCAGGGCCTTACACCTCAGGGCCCGTTCAAAGAGACTCAGAGCCCTTGGGTCCCAGCCCCTGGGTCTGTGCCTTGGGGAAAACTTGCTTCTCTCAGGCCTCAGTCCCCAATATGTTCTAGGAGAGGGGGTCCGCTGCTCTCTAAAAGCCTCTACCTCTGAGGTTAAGTGAGTTCTTGGGTCTCACAGACATCCCTTGGGCTTACCTACCCCTAGTCCCCACCATCTGGCCCTCTAGTAATTACCTTAGGGACAGTTTTCCTCTCCTTTTCCATCCAAATCCTCCTTTTCCTCATAGACCCATTCCAGGACCCCCCTCCTCCCAGGTAGGCCCCCTGCTCAACCCAGCCTTGAACCTGGCAAAAATAAGCGCATAGGCCTGCCGCTTCTGGTTCCTAAGTGCCTGTCCCAGTGTGAAAGTGTCCCCAGGCTGGGAGCTCTCTGGCTGTACTGGTGAGATGAGGTTGAGAGCCCGGGCATCTCCTGTCACTCTGCCACCCTCACCAGGGTCTGGCTGTCTCCTGGGCCTCACCTGAAGTGGAGGTTCTTGAATGTGAAGTGGGTTTCTACGATGCCGGTGGTTTTGACCCTGGTTCGGAGGATGTCCTGCTCGGTGGGCTGGTAGTCGCCGGCCCCAATCCGATCCAGGCTGTCTAGGTAGCTGGGGATGGCAACACACAAGGCACCATAGACCCTCCACCTGGGCACTGCTCAGGGCTCACTGGGTCACCCACTTTCAGAGTCCAGCATCAACCCGTGCCCATTGAAGGTAACCATGGCGGCCAGTTGGGGATGTGGGGACAACCAAGCAAGAGAAGCTTATGCTCCTGGGCTTACAATCCCAACAAGCTTCTAATTCAGACCCAAGGGGGTGTGCACACAGCTCCAGGCACACTGACAAGCCTTGTAGAGAGGACTACCAGGTTTTCGGGGTCACCTTGTCATTTCTTAATTTAAAAAATAATGAAGGCACCAGGCATGGTGGTGCACACCTGTGATATCAGCTATTTGAGAGGCTGAGGCAGAAGGATTGCAGGTTTGAGGCCGCCTGGGCAAATGAGTGAGACTCTGTCTCAAACTAAAAAGCCAAAGGGGCTGGTGTGTAGCTCAGAGGGACAGCCTTCCCCAGCACACACGAGGCCTGGGTTCAACACCAACCCCCAGCCCCCCAAAAGTGAGCATTCTATTCTTTGCATGGGATCATGATTCATCCTGAACCTTCCTGGGTCAGACATACTGTTTTATAGATTAGAAAACTCAACACAGGTAGGGCCTGGACACAGGGGAGTCCAGACACCAGCCTCCACAGTTCACTCTCAGTTCTCACTCAGTGGTGCCCCACGAGGCCCTGAGCATCCCTGCCCTTCTGTACTCCTTCTCATTTACCAGGGGTTTGTGTGTCTCTTCCCATTTGAGGCTCTTAGAAGAGAGGTGCTCAGGGTCCTCAGGGTCAGATGGTGGCGGGCCCTCCTGGGACGGCGTCTTTGGCCTCGGGGCTCTCCCCATTGCCTCCTCCCTGAGCCTACTGGGCTCTCTGTGGAAGGTCAACCAGGGCTACTGTGGGTAAGGCTTCAGGGCAGGTCGCTGAGCTCTGGCCCCACGGCCTCCTTGCCAGGCTGGTGGGTATCTGGAAGGCTCTGCTTTCAGCCAGAGGAGCCCCTCTCGACCCCTTTGTAGATGTCCCCCTGTGCCCACTCCCCATCCCACAGCCTTTGCTTAAAGGTGTGCTAGTCTGGATGTCCCTGCTGTCATCTGCAGCTGGGCCCCAGGCCAGGGAGCCCCTGGTCTTGGCCTCCTTACCCCAGCCAGGCAAATCTTTGGACACAGCCACACAACCTGGCTCCTGGTTTCTCTCTGTGTGGGGGTCTCAGAGGGGAGGTGGCCATGGATACGTGGGCAGCGGGTGGGGAGGGCCAGAGTGTACACCTGCCAAGTGTCCTACTGCCTGAGAGCTGGGGGCGATAGTGACAGAGGCCAACACCGACACAGATCCTCCTGCCTGAAGCCTGCGCTCTGATGCGTGTGCGTGTGTGTGTGTGTGTGTGTGTGTGTGTGTGTATGTGGGGGGGGAAGGGGGGAGGATGGGGGGGAGAGAGAGAAGAGGACGAGGAGAGAGGGGGCAGTCAGAGCAATCGGGTGACTGGTCAGGGAGGCCTTGCAGGACGGTTGGGGAAGGTCTCTCAGAGAATGGAGACAGGAGAGTAAGGGGCCAGTGGGCCCAGGGGACTGCCTGGGGCGCAGGCTGGGAAGGTTTCAGGGCCAGGAGTGGTGAGGCAGGAAGCACACAGGTGGGAGCAGGTGGCGGGTGAGCCCGGTGGCAGTAGCAGGAGTCAGGCCCTCACACTGTGGTGAGGACTTGGGCCCCAGAAAAAGTGCTGGAGTGCTGTCTTGGGCAGGTGGAGCGGGAGGCCTGCCACCATCCGGGTGTCAGGTGATGGCAGCTCACACCTTGGAGGAGTCTGAGGAGGGGCGGGAAGTGGCCAGGGACATTCTGGGTGTGTGGGACACAGAGGAAGAGCTAACGATGCCTCCCTGTGGCCGAGTGAAGACATAGCAGGTGGGAGGGACAAGGAGGCCAGTGGCCTTTGGAGGAGGTGGGGCCAGGACGCGCCCCCGCCCCCTCATGCTAATGTGAGTTCAGACAGACACCAAGGAGGCAGAAGTCCAAAGGGAGGGAAGACCCGGTGAGCGCCATACGAGAGTTCTCCAGGTGCGTGAGGAGTTTAAAACAACTAGGCACCGGAGAAGGTCACCTGGCACCAGGACTTGTCAGGTTCAAGGTGGGAGCTTGGGCATCCAGGAGAGTTGGGCAGGAGTGGTCTGAAGGGACATGGCAAGGAGGCTGGGAGCAGACTGAACAGGTGCTGGCAGAAGCAGCCTGGGGACAGGGCACAGGGAGCCAAGAGCCATGTCCTGCCTGTGAGGGGTTGGTCTGGGGGGAAGCTGGAGGGGTATGGTGGAGGGGGTCTAGGAGAGAAGCCAGGGGAGCGTCTGTCATAGCACGTGGGCGACTCAGTGGGGACCCAGATCTGTGAGGCTACAGAACTCTTCCCCAGGCCCTGGCTGGGTCTGAGCAGGTTCCTGGGTCTCTGGGATCTGCTTACTCCGAGGCCTGGGCCAGGCCCAGAAAGCAGGGGTCAGCTCAGGAGCCGAGTGACCCCAGACCTCATCCCTTCCCTCTAGACCCTGGGCCTTGACTTGTAAAGGGAAGGGCTTGGGATGCCCAGTGACTGGGGCCTTAGGGTGTCAAGGGCACATTCTGGAACTGGGCAGTGTGAAGTGTTAGCAGCCTTCCCTCTCTTTTCTGCCACAACAAATTGTTTTATTTTACACATCGGGCCCAAGACTTTTTGAAAAGACTAAACTGCTAAGACAACCCAGCCCTGGACCAAGAGGTATTTAAGGGCTTTCTGACCTGACAGTCTGTTTGTCCCCTTTTTTCCCTGCTGAGGAGCCCTCTTCCAGAGAGAAAGCACAGAAGAGCCAAGGGGGAAAATGTCAAAGCCATACACCTTGGCAGTGACACTTTTGGAGAGAGGTCGGGACCAGAGAGAGAAGAGCAGGGGAAGGCGCATTTCCTTAGCTTACTTGGTGAGGGGTTGACAAACACTGACTCGATTTTCTTATTTAAAGTTACAGTGGCAACCACCAGAAGAGCTAAAAATAATCCTTTAACTAGCAAAAAAACTGGAGGCGGCGGTGGAGAGAGGTGGAAGGAAGGAAGGTGAGCTGAGTGTGCCAGGTTTCAGAGTCAGGAAGTACTATTTAAAGTTGGAGGATCAAGATTTCATGAACACCACGGGAGGAGGAAATGGAATGGTTAAAAGCAGAAGGGACAGGACTGGGAAGGGGAGATTTCTCACCTTACATCCTATGGTTAAACAATATCTTTGCAGTGGGCTTTATTTGCTTATTTATGGGTGCTGGAAGCTGAGCTCGGCGGTATCCTCCCACTGAGCTATAGGTCCAGCTTTTTTTTTCTTTCTTTTTGTATCAGGGATGGAACCAGGGCGCTTAACCACATCGGAGAGTGCTCCAGATGCTCCAGAGTGCTCTAGCCCTTTTTATTTTTTGGGACAAGGTCTCACTAAATTGCTGAGGGCCTTGTTAGGTTGCTGAGGCTGGCTTTGAGCTTGTGAACCTCCTGCCTCAGCCTCCGGAGTCCTTGGGATCACAGGAGTGCACCACCACGTCTAGCTCGGATTCATTTTACATTTAATAGAATGGGCAAAAATTTAAGTGATGAGCAGGATTCGATGAGCTAACGGAAAACAGACTGGGGCCAGCTGGCCCTGAGGGTCCCTGGGGTCTGGCTGGCAGCAGGGGGAAGGCCTTGGAACTGGCCCAAGCAGGGAGAAAGGTGGGTCTCTCTGGCTTTGAGGACCAAAAGGGTGGGCCTGAGGGGTGTGGCTGAAAGCATCCTCTCCTGGCCCCTGTGGGGCTCTGGGAGGCTCTGGGTCTGGGATTTAAGCTCACACGCCTGCACCTGGTGGCCCCACCTGCGTCTTGCAGGGTTTCAGGATTTTCCCTGCAGACAATCTAGGTGTGCAGAAGCAGGAAGACAGTCTGACCCCACTCGAGTTCCTGGACTGCCAGCTGCCATCACGGTCGATGGAAATATCTGGTGTCCCCTGGAACATGCTGTTCCATGGTCCTACCTGGCCCATCAGTGTCAGGGTTTTTATCTCGGTACTGTTGGCATTTCAGGTCAGAGAATTCTTTGTTGTGGGCTGTCCTGTGCACTGTAGGGTGTTTCACTGGGTGCCAGGAGCACCACCCAAGTGATACAATAAAAAAATGCCTCCATATATTACCGAGTGTCCCCAGAGGGCAAAATGGTCCCAGCTGTGAAGCACTGGTGACAGTGACCAAGTCAGATCAGGTGATAGCACATGTGTCCTCAGATAGTGATTAAATAAAGCCCAGGGCTCTCTGTGGCCAGCTCCTCCTGAAATCCTGAGCACCAGACTGCAGAAGTGGGGTGGACTCCGTGTCTCCTGGTGCTCCCCTCCAGGGGCCACGGGCACATGACCAGCGAGCACATCTTTAAAGTGACCCAGCTCAGCGGCCAGGCCCTCGGCCCCTTGTCTCCTGCACTGGCCTGCACCAGTGTCCACATTCCACTTCCTCTCCTCTACCTCTCCCTCCTCCCATTCTTTCTCCTCACTTTTTGGAACACAATATTAAAGGATCCATTTGATTGCCTTTTCTATTTATTGGATGGAGTTACTTCTTCCTTATTTTAAATAATTTTAAAGTTAGAAGAATGGAAAGTTCATTATTTTTGTTTCATTTGTGGTGCTGGGGATTGAACCAGGCACTCTACTACCTCTGAGCTACCTCCCCAGCCCTAAAAATAAATTGTTTTCTTTAAAACAAAACAAATGGTCTTCTGCCTATATAGATGGTGACTTTTATTTAGGAGGTCAGGGCTCATCCCTGTGACCTTGGGACCTTCAGTCAGGAGGGAAGCACTTGTCCAGGACCAGCAGGGTCAAGGCCCCAGCTCTGGGGGCATTTCCTGTTTGGTTGTCTCTTGGCCCCTTCCTCATCTTGCACTTTTGGAATCTTTCTACTTTTCTTTCCCTTTTCTGTTGCAACATTAAGGAGGGGGAGAAGCTGGTTAAGAAAGTTGGCTGAAAACAGATAAGATAGTGGTCAAGGGCTTGGATTTAAAAGAGACACTTTTTTTTCTTCTTGTCCAGACTGTTTTTTTTTTTTTTTTAAATAACCCTAGTAAATCGTATAGGGGCTGCAATTCACATTTAAATGTAAGGCATCTCACCGCAGGTGGACCTCAGTGTGAACCCTCCTTGCCCCACGGGGTCCCACCCCTTCCACGTGGGCCTCAGGCAGCTCTAGGCCTTCCACCAGCCCAGGACACTCACTATTTGGCAGAATCGTTGAGCTGATACTCCCGAGACCGGTTGAAGCACTCTTGGATCCCTGAGTCGCCCCAGAGTCGTATCATAGCGGAAAGCAGCTCTGCAGAGAAGGGCTCAGTGTCTTCCATACGACTCACCACGTCACACACCATCTTGGCATCGGCCTGTGAGGAAAGAGGGACACAGGGTTCTGAGTCCTTGATGGGATTCTACCCAGACCAGGGACCTGGCCAGCTCGGGGCAGTGGGCGGCTCTGAGTGCCCTGTACCTCAGGACACACACCTGTCTGGAGCCTTCCACCTCAACCAGGTTCTAATGCAGCAAGCCACCCTGCCTGAGCAGTTGGGGAGAAGGGGGCTCTGTCCGCTCTGCCACTCAACTCAGAAGTTCTGCTTTGAAAACTGGGCTTTTGCTCAGCATTTGTTTTGGGGGAAAAAGTTTAAAAAACAATGCCCTTGGCTAAAATTGTAATTCCTTTATTTCCTACCCCAGTGGAGCACCGTCTCTCTTGGAGAAGATTTCCTGGTTGGCTGAGGGGCTGGGCCCCAGGGGGGCTGCACCCTAGTGGTGAGGGACCAGAGGGGTTGGTTTTAAGTTAATGCAGAGTTCTCATGCCAACTACACCTCGGAACATAGGCTCTTAAGTTTAAATTTGATATTAATAATCTTTTTTTACATCTATGATCTGTGGTGACTGGGAGAAGCCCAGACCTGCTTATACCTGGGAGGGTACAGGGCCGAGCTGGGAGCCTGGGAGTGCTCGCCCTCTCTGCTTCCTCCCTCCTGGTCTGAGGGGGTGAGCAGAGTCTGCTTAAGGCACACACCTTTTCGTAGGCTGAGACTCTCTTGGAACTACAGAAAAAGCACTGCATAATTCATAGGTTTCTCCCCACTTCCCCTCACCTAGGGTACCAAATGGGGGTCACCCGTTTTCAAAGACCATAATCAAGTACACGTGACATCAAGACCAGGAGTGCAGTGTTCTCGGAGGACTCAGAAGGCTCTTGGAGAAGTCATAGGATGGCGCTGTCACCACCACCTTCCTTGCACACGCAGGTAGCACTTTACAGTTTGCCTCGAGGAGCTGTGGGAGCCACGTGAAGAGGCTGATTCTTCATGCTCCCCTGTCTGCGCCCCCTGCCCTGCATAACCACTGCTGCTCCCTGGACTCAGGATGTATGTCCTGCTTTCCGGGCTTGGTGGCTATAGGACTTGCTTTGGCCCACAGAATACAGTGAGGGTGGCAGTGTGTAGATCCCTAATCCCTAGGAGGCCTTGAGTGCTTCTGCTGCTCCCCTGGCCTCTGTCACAGCTTTCCATCACTGTGACAAAATACCTGCGATAAATGATTTAAAAGGAGAAAAGACTGATTTTGGCTCACAGTTTTAGAGGCTTCAGTCCATGGCCGCTTGGCCAAACCACTCTGGGCCTGTGTGGAGGCCGCGCATGGCGGAAGCAGGACATGGTAAGCAAAGCTGCTCAACTGGCCTCCCTCTAGGCCCCGCCTCTCACCAGGCCCCGCCTCCCACCGGGCCCCGCCTCCCACCGGGCCCCGCCTCTTGAGGCTGCACCACCACCTCCCACTGGTGCCATTGTTTGGGGACCAAGCCTTCATTCAACACAGGAGCTTTTGGTACAATCGGGAGCCAGACCATAACACCATGGATATTCCTGGATTCTCATTCCTCCCAGGAAGAGGACTTGGGATGCCTGGGCACAGTTGAGTTCCCTGATTTCTGGGCCTTGACCAAGCTAAGCAGCTGAGTTTAGGGGAGCCTTGTCCCATGGCATGGCTATGGTTGCAGCTAGTGAATGCAGCAGGCACTGGCAGTAGTCAAAGTCAGGCCTTCTGAGCCGGGTGGGGTAGCACACACCTGTAATTCCAGCGGCTTGGGAGGCTGAGGCAAGAGGATTGCTAGTTCAAAGCCAGCCTCGGCAAACATGAGGCACTAAGCAACTCAGTGAGATCCTGTCTCTAAAGAAAATACAAAATGGGCTGGGGATGGATGGGGCTAAGTGGTCGGGTACCCCTGAGTTCAATCCCTGGTGCCAATAAATAAATAAGTGAATAAATAAATAAAAATAAATAAATAAAATAAAAAGTCAGGCCTTCTGTGTGCAAGTGCCAGAAACTGCTCCTAAGGGGCCACAGAAAGGGTGAGAGGGCCCAGCCCTGAGGGCCTGAATACCTTGACATTTTCCTGCTTCTTCCTATTATCTGTATTCTTAGAGGTTTTTCCATGGGTTGGGGGACATAGGTCCCCAGTGACTCTGTGGACACACCCACTTAAAAAAACAAAAAACAAAAAACAGGGCAAGTTTATTACCAGGGATTGAACCCAGGGGCACTTAACCACTGAGCCACATCCCCAGCCCATTTTTTTTTTTTTTATTTTGAGATGGGGTCTCATTAAGTTGCTCAAGGTCTTGCTAATTGCCGAGGCTGGCTTTGAACCTGTAATCCCTCCTGCTTTATCCTCCCCAAATGCTGGGATTACAGGCATGTGCCACCATGCCCAGCAAGTTTGTCCTAGTGGGTAAGAAGCATAGCATTGGGGGGCAGGTCCAAGGGTGGGTATAGGCTAAAGTGGGCCCCAAGGAGGTCCACCTGGGCTCCTGGGCTGGGGTCAGTGCCCTGTGCTCCCGGGTCCCATCTTCCAGTTGCCTTTCCCCATTTTAGCCTGCACATGCCCTGGAACTCACAGTGGCACTGAGCCCCTGCTGGGCTGGGAGTGGGGTGTGACAGGCCCACATCTCCCTGACCTCATGGGCTCTCAAGAGTAGGGTTGCTCTGTCCATGGGTGCATTATGATCATCAGAGAATTAATTACCCTGCTGCAGGCCCTTTCAACCCAACCCGCCCGTGAAGCTAGAGGAGAGAGACAGCCCAGCCCAGGGTGGCTTAGGAAGTGAGTGGGAGGTGCTACACATCCCCAAGGTGTTCTTTGGGGTGGGAGAAACAAAGAAAATGAGGTCAGCACCTGGAAAGGTTGGTGACCAATAAAAGATTCTGTACAAAAGGCTGGTGGGGCCAAAGCCTTCTTGGAGACTTGCAGAATAGAGCTGTCTGGCTAAGTAGCTATTTTCATGTCAGAGCCTGACCACTGCCGAAGGGTGATGGGAAACTTTTGGTAGCTCTGCCCTGGGAAGGGAGGTGCCATTGGAGTGGAGGCTGGAAGGGCAGCCCACCGTGCTAATCCAGATACAGTGTCTTGGGGACAATGTACCAAACACAGTGGCCCTGACAGGAAGGGCTGCTCACCAAGGAAGCCTGGGATCAGGACCGGTCCTGGAGAGCTGGGCCTGAGCCCTGGGTGCTCCTGGCAGGCACCCACAGTCAGTGAGGGGAGTGTCCCAGATCTGTGCAATGAGTGAGAGGGAACAGGTCAGGGTTCAGGGGCAATGGGGCAGGCCAGGCAAGACCTCTGCTGGGTAAGAAGGTCCTGATGCAATCTAAGTGCAATGAGAGCCATGCCACCCCGTCAAGGCCACATGGGACACTCCAGAGGTGACAAGTGAACTGTGGATCTCCTGTGAAGCCTTTGTCCTTCCCCATCTGATCCTCCAGGTCTGACCTGGAACTCTGTGATCCCCACTGCAATGGGGTGTGTTCTCCTCCAGCTCAGGGAACACTGGCCAAGGCGTCTCCTGTGACCCTCCAGTGGGCAGCCCAGGGTGGAGTCTGCCTCCCAGCTTCCTGGAGGTGTGCAGGGCAGGAGAGGCCTGGGAGTGACAGCCCCGGTCTTTGCCCCCTTTCCTGCTCCCTCTGTGCCTTCCCCAGGTCACTATACAGACAGCGTTGCCATCGCCCCAACTGCTCAGACCCGGACCAGGAGCTCTGCTGGTTTCACTGCTCCCTCCCGTTGCCTGTTTCCTGTCTGTGTCCCACACAGTGGGAGGCCATTAGTCTCCTCTCAACATCACGGCTCCCCTTCTCCTTTAGAAAAAGAACCCAATATTTTTTTTCTTTTTTTAAGTACTGGGAATTGAACCCAGGGGCGCTCTACCACTGAGCCACATCCGCAGCCCTTTATGTTTTTAGTTTCTCACTAAGTTGCTTAAGGCCTTGCTAAGTTGCTGAGGCTGGCTGAACTCGTGATCCTCCTGCTTCAACCCAAGTTGCTAGGATTATAGGTGTGCATCACTGTGCCCAGCCCCAATATTTTTTTAAAAAAATCTGGGTATAATCGCATCCAACTACGAGACTCTGTTTCCCAATTTTATTGCAGTTATGATCACATGATAAGTTATCCACAATGAGAGGTCAGCGGAAGTCCAGGGAGGTCTCTGGAAATGTCATTTTAAAGAGAAGGGGCAGCTTTTTCCTCTTGCTTCATCTCTCCCAATGCCCAGAACTTATGAGATGGCTGGAGCACTTGTAGCCAACTTAAATCATGAAGACAAGGTCCTCAACCTAGGGACAGTGACACAGTGATCTAAAAACAGCGTAGGTCCTTAAAAGCCTTGTGGAAACTCCATACCATCTGGAGTCATGCTAACACTATTTTAAGTGTTTGGTTTAAAAAAAACCACACACACACACACTTAAAAATAAAATTGTGTCTTATTTAAGCCACTATTTTTTCACATATTTTCAGGGTCTCCAGTATTCACAGTCAGACCTAATCTGAGTGGATACGACAACTGTCCCTGTTGAAGCTCTTAGAATAGTTCCCATCATCCCTCAACTCCAAATTCTTCACCATGGCCCACAGAGCTCCTGCCTACCTCTCTGCACCCTCTCCCTCCCAGCCACACAGTCCTTCTTTCCATTCCCCAAGTAAACTGCTAATGCCACCCCAGGCTCTCCATTTGAGCAGAACACCTTTCTCTGCCTCGCCCCATCTCAGATGTCACCTCCCTGGATGGTCTCTCCCTCCACGCACTGCCATTCCCTGTCGCGGCTGGTGCTATATGCCCATTCCTCAGGGCAGCGCTAGTCTCCTAATTCCCAGGTTACCTTGGGTCTCGCAGGGTGCTTTGTACATAGTTGGTGCTCAGAAAGCTTGTGGGATGTGGGATCTGTGGTGTTTTGATATCCGGCATGGCTTACCGCCAACAGCCCTGGACCTGCATCTCAGACAAGGTTGGGCCGGATTGACCTCCTAACTGCTGGGGTGAGGCTTTGAGAGTTGGGCCTCTGTGTGTGGCTGGAGCATGAAGGTGAAGCCTCATGAATGGGACCTTATAGGAGGCCCCAGAGAGACCCTCACCCTTCCCCACGTGAGGACACAGCACAAAGAGAGCTGTCTGTGAACCAGGATTCCCCAGGCAGAGAATCTGCTTACACCTTCATCTTTTTTGGACTTCCCAGCCTCTACAGCTGAGAAAAACATTTCTGTTGTTTCATCTCCCCAGTCTGTGGTGATTTGTTATATTATCTGGTCAGACAGTAACATGAGTGTGACCCCTGGAGGTTCTGTGAGGGGACCGCTGGAGTTTCTAGAAAGCCAGCTGCATGCCCCCACCCAGGGCTGCAGGAAACACGTCAGGGGCAGCGTCAGCTGCAGCCCCTTCTCTCTGCCCAATGCCTTCCGTGCCAAGCACTGTCCTCTCCCCCAGGAGGCTTCCAGCCCCTGGTGTTCTGGCGCAGAGCCCCAGGTTCCCTGAAGGAAAACACCCTTCCCTGAGCCAGTCTGAGAGGTCTGGGTGCGAGACCCTCTCTAGGGCTAGCCAATCCATCCTGCTGGCCTGGGAACACTTTGGGCAGACAAAGAAGCCGTAGTTGTCAAATTAGACAAACAACCAGTTCCACCACCCCAACCAGCCCCAAGACATTTGTAAAAACTTAGCAAAGAGATTCTCAAAGGAGGACCCATCTCGTATGGAGACATTACTGAGGAAAGCAGAAATAAGCGAGGGAGCCCTCAGAGTCACAATAACATGTTAACGCCTGGATCCAGCTATGCCTAAGGTCACATGGGCATCTGGGCTTTCTGGTTACTTGAGTCAGTCAATCCCCTAATTTTAAAAATCTAGTTGAGGATATGCTGTTCATTTTGGTTGGTTATTTTGGTAACTGCACCACAAATACTCCTGACTATTGCACCTCCTATCTGCCAAGGCTAACCTCAAGGTTTCCTCCTGTCACCGCAGCCCACAGAGTTCCTCTGGCATCGAGTCCCCTCCTCTCTTACTGTGCCACACCCTGGGCCTTATGCCTACACTTTTCTGTTTCCTGTGTGAGCAGCCCCTCGTTCTCATAGGACTGGCACAGACATGTCATGGGCTCTGGCCACAAGTAGACACTAGAGAGTACGGGAGGGCTCAGTAGATAGTCCTGAGGGGCGTTTCTGGACAGCGTGTCCACTGGGTGCATGCAGAAGTGGGCCCTCTCTCCACCACTGCCTCTATTGTCCTGAAGCCGAGCTGCAGAGAGAAAGGGACGGGCCCTCTCAGTGGGAGCCAAACAGGACTGCTCTTCTATGTACAGGCTTAGGCAGGGTAGGTCTGGCCGTTACTGCCAGAGGCCCCATCCCCATCATTCCTGGCCTGCTGGGTGTGCCCATGTTTTAATGTCCAGTTCTCAGGCCACCCCACACCCTCTGAGGAGTCTCTTCCAATGGCCTCCCTCCTTGGGCATGTGGCCGTCTGCGGGCTTCAGGCCACAGACTCAGGAGCCACCCAGACGGGGCCGCAGGTCTGGCTCCATGTGAGCAGAGACATTAGCCTTTCAGAGGCTGTGTCCTTGCTGCCACCCTTACCTTCTTCCCAGGGCTGTCCTGGTGATCAAGGGAGCCCTCAGCACAGGCATGCAGCTGTGTAGGTGCCCACCCAGTGGACAAGCACCTCCTCCTGCCCCATTCTTGAGCTGCCAGGGGCCCCAGAGGCAAAGAGGCGAACGCACGGCTGGGACTGTCCACCAAATGTCGACAGCTGGAAGGAGCCATTCTTCAGGGTTCAGGGTCAGGGAGCTGGGAGGAGTTGTGATCGTCAAGGTCACTTGTGGGATTCTTTCTTTTTTTAAATATTTTTTTTTTAGTAGTCAATGTATCTTTATTTCATTTATACCTGGTGCTGAGAATGAACCCAGTGCCTCACACATGCTAGGCGAGCGCTCTACCCCTGAGCCCCAGCTGCAGCCCCTGAGGGATTCTTTTTACCATGTCAATGGCTGAAAAACAATACTGGCATTCTTCTTCATTATGAACAGTGTAACTTTTCTGGTTAACTGATATCTTCCCCAAAATGTGGACATATAAAACGCCTGCACTGCTCTGGTGACGATGAGGCCCTTTTGGGGGACCCCAGGACTCTGAAGAACCCCTTTTGCAAGCCCATGTACTCTGCCCACTAACAGCTGGGAAAGTGGTGGGCAGGAAGAGGAAGGGGCAGCTGGAGCCAGGCCCAGGGCACCCCTCTACAAATGGGCTGCCTTGGGCCACTGCTGGAGGGCAGTCTGCCTAGGGTGGTGGTGGGATAGCAGTGCCCCTGAACTGGCAGCACATAGAGGGTCCCTTACAATGGTACACAAGCTAGAGGCTTCCTGACACAAGAACATGTGCCTCTGAGGGCAAATCATGTGTGTGCATGGGAAGCAGCACCAAGATCCAGGTGCTAGCCAGTGGGACAGCCCATTGGCATCCAGCAGAGAGGGGTGCACTCCGCAGAGCTGTCTCCAGACAGCCAGCTGGACCCTGGAGCTAGAACCCATCTAAGGCCCAGTGTGGGCCTTGCCCACACCCTACCCTGGCTCCCACCTGTCTGAACGTGGACAGACTCCTGCAACCACTTCCCTGGCTCTAGCATCTCGGATGCAGCTGACGCCTGTCTGTGCTGTACCCCAGGGTGGGGGTGCTCACCAAGAGGAGTTTGCATTAGTCAGGTTTTCACTTCCACACCAGACACTGCAGGGGCTTGGAAGTGCCTGGCGTTTTTGCTATCTGAAACTGGGAGGGCAAATTGAACTTTTAACACTTGGTCTTCAAAACCTTTCTCTTCTCTTTAGGGCAATATAGACTTTTGCACAAATGTCAGCAGCAAACAAACTTGCAGTTAGAGGATCAAAAAAGACCGTTTCCCTCTCAAGAGATGAGATGCTAAGAATATGGCAGGGGAATCAAAGGGGATCTTCAGTCGAGTGACCCGGGTTTAAACCCTGCCTCTGCTCCTGTTCAGCTGGTGGCGGAGGACAGACCGCTGGCCACTCAGAGCCTCCGCTCTCTCTCAGCCCCCACTGCACAGGGCTGTTTGTGCAGATGAAATGCGCTGAGGATGTGACACAGCTTTGTGACATGAAAGAGCCTTGCAAATGTTAGTTATTATGAGCAAAGATGAAGCGCCTCAGACACAAACAACAAGCTGACAGAAAATAAGCCTGCTTTGTCCAGGACTTTCCAGGCAAGCATGATAATCCTGATAACAATAATCACAGTAATTATAATAATAACCCCTTCATCTGAGGAGCTGCTTTAGATTGTGCAGAGTTTTCCTTCATCTAATCTTTGTGGCCAAGTAAAGAGTGAGAGGAACACACACACACACACACACACACACACACACACACACACACCCTTTTCCCTTGCAGGGAAAACTCCATTGGCCCCACCTTGGCCCCTGTGCTGCAGTTGTCCCTGAACCCAGCAGAGGGCAGGAGAGCATAGGCCAACCAGAGAGGGACATGCAGAGCTGAGGACCAGGTGGGTCTTTGGGATGATGACTAGATCCTCAGGGGGAAGGGGCAGAGACCCCCTGCTGAAGGCCCTGCTTGGGCGCTGCAAACCCAGTCAGTGGAAGAGGGCGGTAAGGACAGTCTGGGTCCTTGGCAACTGCCAGACCCACCTGGCCCAGACCTGGACCTTTGCAGAAATGTAGACATGTTCTCCCTCACAAACAGGGGAGCCCCTTCCCTTCGACTCTGCCTTTGGGCTTCAGAACAGTGGGGGGCAGTGGTGGTACTGGATGTGGCCATTTGTGCTCTGGTGGTGCCAAAACCGGGTGCGGTTCCATGGCCAGGTGCCAAGCCTGCTTGGGGCTCACTCCTTACTTGGGCTGAGGAGTCTGAGCAAGGTCCGTGCCTACAGCATGCTGTCACAGGGCCTCTGGGGCTGCGGGACCTGTGGGTCCATCATCTGCTTTAATGAAGGAAACGTTCCTGGTTCTCCCAAAAGACCCTGCACCAGAACTGAGGCCTGGGCGCCGCTGCTCACCCTGCTTCCCCCTCCATCCTCTAGAGCCCGGCCACCCTGCCTTGGCCAGCTCTCCACTCACCCTGCACAGCACTCCATCCTCTCGAGCCCGGCCACCCCCTCCAGCCTCAGCACCCACACACTGAGCCACCAGCTGGCCATGTTCATCCAGCCCTCCTTGTTCATCCCTGTGCTCAGTGCCACCCTCCTCCGCCCCTCCCTGCCCTCTCCCGTCCGTCCGTCCATCCCTTAATCATCCCTCCTGGCCTCTCTTCTCTCTCTCTAGGCTCCCACCATTCGTCCTCCCATTTCCTGCTCACCCCTCACCCCCCTATTCATTTATCCACTGTCCACCTACCATGTGGCAGGCAGGGGTGGGGTCTTGGTCTTCGGAGTTTTCAGATTTGGCCTAAAGGGAACACGCTGTCCAAATCTCCCCAGCCCACTAGTCTGTTCCTTGAACACAGGGGAGAAGGGCTTCCCCTCCCTCTGCCCGTGGTGCCAACTCTGACAGGGGCCTGTGGCCTTGTGATGGAAGCCTTTCCTGAGGTCTCCAGCCTGGGCTTTGTCCTCAGCCCTTCGAGAGCCTTCCCTGCTCGGGGCCAGGCTGCCTCCTGGAGGCAAAGGGTAGGTTCATGGTCCTACCTTCAGGAACAGTCAGAAGCCTGGGGACTTCCAATTGCCTGGGAGCAGCTTTCCCTACAGAGAAACTTCTCCTGCTTACTGTCTATCTTCCAGATCAGGGCTGGGGGACTGTGGACTGAGCCCCCTGAGGCCCAGTCATTCATTCCTAACTTTATGTCTAAAAGTTCCTCTGAGAAACCACCTATCAGTCCCTGCAATTGGTGTGGCTTCCCACCTCTGGCCCTGGCCCTGGCCCTGGCCCTGGCCTGAATTCAGTAGAGGCAGCCAGGGCAGCCGGTAGGCAGTGCCCTGCCCAAGCCTGTGGTCTACTGGAGGCAACAGGCATATCAACTGTGAAGCCTGGGAGGGCTCCTCTGGGGGCCACCGGGTCTGGGCCTCAGGAAGAAGCACTTGTCAGGGTTGGGGACATGAAGATTATATGTAATAGACGGTGGCTACCAGTCAGCCGTGCACAGAAGCCAGGGTATGACCCAGGCACTGGTCTTCCCTGGGGGCCCTTGAGGAGGTAAGGAAGGAATTAAAGGGAGATGGACAGAGACCTATAGCCGAGCTGAGAGCCTTGCTGGGCAGTAGTGGGCCCTGGAAGGTGCCAGATGTTCTTCCAGCCATCAGTAAAGTCAAGGACAATGGTGGGGCTTGGAGGTCCAGTGTCCCTTAGACAATAAACCAAGAACAGCCATCCTGCCTGCGCACAGATGTCCCAGGGGTGTGGCACAGACCACATCTCCACCAGGCTGCTGGTTACGAGTGTGTTTGTGCACTCCACCCTTGTGAGGCAGCTTGGTGGTCTGTTGCACAGCAGCTCCAATGGTGGGACAACTTCCCCGTGGAGCCTCACAGAGCAAATGCCCAGGACACACAGCCTCCCTGTGCTCCCGGGGCTTCCTACCTGCTCAGGGTGTGCAGAGGCTGCTGGCAGAGCATAGCTCCCGAGGGGCACTCGGACCCCATTAGTATCTGTACAGAGTGGCCGGAAGGCCTGGAAGGAGGTGCCAGGGTGAAGCAGTGCAGGGCAGAGCTGCAGCTGGAGGGGCTGCCCGTCACATTAGTCACATTAGACTGCCCTGGGCTCTCAGGGCAGTAGTGTTCTGCTGTCACCATACTCAAGGTCCCCGAGTATGGACTGGGGATACTACATGTCCAAAGCTCCAATCGTCACCCTTTTGGGACAGCCTCCTGAGACACCTCTTCCTCTTGGTGCCCTCTCCCCTTGGTTGGTCCAGACCTGCCTGTCAGGCCTCTTGGGCACCGAGATGGGGGCTCAGCGAACAGCTGAGCCACTAAGCAGGCATTATGAGGACACAAATAAACTCCGAGGTGAATGGGACAGAAATTTCCAAATCCATGATGCCCTCACCCTCCTCACTTCTGAGCCCAGGGTACTAAGATAGGAGAAAAGAACTAAAATTGGATAGACTAAATTTCTAAGAAATGAACAAGGACAGAATGAAATTACCCACAGAGAGCTTAGTCAAAGGGAAAGAAAAGTAACAATGGCCAACCTCATCTCTTCAGAACACAAAGTGACGATGGTGAATAGTTTAATTAGGGCTGCCTCGGCTGGGAGAGATTAGCAGCCCAATTATGGAGGAGAAAGGACGCTGCTCAAGTCCACACAGGAGGCGGGGCCAGGCCAGGGCTGGCGGGTTGGGCTGATTGGAGTCTCTGCCGGATCACTCACTGACACCCCTTGCCGTCCCCTCACCCCTCCACTGGATGTCGGTTCCCTGCCATTCATTTGGGTGACCAGCTACTGTTTCTGTTGGGAAAGGAGTGGATTGCCTTGCTCCCTGGATTTTGGAAGTCTTGGGCTTCTGGTCATGCTCTGCCTCTGGCTGGCTCTTGGGACCCCGAGTCTCCATGGACCAAGCGCACAAAGAAGGAGCTAGCTAGATCCGTGGCTTCCAAAGGGTGGTCTGTGGTGCTTTGGGGAGGTCTCTGAGGTTCTTTTGGGGGAGTCTATGAGCTGGAAACTGTTTTCACAACAATTCTAAGATGTGGTTTGCCTTTCTACGGTGCTAATATCTGCAGCAGCCACACTGACGAACAAGTGGGCCCCTCAGCAGGAAGCAAGGCCACGGGTGGAACTACCTCCTGCCACTGAGAAAAAGCCGTGAGTGGTGGTGACGCCTGTAGTCCCAGCAGCGTGGGAGGCTGGGGCAGGAGGACTGCAGGTTCAGAGCCAGCCTGGGCAACTTAGAAAGGCCCTGAGCAACTTACAGAGACTCTGTCTCAAAAAATTAAAAAGGGCGGGGGATGTGGCTCGGCGGTTAAGTGTCCCTGGGTTCAATCCCTGGTACCTAAATAAAACAGTGAAGCAAATATGAGTTTTACTGAAGGATGCTCTTGTTGAAGTAAAAGAAACGACGAGTCTTTAAGTGTCTCCACCCTGGAGTTCACGCCCAGCATCTATCTATAGGATGGAATGGGAAGCAAGACACTTCCGGGTTAGAGGTGATGGGGTGGCTGGGGTGCTGCTGAGCCACCCCTTTTCTCATAGGACACCACTTGAAAGAACACTTGAAAGACAGAAAAAACAGTGGGGATTCAGATTTGGATCTCTGGCAGTCTTTTTTCTCCAAAATGAACCAAGTGAGCCTATCATTCCAAGGAAATGAACTGACATATTTGTTACCAAAAAGACAACATTCCGGCTTTCAAGTGAAAAAATTTCCAGAATATTGGAAAACTTGGACTCCCTACCATAAGCTGACAACCCCCCTATACTTAAAGGCTTCTCTCAAACTACCATGGTCAAGTTTTGAAGGGTAATTATTAGAAAAGGCTAGTAAAAATACTCCTTCCTTTCCCAACTGTGCACTGGTGAGGGGCCAGGATTCTCTACAACCACAGCAACACGACACAACAGGCTGCGAGAGAAACCCCGGAGAACCAGCCTCTAACAGCAGGCGAGACTTCAAAGAGATTTGCAAAGAAATAAACGACATTCTTCTAAATAGAACATTTATGGAAAATATAGTAATTTTTCATAAAAATGTTATTTATGATGTGCAGTGGGTTCGTTAGGTTTTTTTTGTGTGTGGTGCTAGGGATTGAACTTGACCTTGTGCAAGTACTCAGAGCTGCAGCCCTAGCCCCCCACACCCCCGTTTTTTTTTCAGACAGGGTCTCCCTAATGTTGTCCAGGCTGTTCTTCAACTCCCAGGCTCAAGTGACCCTTCTTCCTCAGCTTCCCAAGTAGTTGGGATTATAGGCACACACCACTGTGTCCATCAATTATTATTATAGTTATTTTTAAATGAAGAACTATTTAAATTTTTTCTTATTAATTTCTAATGCAATTATGTATAATATCTACATAAACAAAATGTTTGTCGGGGTCTGCAATACTTTTTAGGAGCCTAAACCCAAATGATTGAGAATTGGTAGATAGACTATTCTTTCTCAAACATCTTTCCCTAGTGCTGTCTTTCCCAAAGTCCTGCCCAGCTGTTGACTAACATTATTTTTCTTAGATCCATTATACCCCTCTGGTAAATGAAGAATCTGTAGAAAGTATTTTAGATAGAAGACAAACTTGACAATGGCTATAATTCACTATTTTAAAATTGTGTAAGGCCCCTTGCAGGCTCTCAGGCCGAGCCCTTCTTTTTCTTTGTTTCACAAGGGAGAGAGTTCTGAGGTATTAAGCATGTGCTAGCACCAGCCTGAGACTTCCTCCTGTAGGTTCTCTGACAGGTTGAAAGAGACGAAGGAATCATTCTGTGACTTGGAGGAACCCCGCTATTCAGTGCTGTGATCCTGCTCCGCCCATCTCCCAGACTGCTAGCATGTGACTCCATTGGAGGGGCCCTGGGCAGATGGTCTTGTAGGGCCTTCTGGCCAGCAATGGAAGGTCCATTTGGCTGGTGAGGCCTCCAGCTGCTGAGGTCTGATGGATCCACAGAAGACCTCACGGGCTGGGAGGCGGGGTTTAATCTGTAGCCAACACCTCCCAGTTACAAAACCAAGAACTAGGACTTCTGGCCCAAGGTTAGTGTTGGGGAAGAGCCTCCGGGGGGGGGGGGGGGTGAGGTGGGGCCTCCGGGTTCAGTGGTCAGGATAGGCTGAGCTGACCAGCCCAGAGGGCCAGTGAGCCAGGCCTCCTCGGTGTCTACTGTGAGCCTTGGATTTGGCAAGACAAAGAGATGCACGCAGGCCTAGGCACTCAGAAGTCTGGTGGTCAAGGAGGAGCCCTGAGAGATAACAGTGGCCAGTACGGAGCGAGCACTGACTGTGGACTTTCTTTCTCATACATGGTAGTTCACAAGTCCTGCCAGTCCCTTCATTTTATAGTCAGAGAAGTGGAGACAGCTGAGATGTGAGACTTGCCTGTGCTCACTCAGTGGGGAGGTTGGGGATCTGCACTCTGACCCCTGGCTCCTCTGCAGCCCTGCAGCCCCTGCAGTGAGGCCTGGGTGGGATTGGGGGGCGTGACCCAGGCCATCCAGCAAGCCAGGGGCAGGGCTGGACAGGAGCTGCCAGCCCTGTTCCCCTGCAGGAGGGGTGTGGGAAAGCCTGGCATCTGGGAGGCTTTCTTGCTGCCATCACCTGCTCTCCTCAGTCGTGCCCCAAGCGGGTGGAGCTCCCAGATGGCCTGGCTGGTGCCACCCTGGGGACTCAGTGTTAGGGCTCTTCAGTGCTGGCAGTGTTTGCAGGAGGCAGGTGGGATGGCGACAGGTGTGAAAAATAAGTGTGACAAATTCTCCCATCAACAACAACACAGGCGGGGCAGAGCGGCGCCCAAGGCTGTGCACCAGCTGGGCCAGGCAGTCCCACTGGTCGCCGGGGAGGGGCAAAAGCACAGAGGAGCCAGGGCTGGAGGCCAGCTGCTGGGGCTCTCAGTGCCTGGCCCTGAGAGAAGATCATGGGGTAGGGGTGGCTCAGGGCTGTGAAAGCCTCTGGGGGCCTGTCTGCTTGTCACATGGGCGGGGAAGGAGGAGGGAGAGGCTGCGCGCTGCTCAGCGAGTCCAGCTCAGGGACAGGTGGATGAGGGCTGCTCCAGCCTGAGCACTGGCCGCTGGCAGCTTTCTCCAAGGCCTGGGGTTGGAGTGCAGGGCCTTCCTCCCCAGGTGGCCTCTGCTGTCCTCCTCATCCCTGCACTGCTGCTGAGGAACGACCTGGTGGCGGGGGCAGAGCCGAGGTCAACTCTGCCTTCGGCTGGGGAAGAGCTGCTCAGGGCCCGCTCAGAGACGGGGCAGCAATGGAACTCCCCTCCCACCTTGGGGGAAGCTGTGCCTTGCCTCAGGCTGGCACTCACTCTCTGAAAAGTTCAGGGCCACCAAGGAGGCCATCAGGCGCCACCTGGGCTGTGTCCCCCAGGGCACTGCTTGTTCTCCTTCAAGCCCTCTCTCCTCCTTCTCCTTCTTCCACGTCTCTCCTACCCTGCTACGGCAGAGCCACCCACGTGGCACGCCTGTTGGAGTTAGAGAAAGGCAGCTCCTTCTCTGGGTTGTGTGGCCTAACAAGTGAAGAGCAGGCTGGTTTCTTCCCTGGCTCCATGGTTAGGAGCTTCTGCAGCCACAATGTGCTGTGTGACCCAGCTGAAGTCAATGGGATATGAATCTAAGTTTTCTACTTCTGGGCCAAGGCTCCTAAGATGTCTGTGTCCCCTGGAGGCAGATAGTGACAAAGTCCTAAGAGGGGGTAGTTCCATAAGATGGAAGGAGCTGATCCATGAGTCATCGTGTGGAGGAGAGCCACCCACCCACTAAGAGCACCTGCCCTGGACTATTAGATGAGCAAGAAATATGTTCTATTGCACTTGAATGATAAGACATTTTGGGAGTATTTGTTGTAGTAGCTGGTGGATCTTCACTAATACATCCTGCTAGTTTTGTTTCTTGTGTAACATCTAGTCTCTACTAAGCCTTAGATCATGGATTATCAGGCACTGTCCCCTTCTATTTGCTTCAATGAACAATAGAGTACCCTCTCAATAAGACAGTGAGCTGGTGAAGGGCAAAGGTCAAGTTTTCTAGAGTCTCAAAAAAGAATCTGAGCCATGCCATCTGCCTTCCTTCAGAATGGAAAGTCATGCCCCACACAGTATCTTCTCAGACTTGCCTACTCACAGGCCAAGTCTACTACTGTATCCGCAGAACACGGCATGGCACTTAGGAGGCTCTCATTAAATGGCTGTTAAACTTTCTGCTGTGCCGCATACCACCTCAAGTATAATTTACTTAGTATTTTTCATTTAGCTTTTTTCTTATTTAAAATGAAAGGAAATTTAGCATAATAAACAATATTTATAAAGACTTTTTGTGTGTGTGTGGTGCTGGAGATTGAACCCATGGCCTTCCACACTCTGGGCTACACCACCGAGCTACACCCCAGCCCTGAAAGGATGCTTGATGTGTGTTTTTGTCTTTTTCTAATATCTATTAAAGCAAATTAATAACTATTGAGATAAAAGCCAACATGTTCACCCATTACAATAAAATCGGCTGCTTCCCCACTTTGGGGAGCACTGTTTCAGAACCCAGCATAAGCAGGTACCCCAAGAGCTCAAGGAACATAGGTAGGATCAAGGAGTTGGTGAGCCCCTGGGCAGGGCACCAGGAACAACTCACTTCACCTCTCTCTCTTCTTCCTGACCCCGAGCTGGGCCTCAGTTTGGTTCTGTGAAGCCTGACAAGGACCCTGATTACTGAGGTGGGCTTGCTGGGGGACAAACAGGGGTGGGGGCATGCCTCTGACTCCAGCCTTCAGGTTGCAGGGCAACTGCTTCCCTCTCTGTCTCGTCTGCTCCCTTGGTTCCCTGGCCTTTGTGTCAAGGTGGAATGAACTCACGGGTGGTCCTGGCCCCCCAGAGCCTGTGGCATCCTCATGGGAAGCTGGCATCAATGCCTCCTTGGTAGGAACTCTGTCCCCCCCCCCCCTCAACTCCCCACCTCAGCAGCCAATTTGAGGCCTTGTTTTTGTTGGGGGTTTACTCCAAATCGCTTGGACTCGTGTGCAGGGACCCAGGGACTCTGGCCTGCTAAGGATCTCTTGTTATGGTGCCTTTGGTCTCCTAGCTGCCAATATCTCTCAGAAGGGGGCTGGGAAGGAGCAGGGAGGTCAGAGGAAAGTGGGAGAGATCCCCTGTCCCCGCCTGTCCCCAGTAGCCCTGTGGCTGAGAAGGCTGGAGCTCCAGCAGGGTGGGCCATCTCCCCTGCACAAGACAAGAGTCTGGGAGGCTGCAACTACTGATTCCTGGAAGTCCCAGAAGCCAAATCCAGATGGTTTCCTTCCATGCTCTGAAGACCCACGCTCAGCCACCAGATGGACTTCAGCGAGACCTCCAGGAGAGACGCTCTGTGCCCTTCATCCTACATTTAGACTTGACCCGCTGAAAAGGTGCGGGGGTGGGGGGCTGCTCTGGCCTCCCCATCCCAACCCCTTTCTTCTGCTCCCCACTCAGTGCACCGTCTTCCTCCTCCCCCTCTTGTTCTGCGGCCTCCCTCTCCTGTCTGGGGCCTGGCCCCTGGGTGTCACTCCCTGTTCCCGGCAGCATGCTCTACTCTGCTTCATCGTGGTCCCCCTGAGCCCTCTGGTCTTCGTTGGGACCCTGTTCCCCCACCCCATGTCAGATGCTCATATTCCCCAAACCCTTCTTGCTGTCTCAAGCCTCCTGCTCCCTGGACCAGACCTCACCTGAGCCTCCTCTGTGCAGGATGCTGAGTGGGCCCACCTGGCCCCTCTGGGTCAATGGCTCCACAAACCTAGCCCTCCGCTCCTGGCTTTCCAGCCACACTGCTTCCTGTCTCCCTGCTTTTTGCCACATCAGCACACCACTGCAACTGTGGACTCATTTTAAAAAATGACATTAAATTGACTGTTTTTAAAAAATTCATTTTTCCTGTTCTACAATATTCACAAAGTCAAGTTTGTGTGCTCATTTTTCTAACATACAATAAAATATGTAAAACCACTAAAACAAAAGGAGTCAGTCTGTATGAACCTCCAGGTCACTTGTGTGCCCCAGGAATGCTCACACCACTCTCTGGGGACACACAGACCCTATCTAGCAGCCTTTCTGGGCTTCCATCCCACATGATAGAGGCCCCCAAAGTTGGCTCCACTCTCTTCCCTCCCTCTGTTCCTGCAGCTAGCTGATCCCCAGGAACTGCCACTTGTCTGGACAAAGGTCTGACCTGGCCATAGCTTCCCACTGCCCGCCATGGACCAAGCCACCTCACCTGCCACCTAGTCTCCTTGCTCAGGTGTGCCCATGTTCACCTTCCACTTCACCATCTGCCTCCTTTCCCATGGAGGAGCTGGGGACAGGCCTTTGCTGAGACAGTGAGATGATGGTGGGAGGGAAGCACGGGATAGACACCTCAAATCAATGCTAGCAGTGTCAAAATAACGGTACAGCCCTCTGTTGTGCCACGTGTCTCTGTGAGTGATGTACTGGGAATGGACAAAGAAGAAGTGCAGGAGCCACCCAGGGCAGGTGGCTGCTCATGCTACCCTGGGCTCCTGCTTTGTTCAGAGAGCAGGTGAATTGGACCCTGAGCTTGGGGCATCTCTCAGAGCCAGCTGGCCACTCTACCTCCAAACCAACTTCAAAAGGGCCTCCCAGAATTCTGGAAGGAGGGAGCCGGACTCCTCCACCTGGTGAGTCTTGGAGGCTGGCTGGAAAAAGTCCCTCTGAGGGAGTTCCACCCTACCAAGAGGGCACACCGGGTACCATATACAAGAACTAGGCCTGTTTCTATGGAACCCGGGAAGGCAGGGGCAGGGGCCAGAGCTCTACCCAGTGAGTTCTCCCAAGATGGCCCTGGCTGGACAAATGCTTGCTCTCCAAGGACAAGGCCATGCTTCAATTAGCTCTCCTCCCAGGAGCGGCTCCACTGATCCCATAAAGGAAAGGCCCAGCAAGCTCCCAGGGCTGCAGACCCCCGCAGCTGCCAGTCTGGGCCTCGCCTTTGCTCGGTCCATAGGCCGCATTGTGCCTGGGCCCCTGCTGCTCCTTTCACTCCCTTTGCCTGGCCAGGGGAGGCGGTGCCTTTGAAATCCTGCTTTCTGTTCCAATTGGAAACTTTGCTCAGAACCAAAATTAGAGAGGCTGCACAATCAGCTTGCAATTTAAAATGCCACCCAGGCTCCCCTGGTCCCCCCTTTTCAAATGTCATCTTAATTAGATGGAGCCTGGCTCCATGTTTTCTGAATCTCAAGGTAACTTCTCTAGGACACGTCCCTACTTGTAGTTTCTTTTGTCTTCAGTGTAAGGAGAAGGGAGTGACTGGAGGCCCAACTGTGGGTCAGTGGCTGAGGCCAGCTGCCCCTGGCTCCGGAGGCTGGAGAAACACTGATCTGTGGGGTTGGAGAGGGCTGGTCCTGAGGTCCACTCCACTGAGTCCAGCATAGCACTCTCCAGGCTTCTCTCCTGGGCAGGAATCTATGCTGGGGGTTGGCAGGAGAGACTGAAGAAGCCGGGGTGGTCTGGTCAGCTCTCCTGCTCCCTCACCAGCCCACCCACCTTCCTCACTTGGCTGGCCACTCACTTCCTCTGCTAACTATCCCTTAGGACAAAGAGGGAACAGGTAGCATTGGGGCTGACTGCCTTTGGCAATTTTGAATATGTCAATCCACTGTGGCCACCAAGAGCTTTTGTTATGGCTGAATCATGCCCACCCCTGCTCCATTCATGTTGGTGTCCTGACCCTCAGTGCCACATAATCACGAAATTGGACCAGGGTCTTTAAAGAGGTGACTGAGTTAAGATGAGGTCATCAGGGTGGGCTCTGATCCAATAATGACTGATGTCCTTATAAGAAGAGATCAGGACACAGATTCCTATAGCAGGAAGACCAAGTGAAGACACAGAGAAAAGACAGCTGCCTACAATTCAAAGGGGAGGGTCCTCAGAAGAAACCACACTGCCATCTTGATAGACCTCTGGCCTGCAGGATTGCACGAAGATGAATTTCTGTTATTTCTGTTACTGGTCTGTGCAACTTGGTGAAGGCAGCCCTAGGAGACTAACAGGCCCCAAGAACTCTCCTGTGATTGGGAGCGGGGACCCTGAAGACGATTCCCATTTAGCCACAAGGCCACCTAGGGTCCAGGTCCTGCCTCCAGCGTGCTCTTGCTCCCCCTCCCCCTCCTACTCCTCCGCCTGCCCACCTCATTCCCCAAGACAGCTCCTAAGACAGGCCCAGAACCTTTATGCAGGCCCCTCCTGGGCCTGGGTCTGTGAGATGGACTCGGTATTTCCAAGAGAAGGCTTTTCCTCACACTCCCAAGGAAACCAGGCATTTTCTGCTCCTCTCACCCAACCTGCTCTTCTTTTCCTTAATAGCACTTATCACACTGTGTAATTGGACAGGTTTGTTTGCTTGTTGACGCTTTCTCTTCCCAGGGTGATCAAGTCCTGTGAAGTCAGGGCCCACATGGGCTTTGCTGCTTAGTTACAAGGTTCTGCTTGGGCAATGAATTATTCCAGGCCATCCGTGGAGGGTGTCAGGGGCCATCTCCTTGTCCTTAGAAGGCCTAGCAGAGAAGGGGTGAGCCAGAGTTAGGAAGCAGAGGAGGGACTGCCCAGAGCTTGGTCTCAAGCTCCTCACCTGCCTGGACAGGAAACCAGGACAGCTAGGTCTCGGGGCAGGCCAGCCATGAGGGGAGCTGAGAGGCCACAGGTGGAGAAGAAACACCAGTCAGCCCTGCCTGTGGCAGGTGCCTCCAAGCAGAGCTGTCAGAGCAAAGCGAGCTGGCACCGCTCCAGCAGAGGTAGACAGTGTCCTCCCTCGACACCTACCTGTCAGCTGAACATTGACACAACCACGTGGGTGCAGCCTGAATGTGTAGGCACAGACCAGGTCACCTGCTCTCAGCCAGCCCTAGGTGGGTGGTCAGTGAAGCTGTGAAACTGAGTCACACAGAGCACAGGGCTGTTCTGCAGGGGCGGAGGCCTTCACTTCATCATCTAAACCTCCAGCCCTTTAGTATTTCTCCTAAGAGGTTGTCTGGTTTGGAACATTACAAATAAAAACTGAAGAAAGTACATGAATAGAAAAGCAGATGATGTTTGCCTGTATTAAAAGAGGCGGGGAAGGAAGTTATAATAAAGTGATCTTTGAGCTTAATTGTGTAACTATGTCCACTCAGGTCCTTTCTCCCTTCAAGGACTAAGAGAAACCAGTCTTTTCTTTTGATGGTATGAAAGACAACTCTCCACAAAGTTAAGATGTGATGTAAAGTTGAACAAGGTGGCGCTCGCCTGTAATCCCAGCAGCTTGGGAGGCTGAGGCAGGAGGATTGTGAGTTCAAAGTCAGCTTCAGCAACTTAGTGAGGCCCTGAGCAACTCAGTGAGACTCTGTCTCTAAATAAACTATAAAAAAGGGCTAGGGATGTGGCTCGGTGGTTAACTATCCCTGGGTCCAATCCCCAGTACAAAAAAAAGACGTGATGTAAGTTCAGCAGGTCTAACATATCCCTTACCTTGAACAATCAGGGAAGAATTTTCATTAATAGCCCACGCCTTCTTTAACCCATTGAATGAATGGTAAACATTTCAATATTAACAGCTTGATAGACCAGTAATCTGCTTTCCAGGGATGGCCTCAAGTCCAGATCAGCCCTGGAGATACGACAGGGATTTGGGGCAGGCCCTGAGGACTCTGGCATCTAGTACCACAGACAAAGCCACTGAGCACCAAGGAACGCACAGACAGGGGGCGCTCTTTGTATCCGGGTTGAGATGGCTGGTCTCCTGGGAAAATGGCATGGACGTGGCTCCCATCCTCTTCTGGGATGTGCATCCCCAGGTCTCTCCCCTGGACCATGGGCTCCTATGCTAGCCTCCTTCTTGTATCCAGAATCTGCTAACAGGCTAGGCACACAGTAGGTGCTCAGTATACATTTGTTGAATAAACTTGGTAGGGAAAGATCCAAGATGCATTGAAGTTAGAAGTTAGAACGCCTGGGGTGCAATATGGGATTCTATTCTCAGTGGCCTTTCACATCCCCTCCCCCTTGCTAGGCTCTGTAAAATGAGGGCCATGTGCTGGATGGATCAGAGATGGAGAACTGGATTCAACTTGAGGTCCAGCTCCAGTCAAGCAATAGCTTGGCAGTGGCTGCCTGGGGCACTGGCTTTATAGAAAGGGCTGAGGCCAAGTTCAGAGTTGTGAGTGGTGAACAGTGACTGCCAGGGACAAGAGTTGGTGGTTAATGGCAGTGCACAAGCCACACCGGTGCCACTCTTTTGAGCACGATCATCTCTGAGGTGGTGTCAACCACCACTGTAGGATGTGGCAGCAGATTGCAAGTTGTCTGAAGGCCAGCAGGGCTTCTTCTGCTCCAAGAGTGAAGAAGCAGATAGACATCCAGGGCCTCACCAGCCAGATGCCAGCTTGGCTCTGCCCCTCTAGTATGGTGCGTCCCCTCCTTCCTATTTTGGGAGGATGACTCCTGGGGCACAGGTGTGACTCAGTTTGTGTGCCAGGACACACTGGTGGAGTCTGCATTGGGAATGCCTCCTGCCCACTTACACCCCTGGCTCTTCTCTGAATTCCACATTGGGCTCTGAATTGTACTAACTGGTTGATGATGGGTTTCTGTGAGTCACTCCTGAAAACAAGGCTGGAGGCAGGAGCTACATCCAACTCTTGACACACCCCACCCCAGTCATAGGACAGGGCACAGAGTTGGGCACACCAATAGCAGGGGTGAATTCACAGGAAACTGTCCTAAAGCGGGCAGAATGAGCAGTTGCAAGCTGAGGAGGACTCCCGTGGCCTTCTCCACAGATCCTGCCTTGAGGGACCTTGGAGTCCTGATTTAGGACAGGGTTGGGGGTTCCAGGGATGGCATAGATGGACCTGAGCCAAGGCTGGGGAGAAAGATGGCTTATACTGGGTATGTGCCGAGTACCTGCCACAGCATTTAGCTCCCCAGAGAAATTTAGGTGGATTATTTATAGATACAAAAAAAGTGTTTTTCCCTCCCCCATGAACCATTCAATTAATTATAAAGCAGCTGTTTTTAATGATTTGGAAGATGTACAGAAAGGGAAATGTCAGGGCGAGTTTTAAGTACAAAGTTGAGGACCCAAGACTAGGTGGGGATATCAGGAACTCAGGTAACATGCCTCACAACTGGCAGGGTAGGGGATGGCTGTGCCCAAGTGCCCTCTGAGCAGTGGCCAGCGCCTCACCCCAAGCAAAGGGCACTGTTGGCCACAGAGAGGAGTTTGGTTCTAACTCCCAGTGTGGTGGGAAGTCATGGAAGATTTTGAACAAGGGAAAAGATGGCTCATGCTGACTGCCATATGCATCCAGACTGGGGCTGGGAGAGCTGGCAGAGTGGCCCAGAGACACCAGGGAGGCCACTGTAGTCATCGGAAGGGAGATGGTGGCGGTTAGAGGGTGCTGCCTGGAAAGGCACTTAGAAATGATGCTGTCTGCTCTCTCTCATCACATAAGCTGGGAAACTGAGGCAGAGAAGGGCTTAGTCCAAGGGCACGGAGCCAGAAGGCAGGGCTGGGGTTTGAGTCTGGACCTTTCTGACCTCACAGCCTGTGCATTTGGCTTCCCACACTGCTTCTGGAAGAAGATGGATCTTCAGAAGCAGATCTGAGCGGGGATGAACCTATGAGGTGTTTCATGGTCCGTTGATGTCTGCAAGGTGGGGAAGTGGTTAGAAGCACTAAAGGGCCAAACCCCCTCACCAGCTGCACAGCCGGGCCCTGCTTCCTTGTCTGTGTGGCTGTTGCAGGTTTCGCGGCTCACAGCGCCTCCGTCAGCACCAGTGGCCTGGGCTCAATGCCCCAGCTGGCGTCAGGGCTCTGGGAAGTGAGGGACTGTGGCCTTGCACTGGGCAAGAGAGACATGCCTGAGGCTGCTTGGCATAAGCGGGCAGATGAGAGCGACTGTGTCAGGGAGGCAGCAGTGGCCAGTGTCTGGCTTCTCCAACCAAAGCTGTGGTTCTCCAGAATGTTGACCAAGTGGAGACAGCCAAACTCTAATTTGTAAAATGAGGTTTAAGTAAAATTCCTCACATTGGCAGTTCAACTGGCAGACCTGAAGGAGCCCAAGAAGACACAGGCACCAGCACTGCCCACCAAGGGCTCCTGGGGCAGAAGTCTGATATTCAGATCTGTTTGTATAAAAGCATATATATATTTTTTTGTACTGGGGATTGAACTCAGGGACACTTGGCCACTCAGCCACTCCCAAATTCCCCTTTTGTGTTTTATTTTGTATTTATTTAAGTCACTGAGTAGGACATCACTAAGTTGCTGAGGCTGACTTTGAACTTGTGATCCTCCTGCTTCAGCCTCCTGAGCTGCTGAGATGACAGGTGTGAGCCATTGCACCCAGCGTGTGTGTATATCTATCTCTCTCTATATATGTATATCTTTTTAAGTTTTAATTATTATTATTTTTTGAGATGGGGTCTTGCCATGGGACCCAAACTGGTATCAAACTCCTGGGCTCCTGGATACAGCCATTCTCCCACCTCAGCCTCCTGAGACCCGAGCAGCTGGGACTCCAGGTGCACGCCGCTATACCCAACTAAAGGATTCCTATTTGCTCCTCAGTAATAAACCCACCAGTGTCTGGCTTCTCCAACCAAATAGAAACATGAAGTCCAGGGAGGCAAGTATTTCAGCCAGTGAGGCAGCTAAAGGGGGTAACCCTAGGTTTTAGTCTTGACTGTGCCACCTTCCCCAAAACCTTAGCACGTCAACCTGTAAATATGTTAAATATGCCAATGTCTCAGGGTGTTATGAAGATTAAGGGCATGGATACAAGCCGTCCAGGACAGAGCCTGGAGCACGGGGAGCAGTTGGTAGATGTCAGCTGTGCCTGACGCCCAGCTGGCCAGGGTGAGCTGTGGCCAGGAGCCAGGTGGGCATACCTTGACTTGGAGCAGCTGCCCATACATCTGAATCCCCTGCCCTGCGCAGCCACTGTGGCGTCCCTCCCGTTTGTGTGTTTCTCTTCTCTCCACTCCAGGCTCAGGGAGAATTACTCTCAGAGGCCATAGCTAGTAGCTGACCTGCCTGGGACAGAGTAGGTCCTGGATAAACCTTTTAAGGATCAGAGGAGGCCTCTTTGGAATGTGACAAAAGCCAGAGCCCCTCTCCTTGGAGAAGTGAAGACACATGGTCACTCATCCAAAACCACACACACACACACACACACACACACACACACCAATTTGCTGTTCACTTCTGGACTTGCAGTCCCAGAATCCCAGGTTAGGACCACTATGGAAAATTATAAAACCCAGGCATCTAGATGGTTTCTATGCCACAAAATCTGCTCTAGTTGCTTGGGACAAGGCTGCCTTCCCCATGCAAATTTAATGGCGGTTTGAGATCTTGGACACACATAAGTGGAAGTGTTTCCAACTCAGAGACTTCAGTTCTCAGAGGTTTTCAGGAGTCATTGAGAGCTACTTGATATATTGAGGCAACAGATTATTGGGAAAAGTGATTCAGAGACAAGAAAGAAAGAGAAAAATGGATGCGCTGGAGAGACAGGGAAGAAAGGAAGGGAGAAATGGAAGTCCTCTAGGGCAGGGTGGAGTCGGGGGCAGGGGCCAGGCGGCACAGTGAGCCCTTGGCAACCACAGCTCTGCCAGTCACATGCAGCATCACGCCAGACCCTTCTGAAAAGGCTTTTATTTGAGAAAATTCCATGCAGCAGATCAGAGGAAACAGGCCTCCCAGGGGATTTGCCTCCATCCATGCTTTAGTAAGAGCAAGAAAGCCGTTCTCTCTGCAGTGGGTAGCCCCAGGAAGGCCAGCTAACCTGGACCCAGGGTCAGGCCTTCCCCTGGAGAAGGAGGCTGAGAATGTTCACCTGGTCTGACTGAGGGCCCTGGGACTTGCCTTTGGAGTCAGGTGCTGGCTCTGCCAACTACCTGCTGTGTGGCAAGTTACTCAACCTCAACCTTTCTGTGCCTAAAAAAGGAGCCTTCCCCAAACTTCTGTTATGTTTTCATAATTTCTGCTCAATCAGTGTGATACCCTTGTGTGTATAATGTGTTTCATTTACTTGATTCACTTTTAAAAATGTTAAGCCTGTGCTTTGGTCTTAGTCTCATGTCTTGACAATCACTAGTTACAAATTTATTTTTTGAATTCATACCAAACGACCTATCACTATTAATATGAAGCCTATCAGTTAGGGTAACACAGAAATGGGGCGTCTGGTGCAGATCTTGGTGCTTGTGTGCTCAGCATGGGGGCACAGTTGATATCGTCCTTTCTGGTGGCACCACTGTCACACTGATCATTGCAGCCGGGGAGTGACCTACTCTCTCTCCCCCAAAGCCCAGACCCACCTGGTTCCTCTTTTACCTGCTTCCTCCACGCCCCACCTCCTATCTCCACACGGACAACAGCATCCCACACAAAGACAACTTTCTTTTTAAACTGTCCAATTCTGTGTAAAGGAGGGAATGCCTGCCCAGCTGCGCCCCTTCCCTCTCTCTGTAGCCCTCTCCCCCAGTGTGGCAAAACCGGGATCTCTAAGCAGGGGAAAAGCCTCATCCAGCACTGCCTGGTTATTTTTCAATTCTGCCTCGCTGACTAACACAGCATTTCCTAATTACAACTCCACCAACAGGCTGTACAGTTTCATTAAAAAAGAAAAAGAAAAAAAAAAAGAACCCAAATTCAAAGCTTTCAAAAAATTCTTACCTTGTGAAAACAAACACACACACAAAGAAGCCAACTGGAACCAACTAGCAGGTGTATGCCGTCTGTGCAGCTGGGGGCCGTGTGTGAAGACAAACAGACTTGGGTTTGGATTCAGGAATCCCAGGGCTGAGCCCAGGGCCTGCCCTTCCCGGCTGTGTGGCACTGGGAAGGCCCTTGACCTCTAGAAGCCCAGGCCTCCTTGTCAGCGCTAGGGTCAAGAGGGCGCTGTGTGGGTGAGGGCCAGGGCCGGGCAAAGCCTATGGGAGACGAGGAGCCCTGGGCAGAATTTGGGGCTGGGAATGTTTTTCTGGTATGAGGGGTCACATTTGGGCCTGGCTTTGTAAATAGCTGGGAAGAAGGCAATGGGTCTTTGGGGGATTTACATTTGGGTACAGGGAGCCCATATGCTGTTCCTCAGTTAGCCTTGGACTAACCCCCAGTGGTAGATGCCTTTCCTACCAGGGGCCCAGCGCTTTCACCAGGATCCTGGAGACCTCATAAAGGAAATTTTAGGCATAGGAGGGTGGCTGCTTTTGAGTGGGGTCCCATTATCACTCTTAGATAATGTGCTCCTTGTAGGAAGAGGTCTGGGATGGCTGAAACTTCTGGAGAACTGGGGTCCCCAGAACCAACTCCTACTCTATCTTGGAGCCCCAGCCTGCTCTGTCACAGGCCAGGAGGATCTGGGAAGCACGGTGCTTTGGCTAGAGGCAGAGGGTTGCTTTCTAGTCTCCAGCAGCCCTGAGCCTTGCTGTTGGGGCCCAGCATGTTCTGGAGAGGGATGACCGCCTGGGCAGAGGTGCCTACAGGAGCCTTACTTTATGGCCTCAGTGTCTGTATGTCCCTGAGGGTAGGGACAGAAGCAGCTGGAGTGCAATCACACTGCTTAAGATACTCTGGTGAGATGGGTGAACCACTCTGCCTCTCTTCATGCAGGCGTCCTTGAGAGCAGCCTTGTGGCTGCTAGAACTCCACTGTGTATGGGAAACAAATGCTTCTCCCTTCAAAGCTGAAGGACTTTGTTTAGCTGAGCTCAATTCCGGAGCCTGTCACCCTGGCAACGGGTCTTTTGGGGATTTACATCTCATGCATCACAACAGGGGAACAGCCATTCAGCAAGTAATGGGGGTACAAAAACCCCACAACACAAAACTAGTGTGCCTCCCCCACCCCAAGAGTGCAGCCGCAGAACAAAAACCAGAATCAACAACAACAAAAATCTCCCACAAGCCCATTTGGCCTCTGCTGGCAATTAGCCAGAGAGGAATTCAAACTTAATCAAACTTTCATGTCTCCCTTGTAAAGCTCAGGAAATCAGTAATTGGTCTTATAATTGAATTTTCTGATCACGTATCAAAGGAATGGGTCCTGCCAAAGGCCAGCAATGGCCTGTCTCCAGTAAGGACAGCCAACGTCCCTAATGGAGCTCTGGGAGGTAGGGGAGGAGAACAACTGCTGGTGGGCTAAGAATAGAGCCTGTTATTTATAACCAGAGACAGGCCAGTGGCAGCCTAGCCCTGCCCTTACAGAGCGGTCTCCCCCAAACACCCTCCTCAGGACTCCCAGGTTTCTGATTGAGAAAAGAAGCTGTTGGCAATCGTAGCAAAGGGGTGGGAGATGGGGGAGCAGAAGTGGGGGCCCATGTTGGTAACAGGAGCTCTTCCAGAGCATTGGGGACAGGTAGCACCACCTGACTGGGGCAGTGGCCTGAGTAGAGAGGAAGGGCTGATTCGAGAGCCTTCTGGAACAGGAAGTGGGACACAGAGGGTAAAGGAGGAACCCAAGGATTCAACCTGCAGGCTCAGGAGGGCGGTGGTGCCTCCCATATCCGGCGGACAGCAGAAGAGGCCCACTGTGTGCAGCCCAGCGTTGCATGGGCTGGGGCTGGGTGCCAATGACCCCAGCAACAGGAGTGCCAGCAGGTACGGCTCACTCCCAGCGTGCTCTGGCTAGGTGGTAGGCCCTGAGGTGAGCTCTACCATCCTCAGCTCATTTCATTCAAAACAGCCCAAAGGGGAAAGTGGTTTACTATTTCCACTTCACACCCCAGAAAAACAAGGCTCAGAGGGCGGAGGCGAAGGACCTGCCCACTGGTGAGCTGTGGAGCTGGGACTTGGATTTAGGACTGTTTGACCTCAGAGGCTGCAAGTTCAACCTCTAGTGCCAGACACCTTCCACCTGTAGATGATGATGTCTTGCAGCCAAATAGAGATAGTTACAAAAGGTTCCCAACATTAAAATGGGAGGTGCAGGATAGAGGTAGATGTTTGGAGTGGAAAAATCAACCTTAATTAATCCACTTAAAAATGTTAATTCTAGGGCTGGGGCTGGGGATCAACGGTAGCGCACTTGCCTGGCATGTGTGAGGCACTGGGTTTTATTCTCGGCACTGCATTTACATAAATAAATAAAGGTCTATCAACACCTAAAAGAAATATTTTAAACAAATATCAATTCTAAAGATAAGCCACAGACTGAAAGAAAATACTCACAGTACATATATCTGGATCCAGGATAATTAAAATAAAAATCGTATGATTCATTAATAAGAAGACCAGCAACCGAATACAAAGAGAGAATAAAAAGTTTAAACAGATATTTCACAAAAGAAGATACACAGATGCCCAAGAGATAGATTAAAAGGTGCTAAATATCATGAGTCATCTGGGAAATGCAAATTAAAACCTCAGTGAAATGCTGCTACGTACACACTAGAATAACTAAAATGAAAAGGAACTACAATCCAAAGTCGAAGGGAGTGTAGGACACGGGGACTTACACACTGCAGGTGGTTCTGAACGGCACCCCCACTCTGGAGGCACCTGGAAGTGCCTTATGCAGTTGACACACTCTTACCATAGGACCCAGCAGCTCCATTTCTAGGTGGCCACTGAGACTCACAGAGATACATCCGCACGAGCACTCACACAGGATGGTCCAGCCCTGCTGCTCAGAGGGCAGCAGAATGGAAGCAGTGCGAACGTCTGTGTGTGGGTGACTGCATAATGATGGTCTACGGTGGGTGCAGGTTTGAAGTGGATCACTATGAAGTGCTTGGGTGTCATGGAGAGAGACACTACTGAAAATCCAGAACTGGGCAGAGGATCTGGGTGGGGCAGAGCCCGCAGACACCCACATCCATCCAGTCCATTTTTTTTTTTAAAAGCAAAATCTTCTGCAGTGGTTGGAGCACAGATGGCAGCCCCCCAGTTCTATAAGACTTGTCCTGCACAACGCACAGAGCTGGTCCCTCACCCCCAACACACTGGGAGCTTGAGGATAAAAGCAGGGGTCCTCTTAAAGTGGCCTCTTAAGTTAGTGTCAGAGCCAGACCTCACAGGGCCTGGCACAGTGGTCGGGCAGAGCAGAGCTGGGGTCAGGATGTGGCTTACTACTAGCTGGGCAGGTGACTTAACCTTTCTTGGCTTGTTTATAAAGTGGCAGTAATAACACCTATCAGGAGACTAATGACACAGTTAAATGACATGACACAATATTTCCCAACGTGAATATCTAACATGTACCGAGCACAGAGTAGGTGTCAGGTGCTGTGTTAAGCCCTGGACACAACCATGCTACATTCTGCATACAGCAGGATGGGACATGGCACCGACAAGGAAATTGGTACAGAGAGGTCACATGGCTAGAAAGCACTGGAACCACAGTTCAAACAAGGCAGTCTGGCACCTGAGCCTTTCACCCCAGGCAGTGACCCAAGACTTGTCATTCACAGATCACTTTTACTCCCCTCTATCAACAGAGCCCACACATTAGCCTTCTTTTAAGTCTATGTCAAATTGTGGGTTTGCTATGTTGGTTCTTTTTTTAAAATACACGTTATATTAGATATAATATATAAAAGTAGAAGTAGAAGGGTTATTTATGTACATCACCAAAATACATGTGCCCCACCAGAGAAACCCCGACAGTGCACAGGAGAAGCCTCAGGGCTTGCCTGGCACGTGGCACCCGGAGCACGGCTCCAGAGCTGTCGTGCTGTAGGCGTCAGAAGGCCTACGGACCTGGGGACGATCTGCCACTGCAGTTGCGGACAAGGTGGATATTCAGCTTCACTCTGTCACGTCACAGAGGAGTGACACCCTAACTGCTCAGCCACGGAAACTCAGGTGGGTCCAAAGCGAGGAGTGGGCAATGGACAAAGGTCCAGGAAATCGGGCCTCTTGCCACGCTGAGGGCAGTGCTTCAACAGCTGGCAGCAGTGTGGCTAAATTCACACCTGAGCCCTTGCCAGAGCTGGGCTGCCTGTTGACAAAACCATTTTGTCTTTTCTTCCTGAGGGCACAGCCAGGCATTTCCCAGACTCCTCTGCAATTAGGTTTGACCACGGACCAAGTTCTGGCCAAAGGAATGCAGCCTGGCCCCAGACACTTCCCTTGCAACCTCCCAAGCATTCTCCTTTCCTTGTTTACTGGCCCAGTGTCAAGAGTCCAGCAAAAGACCCTGAGCTGAGGCCGCGGGGGTTGGCAAAGCCACTGTCCACAAAGAGGAGCTGGCTGTGGGACACAGCCCTCCCTACCCCACTGCCCCAACCTGGGCTTTCACATTAGACTGGGGTAGTGGATGTAAAGGGATTCACTTTTGTGTCAAGACCAGGACTTGGATCTAGGAAACAAAGGGTCCTTGATCTGAGGGTTACCATAGAGCCGTGTAATTGGTAAAGGCCCAGGTTAGGGTGGCAGAGCACACAGGCTGTATCCTCTGTAGTTCTGACGTTCCTCGTGCTGTTCCCAGACTGCTTCCCAGGTGCAGGCATGGGAGCAGGCCTGGGCCTGGCTGTACCAAGCCTGGGCCTGGGCATTGCGTGCTCTGGGCATTGGGTGTGGGGATGTTCAATTCCATGACGGCTGCTTCTTGAGGCAGAGTATCTGAGACACAGCCAGACCTGTATGTAGGCTGAGAGGGCTGGGCAGGGACAGCCAGTAGCTGTTTCCTGGGATGAGTTGCTACGGGGGTGGAGGGGGAAGGAACCTCTCAGTTTTGGAGGAAAAATGTGCATTCTGACCCCGGGAGACAACTCAGCACACCATGGGCAATGACTGTCCATGGAGTACCTGACTACTCTGGGCCAGGCTGTGCTGGGTGCTGGGGATTGATTCCAACCGGCATCCCACAGGCCCTGGACCTGTCCTTTACAGCCTAGCAGGAGTACAGGCATTGACTAAATATTCACACTCACATTTACAAAGTGTGACAAGATCCTGAAATAGCTCCCTGGGCTCAGTGAACCAGGAAAGGACTCCAGAGGCGGCGACAGCAGAGTCTAGGTCTGTGGGGTGAGGGGGCAGGTGGAGGAGAGGAGAGCTCACACAGGGACCCTGGGGCCCAGGCTGCAGCAGGAGATGGGGCCGGGCTTCATCTACTGAGGGATGGCTGTGCAGCAGGGGATCAAACATGCGCCTTCCCCGGCTCACTTGGGCTGTCACCTGGAGCATAGAATACGGGTTGTGGGGGGGCAGAGAGGCTGTGAGGAGTCTGGGGAAGAGATTGCTTCAATTGGGGGCTTGACCAGGGCAGGGATGTTCAACCGCACTGTCTCCTCCTGCTCTGAGCCCTAAGTGCCCTGATGGTATCATGGGACACCTGTCCACGTGCTGTGGGCATTGGGTGTGGGCCAGTCAATAAATTGTACACCAACTCTTTGTGACAGTGCCCTCACCCAGCTGCCCAAAGGCCTCCCTGGCCTTCTGGGCCCAGCTCCAAGCCTGCTCTGCTTGCCCTGCTGTCTCACCCTTGTCAAGCACAGAGCTCCTGAAGTCCACCCTCCCGCTCTCCCCCCAACCCCGGAGCCTTCCGGATTGAGCAGACTGTAGCTGACAGCTTCGCACGGCTCTTCGTCTCCCCCTGCATCCCTGAGACACAGCTACCCTTGACACAAATGACACAAGCACTTGACAGTGTTTTTCTGCCTGATTTAGTGGCTTCAACTAGATGGCCTATGTGTGCCAGCTGTGGGAGAGTAAAATGTTCCACCCCAAACATATTTGTTTGGCATACTTCAAACTGCATATTTGTAGTCACAGGAGTAGCTCTGAAAAGCTGTCCTTTTGTAAAAGAAATTTATATCTGTCTATCTCAGTACGTAAAAGGCAGATGCAGACAGGGGCATTTGTGTCTGATAGCCCCATTCTGTCTGGGAGGGACCTTCCCACAGGAAGGAGACACTGGGGGTCTGACACCTGCCTAGACTGATGGGCTGGCTTGGAAGACTCCCTCTGTGGCCCAAGAGAACCTTGTTTGCTGTTCACATTCTCCAGTGCCACATACATCCCTTTCCCCGAAGTGCAAGCCTGGGTCCCTGGAGGCAGTACACCCCTCTTGGTGCTCACTTTGGTCTAGGCATGATGCCCCACTGGCCTGCTCCTGTCACCTGTCTACTGGCCGTCTGTGACCAACACGATGGAAACTTCAGAGGGAAAGTGTAAAACTTCCCAACAGTCAGCGCTGCTGCTACTACTGGGCAGGGACCTTACCCTTTTTTGCAGTCCCCTGTCTGGGGCCACAGTTTCAGGTGCACCCTGGAGCTGGCAAGGGCTCCCTCTCCTGCTGGGCAGCTGGTGCAAACTCCCTCCTCAGGTCCCCCTTCAGTTTCACGTGTTTCCCAACCTGGAGCTTGGGGTTTTCTTTCTCTTGGAAGACCTCTCTGCCTGGCAATTGTCTGAACTTAGCAATTCTGCCAGGAGAATTTATAGAACTTTCTAGAATTTAAAGAACTGAGATGGGGGTGGGGGAAGGAGAAGAGAGATTTTAGATCTGGTTCCTCAGATTTAATGGATGGAACTGTTGAGAGCCTGTTGGATAAGAGACCTGTCTGTGGTCACAGGCGAGCACAGAAGGTCAGTGTTCTCACTGCCCACTGATGACCCTCGCCTGACCGGGAACCCTGCCTGTCTCTGCCGAGTCCCGGAGGCCCCACACTGCCTATGCTCCTGCCCTTCAGGACAAATGCACAGAAGTACACTGAGGACACACTGGCCTGTGTGCTGGTCACTCACACCCGCAGGCTGGTGGCTAGTGATACACGCACAGCTGCCTCTCCCCACCTCCCGGACCCTTTCCCTGGCAGTGCCAGGCCTCAGTCTCCTCTCCCACACAGCTTGGAAGCTTCTAGTCCTGGGGCCCAAGGACGTGCTCTGGTTCTGGTACACTACGTACCCTGGAGGCAGACACTGTGGTGTTCTCTTGCCCGTGGCTGGTGTGGCCCCAGGACCAGATGACACCTTGATGGGAGCAGGTGAGGCTTTTGTTGCTCTGTGGCCCTCAGCTTCACCTGCCCTGGGGCCAGGCATGACAATGGACGGTGGCCAGCTGGAGCACAGCTGGCATCAGAGCTGCTGTGTGGCTGGCCCTTTTCCCCGTGTCTCAGCACGTGTTGGTTATCTACCCATGAACAGCTCAGTGCCCAGGCAGTGATGTTCCTGGGGGTGAAGTCGAGATGGATGATGGGGCCTGCTTCTCATTCATGGGTTAAAAGCATCCACTCCGGAGCCAGACTGCCTGGATCTGACCCGGCTCCACCATTTACTAGTGGGTGACCATGGGCTGATCCTCTCTGAACTCCAGCTCTCCTCACTGGTAGGACAAAGACAATAATAGAACCGACATACCCATCAGATCCTGTCAAGAACCACGGGCAAGAGAAGAGGATCAAATGGGTTAACCTGTGCAAAGTGCTCACAACAGCATGGGCACGCAGAGCTGCCTGGGCTGCCCCTTTCTGCCACTCCTGGAGGCAAGAAGAGTGCAGGGAGGGCAAAGGCTTAGGCAACCCTGACCCTTCGAATGCATGATGGCAGGTATTCTGGTTTAGAAATGAGGTGTCCCCCCAAAGCTCCTGTGTTGATGTGGGCACACTCAGACGTGGGGTGATTGGATCATGAGAGCTGTGATCTAATCAGTCCATCTTCATTTGCGTGGACTAAGTGGGTGGTGACTGTAGGCCTGTGGGGCCTGGCTGCAGAAAACGGGCCGTTGGGGGGGGGGGTTCCCTGGGAGGTGCATCTTCCCTGTGGCCCTCCTCCTCTCTCTGCTTCCCAGTCTGCAAGGCCTGGGCAGTTTCCCTCCACCGTGCCCTTCCTCCACAATATGCTGCTCTCCTTGGACCCCGAGCAATGGAACTGGCCCACTGTGGACTGAACCTCTGAAACTCTGAGCCAAAATAAACTTTCCCTCCTCCAAGTTGTACTTGTCAGGCATTTTGGTCACAGTGACACCAAGCCAAGAGCACTGGCCCAAACCTGAGGGCTTGTTCTTAGTCACAGGCTGATCTGTCCCCTGCAGGGCCTCAGCACTGTGGGGCCAAAGATGGCAGCAAGGGAGGCAGATGGCAGTGACCCTGCTGTCCAGCTGCCAGGGGGCTAAGGGGGCTCAGGAGGGGGACTCTGCAGCAGGAAGGCAAGGCCATTGTGGCTACTGGAGGTGGAAGTGTGGTTCTTGCTCCCCGTAGGGGAAGGATGGAGGCTCACAGAAAGGTACTCCCTGACCCAGAAACTGGAGACCTGGCTCTTGTCCTAGCTCTACTGTCACTGGATGGCATCATCTTGGGCAAGTCTCCTCACACTGTGCCTCAGTGTCCCTTTCAGTGAAAGGAAGGATGCCCTGGGAATGGTTATGTTAGGATTCCTGGGAACAAACAATTGTGTGGGGAACCCTGGGTGGGACATGTGCACAGGCCTCCTGCCTTGGCCTTCCCGGGGAGCCACACACCCTGAGGGCCATGGACGCCACATGAAGGAGCGTGGGGAAGACGCGAAGCTTCCCTGAGGAGGCAGGAGGAGAGCTGGCCTCTAAGACTGAGTGTGGCCAGAGGAAAGACCCTCTGGTGAAGCAGCCTGGACTGAGGAGCAGGCCCACCAGGACCCCTGTCCTGCAAGGGGAGGCGCCCCTCAGTGGCCAGAGGGGGTGGGGACCTGAGATTCCGATGCTCTGGCCCCGGGGAGGAGAATCACTGGGCCTTGACTAAAATGTACACCTGAAGCAAATCAACCAGATCCAGCAAGGAGACCTCGGACTACCCTGCCCACTGGGACAAACTGTTTGTCACTTGGCTCTTCCCTCCACTCAGATGCCTCCTGGCCCACGCCATGGAGAACCCACTCTCCTTGGCCTGGCGCACAGGCCTTCCACATCCAGTTCCCTCCTGCGAACGGCAGCCTTCCCTCCCCTTTCTCCCTTTGCTGCTGGCTGAAGGGGCAGATACAGCAGCCTCCTTAGCTGCCGTGGGGGCAGAGACCCTGAGTGTGACAGCGACAACAGAGAGGCCTGACCCGGTGCCACATCTGGGCTGCTCAGGAGAGACAGAAGTACGTTTTTAATCTTTGTCATGCTGCTATAACTTTGGGCTCTGCTAGAGCAGAGTAGACACTGGTATTATTTCCACTTTACAATGGAGGAACTGAGGTTCAGGATAGTGAGGAGTCTGCCTGAAGTCACAAAAGTAAAAAGCAGAGAGCCAGTTTTGCCTTGGGCCTGCCTGACTCCAAGCCCTGTGCTCTTTGCCACACCACAACTGGGCTTTCTTCAAGCATGTGCTTGTGGTTCTCCATGACGAGATGCACCAGCCCGAGCTTCCTGCTGCAGAGTGCAACCCTTGGACGTGATCCCAGGGAAGGAAGGCAGAGTCTGAAGTCAGGGACTTCGTCATTCAGGTCCACAACCACAGACTCAGGAAAGAGCAACAGAGCCTCCGCCGGGTGCCCTGGCCTCAAGGACTGTGCCCAGAGAGACACCCTGGGCCAGGAGAGCTGCCCTTCCTTTCCTAGGCCAGTCGTCACCTGGGGAACCAGCTGGTGTCGGCACCAGGAGGGACTAGGACTGCCATGGGCAGTGTGGCAGGAAGGAGAGAGGAAGGAAGACAGAGGGCGGGCAAGGAGCAGCAGGCTCCTGCAGAGCTGGAAAAGCTGGACCGAATTCCGCAGTGAGCTATTTCAGTACTGTGCCCTGGGGACTTCAGACCAGAAATATTGGGGGAGGTGAATTTGGTTGTGCAAATGATCCTGATCCACATCTTGAGAGGCCCTCAGCTGCTTTTGGGCTGAGGCCTGCCAGCACTTTTGCTGGGCCATGTAAGCTTGCTGCCTGGGCCACAGGGGTCGTGGGCACGGATGGGCAGTAACTCGTGCATGCCATGTGTGGCCCAGCATGCTATTCTGCAGGCGCTCCCTCCCGTGGCTATTTGATCATGAAAATACGTAACTCACCTATGATTTACAACTGAGGAAACTGAGGCCAGGAGTGAGCTCAGAAGGGGTGGGAGTCAGGGCTGAGCAGGAGGCAGTGGCTGTGGATACACTGTCTGGAGGTGGTTTTCCCCAAGGATGCCCAGTGCAGGGAGGCCAGGACTGCCACTGTCCTAGGGCCTGGGGGTCCGTCTGCCTTGGTTGTGGGCAGCAGGCCTCTATCTGCTCATCAGACATCTGCTGGGCTTAGCATGCTCTGTGCCAGGCAGTGTGCCTGGAGGGTTCGTGGTCCCTCAGGGTCACGTGACACAGGAAGGCTCCACGTCTGGTGGACTGTGGGCATACCCGAAGCGAGGCCCAGTTCTCTCTGGACTGATGGTACCTCTCTTGATCCCTGGACACCTGCAATGGCCTCTCAGCTCACCTCTCTGCCGCACTCCTGCTGTCTATCTATCCACTGTCCCCACAGCCACAGTAGGACTTCCCAAAGGCAAGCCATGCTTCAGACTAGCTTCAAGCCTCCAGTGGTTTCCTGCTGAGCTGGGAACAAAGCCAAAATGCCTTCCATACCTAGAAGCTCTCCTGCCTGCGTCCTCTTCCTGTGTCGTCTCTTGCCACTGTCCCTCCTTGACCTTTGGGTTCCACCAACACTGGACCTTGCGCTCAGTTGGGGTTCCCCATGTCAAAGTCTTTGTGTGTGTGTTTTTTCGCCTGCCTGAAACATTCTCCCTCCGATCACTCCTTGTTTGTCTCATTAATGCGCCAGGCCCTTCTGCTTTCTGTCAGATGCCTTGTCCTCAGCACAGGCCAGCCCAGGCCCATGTCAGGAGACTCAGCTCCCTGGAACTCCGCAGCACTGTGCACCTGCGCTCCAGCTGAGCTCCAGGCTGGCACACACCTGCTCACGATTGCTCCCAGGCTGCCCAGTGTTTACCATGCTGTTGGCCACACAAGACCCAACACATCTATCTATCTATCTATCTTGAGTCACAGAGCTGCAGTGGTCCTCATAAAAATGAACACAGCAGCTGACATTTCAGGAGCCTCTGCTCTGTGCCACGCACCACGCTAAGTGCCTCCCTCCCCACCCCAACACTGGGACACCCTTCCTTGGGCAGAACCGTCTCCACCCTTCCCAGACGGTCATGCAGTCTTATCTGCTGCTCTTCTCCTTTCCTTGTCCCTTTCCTCTCTCTGTGAGCCCTCCTGTTCTCTCCTTGTCTCCACCTCTTTGGGTGTCTCTCCTAGGCCTTGCTGGGTCTGGTTCAGTGGTAGCTCCCCTCAGCCTCACCTCTGCAGAGTCAGCAAGGGGGCAGGCCTGTGGCGTGCCCTATCTCCCAGCCTGGAACTAGAACCCACGGGTGATTTTTGGGAGGAGATGGCACCACATCCTTGACCTGCAGGAGCTAAGATGCCTTGACACTGACCTTTTACCTGGTTTGAAAACTGTCACACTCTGGTGTCGAGTCCTGGCCCCTACCACATACGGTAGAACTGGTAAGAAGGGGCAGGTAACGGGCACTTTGCTTGTTCTCACCTTGTGTGATCTCTTGGCCCTAAAGACCCTGTGCGTAGGTATTATTATTACTGTCTACCTTTGAGATGAGGAAGGTGAGCCATGTGACTAGACTAAAGTGCAATGGCTGGCAAAGAGCAGGGCCAGGGTTCAAAGTCCTGTCTCCTGACCCCAAAGCCTGACTCTCACCCATGCTGAACTGCCTCACCTCCCTGGGCACAGCCCTCTGGAATTCTGCCTCTAAAATGAGGTCCCAAAAGGCTCATTTTTTTTTTTTAATGGTGCTGGGGATTGAACCCAGGGCCTTGTGCATGTGAGGCAAGCACTCTACCAACTGAGCTACATCCCAGCCCCCAACAGTTCATCTCGAAGGCCCCTGCTGGCTCAGCAGCTGGAAAGACCAGAATCTTCTGGTGGAGACCTCTCTTGACACTGGCCCACCTCCCTCCTCATCTCCAACTTTCCCAAAGGTCCCCAGGGAAAGGTGAGATGAACTGGGTGATGGGAGGGTACTGTGTGTCCACATCCCCTGCCACCTGGGGTCCTCTGGCTGCCCATCACAGGAACAGCAGCACTGGCTGACCCTGCACCACTGCCATATGAATCGCCTCCTCCACAGAACGAACAGCTGGCAGGGCCAAAGTCAAGGAGAGTGGGGGATGGCTTGTGGTGGGTGGCCTGCCCAGCATCCATTTCTTTCTGATTCCATTTCCTTTTTCATGACCACCTGGTTTCTTTTATTTATTTGTCTGTCTGTTTATTTACTTTGTAGAGCCTCAGGCACATCAGTCAAGTGCTCTGCCACTGAGCTACACCCTAGCCCTGACCTACTGTTGTCCCTATAGGACATTCACTTGCCCCAGGAACCCCTCAGCCCATCATTCACAACTTTTCTTCCCTGGATCGTAGGGGTTGGTTCAGGGGCGAGCCTGTGATCTAGCTGTGGCCGACCAGAGACACAGACTCCTGGGACTTGGTTGAGACTCAGGGAAGAGAGAGACTGCACCTTGTGCTCTGGTCAGTAACCATGACCCAACCGCTGTATCAACCCCCTGCAGAGTGGAGGAGTGATTCTGTGGATTCTGAGGGTAAAGACCACCCAGTAGGAGAGGGTGCAGAGATGGAGGGAAGCCAGGGCCATCACCTGAGTGGTTAAACAAGTCTCACTATAGCTGACCTCTGGACTTCCTAAGCACTGGGCCAGCTAGCTGATTTGTTCTGTTTTAATTAGCCAGTTTTCAAGTTTGGTTATATCTTCTATCATCACTTGCAACCACAAGTACCCTAACTTACTCAGAGGGGGTCTCTGGCAGTGGTGCCTGACAACTGTTGGCTGCTAGGCAGATGAAGGAGGGGGACCGACTGAGTGAAGCAGGAGCAGGGAATGTGTGTCGCAGGGGAACGAACACCAGCTCTGTCTTCCTAGGGACGTCTCCTTACTGTGGTCTGGCAAGTGTTTCTCAAAGGTCCACGTGTTGAAGTCCTGACTCTAGCACGGCACTGCTGGGAGACGGTGGGACCTTTAGGACGCAGGTCTGGTGTGGGGTCCTTGGGCCACTGGGGGCATGCTCTTAGTAGGACGCTAGCCCCTTCCTCTTCTGCCTCCTGGACCATGATGTAAGTGAGTTTCTGCCATGCACTTGCCACCACTACCATCTGGCATGCCCATCAGAGGCCCCCCAAATGGGACTGCCCAATATTGGACTAGAAACTACAAAACTATGAACTTAATTAAATCTTTTCTCTTACAAGTTAATTATCTCAGGTATTTTATTAATAGTGATGGAAAGCTGACTAACATACACTAGCGCCCCACAGATAAGGTCCTCCACGGCGGGCCTCTGAGCTGGCCATCCCCACCAGCCTGGGACTTATAGCTACACCTACATGGTGCTACTGCTACAACAAACCTAACCCCTTTCTCAATCCCTGACACTCACTGTCACATTGAATTCTAGCTTACTGGTCCCTTAGGTTTCTCCAAGGTGGCCAGGAAGGGACTGTACATTCACATAGGGCTCAAATATGGGGCATGGACCAAATGACGTACTAGAGTTGGGAAGAGACTTCTTGGAAGGAAAGGTGACAGTGCCCATCACAAGCTCTAATCTGTGTCCAATTATAGGACCACATGACCAGCACTGTACTATGAATTAGTATCTCTTACAAATCCTATAATTATTTTTTAGGGAGCACAATTATATTCCATTACATTTGTGGCAAGTCCAAAGCATTAATTTGCCATGTAAACATAGTTAAATAGATCACAATTTTGTGACCTTGTTTTGGGGGTTCTTCATTTTTCAATATTCCAGGAGCCTGAAAATATGGCCTTGGCCTTGCAGGCCTCTCTCAGCTGTTCTGCGGCAGTGAGGTCTTTCAGCAGCTTCTTTGTCACCTTGAAACAACTACTCTGAGCTCAAAGGATATACCCACAGTGCTCCTTCTCAAAGGCAAGCCTCTCGGGTCCTCTCGTGGGACAGCCAGGCAGTGGGGGGGGTGGGGGTCCCAGACACCCAAGGAGAGGGCCAGTAGTGGGGACTCACTCCAGTCTTGAAGCATTTTTTTTTGCCACCAGGGCAGAGTAAGTGGGGCTCACAGGGAGGGAGGGAGGAGGGGAGCGAGCTGGTGAGAGGGAAAGAGACACATGGAGTGTGCGGACAGGTCCAGGCCCTGCTACCGGTGTTCGGTGTTCGCTGGAGCCTTTCATTTAAGTTTCCTTCCACTTTTCTCTTAAAATTCGTGCCCCTTTTGCACCATCATGCAGAGACTGATGGTGGCCCAGCCTTGAACACAACTCTGCGTGGCACCGCAGGAAAGATGGGCTGGGCCACCTGGAGGCCAGGAGCCGGGCAGAGCCTCTGCAGGGACCAGGGAGCCTGCCTGCTGGAGATGGGTGAGGCCGGGTGCCAGGCTGCGACGTAGGGACACCCTTGCGCAGGCACTCCACCCACCAGTTTTGGGCTGCCAGGATTCATCAGTCACCCACCTGCTTCCTTGTCTTGGATACCCTTTGGGACAACATTCTAGTTTCTGAGCTTATTTTAAAAAAAAAAGGCAAAAGCTGCAGAAGAAACGAGACCCGCCTTGCCATCAGCCACCACTGACTTAGCACACCCACTCTCGAGTTACTGAATTCCCATCCCAGTCCACTGAAGTATGGCAGGCAAAGACTGGTGCCATCCCCAGGCCCTTTTCTCCTGCCTGTGTGACTACGAGAGGGTCCCAAAGCCTCATTTCAATGTGGAGAAAGGAGAAGTCCAGGGTGCCTCACTTCCTCCTTCTCCCCTGGACTCCTTTTGGGAGCATGTGATGCTCGCTGTCTTGGAACCAGGAGCATCCAGAGTGTCATCCAGTGCTGACCCAGGCTCCGATGCTGCACAGCTGCAGAAGCAGCAGCAGGACTACCAACTCCGGGGACTTCCTATCTAGTGGACACTGGCTGTCCCTGTTGGGCCTCTACTGGTTGTGTGATTTTTACCTGCATCCTAAGGTATACAGTGAAGCTCAGAAGAGTTGAGCGACTTACTCAAGGGAAAGCACTTAGCACTCATAGTAAGGCCTCACCTAACACCTGGTACACCTCCACAACTGTCAGGGCAGTCTGCCCTTGTGTGTTGAAGAACAGGCCAGGGAGCTTATCCACAGCTGCCTTGGTGCCTCTGGGTCAAAAGCCTCAAGATGGGAAGGGCATGAACTTTCTCCTAGGTGAACTGTTGTCTCTAGAAGTCTAGTCCAAAATTTAACGTCTTCAGAATGTTCAGTGGGTAGCACATTCAGCCCAGCCTCCCACAGGAATATCCTTCACCTCTGGGTATGAATCACAAACCCTGGTCTGATGTCTATGGGGAGGATCCAGTGGTCAGTGTGAGCCTCCTTCAAGAAGGGAAGACAACAGTGTTCTTGACACTTGATTGACTAAAGCAGAGAAGGGTGCAGGTCAGACAAAGGTTTTCTACTTAGCCAGAAGTAAACCTGGGTAAACCCTAAGACTCTGCTGATAACTCTCACCTGCTGGGCACGTTCTTCCCCTCATTAGCACCTCTTCACTAAATGCAAACAATGCAGTAAGTGGACTTGTCTAAGCCTATTCCTGCTGCTTCTCTAGGACGGACAGGTAGTTAGTTGGTAGTAGGACTGAACACAGGCAAAAGCAGTGCTCCTCCTGCATCCTGTCAGGCCCAGGCACACTCCTCTACTGAGCACAGGCAGCACTCTTCCAGGATGGGCCTCCTCTAGTTATAGTCCAATCAACCTTTTAAAACCAAGGGTAGGGGGCTGGGTTTGTAGCTCAGTGATGTAGCACTTGCCTAGCATGTGTGAGGCACTGGGCTTGATCCTCAGCACCACATAAAAATAAATAATAAAATGAAGGTATTATGTCCATCTACAAAAAAAAAAAAACCACCCAAAAAACAAAACAACCCTCCCCCCCAAATATCCCTTTGCTTTGAGGCATATGAGACTAATATTAGTTATTTTTTCCTGAGACCTACTATGTGCTGAACTTGCACCTACTGAATCACTTAATGGACAACCCCCACGCTCTGGGTCACTGTTACTGTCTTCACCTCACCAGGTGTGTAACTGAGGAAGGTGATGCTGTCTACACCAGGAAGCGGAGGAGCTGGGCCTCCACTCAGGCAGCGCAGCCCCAGAGCCCCACGCTCCACCATGCCTCACTGTGCTGCTGGAGGTGTGCTACTGACGTATCTGCCCCTGGCCGCCCTCGCAGGGGCAGAGTCTGGGGCTCCATAGCCACCTTTGAACTGGCTGGAGGGGTCAGGAAAGCATGCAAAGAGGTATATTCTGCATCTTTGATTCCTTCTTCAATGGCCGCATCACTTCAGGGCAGGGGCCACGTCTGTCCTGTTCTCAGGCATATCCTTAGCACCGGGCTCAGCACATGGCCCGGAAGAGGCACACAGCTGTTGGGGGAATGGGGTCACTCATGGACTCAGAGCTGCACTGGTCACAGCTAGACACCGAGGATGGTGATGCGGGGAAACGCAGATGAACAAGACCATCCTACCCCCAGATTCACTGTCTGGCTGAGGTGGCTAACAACCATGAAGTAGAGTGCTGGCCCGGCAGTGGGGTTCGGAGGAGGGAGTGGCCCATTCAGCTGAGGACACCCACCACCCTGAGGAGGAATGGCTCTTGAGAGAGATTAGTCCCTCTTCTTCCACTTCCATCTTGAACCTGTGTTCCTTGGAGTCCGATCTTCCTTTTAGAGGAGGACCAGAAGAGATGCTGGTACTGCCACCGTAGACCAAGCTACCCCAGCCAGGTGACCTAGGGGACCTGACCCAGCCTTAGAGCCCAGAGAGCTGGTTAGCCGGGCTGCACCTTGGAAATCAGGAAGACACCTTAGCGATGTCTTCTCTGTACAAGGTTGGGCACCCCTGGTCTTGGCGGCCATCCTTGCCATTCTGCGAACTGCTTCCCAGGAAGTGTGTGTTCAATAAGTATTTGTGGCATGACTGACCGGAAGAAAATGAAGCCCTAAGTTGGTTGGGTGATTGGTGGCAGCTTGGTGGGATGAGAGAATTCAGCAGTTCTGATCTTGGGACTGCCACATATTCCCTGGAGAAAGTCTCTTCTCTGGGCCAGCGAGGCCCCTTGTGCCCACCTGAACAATGGAGCAGCAGAATGAGATTGTCTTAAATGAAGGCGTTTCAAGGTCTATTCCCTGGGTAGAGAAAAGGCCAGGACAGGGCCAGGCTGTGGGGCTCGCAGGTGGGTACTCAGTCCATGACATGCCTCAGTGTACCTGCCTCTTCTTGGCCTCAGGAGTGGGCTTTGGCAATAAGAGGCCTTCCTCTGCCTCCTCCTTCAACTCCATCAGCGCTGATGATCATCACTGAATATCCACAGGCTCCAGGGATCTCGGGTAGACCCAGGCCAGTCGGGCCAGAGAACTCCTTGTTTTTGCCTGCTTCAGAATTCAGGTACACAAGGTGAAGAGCACTGTGTGGTGGAGAAGGCACCACAACAGTTCCATGATTAGAAAAAGTGTTCTGAGCTCCACTGTGCAACTTAAATGTCAAGATTCCTTTCACCAGAGGAGATCCAATGACATTCTGGAAACTAAGTGTGAAATTCGATTCTGTCTCCCCAAAGAGATGCCATTATCTCTAGGGGGGCATTCTAATGAAGCCCCTTGGTGGGCAGAGGAGCCCTGGGCAGCAATTCCAGCAAAAAGATCTTCTGTCCCTTGCCTGCTTAGGCCGGAGACTTGGCAGCTAATTAGAAAGTGCCTTGCACCTCTATTTCTAAACTGAAAATGCAGATAACACCTTCCCATTCTTCACTAGATTTCTGTGAGGATAATTCATCAATACTTTATCAATTAATAATAATAATAATGATAATAATAATTAAAAACAATGGAAAGAACAATAGCTAGTATGTGCTGAGAATTTTCTGTGCCCAGCACTATTCTATGCACTCTATATACTCTTAGAGCAGTTGATGCAGAAGCTAGGAGGGTTGTGACTCTTTTACAGTCAAAGGCACCAAGGCGAGGAGAGGTTATAGTGTTTACCCAGGGCCACACAGCTGGTAGCAGAGTTGGATTTGAACCCAGCATCCAATACTTCTTACGTCAGGCATTGTGTTAGACGATTAAGATGTATAGGAGTTTATATTTGAGAGAAAGAGGCATATGCACAAATAGTTAAGAAAAAAGGAAGGAAGGAAGGAAGGGAAATCACTTTTAACTGAGTAACACCTTACATAAGTTCAAGGTGTTACTTTGCTTCTAAGGGGGCAGAAAAGCATGATGCCTGTCTAATCCCATCATAAGGGTCACAGTTGAGACCTCTGTAACAAGATAGCCAACAAGAGAAAAGCACTATACATTTATTTACCTACAATTTCAGGTGACAAAGAGGAATGAAGAAATGAAGACCCAAAGGTCCAGGGAAACCTGTCTGTTTTCATGCCTAGGTCCCATGAAGAATGGACCACTGCATAGAAATTTGGTTGGACCAAAAGGGAGCATTGTGATGTAGTAGATCAGACAGGGTGATTTCTTTATGGTTGCATAAAGAGAAGGTTAGAGTAAGGGGTTAGATGACCTGCCTTGGGGAAGAGGAATTCTGGTTTCTGTGACTTCCTGGAGGGTGAGGAGTGAGAGACAGGGGCAGGACAGGACTGGAAAGTGGCTGCTTCTGACCTTTTCCTGTGTCCCTCAAAGTCCTCAGCATGGCAAACACCATACTTTGGGGTGTTGGTTTTTCCCCAACATTATTGTTTCATTAGTCTATATGATTTACATATGCAAATATACATATACACCCTATAAATTTTTTATCTGTTTGTACACGCGTGTGTGAGACAGATCTTATTAACATGGAATTGTTCAAAAACTTTCCCCTCCCCTCCTGGGCTGGTCAAAGTGAACTTTCTAACCCCTTCAGTCGCCCAGTCTCCCCATCCTTTCTTCCAGTGTCTGAGTTCAGGCCCGCCTGGCAGGCAAGTTCCTCTGCTCTAGTGGTGCAGCCACAGGCCCAGGGCTTAGGAGGGAGGAAACCAGGAGAAAACCTTAGCTGAAAGGTTAAGACAATTTTCATAATAATGACCTGGGAGGGAGGAGGAGAAAGGAAAGGAAGGGGCGGAGGAAAAGGAAAGTGAGGAGGAAGGAGGGGGAGAAAGAGAGGGTGAGGGTGGGGAGCGCTAGGGTGATCTGAGGGACAGGGCCCAGAAGGAAAGCCCTGCAGGCGGGGACAGCAGAGGCCTACCAGGGGCAGCTAAGGGAGTGCAGTGGGACAGCAGGAACACGGCAAAGGACCTATGAGTAAAGCAGTGGAGTTGTCTGTGGGTCCCTTTACGTGCTCTTAGAGAGCCTTAGGATAAGAATGGGATTCACTCCTCCCTCCTGGGCTGTGGAATGTAAGGTGGGTGCCCCCCGGGTCCTTTCACAGCACCCTGTTCTCTCTTCACAGTGTGGCTGGCAGGGGAGGCTCTTGTTTGTCTTCACACTACACTGGGAAGTCCTGGCCACAGGGAAAGGGTGGGGCCCTGGCTCCTCGTGGCTCCTCCACAACCAGCAGTACTGCAGCCCTCCTGGCGCGGGTGTCCTCACCCACAGGGTAGGACCCACTGCCACTTTCTTCTGCCCAGATTCCCACCAGCCTGCTCCTGGGAAGCCCTTCCTCAGCTGCCTGGCTTCCAGCCTGAGTCTGGGTTCATGGTCCTTTCCTCCTTGTCACCCATGTCAGAGCACAGGGGGGAGGGGCTGTGCGCCGGGGCCTTATCAGGAAGGAAGACTGTGCTGCCTGGTCACGGAACTGGCGCCTGCCATGGTGCCACTGGCCACTCACAGGACTAGGCTTGTACTCCACTGTGCCCGTGGCTCCTGGGGACTCCCACTCTGTTCTCCGTCCCTCCCGATGGATCCCTCCACTCCCTCCTACTTGAAGGTGGCCTTGACCAGGAACTCCCACGGAGGGAGGAGAACAGCAAGAGAAGGGCGGCTGCCCCCGATTCCGCAATGGGATCCTGAACACACGGCACTCCTAGTGATCCCCAAGCTATCGTCTCTCTGTCAGGATAGCAGAAGAGGGGAATCTCACAGAAAGAATTCATGTTTTCCAAAATGGGAGGAGAAAGGCATTTCCCCAGCCGCACTAACTTCTCTGGGTTACAGTCAGGACAGGAGGCTGTGGCAGGAAGAGTTGACTGGATGCTGCAGGCCACCTGTGTCGGTGTGCCTCTGACACTGCCTGTCATCCAGTTAGGTGACAGCCAGGTACCCTGTTCCCCCCTTTACCCAAGGAAGGTAAAAGATCAAAGACCTGTGCCACGCCTGAGGGTCAGACCAGCACCACCTGCTCGGGGCATCCCGGCCTTGGTGAACTGTGAAGGGCTCAGCGCAGCGCCTGGCAGCCAGGAGGCGCTCAGCAAGTGATGGCTATCCTGATTCCCTGGGCTGCCAGCACCATGACGGCCGCCTGGCACTGTGCTCATCTGGGAAACACCGATCATCTCTATGATCTCGGTCGGTATTTTCCGAGGGTCTGGTTCCTGTATTCCCAGCACCTACCACACCTCCTGGCACACGGGGAGCCTGCAGTGAATGCCTAACAGAGCCAAGGCTACAGAGCTAAGCGTGCCCTCCACTCCCCTTCCCCTTCTGTGGGCCTTGGCCCTGTGGCCAAAACCAAGGCTGGTCTCCTGGGGGAGAGGCACCTCCCTATAGATCTAGCCCTCCTGCCAGGGCCTGGCTCCCCTACCCTCCCTAGGCTGTCCTGGGACACACTCTCAGGCACCTAAAATTCCCAAGGACCTGGAGGAGCCAGTGCCTGAGCTGGGGCAATTCTGGACCATGGAATTAGGATTTTCTGCATAAAATATTAAATTTTACATTTAAAGCTATCTGTCACAGATAATTTGTCAGAAGGCCAAGACAGGTTTCCCCTGCGAGGGAGTCAAATTTTAGCTAAGACAGGACATGGGTGTAAGGCACAATCGAGTCACCCAGTGACTGGACACTAACACTCTCACCCAGAGACCCCAACACAGGCCCCATATCCATTCCAAGACGGATCCTTTTCCCCAGGCCCCTGGTCTGGAAAGGTCCGTGGGAGTCCCCATCCTGACAGGGACAAAGTGCTGCTTCTGGATTGAACTCTCTGAGGCTGCTTCTCCTCTTCCCTTCGACCTCCTTCCCTTTCATTTGCAGTTGCCAGTAAGAGTTCAGTGTTACCGGGAAGGTAAGCGTTTGCAGTAAGAGGCTTTTCTACGCATACTCCACTCACCACTTCTCAGATGTCTGAAAACAACCTCCAAACCTTCCCCATTCTAGGCCACTGGCTTCCTTGGGGAAGGAAAGCCTCACATTTACCCAGGAGGGCCAGGAAACACATCCTTTGGTGTCAAGGAGAGGTCAATTTCAATGGCTGCCCCCAACCCCAACAAGGCATGAGAGGTTCTCCCAAGGAGGGGAAATGATGGCCAGGCAAGGTTTGTTTTGTTCAATATATATATTTTTTTCTGTTCCAGTTAATTGTGCCAAGCCCAGAACTGACACAGGGTTGCGGCAGCCCCACTTGAGGACAGACCCCAGCCCTTTCTCTCTGCAGCACATGCCCTGGGATTCCGCACTGTGGAGACCGCTTGTCAGGGAAGCCCTGCATTTGCCAGGCAGGTTCCCAGAATGGCTTAGGTTGTGACTGCCACTATACAGCGTCCACACAGAGCACGGCCTCTTCTGCTTCCTTTAAGCAGACTGGCATTATCAGGAGGAGGTGCCAGGGCCAGAGACAGGCCCTCTCCTCACTGCACCCTTGGGCTCAGGCACATGCCTACCTTTTTCTCCTTGTCACCATATTCGACGCCCAAAGTGTCCATGGCCCGGACGATGGCTGCCAGCGACTGGATGGTGTTGCTGTAGACAACAGGCTTGTACTGCTTCACGTCCTCCCCAGAGAAGCCATCTTCATGGATGATCCTGCAGAAAAACCACACACAGCACACCTGATCACACACTGTCCTCACGCCATGCAGAGGGTGTCGGGCATGGGAAGCCCCGTCCACACCCTGGTTTAGTGGGGTGAGGGCTGAATCCTACTGGGATGATGAGTTATTGAGTTGCTGCATTAATGCCACAAAATATGAAGAAAAAAATCTTAATTACTGAAAAACAGAATATTGAAAAAAACCCTCATGTACAGTGAAAGAGGTTGCTAGTACCTGAGAGCACTTAGAAGAGGAAAGCAAACACTAAGTGCTCAATACATGTTAGTTATTGGTATTTTAAGCAAAGCTTAGGATCTTAAGACAGGTATGCACTCAGACATACTGTGGAAAATCTCTGCAGGGGTCTGTAAATGAAGGACCCAGTTTTTCTTTCAGGGGAAACTCCCAGTGCTTTTGACCAAGGCAGGATGACCCACTAAGTCACCAAATAACCCATGGGGACATCCACAGGAGGCGCTCCCTGCTCCTCCACCCTGGTCAGGGCTCTAATGGCCCAGTCAACATTACTCTGTAACAGTGACTGACACGGAGCCCACGAAGGGGACATCACAGTTCTCAGACACATGACGTTCCCTGGGGGCCACTCAATACGCGCTTGCTGCTGACAAGGATCTGGACAGGACCGAAAGCTGGAAAGAGGAAGTCATTCCGAAACAGCACGAGTGCTCTTCCAATTGAAGCAAAGGAGAAAGAATAAATGGATTTTAAGGCTAACTGCTGGGACGTGTGTCCATCAGTGGGCTGTGTGGACTCTTCTTTGTGGATCAAGGCTGAATGCTGTGGTGACATGTGCACATGCCAACCTAACGGCCCAGCCCTCCCCTCCGCCCCTTTCCATCCCTCCATTACCTTTGGTGCAGAAATACCATCCTTTAAACCATCCTTTTTAAAACAGCTTTATGGAGATACAATTCACATACCATGTGACCCATCCATCTGAAGTATTCAATGCAACATTTTAATTTATTCACAAGTCGGGGCCACCATCACTGCAATCGAATTTTGGAACACTTTTGTTGGCCACCGAAGTAACCCTCAGTAATCACTCCTCAACCCCCTCCCAATCCTCAGCCAATGCTAATCTATGCTGTTTCTATAAATTTGTCTACTCTAGACAGTTACTGTAAACTGAACCACACAGTTATGGGGTTGTTTGTGAGTGGTTCTTTCATTCACAGCACTGTTTTCAAGATTTACCCATGTTGCACATGTTCACATGGTTCATTTGTTATCCCTGAATAATATTCCTTTGTATGGAAATACACTTTTTCTGTATCCAGTCACCAATTGATACACACTCATGATTCCTGTTGTAAAATCAGACTTGGTGATGGGTTGTGGGTTTTCATCCTGAGTTTCTCTAAGAAGCAGACCAGAAATGACCCTAAAGCCTTTCTTTTTTTTTTGGGGGGGGGGTACTGGGGATTGAACTCAGGGGCCCTCGACCACTTAGCCATCCCCAATCCTATTTTGTATTTTATTTAGAGACAGCGTCTCACTGAGTTGCTTAGTGCCTCGCTTTTGCTGAGGCTGGCTTTGAATTTGCAATCCTCCTGCCTCAGCCTTCTAAGCCACTGGGATTATAGGAATGTACCACTGCAACTGGCCCTAAAGCCGTTCATTTGATTAGCTCTAAATTGATTTTTTCGAAGGCCTCCTGAGTGTATATGACCCATCCAGCCCACAGGTGCCCTATCCTGAGAGACCTCACAGGGAATTGCTAGCTCCCACGGTACACAAATGGGAAACTGGACAGAACATTCGAAACTAGAGAATAGGCAGTGTGGGGCTGTGATCCCCCTGAGTCCTGCAATTGCTGGGAGGCGTCTACCGGTCACAGCACGGGGAGGGAGCAGAAGTACAGCAGGGCAGCCCTCTGAGCCACAGAGAGAGCTAGAGAGAAAAATGCTGAGGGAAAGAGCCCAGGGCAGCTGTGTGGGCCTTGCATCTGGCTGGTGGGTGAGGCGACAGCTGGGCGGGGAGAATAGCCAAGGGAAGGACCAGCCTTGGAGCTCACACGGGCTGCACACTTGAGCACTCCCTGGGGCTGGGGGATGCATGGGTTCTGGGACAGTCCTTGCAGAAAGCCTTGATGTTCAGCAGACACCCCGGAAGGCTCATGCCATGGTAAGAGTCTCCCCGAGACCTGTCCTGCCAGTGCTAGAAAACAAGCCTTGAAAAAATCACAAGTAACTTAACCGCCTGATGGAACAAGGCCACTGCTCCGTGAACGAGGATGACAAAATCCAACACTAAGAGAGTCACGATATCACCATCCAATAAAACATTCCTGGATACACAAAGCAGCAGGAAAGTGTGGCCCATAATGAGAAGAATTAATCAGAAGTGGCAGAGGTGAGGAAATGGGCAAGAATGTAAAGATATGTATTTAAAAATATTTTCAAGGAAATTTTCTTAAAAGAAATCATGAATGTAATCAGGAGAGAAATGGAAGACACAGAAATGAAAATAAATAGCTGAGATAAAAATTTCACTGGATGAGATGAACAGATCAGACACACAGCAGACCAGTGAACTTGAAGACAGCAACGGAAATTATTCCAACAGAGGCAGAGGAGAAAAGGGCTGCCCGTGTTAGTTCATAACGAACGTAAACCCTATGTAACAGGAGGGACGTACACTGTGCAGAGACTCCCATGTGAAAGACGTGGCGTGTGATCTGAGAGCACAGTGTGATACCTTGGTCATATATCATGGACTCCAGAGCAACATGGACAAGAAGGGCAACAGTCACTCGACTCCCCGAAGAGGATGGGCTGACCTGAGCAGCGCTGGGGACGCGCTTCCAGAGCTGCTGGACCAGCTGGCCTTGCCCACATCCCAGGCCCCTGGCTGCCAACAGAATTTCCTTCCACCTGGGTTGGGCTCATCGTTTTTTCTCACTTGGTTTCATTGATCTCGACATTGGCCGAGTGAGGAAGGAAGGGTGGGTGTTTATTAGGCTCATTTGGCTGAAGACGAAACTGAGGTGAGAGAGTAACAGCCCCATGTCCCTCAGCAGGTTAGTGTCAGAGCCAGGAATGCAGCCCAGGTGTCCAAGTCCGTGGTCCTTTACCACACCTTAAACCACGCCCTGGACGAGGCAGAACACTGTCTGGCAGGTGTCAGATGGTGGCTCATTTGTGGTTTGCAAAAATGATGCAATTTGGGAAAAACTCAAACTCATGCTCAAGTCATGATTATGAGTCTTGCAATTTGTTCAAGCTGTAGTTTACAACCGGGCTTGCTGTCTCAGGGCAATTTTATACCCCTCACCCCCAACTATAAAGTACCAAGCACTCACTCAACACCAAAAAACCTGGACGGTCCAGGGCAATGTAAGGAGTACTCTTCGTAATCCCCCCACTTGGCAGAAGACATGGACCTTTTAATGTAAGGCCTTCCACAGCATTTTTCCATGTCACATTTCCTCTCTTTTCTCCCCAGCTCTGATCCCAGGCAGATCTCCTTCACAGTATCAATACGGCCCCTTTGTTTTCTGTCTCCCCATGTCATTCCAGAGAGGCACAGCAGAGGGGTGGTTACAGCTTGGGCCACAGACAGGCCTGAGCCAACGCTGGCTCTCCCAGTGATGAGCTGTGTGTCCCCAGGGAAAGCTCTGGCCTCTCCAGCCTTGCTGTTCTCATCTGCAGGAAGGTGTCCTGAGAAATGGCTCATCGGTACATGACAGGCAGCAGAGACTAGTAATAGTGTTCTCATTCCAAAGACAAACCCTCCAAAGACAATCTCCTTCATTTGTGGTTTACGACTGGCAGAATTCCACCTGCAGCCCGTGTCAGAGGGTCACCCTCTGTGCTGAGCGCTTCACATGCTACATCTCATCTCTTGTTCAAAACAATCCTGGGGCATAAAAATCACTGTTTCCTCTGACAGATCAGGAAGCCGAGGTCAAGGAGGTCCTGCCACTTAGCTGAGATCACACAGCTGGTCAGTGGCAGAGCAGCCCCTGAGGTCCTACTTGTGGCAGGCAGGGGCTGAGAGGCAGGGCTTCTTCCTCCGCCCTGGGCCCCTCTTATCCACACTGCAATTGAAAGGTGGCCTCTGGGTGGGGTTGGAGACACACCTCAGAGGAGTTCAGTGTCATGGGATAGCTGAACTGGAGGTGACAGAGGCCTGGACTTAGAAACCATCTCCGTGAGACGCCTTAACAACAGTCAGTGATGCTGAGCGAAACAGCACCTGATCAAGTCCCAGAGACATGAGCTGAGCCCCTGGATCCAACCACTCCTGAAGCCAATCTGTCTCTATACTTTTAAGTGATATGAGCCAAAATAACTTCCTCTTATTTTTGTGTAAGCTAATGTGATTTGCATTTCTATCACTCACAACCAATAGTCATGATTAAAATGTTTTGTAACTTGATAACAATAAATTATCTCCCAGTAGACTTATTGATTTTATTTTATCTTTACCACCAGCCTGTCACCCTCTGCTCCCTCTTCCCATGTTACCTGGCACAGGTCAGGGCTCTCCGCGGAGCTTGGGGCAGGTGGCACATAATGATATAAGTCAGGTGTACATAAAAGGAGGCGGACAAGGTGTGTGCCTGTGTGCGCTGAGGCGGGGGCCACCATATTTCTGATGCCAGCAGAATCAGGGTTTCAAAGTGAGGCCTTGCTCGCTCTGCACTGCTGTGCTCCCACAGCTCAGGGGCTTCAAGTGGTGTCCCAGTCCCCCAAGCCAGAACCACGGGGAGTGGGAGGGCTGACCACCAGGGGCTGCCGGCAGCCCTGAGAACTCCACTTTGGACAAAAGCTGAGTTGGACTCTGCAAATCGGATGGAGGCTGGGAGGAGATCTCAAGTGGAGGTGTGGGGGTGGGGGTGGCAGCCACGCCCCTGGAGCCAGGCAGGGGTGGAGGGACACCTCCCCCACCCACTCCACCCCTCTTTGCTGCCTTGGGGACCCTGCAGGAGGCCCAGACTTGGGCTTCCTCTGCTCTGCACTTGGCTGCAGGAAGACTCCCCAGACACAGTGGCCTTATATGGTCACAGAACCACAGGCTGGGAGCTGGAAGGGACCCTGGACAATCATCTGGCTCAGCAGCCATTCTCCTTCTCTGAATCACAGACCCCTCTGAGGTTGTGACAAAGGCCAAACACACACAGTTCTTCCCTCCGTTGCTGAAGTTTCATGAACACCATGAAACTGCTGGGACACATGACTTCATCTCCAGGCTGGATTAAATGTCCCTCTCCCTTCTCCCCTGCAGAGGGATGGTCTTTCTGTCCTCTGCACAATCCCTTTAATGATCCAGAACAGGGCAGGGGCTTCCAGCTGCATGGCTGGGGGTTTCCCTAACTGCTTGGCACTTCAGTTGCCTTTCCCTGGAGATGGGCATGGGAACAGCAGCCAGCCTCACGGGGCTGTGGTTAGGACCAAAGAAGTAAGGCGTGTGCAGGCCTGCCCTCAGTGGGCGCGCACTCTGGTCAGCTGTTGCTGTGACTGCTCTCTTCAGCTTGCGGGGTTGGGAGAAAGTTCAGCCAGTTGTGTGTGTCTGTCCTGTGGAGGAAGAGGATGTGAAGTGGGTCCCTGGGTGGACCTGCCCCTGCCAGGAGAGCGGGAGGAAGGGTTAACTCGCTCTAGCAGGGAAAGGGAGATGAGGAGGGAGAGGGCATTCTCTGGATCCTAACTGTACCAGGATGCCTCCTACCCGGGCCCGAGAAATGTTCCTGCTTAGAGCCGACATGGCCATCTGCCAGGTGGGAGCCAAGTTCTGAGACTTGTGCATAGGGACATGGTCAGTTTGTGTCAGAGCAGGAGGGGCTTTCCATTGTGCTGCAGGCCTCTCATGTCCCTTGGTGCCCCCTGGTATGGAGGACGTGGTGGGCAATGCGAGGGGGGGAGCATCAAACTGCAAAACAAAGGCTCTCCCCCTCCTGTCTCACAGCCTCTTGCTTCCAATGACCCGAGGGTTCCCGGGAGGTGTTCCGTAAGCCCTTCGCTCATCCGTTCCTTCATTTCCCAATTAATTTCTCATCTATTATCCAGACACCTATGTGCCAGGCACACGAATCAAGAGCTGGGGATACGAGAGTGAACGGACAGTCCCCACCCTCGTGACTCTTGCATTCTAATGGGGGCACAGAAGTTGACTAAGTCATTTCTCCAGTGACTATTTCAGCCATGATGGGTAACAGGGTAGCCAGGCTCTCAGGAAGCAGCATGGACACTGAGCGGGCTCTGGCTGGCAGGGAGCGGGGTGCTGCCCACTGGGAAGGGCCCGTGCAAAGGTGAGGTCTCCTGTGTCTTCCAGCCCTGGCTGGTCTGGGGGCAGTGTGTGCGAGGTGAGCCAAGGCAGTGTGTGTGCCGGCAGGTGGCAGCCCTGGCGCAGGTGTCCTGCTCTCCTGAGGTCATTCCTGGTGGTTTTCAAGGAGCAGGTGTGGAGAGCAAGTAGTGCAATGTGGAAGATGGCATGAACGCCAGCCAGGCTGGGGGGGGGGGAGGCAGGAAGCAGCAGGAGGTGGAGCACCATCGTGGAGGTGGGCACAGCAGCAGGGAGGCACCGACAGGGCAGATGGCCCTGCCCAAAGCCCTCTCCCTGTTTCTCTCCTTGTTGGAGCCCCCACTGCCAATATTCTTGTATTTTCTTTCACTGGAAGGAAACATCCTGGCTGGTGGGGTGTGACCTGCAGGCAGGCTGGCTCCCCAACTCAGCCACCACCAAGAGTGGGAACTGAGCAAGAGGTCTACAGGGTCCACAGGGTACAAGGTGTGGGCAGGGTAAGGGGAGGGTCAGTGGTGGGAATGAGCTGCCCAGAGCTGCAACTCACTCAGTGAGCTCTCACTCTCCACCCATATGTCCATCCACCCATATGTCCATCCACACACGCATCCATCCATTCACCCATCCATCCACCCATCCATCCATCCATCCACCCATCCATCCATCCACTCTCCCATCCACTCACCCATCCATCCATATACACTGAGCCCCTCTGCAACACTGGAGGCACCTCTCACTCACTAACCGTAGGGACTACAGTCAAGTCACCAACCTCTCCAGCTGCAGGTATCTCCTCTACAAAATGGGCACTATGAGTCTGCTACCCTTAGGAGCATTAAAAAAATGTGTGAGGAGGGCCTGGCACACAGTTGGGCCCAATCAGTGCCACAGATACATCAGGGTAGGCCACTAGTCTTGTTTCCCAAGCCTCCTGGGCCCCTCCTACCAGGTACATCAGCAGTGCTTGGACCCAACTGAATGGACTCCTGGGAGCCAGAGGGTAAATAACTGGCTCGGAGACTGCGGCTGGGCAGAGGAAAGACATGTGTTTAGCAAAGCAATTCTCTGCAGGGGCCTTGAGTTAGGACTTTCCAGAATCCTAGGAGAGCAGAGGCTCTGAGACCTGAGGCCCCTGAGGGGAGGTCAGAAGGTTTGTTCTTCTCAGGAATAAAGGCAGACTCCTCCAATGGCAGAGCCAGGGACAGCCCAAGGTCACTGCCTCTGTCAAGCCCCCTCTATGGCTCCCTCCCCCTCTCATCTAAGAGAAGGATGATGTGCCTGGAGCAATTCATACAGAACCAGGAAACCATGGAAAACAGGGAAGACACAGCTGCTGCCTTCACAGTCTAAGAGGAGAAGGTGGAAAAGAAAGAGGTAACCAAACAAATGAATATTATAGGGCAGTAAACACAAAATAGGTACACACTGACACAGGGAAGGGGAGAGTTAGAAGCCAGGAGGTGACATGTTGAGCCCTAAATGATGAAAAGTGAACCTTGCATATGTGAGAAAGAATATTTCAGGTAGAGAGGACAGTAAGTGAAAAGGTCCTGGGGCACCTTGTGTGTTGGGGGAATGGTGAAGAGCCTATGGGGCTGGAATGGAGTAAGTGTAAAAGACAGTGGGGGGACAAGGTCAGAGGGCAGCAGGGGCCCAGTCACAAAGTTTTGTATAAACTACGTTATTAAAACAAAATGCTCACCTGTTAAAATAAAAGAAAATTCATCTGTGTACCTCCCAAACCATCCTGACTCCCACCAGTGGTTCTGCTCTAACCATGGATTTACTAAAAAATAAATTTAATTTATCTTTAATTACATTAATTAATTTGTGGTACTGGGAATCAAACCAGGGACACTCTACCACTCGAGTTACACTTGCAGCCTTTTTTATGTTTTTGAGATTGGGGCTTGCTAAATTGCCCAGGCTGGCCTCGAACCTGTGATCCTCCTGCCTCGGCCTGCCGGGTTGCTGGGATTATAGGCGTGCCACTCCACCCAGCAACAGGGAGCCACTTGGAAGTGGCAGCTTTCCCTCCTCTTTCCCTGGCTTCTCCAGTCCTGACTGAAAGGCTTGTTCTCAGGACACTTACAGATTCCAACCTACACACCTAAGCAAAAGAACAGCCTCAGCTGTCCTCCCACTACCTGGGGGAACGGCTGTCCACACGGTGGTGGACCTTCGGTCTTCCTCCCTGGGAGTCCCCATGCACACAGTTTTCCTGAAGTGGAGACACCCTGTACATAGACTGTTTGACACTGAACTCAGTGGTCATTTCGATAATTGTTCCCGAGGTGTCTTTATGCCAGGCACTCAGTACTGCCCCCCCTATGGAGCCGCAGTCCAGCATGGGGCTGGAAGCAGCGCAGAGCAGGGGCACCAGACTCAGTCCAGCCTGGCCAGAGGAGACTTGGGGTGAAGTCCTTGCTGTGGTGCCGCAGCACCCCGCGGTCTTCGCTGGTGGCGGGGTGTCCCACCCTCTGAATGCACTGCCAGTCACTCAACCAGAGCCCTTCCACTGGACATCTGTTCCTAGAGCACCCCCCCCCCCCGACAGACTTTGGGGGGCTTCCCACTGTATTCTGCTTCCCCAAGGGGGTAAAGGCACAGTGCCTGGATGGAACAAGGCACCGGTTCTGGTCCCTGGGCCTCAGTGTGAAGCCCAAGTGGTGTCCTTGGCTCCTGGAAAGGAAGACCCAAGGTGGGCTGAGGCTCAGTGGTAAAGCACTTGCCTTGCATGTGTGAAGCCCTGGGTTTGATCCCCAGTCCCCCCCAAAAAGACAAAACCAAACAACAACAAACCCCCATCAAAAAAAAAAAAAAAAGAAAGATCTAATTTAAAACCTTGCTGTTTAATGGTGGGTGAAGTCGTATAGTATGAGAAATACATTATTTAAAAAGCAAATAAGACCCCTTAGCAATTAATGGTATATTTAAGACTTGATATTCTAATATTGAATACATACAGAATATGAGAGTATATTGCAAAGAATTCTAAAACAATAGTAACAGGCAAATCCGTTCTCCAGGGAAAGGACGGGTACAAAATAAGGAGTATGTCCTATTGCCAGTGACTTGCAGAAATCTATTATAAAGATGTCATTTTTAATAAGGGGTAACTCTGGCCAGAAGCAAAGATGTCAGCTGCCAATTGTCACCAGACAGAGCCAGGGACAAAGCTGGAAATTGTGATCAGTACAGAACCTCTGCTGTCATTATCTGGAAACAGCGTGGACCCTGCCCCTTCCGGGCTCCCCGAGGTCGGGGTGCACGGGTGCGGGTTGGCATGGGCACTCAGAGCTCTGCTCACCATAGCTCCGCTGCCTTTGTTCTTGGTGGTACGGCATGGCTGCACCCAGGGGCCCCCAGCCTTGGACTTGGGCGCTGAAGACCTAGGCTCCTATGTAAACTGGCCATTAACTAACACTGCCCCCCAGGTGCAGCGGGCAGAAGTAGCCCTTTTCGGGCCAGCGCTGCTGGTCTCCGCCTGGGGCTGCACCTCGCTGTTGGATGAACTAGTCCCAGGCAGCTCTGCTGCTTCCTGGAGGGACACCTCGGGCCTCCTTGCACCTCACCTACCCTCACGTTCGACCCACGGGTCCTTCCCTGGCCTGCATTTTAGGAAAATCTGTCATTTGCTATGGTAGCTTATACCCCAATTTTGTCATTCAGGACACCTGAGGTCTAGTCTTGGCTCTGCCTAGTGACGAGGCACTGGGACTCTGACTTGTTTCCTCTGTGTACTGCCCAGTCTCTCAGCCAGGTCAGGTGCTGGCTTCTGCTTGGGTTGATCAACTCCCATGTCATTGCCGAGTGCAGCCTTTGGGGATGTAACAGTTCACAAAACATGGAGACCCACAGGGGCAAATCATCGAGGGGGTTCTTGGAGGATAAAAGACAGAAGGGCTCTGACTAGAGACCTGCATACCTCACGCATCGGGGCTCTGCTCAAGTTACCTCCTTAGACCCCTGCGTTGTTCGCTGCCTATGCTCCTCCCATCTTCCTTCATAACCTATCCCGTGGTGACGCTCCATCTCTACCTCTACCTATCTTTCCCCACGTAGCAGCGCGAGCTCCATGAGGGCAGGGACCTGTCTGTCTTGCTTACTGACTGCAGCTCCTGACTTACAGTGAATGATGAATAAATGTTAAATGAATGCTGAATGTAACCAGCTCAGGAAGCCTTCAGCTCTAAGATGATGATTCCATGTCTGACTTACTCCTTCCTGTGAAGGTCGGAGCCTTTCAGTTGAAAGCTGGGATGGACAGCATCTCTCCTGCCCCTCCACATGGCATCCTGACTGCCACTGCCATCCCTTGGGTGCTGAGATGTCTTGCCCCAGGGCCCTGCATCTGTGCTCCTTTTTCTCAGGATATGCACTAGACTCCCTCCCTCCCCTACTGGCATGCCCCGTGCATGCCCCTTAACCCTAACATCTTGGCTCCCATAGGGTTTGGTAGGGTCAGGATGGACAGCGGTGATTCAGCCCCCTCCAGCTTACCTCTGGGAAAACCCAGAATATTCACTGGGTATGTTGCAAAGACAGGACAGAGAGCTTTATGGATCCTGAGCCTTTGTTACAATACCTTTCATAAAGACGTGAGCTTTCGTTAAACACAGTAAAAGCCTGTGAGTGAGGCAAATTGGTTCAATGTCAATGTTACTGCCTAGATCTAAGTAACATTTCTGGTTCCCATCTGCTGGATTAGAGTAGCTGCTGGATTGCCCTTTCTTCTTCTTCTGACGTAATGAAGTATTTTTAGTAGGACACGGTGTTTAATATATGAACAATAATATCCATCAGGGCAGTGGACACAGCTTTTTTTATTGTGTTCTGTGGAGAACGCACAACTGAGGCTCCAGGGCTCTGCTCCTCATTTTATTCAGTCTTTGGGGGAACACCTTCCTGTCCCACTGTCTGTGAAATGCTCGTTCATTATGTGTGTTCCCTGCTCATTATCCCCGGATGGTTCTCTTGAACCACGGACAAGATCACTGGAGCCTGCTGTCTTTGGCTGAGAGCTCACAGGCTTTTGCAAACCCAAGTCATCTAAAACATCTTCCTTTCTGACACATCCAAAAGGCTCAGTCATCCAAGCAGACCAGGTGGGGCTCTGACAGCCTGTGGGAGGGCTCCCATCTGGGTTCCTCCCAGCTCCCTCACTACTCGCTGTGGGGCGTGGTGGTGACTCACTGCAGAACAGGCCTGTAAGTGAGGACGCACTTTGTAAATGGCAAATGAGGGCTGGAGTGGACATCTGCTCTTGCTTGGCCAGCTTCTGTTCTCCCCGCCTTAGGAGACAGAATCCTTTAGGGAAACATCATTCCTTGAACTCTGAGGACTCTCTGCCTCCTAGCCTAAGCTCATATCTGATCAGCAGTGAAATACATACCTGGATCCAGCCCTGCCTGAAGCTAGTGTTCACCTAGGCCACCAGTTACATAAGCCAACATGTTCTAGTCACTCTGGGGCAGGTTCTTTGTAACCAGGAGTCTTGACGACAGCAGAGAAGCTGCACAGCCCTTGGGAGTTTCTTGGCTGCAGGGCACTGGATCAGCCATAGATTTGCTGATCTGAAGCAGGTATTTGGTCACTGCATGGCTTCTGAGGGCACTGGGCTGTGACACTATGGGCAGCACCTACTCCAGCTTCTCCTTACAGCGGCTGAGCCGCTGGGGGTAACTTCCTCTCACAGGGATCTCAGAGGCACAAGCTCCCACAGCCCTGCCACCAACCCTGGAGACGTCAGGAACTTTACCCCTCTTTCTCTCCTAGATTACAGACCAGGTGGCTTAGAAGCTTTTCATAGGCTCCTGGTTTTTTCCTTCCTGTTCTTTTAAAACGAGGACTTGTTTTTCTCCTTCTTCCCCATGACTGGACAGGGAGGGCACCATAATACCACCAACAACCTGCAGAGACGAAGGAGCGTGTAAAGATTGCCCGTTCCGGGTTCGGGCTCCTGGCACACGCAGGGATTCGCCCTGCTCGATTTCCTAGCACCGCCTCAGAGGGTGGAGATCCTAGGTGTGCTTGTTCCCAAACAAAAAGTGCCCTTCTTAGCTCCCCAAGGAGAGCTCAGGCAGAAGGCATAGAGCACCCAGACCGGCTCCTCAGGGACATCATGCTTTCTCTCCCCCTGGGGAAAACGCCTGTGGAAAAGTCTGGCAAAAGCGGGTCGCAGTGCACGTTCCTCTGCAGGGTGACTCCGTCTCCCTGAGGAAACAGTGGTTGGTGCCACGCCAACTCTTGCTGGACAAAGAGGGTCATGTCTGCACACAGCCAGGTCCCTGAGCCTCTGACTGTAGAGATATGAGCCACATTCTTCTGGTCCTTCTGTGTCACCCTTTGTTGGACTTTTCAGAGTCAGGGAGAATTCCAGGGGAGGTTTATCTTGCTAGACCAAGAAAAACACAGAGACAGAGACAGCAAAACCTGGCCCTGCCGGTCTTTCTTCTCTGGTGGTGGAGGTGGCCCAGAAAGGACGCCATTCCGAGTGGTGGATTTAAATGGCCCCACCGTGGCCTCTCGGGTTTCCCGCCCCAGGCCTCCTTGAGCAGATGGAAGCTCTTCATTAATAACCACGACAGTGTGGTCATGCCCCAAGTGATGGAGGCCTCAAACAGCCCTTTGTGGGCTTCCACATCGATTCTCTCTCGGGAAAGTTCAGGTGGGGCACGCGGGCAGGCTCTCAAGGCCAACGGCGCGCACTCCAGCGAGGGTGCGGCAGACCCTGCGGAGGGCTCTCTTGGCCCATTTTTGCCATGGTCAGGGTCAGCAGTCAGGGCCTGGGGCTCAGGTGATAGTGCTGTTGCAGCCCTGTGAGGCCAGCAGGAAGGCCGGGGGCACCTCCCTCATGGCCGCTCAGCCTCTGCTGAGGGGCTGCCCGGTGGCTGGCAGATGGGGAATGGTGACAAGCCTGTCACATGGGGGACATGTGGTCTGAGGGGGACAGGCCTCTCCAGCTGCCAGTCTGAGGATCTGTCCACTCTGTCAGGTCCTCCTCACTTGGGTTTAGGTCAAGTGAAAGAAAGTCGCGCACACCGCCTATCGCCCTGGCACTCTCCACACACGCCACTCGGCTCCTGGGGGCCACAGGAAGGGCCAGCGCTGTTGACAGCAGCAGGTGAAGGCCCTCTGCCGAGGGCTTCCTGGACATCCACACAGGTGATCCTCCTGCAGCCCTCCAAGGCAGAAGCCGGGCAAGAGTCACTGCTGCTCTGCTGTAAAGGTGAGGACGCTGCGCAGCAGAAACACACAAGGTCCCTGAGGTCACGTACCCAGTAACCGTGGGGCTTCCCAAGGCCCCTGCTCCAACCATACCAGGGACAGCCGCAGCCACCACTTCTAGGGAACATAGATGACCTCAAGTACATTGAGAGGAAAAAGATGGGCTGGGCTGGACTAACTAGACTGCCGACCAACCAGAAAAGATGGGGACAGGCATTTAAAAACTTCTATGACCCACAACCAGGACATTTCTATCCCCACCCTGGTCCTTTCCTTGTAAACTCTTCCTGTCTCCAAACACCTTTCCAGTTTCACAGCTCAGCTCTCATCGTACAAACGCCCTGCCCTGGCCCTTCCTTGGACCACTCACAGCACCTTTGGCCCCACAGTGGCACAGAGCCAGACACATGGCTGATGAGGGAGGGGACAATGAATGAATGGCTGAAGACTGACTTGGGAGATCCCGGGTCCTGCCCTTTGCCATCGTATCCAAGTTTGCTTATTATCACCACGACCGGCTCTGTAGAGACAACTGTCCAAGACACCTCTGCATCCACTGAGCTTCAAGCTGCAACACACACAGACATCAGGATGTAATGCAGTGGGATGGTTAGGGACCAGGAAGGACGGAGGGATGAAGTAGAGAGTAAACACTATTTTCCATCATTGGATGAGGCAAGAATGATATTCAATTCCGTAAACATTTACCCTATTCCTCCCAAGTGTGAGGCGTGCTCTTGCCTCTGATGGGTGAAAATCATGCTCTCTGACGAGGTGGTGGAATCCACGCTCCAGATGAGGCTGCCAGGACCTTGGTGCTATTTTAGGGGTGTCACTCTGGTTCCCGATGGGCCTGCCCAAAGTAGTGCCACCTGCTCTAAAGCCAGCCCGCTCCTCCTGCACCAGCTCTGCCCTGTCTGCTCCGGCTTGGACACGCCAACTCCCGCTGATCATGACCCAGCCCTGGGGCCCTTCAGAGGGTCCACAGGAATGCAGAAGCAACGCTCTGCTTCCCAGTGTGGGGTCTGTTACCAGCTCTGGGGCTCAGATGGCGGACCATCTGATGCCAGTTGTGTACCTGATGGCATTTTCTACCTAGAACAAAGGAGAGGACTTGGCGGAGATGCCCACAGCCCAATGGGAAGCATCAGCAGGGCTCCTGAGGCCAGAGCTGCACAGGCTGTCTAGCGGCGTCTCACCAATCTTTCCCCTTGCCCTGTGCTCACCTGCCGGCCATGGAAGGCCCAGTGCCTTGCCTCTTGCAAAGGAAGTGAAGGAAACTCTGTCTCCTGGGCACCCCTTGATTCTGGGGGACTCAGTGAAAGGCAAGGGCCATCCATCCAGAAGATGCATCAGGGTCCATCAGCCCGTGGGCCCATGGGGACACTACAGGGGACTCTACACTGGCTCTTCCTGAAGGGTGAGTCCCGGGATTTCAGGAATACCCACTCCACCCTCACGTTTAGGAACAAAGTGAACGTGAGAAGGCAGAGTGAGACCATCGGTGGTCCTGCCCTGCTCCCCCCACTGCTGTGGAAACATGGTGAGGGGCTTCCTCTCCTGCTGAGGTGCCATGACCCAACGCTCTTGTAGGTCTCCCAGGCACTTCCACACTTACTGAATGACAATAACAGCTCCTACTAACTACACACCAACTGTGTGCTAGGCATTTACATGTATTTCTTCATCTACTCCTTACAGGAAAACTAAGGAATAAGTACCTAGTTATCCCCATTCTAAAGACACGGAAACAGAGTCTCAGGGAGGCTAACCAACTTCTTGGCCAACATCTCAGAATGGGGGGCAGCAGAACTGGGCACTGAGGCTGAAGTGGAGGCCCCTCTGCCTCCACCTTGACAGCCCTGGTAGTGACCGTTTTACAGTGACAGGAGGGAGTATAAATGGCTTACTGTCACGTAAACTGGCAGATGTGAGCCAGAGCTGTGCTTCATTTGGTCTGCAATGGTTCTGAGTCTTTTTCTTCTTAAGCAAACATTCATAAATCCGAAGAATTTTCAGGCTTCTCCTGAAAAACTGGACACACTGACCGGTTTCTTGGGTGAGGCCTGGGTTTGGCTGCCTGCTGTGGGCTATGCCAGGGCTCTCCAGACCAAGCCCTCAGCCTGCTGGCCCTGTTGACATTGTGATCTCCTCACAGAGCCAGTGAACGGCACTGGCCCATGTTCCTGGTAGAGGAAATGTTTTCCGCACTGTGGTAGGAAGGAAAAGGGTAAACTAACGGCAGATCAATGTCTTTTATCCTGACAAACATGGGCAGTACCTGGGAATGACAGATCCACTGACCCGTGAACCCCATTCAGACTCGTGAAGCACGTCTGGCTTGCTTCCTTCTTGCTGTACAGCCTCTCTGGAGGACAGCTTACGCCCCCAGGACTTGGGCAGGTGCCTGGCTGGCTAGAAGACAACCCAGCAGGAGGTTGGCCACGGCCCATGTCTGCACTAAAGTGCTGCCTGGTCAGACACATGGGCACTAATGACAATCACGTGGCTGTGGCTGCTGAGAAGTGGCCCACAGGCAATGGGAAGCAAACCTCTTGAGCTAGCCAGTGCAGATGCGCTTGGCCGACAAGGGACAGGCACGTTCGGCACTGGTTGGCAGTGAGGAAGGAGTCCAGTCTCCAGACACTGGAGCACCCAGGGTCAGGTCGTGGCTGGCTCAACACCTCCACTCAGATATGCCCGAGGCACTGCAGGATATCCGAGTCCCTCACGGATCCATGGCTTCTCCACTCTCTAGGCACATCAGCCACACCACAGCAAATATTATTGCCTACGAAGATTCAGCAAGGCACCTGTTCTCTTGTTAAAGGGAGTTTAAGTTATAAGAGGTGTCAGTTACTGACAGTAACCCTGAACTCAAGATTTTCTACCTGTCATAATCGGAACTAAAAGAGGGGGAAATAGCTACTCTGTGTTATCTTGTTTTTGGACCTTTTAAATACATATTTACTGTAGAGAAATATGTATTTAAATATGAATTAAGGGAAAAACAATGTAACCTTTAATTAAATGGAAAAGTAGAGATCTTTCAAATTAACATTAGGGAAAAAAATGAAATGCAAGGTGACTACATCAAACCAGCATGATCAGGGTAAGAGGAATCATGGCAGGAGGAGGTTACAAACATACCATGAGGTGAAGGAATGGGGTCAAGTACATCGATTAATGGACAAAAATTCTCATTAAAAATAGAAGATGTCAGATGGGGTTAAAAAACTAAAACAAAATCCAAGTCCCAGGGACATGATTTTCATAAGAAGAATAGTTAAAATAAAGGAATAGAGAAATGTTGAAAATAAATGGGTAGGCAAACAGACACGAGGCAAATGCAAACAGAAGGAGAGCAGAGTGTCCAAGTTAATTAGCTAAGGGGAAATTAACACTGCAGAGGACAAATACAGACATTTGTAATGACAAAAGGAGCATTTTGTGAAGAAGTTACAACCATCAGAAATAGGATCACATTATATAAAGGAGGTAAAAATATATAAAGCATGTATTATTAGACATGAGATAAAATACTACTGCAAAACTTCAAAGATATCTATTTCAGAAATGGATGTATCTTGTAGGCAGAAATTAATTAAGAGAGAACATGAATAATATAACAGTTTGAATTATGAGACATATGTAGGGCCTTACAGTCCTTGATACAGAATGGATTACTTTTAGGGACCTGGACCTTTTACAAAAATTGACCATGTATTGGATCAGAGATAAATCCCAACAAACTTCATAGAGAAAAGCTTTTGCAGACCACAATCAATAAAATTAAATATATATATATATTTTTTTAAATGGTGAGAGGGTTGGAGGTGTAGCTCAGGGGCAGAGCCCCTGCCTAGCCTGCACAAGGTCCTGGGTGTGAGACCCAGCACCACAAAAAGAAAGAAGGAAAGAATGAATGAAGGACAAAAAATGAAAAGAAAGCAAGAGAAAAAGAAAAGCATTCACTTAGAAATCAAGAAACTCAATTCTAGATAAATCTAGGATTAAAGAAGAAATCTAAAGGAAAATTACAAACTATCTAGAAAGCAGTTAAAGAGAGAGCATTGCATATTAATTCTCATGAAATGGAGCAGTCATCTTCAGAAGAAATGCAAAGCCTCTATGATTAAAGAAAAATACGAAAAATAAAGGAACTTGCCCCTCCCCCCTTTTGGTTTTAAGTTCTCCACATTTTTTATTGGTGCATTATAGTTGTATGTACTGGTGGGATTTGTTTTTACATATTCATATGTGCACACAATATAACAAGTATAATTTGGTCATCTTAAGAAATTACAAAAAGAACAAACCATAACAGCCTATAATTGTAAATTAATATGATTAAAAGCTAAAATTAATGAGATTTAAAAATAGGAAACTAGTAGAAAGTATACATAATTGCAAAAAACTAAACTAAGATAAATCTTACTAAGGCTGGCCAAGGAAAAAAGAGCAAACATGGGTTAAAAGGTTGGGAAAATGATGGGAGACTGAGCCACAGCCTCAGAAAAGAGAAACAGAATCATCAAAGTACATCGCACTCAGACCTCGTATGTATGGCCACAAACCTGAAGATTTGATACATGAACTGCCAAAACTGACTCCACAGAGGGGCACTAGAAGACAAAGTGCCAAGAAAAAACTGCACAGGGGACCAAAGACCTACTACGATTGAAAGTGGCATTAGAACCAGAGAGACTGAGTGGCTTTTATTAATTTTAAGTGACAGATAATTCCAATATTACTTGACAAGTCTGAGTTATACTAAAAGATGGAGAGATTCCCAATGAATGCTATGAAGTCACAATAACTTCAATTACCAAAACCCGAGGAAGAGAGCATATGAAAGAAATTATGATTCTTATTAATTAAAACTGCTGCAAATTTTATTTTTTTAAAAAAATCATAAATTGAATTTAGTCAAATATGAAAAGAAAATGTTGTAACTAAATTTGTTCATTCTAGGAATGTGAAATAGTTCAGCAATATTAACCCATGACAACCACAAAGGGGGAAAGCCAGAGGATCACACTGACAGAGGCTGACAAGGTACTTGGCAAAATTTAGATGATTTCTGGGGGTGTGGGGGTGGGGATTTCATCCCTGCACACTACTAGTAGGGTGGTCCAGTACAGTACGGAAATATCACACTAAATCCCACTAATGTGTACAAATAATAATATGTCTAATAAAAATGAAAACTAAAAGGTCCACATTTAATTAAAAGCCAGAAATAGAAATTAATTACTTATACAAAATAGAAATTATTTACCAAAACTCAACAGAAAATATGCTGTAAACAGTGATATTCTAAAACTATTTCACTTATAATCTAGATAAGGATGACAGTGATCATTATCATTCTTTATCACAATCTACTAAAACTAGTATAGTAAGGGAAGGACATGGCATCAATGTTGTAAAATGAAATATAAAATAACATTTTGATGATATTGGACCAAAAACCTAAGGTAACTATTATTTTTAAAATTTTAATATAATTAATAAGTGAATTGATAAAGGGCTGGATCCAATATAACTATTCAAAAGTATACCAATAGTTGTTTTCCTTGGCAGTAAGAATATTAAAATTGTTAAGTATTTTTAGTATTCCACAATGTATATATTTCAAAACATCACATGATAAATATATATACATGGTAAATACATATCATATATATATTTAGTTGATTAAAAGTTAATCTTAAAATAATCTAAAAAATAAAGTATTTCATCTATAAAAGCAACACATAAATATCTAGGGGGAAATTATACACAAAGCTTACAAATCTACAATGAAGAAAATGAAAACTCTGTAGTGTCCATCAGTTCCACCCTTAGGTATAAGCCCAAGGGAAATGGATGCATATTTCCCCAAGGCCTCACATAAGAATGCTGCTAGCAGTGCTTGTGGTGAAAGCTCAAAACCTGAAGTCACTCAATACCCATGGATTCCTTGGAGAAGGAATGAGGAGAACTGTTTAGTCACACAGTGGAATACTACACAGCAAGGAGAAGAGACAGCTGCAAACATGTGCGACAGTGTGGGTCAACAGAACACTCAGACAAGACAAACAGGGCAAGGTTCATTTATATACAATACCAAAACAAGCCAAACCAACAGGTCTCTGCTTTGGAGGCCAGGCTGGTGGTTTTACTAGGTGTGTGTGCATACGCGTGTAGGGGTGGGTGGGTAAGAAGAAAGAACATGGGTCATGTTCCTTCTTGATGGGGCACACTGAGTACCCAGATGTGATCACTTTGCGGATTTCCTTCAGGCTCTACATTAGTATTTTTGTGTTTTTAATAGGTATGTTATACCTCAAAAGAAATTTACTGAAGGTTATAAAACCAGATTTGAAGACATATTCTTGAATGGAACATTTGGCATTATAAAAATGCCCCCATGTGATGAGAATGTAATACACTTTTTAATTAGAATTTCATCATATTATTTTAAGTTGGAAGTCCGATCCCAGGAGAGCGGACATCTCCCTCCCACCCTATCCTGGGGAGGAGTGGAGGCTCAAGGTCTGGTTCCTCTCTCTCACAGCTACCCCACATCGCTCCCCCTGCTTCCACAGAAGCTTGCAGCCTCAGGTCAGAGCTTGCCTGTCCAGGTCCACATAACCCCTAGTGGGACTAAGCCTGAGAGGGACCCAGCAGGGTGGCATACAGCTCGGCCTTGACATAGCAGGGTGGTCCAGTGCAAGCACCTGCTTTGAACCCCTAATACCAAATGGCCAACACCTGCCCTGTGGGCTGTCCAACATTTTCATTTCTCAGATTCACTTTTGGCTTGCTTTAGAAGCTTCCCAGGCAGCCAGGCATTGTGTTTTGGTTTTCTTAGTCATCAGCACACACCCTAGTATGGAGAAAGGGCAGCTACTCTCTTCTCCCCATCTTCCAGGCAATAAAGCACAAGTCTGAAAAGGATGTCACTTGCTCAAGGTCACCTGCCAGCAAGCAGCCATGCCAGTCCTCATCTTCTGATTCCACCTCCCAGCCTTCCTTCCTGCTAATCTTTGTGATAAAGTGGCAGGATAAGTCACATGGTGCTGTGGGTGAGATGGAGGAATGGGGGTGAGGGGTCCTGGCACCAGATCCAGCCCTGTAGAGAGTCTCCAAGACCAGACCAGAGGGGCTGAGGCTGTTCCCTGCTCAAATGCTTGGCTGCAGAGATGGCTGCTGCTATCTAGTCAGACACTCAGAGGTCAGGTGAGAGCAATTCTCTAGCAGAACTCCTGGCAGGACATAAGCCCTGGCCCTAAGTCCGACTGCAGCCTCAGGATCTGCTCCAGTATGGCACCTCCTCAGGGTGACTTGGATGCAACAGGTTGTCTTTCCATTTTGAGGATAGGGTACGTGAAGCAGGACAGCAAGACTGAACTGGGCTGTGGCCAAAGGAAGGACATGAGGGCACTGTGAATCCTCTGGGTCTTCCTGGTGAAGATGCGTGGATGAAAACTCAGCAAGGATGCAAATGCGCAAAGAGGGCTGGCACCCAGGAGGCCTGGGTGGGTGGGGGGAGAGGCGAGCAGCCTCACCATGTGAGCATGCCAAGGAACAAGCGTGCCAGAGGTCACCTCCTGTCTTTCTCAACCCAACCTGGGGAAGGTAGCGTTTGAGAGAATGGAGTGGAGCTAAGGGAGATCACATCACTCGCTCAAGGCCCCACAGGTGAGAGGTGGGGGAGCTGAGCCTCTCCTGACTGGGAAGTCCACTTCCTCTGGACTTGGGACGGCCCTCTCTCCTTGCAGCCTAGTGCCAGGCAGAGGCTGGCCAGAGCAATAGTACACACCGTACTCCCTCGTCCAAGTAGCCTGGCATCAGGGTTCCAGCCTTGGGGACTTGTAGTCAGAAGGCCTGGCCTCACAGAGGCTGTTCCCTTCTGACTGCAATATTGCTCTGCCACCCCAAACTAGTAACCGAGGGGACACAGTATAGCACCTATAATTTACCCTGTACCTGCAGATAAGTTCTCAGTGAGTCATGAACACACATTTCTGGCTGATGGAGAATTCCTTCCACCTTTCTCTGTGTGGTCCTTTTTGAGGGTGGGAGGGTGTCTCTCATGCTTCCTATCACTTCTGCCCATTATGTTCTCCCCCCAATCCCTCGCCATCGCAAACAAGTCTGTTGCCCACAAGAAGGGCCTCAGAGGACTGGAAGCCTCTGGTTTTGTTTGGGTCCCAGAAAAGATACTTATATATACCCATAAACTTAACAGGTACTTTAGGGTCCACTCTGGAGCTACTTGTTTACCAGAAAAAATGGCGGCCTGCCTAGACTGGAGTTGGGGATCAGGATGAATGGGGCATTTGAGCAGGGGGTGATGGACACTGCTACAGGTACTGCATGACTCCTACAGGGAGAAGCTATGGAGTGCAACCTTTAGAACAGATAAAACCCTGTCAGCCGATGTGCAAGACCATTAGCTGACAGCAGTGAGGGTTGGCAAGGTGAGCTGCGCAGACAGATTCTCCTGCAGGCAAACTCTTCTTTATAAAGGAGGCTGTTAGGAAAATCTAACTCGCACTTGACCACCTGGGGCTCTGTATTACAAACCTTCCTAGGACCCAGCTCAGCAGAAAGGGAAAATATTTGCCAACTATCTTGTGAAAGTTAATTAACTGTTATTAAAACATGCCCTTGAGCTTAATGATGTTCTTTATTTTACCATTTACACATCGCAAGCCTTCAAGTGATGGTGACTCCTTGAGCTGACTCTTCAACTTGATTTCATGTGCGGTTTTAAGAACTTCTCTCTTCAAATATTGCAGAATCTCTGTGAGTCAGATGTAATGGGCAGTTTTGCTGGCAAAGTAGGCAAGAACACTGACTAGACTGGGGAGCTGAAGTAATTCTAGGTTCAAGCCAGACCTGCCAATTCCATCTAGATGGCCATGGATAAATCATTCACTTTCTGTAATGCTCAGTTTCCTCTTGCACAAACAGCACAATTCCCATGCAGCTGCACTTACAGGGACATCATGAGCGTTAGTGATAGGTCTGTGACAGCCCACTGTGGGTGCCGAAACAAAAACGTTAGTTGTTTCTCAGACTGGGAGGTAGAATCTGGGATTGGCTGTTTGCAGCTTGGATTACCGAGTGCCCATTCTTTCACCTGTCTGCCAGCCCCATGTCTAGAGACCGCTCTTCCCCAGTCTTGACCAACTCTGATGTCCTTAAGGTGGGGTTTGCGTCAGCATGTTGCACCCCTCAGAGGTGGTTCAGGTGGGAATGCGAGCCAGATGGAATCAGTGAGGGGCAGTGCAAAGACATCCTGGGACGTCCAGTAAAGACACTCATACTTTGCATGGGAATTTGAAGCTGAGGCCAAGTGGCCTGAGGTTAAGGCTGGTGTCCTTGTCCTCAGCGGTGAGCTCGGCTGAGAGTGAAGTTAACACAGAGGAAGGCAGGGCCCACCGAGGAGAGGCACCAGGTCCTCGTGACATCTTTGGAATCCTGGGTAGCCTTTTCTGTGATTAGAGTTTCTATGCTTCTTTTTAATTTAATCTAATGTGGACAGGATTTCTGTCATTTGCAACTGATACCAATCTGAATGAAAGCAGGGATGACCAGCAATCAGTACCTGTTTCTGGCTATGTTTTCCAAAAGAAAGCTCTGTTCCGGGCACTCTGCTTTCTCCCCAAGGGTCACCCCACTAAATCTAGCATGCACACCGGGCCCAAGCTGAGGACATTCCACTTTCCCCACACGTGGAATTGCTTATGAGAATACAGTGTCCTTTCCTCAAACTTTTTCCCCTTCAGATGGACTGGCCTTCTAGGTCTGTGGTTTGCAAGGACTGGTCTGGAGACCTCTGTTTATTCAAGGCCACCAACGATGACCGTGGCGATGGTTCCTGTCTGGCTTTTGTTCCCTGCCACACTGTACATAACTCATCAACCCCGTCCACGTGTCTAATGGACAAGCCTGGTACTCTCCACGCCTCTGTGTTTCTGCGCAAGCTTTTCACCCACCTAGAAACCCTCCCTTCCTACTTCTTGCACCAACTCCGCTGGCTGTTTAAGGTGGGCAGACACTGCTGGTGTCCGCCATCCACCATGTTTCTCCTTCTCCTTGCTGGCCAAGTCCCAGCTACGATCTGCTGTCAACTCCTCCTGCGTCTGAGCTCATCACGTAACTGCGCTGCTCTAACCAGTGATGGCTTAGGATGAGACACAGGACCCAAATCTGTCCAGTGACATGAAAGGGCAAGTCTACCAGTGGGGTTAGGAGGGGGGAGGGTGGACCCTTTAATACCCCCAGATTTAGATGTACAAGACCACGATGCCTAAAGGTGCCAAGGTAAGGAACTACCTGTCGTGCCAAGGCTGGAAGAAGACAACGAGAGACGCAGGTCCCCGACAAGCTTCCTGGGCAACCTTGGGACTGTTTATTTTCTATCCTTCTTGAAATGAGTTCATAACTCCAGTCTGTCTTAAGCCATTCTGAGCTGGGTTTTCTGTTACCTGCAGCCAGGGTCTCCCTGACAATATGAGAGTCAGTTCAAACTCTTTTCCCCTTGGAGCCTTCCCGGACTGTGCTAGCCCACAGGGATAGCCTCGTCTCCAGCATGCCCACCCTGATGCACATTTCCTGGATTTTCTGTCAATGACAGCAAAATGGGGACAGCTTTCATTCTGGGGTGAATTTCTGAAGCACAGTATTGGGAGATGTTGAGGCCACAGTTAGGCTCAGCAGGAAGTGGGGTGGCAGCTTCCAGAATCCAAACTCCTGACCGTGCCCCCACAGGGGTTCCTCCCTGTTCCTCCATGTCTCAGTGAACATCATCTTCGTTTTATTGGTTATTCAAGCCAGAAACATTCACCTTAACTCCACTCTCACGCCCACATTCAGCTGAAGGAAAATCCTGTTGGCCCCACCTTCAAAATGTACCCAAAGCCTGACTGCTCTACCTTTTTCCTGGTGGCCATCACTCGGGTCCATGCCCACCGTGGTCTTTCTCCAGAATAACTTTCATAGCTCCCTAACATCCCCGTTTCTACTCTTCCTCCATGGTGAGATCAGTACTTCCCACAGGTTCCCATAGCACTCAGAATAAAGGTTCAAATCCTTGCCATGCCCTCAGGTGTGGCCCAACCCTAGCCTGCTCCCTCTGTTGACCTCATATGTCCCAATCTGACCCCTACTGCCACATAGGCCTCTTTCTTAAACATGTCAGAACCTGCCTACCCCAGGGCCTTTGCATTCGTTATTTCCTCTGCTTTGAACACTCTCCTTTCATCTCCCCACAGCTTCCTTCTAATCTTTGCTTACTTTTTAAATTTTTTTTTTTTTTTTTTAGACAGGATCTTGCTAAGTTGCCCAAGCTGGCCCCAAACCAAAGGGCTCAAGTGGTTCTGGGACTATAAGCACATACCACCACCACACCTGGCCTTTGCAAATCTCTGTTTAAATGTTACTTTGAAAGGATGTCAATGAATACTGATGCAAAATAGCCCCCAACCCTGTTATTTTGATTTACTTTTCTTCATAGTCTACCTGCCTCTGACATTACTTTTCTGTTGGTTTGATGTCTGCCTCTCTGTTCTGAATCATGGGGACCTGCCTTATCTGCTGCTATTGTCCATGGATCAGACCAGTTCCTGGCACAGAGGAGGCACCTAGTAACTACCACTCAGTGCACAACTTATTCTTTATCTTCTGCTGTTCTCAGTATAAGGCTTGTGCATATAGGTGCTCACAAAGGTTGTCTGTCAGACTTGATGTTTATAATCGAATAACAAATATTTAGATTTCATTTCGGGCAGAAATGAAAGTTTCTTTCGATACATATAGACAATGATTAGAAGGTGGCAAAGAAGCCTCAAATGACAGCTAAGGGTACTAGAAGTTTTGCATATTAATTTCTCTAAACATTGTTATGAGCACAAAGAAAAGGCTTAAATGTGTTTCACTGTTAAAAATTGCTTCAAAGAATTGTGCAGGGTTTGCTTTGCCTTATTTAAAACAAAGCACTGCATGTTTTGTTAAAGGTGCTGATAACTGAGAGTGGACAGGTAAAATCTCCCAACAAACCCCTCTTCCCCAAAGAAACTTACAGAGAGACTTTAAACTTTATAAATGACACTGAGAGCTGAGACCCTCAATCTGCATGTATGAAAATGCATACTGAATATCCTAATTGTTTGCCTTTACATACCTAGTTTGCAATTCCAAATAACATTATGTGGGAGTTATTTTTCAAGAAGTGATATAGATAATTCATTCATGTATCCAGTATTTATAAAATTTGCAAATACTTACTCATCTAGCTGGTATTTAACAAGCATCAACCATGTTCTTGCCCAAGATCTCCCCATCTCTTCTAGGGATGGGTGTTTATTTTTTAGAGAATTTCAGGGAAGATGTGAATTGGACTTTGGAAGAGGACTGCTCAATCCATTCTAATTCTGAGCATCTATTATGCACAAGGTGCTCTACCAGGCACTACAAATTCAAAGACATGGAGCTGTTCACAAGAAGTAGTGTGTAAGAAAAGACCTGGAAAAAACCAACCCTCACAAAAGGTAACAAAATGTTGGCTCCACCATAAGAGCAAAGAAAAACCACCCATGTTTTAAAGGGGCTCAGAGGAGGAGGAAGCACAGCTGACAGGAGAAATCAGGTGCGGCTTTGGGAAAACCATGACACTTTGCGGCCTAGCAGGAAAGGTGGGTGTGACAGGCAGAGATGTGGGACATGTGGGTGGGGTTATTCCAGGTAAAGGAAACTGTGCACTCCAAGGCAGGAAGACAGCAAGGTGCAAGATACGGTCTGCCTGGGGTGGCCAGCACCAGAGCGCATGCTCTGCTGACAGGACAGGCCAAGCACCAAGAGGAACTGAGCTGGGCAAATGCTGCCCCAGCAGGCATGTGGACCATGGCTTGGACTAGGGTGAGAGGAGGAAAAATGGCCAGCTAAAGAGGTTGTCACTGTGGGGAAGAGACATATAGGGGACTTAACTTGATAAAGATTCTTTATACTTAATATTGATGTCATATGTTCTTTATATACAAACCATTATTATGTAATTAAAAAGTACTTAATTCATTTAGTCAACAAACAAAAGTTTTATTCTTTTTTTATATATCTTTATTCATTTATTTTTATGTGGTGCTGAGGATCGAACCCAGGGCCTCCCACGTGCTACGAGAGCACTCTACCGCTGAGCCACAATCCCAGCCCCTCTTTTATTTAAAAAAAATATATATTTTTTTAGTTGTAGCTGGACACAATACCTTTATTTTGTTTATTTATTTTTATGTGGTGCTGAGGATTGAACCCAGGGCCTCGCACATGCTAGGCAAGTGCTCTGCCATTGAGCCACAACCCCAACCCCAAAAGTTTTATTCTTTAAAAAAGTCTTGGAAGAGAGTAGATGAGATTCTTCAGGAGGGGAAAGGCTACAGGAAAGGAAAGCAGGGGCAGGCAGAAGAGAAATGACAGCTGAGACTGGCAGCGGCTGACTGCTGGGCAGGGGGGCGTGAGGGACAGTGTGGAAGCACAGAAGACCAGGTCCTCCGCAGGTGCTGCAGGATGGGGCTCTGTGAGCTCTTCCCTCAGGGGAATCCTGGGCAGAGAAGGACCTTTGCTTCACACACACTTTGGCTCCCATCCTGCTCAGCCCCACGCTGGGAAGTCTGCTTGAGCTGCATTTAGTGGGAGACTTTGAACTTGATCACCCAGCATCGAGAAGCACCCTCCAGGCATTGGCCATGGCAGGGTCAGGGGTGCCTGCAGCAGGAACCTTGACTGTGTACAGGGCTTTGATGTTCCTGATTGTGACCTGGGCGTGTTACCATGAACACAGACATCCTAGAGAAGAGGTTTTCTCATTGATGGCTTTGTGATCACAGCTGGCTAAGTGGGGGTTTTCCATAACATGACCTTTGAAGGAAGCTTAAAAATGGTTTCAGGAGGACCTGAGCCATGGCAAGCCCTGAACAGAAGGAAGGAAGGGAGGCTACGGGTGTTCTGGCCTGTCTTTGACCTCCCCTCAAAGAAGGCACTGCAGTCAGCCATGTTCTCCCATAAGGGATGCAAATACATGCCTGTGCCCTGAAGCAGTCACCCAAGTGGCAGGGACTGTGCAAGAAGGAAGACCAACCCAAGGCTGAGACCTGGCCCAGCTCGCCCAGACCTCCACTGGCCAGAAGCAGGGTGGGGACACAGGAATAGGCCTCAGACTCTGGCTTGGTAATCTGAGTTTGGAGCCTGGTATCCCTTCCCCCAAAACACAAACTCAAAACTGTGTCCCTCTAAAACACCTGCCATTTTCTTTCCCTTGTACTTGTCATAATTTATAAGGTTATTAGGAGCCCAGTTCCAGATGTGGACTATGAATGCCTCAACTGCTGTGCTTTATTCTCAGTGCGCCATATTTTGACATAGAAAGCACACCATATCAGATCCCAGATCTTACCGATGTCTTAGGGGCCAGCTTAAATGCCACCTCCCCCAGAAAACCTGCCTTGAGCCTCCAGCACCCAGCCATCACACTTTCTGTTCGAGTGCCCCCACCCTCCATCTGGCACAGGCATTTTCTGCCTCTGCTCAGGGGTTTCTGGTGCATCTATCTACAGAGCAGTTACTGTCTCTCACTCATCAGCTCCTCCTGGTCAGGAGCAATCCACATCAACCTTCCTCACACTCCCTGAATACCTAGGGCAGAGCCTGCCATGCTTGGAAATTAATGAGCGACTCAGTGAGCAACACTTCCTGACCGCCCTAGGGCACGCCACCCTGTAACCGGCCCAGGCTGTTAACCTCTGCAAAGGGCCTGAGCATCACCCTGCCAAGCTGAATAAAGTGAAGATCAAGTCTGTGATTCCAGGACAAATCCATACAAACTGAATTTAGCCACTGCACAGAGTGGATGCTGCACTCACCCGGTTTCTATGAAGGGCTGGCTGACCCCTGATTATTAGCCCAGCTGCAGCTGCCTCCCAGAGGCCACGGCTCCCGGGATCAACACTGGAGAGCAGGCATCTTTCAAACAAACCAGTAGTCTTTTCCTGTCTTTAAAGTAAATGTTGTTCTGGGGCTGGGGTTGGGGCTCAGTGGTTGAGTGCTTGCCTGGCATGTGTGAGGCGCACCACATGGTTCGATCAGCACCTCATAAAAATAAACAAACATAAAGGTTCATCCACAACTATAAATAAATAAATAGATAAATAGAAAAATAAATAAACAAATAAATATTGTTCTGGCCTTTTTCCTGCCTCAGTTGCCCTAAGACTCTAGTGTAGACTGATCCTAAAGCCACTACTATATTTCATGAAAAATATTTTGGTAAAATCATTTTGGAAAATTAGTGCCAGAGAAAACCAGTCCTGAGGTGGACCTGAGGGACCACTGGTGGACCACTGATAATTCCCAAGCTGGTCGTTTCTGGACTGAGTTTTTGCCAAAGAAGTGGCGGTGGCTCTGAGTGCTGTGGGTTCCGTCCATCTTCGTCATAGTATGGGTGCTTGTCCAGCTTGGCTGTGGTGGCCAGTCCAGCCTGACACTGCCCACTCTGGCTTAGGCCTGCCCCACAGGGAACTCCCAGGTGGTGAGAAAAGGCCTCGTTAGCCCGGACTTGAGTGACCAGAGGAAGCCAGGAAGTCCAAGGGAGGGCAAGTTCCATGGGAGCAAATGACCGCAGAGAAGCTCACACTGCCAAAGTACTGGAAGCCCCCAGACCCAGAGCTGGCCTTCCCCACACCACGGCCCCAGAACAGAGGCTATTAAGGGCTGTTCCATCTTGCAGTACTTCTCAAACCATGAAGGATCCAATTTCTTATTCTTGTTAAGCAAAGACACATACGTAACTGCTAATCAGCACTTCTCATCAGCCTGGGGTAACCAGGGTTACCGCCTGGTTGGATGTAATTCCAGCCAGCAGCAAAGACACGCCACAGTCTCATTAGCCCACAGGCTTGATCACAGATAAGATCCCAACTATGAGTTCATATTTTTTAAATGCTAAGGGTTGTCCACAGATCAGCATCGTTACATTTAAGAATTCTAGCACAGGGTTCTATAGGGGGCTTTTGCATCTACTGTTAGACAGGCCAGGAATGCTGAGCCCTAACTAAAGTTTCAACTTGATTGAATTAGATTTCTCAGGCTCATTTCCTATTTATCTACATACATGTGGAATAGATGACAGCTCCCCAATTACAGGGAGCCTTTCCTCTACCTGCAGTGCAGGAGACAGGTGACTAAGAGTGGTCTACAATCATCCCGCAGCTCTACCTCCACTGTGTACTGGCTGCGTCACTATAGACGCCACTCTCAGCTGCCTCCTGGTCTCTGTGTGCTAAAAGGGGACAAAAAAAGTACCTTGGGCCACTCAGTCTGTTTCTTCAGATGCAAAATGAAAATATTCACCCAATAGGTGATGTGTGTGTGTGTGTGTGTGTGTGTGTGTGTGTATGTATGTTTGGGGGGTAGTACCGGGGATTGAATCCAGGGGTGCTCTACCAATGAAATGCACCCTCAGTCCTTTTTACTTTGAGACAAGGTCTCGCTGAGTTGCCCAGGATGACCTTGAATTTGTGATGCTCCTGCCTCAGAGACTTAGGAGTCACTGGGATTACAGGTGTGAGTTGCAAATATTTTTTCCTATTTTGTTTGTTGTACTTTCCTGATAATATCATTTGAAGTACAAAAGATTATAATTTTTATGAAATGTAATTTATCCATTTTTCCTTTTTTTTTTTAAAAGGAACCATTGGCCAAATTTCATGAAGATTTACCCTGCAATTTATAGTTTTTGTCTTTCCATTTACGTCTTTGATCTATTTTAGGTTAGTTTTGTATATGGTTTGAGGTAAGGGTCCAACTTCATTCTTTTATCTGTGGCCACCAGTTGTCCTAGCACCTTTTGTGGAAAAGACTATTCCTCATTGGATGCTCCCCCTGACCATGGATAGATGAATTTATTTGTGGATTTTCAATTCTATTCCATTGATCTATATAAATGTCTTTGTGCTAGTGCTACACTGTCTTGATTACCATTATTTTGTACAAGTTTTGAAGTTTGGAGGTTTGAATCCTCCTTTAGTCTCCTTTTTCAGGATTGTTTTGGCTATTCTGGGTCCCTTGAAATTTCAAATGAATTTTAGAATCTGTTGTCAATTTCTACAAAGAAAGCATCTGGGATTCTGAAAGACATCATGTTGAATCTATAGATAATTTTGGCAGGAGTTCTCATTAAATATTAGCTTTTCCGCCCGTCTTCTTCCTCCTCCTCTTCCTCCTCCTCCTATTCTTATTACTGCCACTACTCCTATTACCTTTGAACATGGTGAGAACTAAATAAGATGACCCATGTGAAATGCCAGCATGCAAGTTAAGCACATGTGTGCTGTTGTTGGTGTTTCTGCTATTACTGCTGTGTCCCAGGGCTGTCCTGGGCTGGCAGGAGGGAGGGCTGAATGACAACATAGTGCCTTCTAACTCTGGCAGTGGCTAGCCAGGAAAACGGCCTGTTTCCAGGTCATGGCCCAGGAACTCCAGGTCCAGAGCTCTTCTTCTCAGCTGAGGCTGCAGCCAGGGTGTCTGCCAGCAGACAGCACCCTCTGCGCAAGCTCGGCTCCCACAGGCCTCTACCTGGGAACTGCTCATGAGGGACACACACATGCACACAATCACTCAGAGCACCTTTTCTGGCCCTGGCAAGAAGGGACGTTTTTAGACTGTAAGACAAAGAAAGGAACAGATCTGGTTCAGCCTTTCTCCAACTTCAGTTATTCAAGAACCATTCTCATCATTTTTGGCCATGTTGTACCACACTTGATTTACTTAGTAGTTTATCTTGAATCTGCATACTGCAAACACACATATCTCATCATTTTAAAAGGAAAATTTACATCATTGTCTTCAAGTGGAAAATCAGTATCACATGCTGTAAATACGAGATAACCACGAAAGCAAATGCCATGGCAACAGAATCATACAAGAAAAGGTTTTGTTAAAAAAGACTAACGAGTCTTAGAGGGAAGTCCAGACCTTCTAATGCCCAATGAGACTCTCCTCAACACAATCAGAGGCTGTAAGAGAGAAAAAAGATGCTCATTTCCCTGCGTCAGTGACCAGTGACGTGCCATGGTCAGAGCCGAAAGAGCAGGGCTGTGCTGAGACGGAGGAAGGGCGTTGTGAGGGACGCCCGCCCCCGCCCCTGCGAGCTGCACATTCACTCTGGCTTTCCTTGGATGGTGGCAGAGATCACCACACAAGCTCCCAGCACTGTTGCTCCCCCAAAGTGGCAACTCATAGGAGTGGCCTCAGAGCACTGACTGCAGGATCTAAAGAGGAGTCCTGCATGGTTCCCGTGGGTTGCAGCAACAGGACTACTGGTTCTCAAGGTCAGCCCCCACTCCATGAAGCAGCCTAGCCACCATGCACACAGAAGCCCAGAGTATGGAGCTCTAGAGATAAATGGACGGTGCCAATGCCAACCCTTGGAAGAAGCCTTCTTCCCCTGGGGGCACACCGGCCTGGAATGTCGCTTTTGGGCTTTCTCCTGTCTTCTCCTGCAAAAGATGCCTTCCTGACCTGAGACAAGCAAACCACAGCCTGTAGAGAACTTGTCCTGTTAGTTTATTATCCTCCCACACCTGGGCTTACAGGAGAACACCCTGGAGTACTTCACAGCTTACAACCTCGTCACCCTTAGCATCTGGCCATGAGTAGTCCTGAACCCGGAGAGGGAGGGAAATTACAACTTGAGACAAACCAACGAAACTGAGACCAAGTCACAGAGCTCCTGTGTATGCGCTCCATGGAGGACTTGGCAAAGGTCAAAAAAAAAGAGAAAAAATTAAATTTTGATAAAAATTCAGACACAGTTCAAGACAAAAGAAATGCCACCACACTGACATGCTCTGTGCATTTACATGGGGAACCCACCACCCAGCAAAAGCATTAAACAGGGCCCAGATAAACTGATGGGACAAGAAAAGGGGAGGGGTTGAAAACCGATACCCCTGGGGGTACGAAGTCATATCTGCCTCCCCACCAGACATGGGAGGAAAGTGCACACAGGGTGCCTGAGGGCTGCCTGCCTGATTCAATTCAGAGAAGCAGAGGCCGCAAGATGTCTTCCACAAGCAGACAGGTAAGCCCAGTCCAGGGACTGGTGTCCATGTGAACCTGCCTCTGATTACTCCTACACACTGCACACACTGAGCTGACACTAGTGAGAGGACACTTTGCCGGAGGCTACTGAGGTGGCTTTCCCATGTTCTTGAAGAAAAATTCTCATCTCCATTGTTAAATTACACAGGGGCTGGCTGGGACCCCCAGCCTGAGTCCAGGGGGTGTGTGCGTGTGAAGCCTTGGCCCCTTCACTTTCCAGACCACCTGCAGCTGGTCTGCTGCTCCAGGGGACAGGTGCAAGTTATTCTTCTCACTCAGAGGCTTGACCTATGAGCATCTCCGTGGAGATGGGGTTCCTTTCTGAAGGCTCAGGGAATCTGCTGAGATCCACCACCTGGTCCCTCCTTGGCCCCAGGACGCTGCCTCCCCTCCTCCTCTACCCAGTTCCCTACCCTCGGGGTGTGGCACATTAACTGTTTCCATCTTTGAGTGAATACATGGCAATCCTATTCCAATCCTTGGAAAAGACATCTAAGGCTTGAGCCTCCAGGGATGGTGAACAATGACTTTGCAAAGATCCAGCACCTGGATCACACACACATTGGCCAATCTGCTCAAGGGACAGAATTCTTAACTCCTCTCCCCAAATAATAAGCATTCAGGAACTGTCTAGAATTCTTCACTGAAACAATTCTTCATTAAAGGATGAGGAATGTGACACCCGCTCCTAAAGGGAAGGGATATTCCCCTGTGGTGGTGCCTGGTCAGTCCCTCTGGATTTGGCAGCTGGGGAAAAGGGACTTGTCCAGTGCAGCCCTGAAACTCTCTCTGTCCCTGCAGTTTTTACCAGTTTTCAGAAGCTTAGGCTCAAGAGGTGAATACGGACCCAGTTTCTTTTTATTAAAAGAATAAAAGGGAGTTCTATTAAAATATAATTCCTAGCTGGGCGCAGTGGCGCACACCTGTAATCCCAGTGGCTCAAGAGGCTGAGACAGGAGAATTGTGAGTTCAAAGCAAGCCTCAGCAATGGTGAGGCACTAAGCAACTCAGTGAGACCCTGTTTCTAAATAAATACAAAATAGGGCTGGGGTGTGGCTCAGGGGTCGAGTGCCCCTGAGTTCAATCTCCAGTGCCAAAAACCAAACCAAAACTATATATACATATATACATACATATGTATACATACATATGTATACACACACACACACACACACACATTTCCTTCTTCTCTGTTGGGACAACCTGCTCAGGGAGCTTGAGCAAGGTAATTCCCCTCAGTTTTCAGGGACCAAGGCTGATGGTGCATCCTGCAGAGCAGGCCCTCCCTCGGTGAACTGGCTGAGGGTCTAGATAGTCTTACCACGGCTCCAAACAGGAAGGGTCTCAGGTAGAATGTCTGGGACAGGCCACATGAAACTTTTTAAAGTACCTACATGTCAAGTATGTGATCCAGTGGCCAACTGTGACTTCTGTTGTCCCTGTGTCCAAGGGTAGGGAGAGAGAAACACAAGGAAGGGTCTTCTCAAGACCTGCAGCGATGTCTGCGGGGCAAAGGGATATGTGACTACATTTGTTGGTGTGGGGGAATGTTCAGAGAATACGCTGACTGTAAAGAGGAATCACCACCACAACCACAAATATTAATTTTTGTTTAAAAATACACAAAAAAGAAGCCTGAAACTATATACACCAAAATGCTAGCTATCATTTCCTCTGAATACTAGGAATCAGGTTGCTAAAGTTTGGATCTGAAATGTTCCCCAAAGGTTTGGTCCCCAGCCTGTGGCATTATTGGGAGGTGATGGACTCTTTAAGAGTAGGGCCAGCGGAGGGCTTCTGGACAGTGGTAATGTACTATTGAAAGAGTTATTGGAACTCCAGTCTCTTCCTCTTCTCTTTCATTCCTGGACATGAGGTATGGGGAGTTCTGTGTGATCTGGCCACGAAGTGCTACCTCAACACAGGCCCAAAAGTGCAAGACAAAAAAAAAAACATGGACTGAAGTCTCCAATAACATGATATTGTTAAATAATCCTTTCTTTAAGTTGATTACCTCAGATATTTTGTTATAGTAACAAAAAGCTAAACTAATGCATAGGTTGTATTTATTTTCATTCATTTTAAGGTCTGTATATCTAAACTATCTATAATAAATGAGTATTACTTGTTATAGTTTAGACATAAAGTGTCCCTCCCCCCAAGCTCTTATGTGAGACAATGAAAGTTTAGAGGTGAAATAATTGGGTTATAAGAACCTTAACCTAATCTGTGTATTAATCAGCGGACAGGGATTAACCGGGTGGTAACTCTACACAGGTAGGGATTGGCTGGAGGAGGTGGGTCACTGAGGGTTTGCCTTTGGGGTTTATGCCTTGTCCACAATGAGGGGAGCTGTCTCTCTCTGCTTTCAGGTGGGCACATTCTTAGGCCACTTTCCTCTGCCACACTCTTCTACCATGTTCTACCTCACTTAGGACCCAGAGGAATGAAGTTGGCCACCTAGGGACTAACACCTCTGAAATGTGACCCCCACAAAAACTTTTCCTCCTCTAAAATTGTTCCTGTCAGATTTTGTTGTTGTTGTTTTTTGGTACCAGGGATTGAACCCAAGGGCTCCTAACTACTGAGCCAAATCCCCAGCCTTTTTAAAATTTTATTTTTTATTTTATTTTGAGACACAGTTGCTTTTAGCCTTGGTAAGTTGCTAAGACTGGCTTTCAACCTGTGATTCTCCTGCCTCAGTCTCCTGAGTCACTGAGATTACTGGCATGTGCCATGGCGCCTGGCTTGTCAGGTCTTTTGGTCACAGTGGCAATAAAGCTGATTAAAACACTTGTGTAACAAAAGTATTACTTAAAATCTATGCTGGTGGAGGGGGAGAAGGCATGCTATGCCTGTGAGTCTGAGTTATTGCTGCCTGTTTCAGATCTTTCTGTGTGGAAACAGACCAGGAGTAGAAGCCAACTTTGGGGGACACAACTGCTCCCTGAACTTATTTTACAAAAAATGAACATTTCAGCAATTTTTTGCAACTATGTTGGCATTACCAACATGAAAAAAGAATGTCCATGAGATGGGAAAGCAAGCCTCTGGGACTCTGGCACTATGGTCAGGTGCTTGGAATGCCAAGCCCTCATCTGTTCTCAGCTATGAAGTGTTAGAAACCGGTGGGCCTCTGTGGGCAAGGGTGGACTGCAACCAAGGACACGGATGTGTCTCTGGCCTTCCAGGAAGGAAGATTAAGAGGAAAGTGACAGAACAGCAACCTGTGTCTTAGTCTTGCTCAAATCCCAGGCCCTGTTGGTACCTCACAGGCTGACAGTCACTAGGGAGGCCTGACCCTCAGAGTGTCATCTCTTGACAACCTCATCTTGGGGCCTGTACTAGGAGGATCCAACAGGTGTGCTGAAAAAAAAAAGGGGTCCCACAAAAGGGTGTGTGAGCACGTGGATATCTGCGATGGGACCCATGATGGAGACCCTCTGTCACATGAGCCTTGGCCCATCCATCTCCTTTCACCCTCGCTTCCTTAGAATGCAGTAAAATGCATGAATAATATTTCTGGCCAAAGCTTCAAGAGAGATGAGGAAAGAAGGTCATACTGTAGCCAACTATGGATTCCACAGATGAGACTGCACAAGTGGTACCACAGGTACCTAGATACTAACTTGGCTTTTTTCCCATTTCCAGCTGGCCTTGAAATGTGCAGCTGCTAAATAAACAAAAAAGGATTCACGTTTTAATTTAGACAACTTGGTGCTTCATAATGTGTCCATTTTTTTTTTTTTCTGGAGCCAGAGTGTTTGTTATTTCTTCGCAATTTCAGAAGTTATGAAATGATTCATGGTTTTTGTTGGAGCTGAAGTCAACCAAAACCATTCATAATTGTGAACAATCTCTGTTATTGTCAGAGGGAAAACGCCAAGGCATCTGTGCTTCCCAAAAACACATGGGGGGAGAATTCCAGTTTGGAAATGGAACGGCTGTGCTTCTCTTCCTAGAGTTAAATTTAAACAGACTGATTTCCAGGGAGATGGCTGTGTTCTGGTTGGAGCGGTGGGCATGGCTTCTCCTCTCTCTAAGGCAGGGCATCCTTGTGTATCACTCTGCACGTTGGTAATTACCCATCAAGTTCCTGTCTCCCCTGCAAGAGGGTGGGGCTCCTGAAGGCAGGACATTGGTCTTACTCATTCCAAAAAGCAGTTCCATGTCCGGCATAGACTAGGTACAAGAATCCCACTAGCTAATGTCATTACTCTTTAGTTCTCTGATTCTTCCTATTCTTTGTACCATAATTTTTTTTTTTTTTTTTTTTTTTTTGGTACTGAGGATCAAACCCAGAGCCTTTCGCATGTTGGGCTGTATCCTATTAATTTGCATTGGTTGGTAATATCTACAACTATAAGAGAGACTGACTTAAAAATAACAATGTTGATAGCAAATACTTTTTAGTGCTTATTATGTGCCAAGAAATGTACTAGGCATTTTATGTATAGCAGTCCACTTGACCCTAATGAGAATTTTATGAATTAAGTTCATAAAATATTATATATGAGGTAATTAAGACATGGGTAAATTAAGCTTATCCAGGATCACCCAGCAGCGCACGGAGGAAGCAATTGCGGATATGCAAACACACAACCCCACACACCCCAGCAACAATGCCACTGGTTTAAGCACACCTGACTGCCCTTTGTAGAACACATTCAGAATCTCATTTTCTTGGTGAGTCTGACTTTTTGAAACAATCTAAAGTCATTCAAAGCCATAAGGTATTTGACAATTACAGAGGATCACTGAGTTTTGGGCAAAGTGGCTGGTGTCACTACAATGCCATGAGACCAATTTGCTCTCATGAGTCATGGATCAGCTTGGAAAGGTCACTCCAGGAGAGAAGCAAAATGCTGTGGTGGAACGGAGCCCTGGTCTAGAGTGAAGAAGTCTGTCTGCAGGGTAATCAAAGATGGGATTTGGCTCTCTGATGATGGCCAGTAGAATATGACTGGACGGCCTGGAACAGTGTGGTCCAGACCTACTTGGGAGTCATACCTGAAGTTTCTAAGGCCATAAGAGGAGCATCTCCACATTCCCTTCCTTTCCTCCACCTACCTCTGTGGTTTAATACTACAGATTCAATCTGAATGATCCCTCTTTTCTCTCTGATAATGTGAGGGAAATAAACAAGATATAATTTAACCCAAGCTCTTTTTCCTCTAACAAGATTTCCTATTTTGAAATCTTACCTTGAAAATCATGCCTATGGTTTGGTTCAGCAATTAAAACTATACCCAGAATTATCCATATCATTTCTTCTCCCCAAAGAAGACCACTGTGGATTTGCCAACAAAGATCAATCAATCCACCAGCTTCAAGAAAGATCTGGAAAGGAGTGATTGGAGAATGTTGTTCCTCTTTACTTGACGTGGTTAAGAATGACTACCTGAACTCGAGAGGAGAATTGGCTGATCAGCCCTTATCTTAGGAATGATGTCTGCTTCCCCATCTCAAAATGGGGTGCAACTCAGGGTTACCACCTAGGGTAAAAACAGAGAAGCCTTGATCCCCCTTTGTGATGATTTCAAATAACAAAGACCCAAGTTATATTTGCAAGATGCCCACACTGTGGACTCCCTCCACTCTTATTCCCTTCCTGTTTTACAGAGCCACGTGACTCACAGGGGTCAAATGCATAAGTTTCTCTTGCCAGAATCATTACACTTTCATCTGAATCCATCAGGCCAAGGGTGAGCTGCAAGGCCAGGTTGCTCCCTTGGCCCCAGGACAGAGATGGGTGATCCTAGAAGCACTGTCCAAGGGGGCTGAAGGGGCCGTTAGGCAGGACATGCTACACACTTCCATCAAAGTCCCAAGGAAAATGAAAGGTTCTTGCTCAGCAAGCAGTTTTAGAGTGGGGTGCGCTCTAAGAGAACTGAAGTGAGAGATCAGGCAAGCTCCAGGAGCCAAGAGGAAATGGTGGATGGGAAGAGGCACATCAGTGGAGGTCATTCACCCAGTAGGCTTTGTGACCAGCTGGTCTTTGGTGCCTGTAGCCATAACTGTAGTCTGAGGGCATCAGCATTCTTATCCATAAATGGACTGGGCTATATAATCTCTCTGAGCTCCTATCTTCTTTAGGAGCATAAATCAACATCAAGTTTCTGGATGCTCTAAGTGTACTGAGCCACCTACAGTAAAAGCAACATCCTGGAACTTGCTGAGAGTCCAATGCTAGAAGAAATAACTTGTGTCAATCATCGGCCCTTAAGGGGGCATGAACTTTATAACCCTTCCTTCTTCCCAACTGCATGCTGAGGGTGTGAGTCATGTCTCAGCACCTTTGCCTGGTCAAGAATGGGCATTTTTTGCAGAACCCAACCACCCCAGGACCATATTATACACCCCTAGGAGCTGCAGGGTGACAGAGACACAAACAACATTTTCCAATGGGAAGCTGGTGGCTGAACATTAATTAGCCCGGGGCTATGCAGCTGCAGATGGTCATGCACTGGCCAACCACAAGTGAAGCAGGTCTTCTGACCAAGACAGATGACCTGGGGAGATAGGTGTACTGGCTTCCTCTATTCCTAGGGCTAAAATGTGTTCTCTTGGAGGATCTCTGGGTTGGAAATGGCCCCTGTGCCTGTATAGTATATACCAGAACAGGAGTGCAGGAGGGGGAAGGGGTTGGTCCTATCCTGAACTGCACTCCCTCAGGATCTCCTGCACCTTCACAGAGTACTCTCTGGACATGAGAGGCAAGCCACCCAGGGATCAGGGGAATGGAAGGTTCAGAACGGAGATGATGACTCGGCTTTGAAACAGTTCATAGGCTGAAGCAGGCTTTCCATGAGATCTCCTGAACTGACTATCGGAACTTTAAGGGACAGCCCCCAAGGAACTGCAGGCCTGGCTGAAGCAGGTCAGCCCTCTCTGCAGTGCGCTTTCTGAAGGGCAGTATTCAGTTGCAGGCCTGGGGCATTCCTGTGGACCTCTGTCCAGAGACCAGACTGCTAGGGTCTAAAGGACATTCTGGGTGAGAGGGCCTAGTTTGTTCAGGTTTTTGCCACTGCCTAGACTGGCTGCCACTCCACTGTCCACCAGAGACAGAGAGAGAAGCAGATTCTCCTCAGAGTGTCAGCTCCCACCTTTGTCCAGACCTGGAAGGCTGGGCACCTAGGGCACTCATAGAACTTAACAATACCTAATTCTGGGTAAACTCTGGCTCCATTAGGAACATAAACAAGATGGCATGGGCCATTGAGAGAACACACCGCCTGGAACGGAGCAGAATCAACCTCCTAGCCTAGCAGCACCAGGCAGAGCTTGTGGTTGTGAAGGCAGAGAGACCTGGGATCAATTGGCATTGTGCTTCCCTGCAGAGTTGGTCAGCACAGCAGCTGGGCTGCTTCTTTCACTCCAGTCCCTTGGTTATGTTTCCTCAAGAGACAGTAAAATCAGCACCAGCAGGCGAGTGTTCGCATGCCATTCTGTGTTAACAATCCATAGCAGAGGGAAGCAGGGCCTTTGGAGCCAAGAGCATTAAGGTGGCCAAGGGCCTCTGGGTCTCCCCTGGATGTGAGGGGCATTTCCCTCTCTTCAAAAGCAGCCCCACAGGCAGCATGTTCCCTGGGATATTCCAAAGGTGAACAGTTGTCATGCTGGCAACTCTGGCTGGGGCAGACACAGACCTGTGTGTAGTAACCAGGAATAGAAACCCACATGGTTTGGAACCTCGAGGCCTGAAACATTCAGACGACACTGTCACCTTCCAGGAAATTGCTTCGCGCTCTGCTTCTGAGTTCCACGTTGTGACTTGCATCCTCTTGGGTGCTGGCTTCTCATTCACACACAGGGAGAGTGGGGCAGGGGAAGCACATGCCTTGTCCTGGAGAAAGCAATTCCCCTCTCACTTGTGCCTACTCTGCTGGCATCTGACTCTCAGAAATGTGCCTCATTCCCCACACAGGGAAGACCCTCCATTCATTTCCTTGATCATCCAACCAGTCTTCACTAAGTACCTACTATGTGCCAGTCCCTGCTCTAGATGCTGGGGGCACAGGAGTGAACAACACCAACACGCTGTCCACTCAGAGCTTGCATTCCAGTTGTGACAATGGCAACAGGTAAGTGCTCCTACTGGCTTTGCACCAGATGCAGTTCTAAGTGCTGATCATGGGTCTCAGTGGTCCTCCAAGCAACTTTTGGCAGGTGCTGTGAGCACTCCACTTGCAGGTGAGGAACAGATGAACCATAATTATGTCATGCTCCCTGGGGACGGTAGGATTCAAATCCACCTAGCACAACAATACTCAGCCTGCCAAGCTATCTGGACGTTGGTGACACCATTTCCTGGTGGTGGGTTCTTTCTGGACTATCTTGAAAGCTGTTTGTGTAGAGTCTGTATTTTGTTGTATTCACGAAATGGAAGTAATCTGTAGGCTTTTTTAGGACAATAAAAACAGAATCATAGGACAAAAAGAAGGGAGGTGTTGGGTTCCTTTGTCCTTCCACTATGAGAAGTAAAAAGCTGCTTGGTGGGTATTTCACCTCTACCCCTTTTGAACAGGCCTTTATATCATTTGTTTTTCTCAATATAATTTACTCTTAAGTTAAGCAATATGATTGTATATAATAAAAAGTAAATATTGGGCTGGGTGAGGTAGGCACACCTGGAATCCAAGCTATTTGGGAAGCTGAGGCAGGAGGATCCCGAGTTTGAGGCCAGCTTGGGCAACTTAGCAAGACCTGCCTCAAAGAATTTTTAAAAAATAAAATAAAAAAGCCTGGGGGTGCAGCTCAGTGGTAGAGTACCCCTGGTTTGAATTCCCAGTACTTCCAGAAAAAAAAAAAAAAAACAGTAAACATTGGGCCCTCACTTGTGTGAGCAGGCTGACTGGTCTGTGGTTGGAGAAAGACTAGCTTTAGAAGAGACCAGAAGCTTTTCATGCAAAAAGAATCCTGAGGTCAGAGAAAACTCTGAATTATACAAAAAGAACTGCAGGGATTTATCTTAACTGCAGAACTTTTCTGAGCCCTTAACATGCTGGAGTTCATTGTATGTCTCCAAAAGTTTTTATAGGAGAACACATTTTCCACACCCACTCAACCTTACCACTCTTTTCGGGGAGATGCAGGACACACTGAACGCTGGCAGAACAAGAGTCCTGATAAATAGAAACCGGGAAACACCTGACACAACAGAGTCAGTCTGTAGCCAGACACAGTGTTCTGGCTCACCAGGCACACTGCATGACTTCTCCAGCTACAACCTCACTACTACCGGGCCTCAGAGGGCAACCACATTAGCACAAGCATCAGGAGGCCTTTGCCAAGCTTTGGGAGATTTTTAAATTTGGGGGTAGAGAAGGCAATAAGAGGAAGGGAAAATCCAAACATTAATAATAATAAAGAATTTTTTAAAATGCCTTTCTGTGTGATCTTAGGTGGGTTTTCTACCCTCTCTACATCAGTCCCCACTTTTCCATGGCTAGGTCAGGAATTCACCTCCCTACCTTAGGAGGTGGGCTCTAGTTTCATTCCAAGGAGAGGATTCCCTTTTTATCTTCAGCAGATAGGAATAAACCAGATGGTCTGGTGGCCCCTCCAGTTTCCACATCTCTTCTCTGACTTGCCAACCAGATGAGGGGAATGCTGGCAGGCAGCCACGGGGATGGCACTATAACTGAAATACACCTTATCTTGGGACCTGGCTTTACTTGCCTAGGGCCCTATCTGCAGGGTGGGGAGGACACAGAGACTCAAAGAAGAAGAGGTCCTTTGGGAAACACAGAGTATACCACCAGGGAATCAGAGACCCTTGATTGCAGGTGATAGTGTCTAGTACCACGCCTGGCGGTTTTGGAAGAATCACTGATGAGCGCCTGGAAGCAGTCTGTACTCAGACTTCCTGAAGTGATCTCTTCCTTGATCCAGCCCCTCTCACTTTCCCAGTACTCCCAGTCCCTCCTAGTTGTTCCCCTAAGTCTGGCCATCTCTACAACCCCAGTTCACAGAGGACATGGCCAGGTACAGAGGTGAACAAAACAGACCTGGAGCTGGCTCTCAGGCAGGATGCTTTCTGGAAAGGGAAAACAGAGATGGAAGAACACGGGAGAGTTGGTGATATGTGGAGAATTAAGCAGAGTATGGGGACTGCGAGCGATGAGGTCTGCTGTTTTGGATAGAGCATCAAATAATAAGTAACATTTGGCAGAGCCCTGAATGAAGGGAAGTAAGCATCTGCTTGGAGCCTACCTCCCAGTAGCCCTAGATTTCAGAGTTAGGGAGTAAGCTGGTGGCCAAGGGCTGGACCTGCCCTCAGAGAAGGTTGGACCAGTCAAGACTTTCACACTGACAGCAAGCCACACTGCCCCGTGATGGAGCCTCCTGCTTCTGGACTTGTATACCCTCATTCTCCTCACCTCTTCCTGTTTGTGGGTCCTGGCTTTATGATATATCCATGGGGTGAGGATTAATCAGATGAGAGAAGCTGGGCAAAGCCCCGGCTGTTTCTTGACAAACAGGACACCAACCATACAGCCTTAGGCTGTGAGTCTCTGGGCTTCAGTTTTCCATCCGGGAAATGCAAGGGCTAGACAGTGTGGTGTCTGAGAGCCCTTCTGGTTTTAAAGCACTCTATGGCTCTGGACATACGTGGCCTGGGTTTCCAGGTAGAGGCAAAGACACAGAGAGTGAAGAAACCTTATCTAAGAGTCAGTGGGAATCCTGAAGCCCTTACTCCCACCTTAGAGAGGATGCTTGGAAACTCAGTCACTGAAGCGTTAACCTGAAAAGAGGCCCTTAGCTCTCTGACATCAAAGTCTTGAGTCTCAGTGGTTCATTTCGCTTACCACACCAGACCTCTGGTTACATAAAACAAACCATAAAGGTTATTCCAACAGCTTCAGGATATTTCATTCTCTCTGTGCCTCTCCCCACCCACGCTCTGATTGAGGAAGAAGGGCAGAGCTATAAACCTGCTTGAGAGGTAAACCTTATCAAAGGTCCAGCCCAGGCCCTGTTTGCTGAAGGCCCATTGCTCTGGGTGCAGCCATCATCCAGGTCTGAAAGAACAGATGGTTCGGGCTTGGAAGTGAATGTCCTGCTTCCTCTGGACAAGCCGTGTTTGCACAGGGGACAAATGGCCCGAGTCCCACTGTGGGACTGCACACCAGCCTGCTCTGGCCTTTGCACAGTGGGCTGGCTGAGTCCTGGGCACATAAAACTCATGGCAGGAGCACGCCACCCAGGAGCAGGCGGCAGCTTTAATTAAAGTTTTTTTTTTTTTTTTTTTTTAAGTTATGTATTGTAAGAGGCTAAATAATCAAAAGCACCACTTTAATAGTAAAACAGGAGGAATTTGTTTTACTATAGGAAGAAGAATGCAAAAAGTCACATGGAGTTTTAAAACAAAAAGGCAGAAGGCCAAGAAACCCCGAGGTGGGCCGCCGTGGGTCAGCCCTTCAGCCCCCTGGCACACTCACTGTCCCCTTCAGTAAGTGCTTCTCGGTGGGAAAGCCTGAGCAGCTCTAGGAGCGGAAAGAGCTGGCCTTTCTCCCACTCACAGACACTCACTGGACACCTGCCATCTACCAGCCAAAGCTTCGGGCACTTTGAAATTTAGATACAGTTGAAATTCTGGGCCTTGAGGTTTTTTTTTTAATATTATCATTTTTAAATTTGTAAAATGAAGATAATGAACTTACCTCATTGGGTTATTGTGATGATCAAATTCTATCCCTCCATCCATATCCATCTATCCATCCGTCTAGCCTAGAACAGTGTCTGGCAGTTAGCACAGATCTGATTACTTATAGCTCCTGGCCCCTAACCATAGGCCAAGCAACAACTATTCCAACAAAGCAGGTATTCCTCAGAAGCATTCTACCTCCACCCTCTAAATCCTCCTTTTAAACATTAGAGTCACTTTTCATTTCTCTTCCATTACAAAAGTTTACTAAGTAGCATTAGGTTAGATAAAGAGAAATCAGAAAATACTTATTAAGTTCCTATTATGTGCCAGGCATCTAGCAGACAACAATAGGTAATCCCTCTTTCATGGAATACACATGGGGTAAGTCAGCAAGCGAGCAGGAAAAAATACATTAACATGTCAAGTAGAAGGCTGGGGCTGTAGCTCAGTGGTAGAGCGCTTGCCTAGCACATGTGAGGCACTGGGTTCTATCCTCAGCATCACATAAAAATAAATAAATAAAATCAAGGTATTGTGTTCATCAATTACTAAAAAAAAAATTAAAAACCATGTCAGTTAACAACTAGTTTATTTTTATATATATATATATATATATATATATATATATATATATATATATATATATATATATATCAGAGATTGAACCCAGGGGTGCTTTACCACTGAGCCACATCCCCAGCTCTTTTTATTTTTTATTTTGAGGCAGGGTCTCGCCAAGTTGCTTAGGGCCTGGATAAGTTGCTGAAGCTGGCTTTGAACTTGCCTCTAGAGCCACTGGGATTACAGGCTTGTGCCATCATGATGCCCTATAGCATTAAGTACTTTTTAGAAATACAAAGGGTAAGGAAAGGGGTGGTAAGAGTGGGGTGCTAATTTATGTAGGGTGGTCTGAAAAGACCCAAGAAAGTGTCGTTTCCATGGACCTGAAGGAAGTGAAGCAGTGAAGCCAGGCGTGCCCACAGCATGCTGCACATCCGTCAGCAGAACTGGGACTCAGAACCAGGACTCCTGACCACCAGGGCTCTTCCAGCCACACTGGATCTCAATTCCAGCAGCCTTAGCTTGGAGGGATACACAACCATCACACATGGAGTCACAGAATAAAAAAATTACATTCCTAGTTACATTTTTATATTTTCTATTTTCCTTATGCATTTTAATATCAAAAGACAGAAAGATAGAAGTTCAAACATCTTTCACTACAGGGAAATGCCCGGCAAGCCCTGCTGCTCCCTAGGCATGTCTCCACCTGTTCCAGGCCAGCCTGGTTGGGACCTTGACTGAGCCTGGGGAAAACTTTCCGTCTGGCTGTACTTGGGACACAAGAATTGCCCATTTGAGGCAGGTTGGCCTCCCTCTTGATTCTGCAGAGTACCATGAGCCCAGGAACAGTGCTCAGGGCCTCCTGGTCACACCAACTCTGCAGTGAGACCTTCCTGTCAACCCTGCTATGCCACTTCAGGTAACTACGCTCAGCATTCCCAGGCAGGGAATAAAGGCCTCCTGCTCCAAGGCGGCCAGGCAGATGCAGCCACCAAGGAGGGCTGTGTGCTCCTCTCAGACTACTTGAGGGCACCATTTCACTGAACTCCAGCAGTGCCTGATGATACTGAAGTGCACCATTAAATTGGCCACGTCTCCAGGAAGAAAGCCAGCCCATAAGGCTGCAGAGAGACAAACAATGCCTCCAAGCCTCATTGTATTAGCAAAATAATTACAATAACACAGCCAGGAAAGAAGTGGGAGAGTTTGAGTATTTACCGAGTCGAGGAGACCACAGTTTTTACTGTGGCAGCACGCAATAGCTTCAGTAGCAATTGGTCAGGAAGGGAGAGCTGAGAGTGCAAAGTGGACACACCCCACCACCCAGAGACAGGCTCAGGCCTAGGGTACAAGCAACAAACCAGGCAGCAGCCCGCAGAGGCTGCCAAGCCTTGGCTCCTTAGAGCAAGGGGCACTGCAATGCCTTTGGGGCCAAGCAAGGAACCTGTGTGTGAAGTGGACAGGTGGTGAGGCAGCAGGGACTGGAGGAACCTGCGTGTGGCGGTGAGAGAATACACCCTTGCCTGACATGGAACATCTCCTTCTTCCTGGTAGTTGTCTTGTTTTAGCACTGTACAGGTCAATAAAACAAAATGAAACACACACAAAAAAAAACAGGGCTCCCTCTCAGAGAGCCACACAGTTCATCTGAGGTGGGCAGCGATCTCTGGGTAGCTGTTCTAATATCTCTGCTCTGGTCTGAAGGCTATTCCAGACCTTCCTAAAGACCCACTTTTCAAATTCCAAATAAGTGGCATAGAGCTGAGGATGGGGTGGTTTCCAGGGGCCAGTGTATATGATGGTTAACTCTTGGGGGAACTAGGCTCAATCAAGTTCAAACTAACTCTGTCACTTATACATGCACAACCTTGGTTAGATTCCTTAACCCTTTTCATTTTTAGCTTATTTTTCTATAAATGGAGAAGAATCCACCAAACACACAGTTTTTGAAAGGATTAGAATGTAGATAAGATAAAGTATGCAAGTATCCAGAACTTATTGAGTAGGTATCCACTAAATAGATGTCAAAATCCTAAGTAGATCCTATTAGGTTCTACCTCCAAATATTACTGATTCCAGTAATTCCCCACAGTCCACTGCCATGACCCTGGTGCCAGGTACCACCATTTTCACCCAAGAGAAAGACTGTGATGGCTTCCTCCCTGGCCTCCTGCTTCCTCTCTTGCCCCTCCACAGCCCATCCTTCACACAGCAGCCAGAGCTTTCCAAGTGTGAACCAGATCCTGCCACTCTCCTGATCAACTCCTGTGCTGACTTCCCAGATATTACAGTTTGGATCTGCAATGTCCCCCAAAGGCTGTTATGTCGAAGGCTTGGTCTCCAATGCAGCACTGTTCACAAGAGTGGAGCTTTGGGGAGGCACTGGACCATGAGAGCGCTGACCTCATTCATGGATTAATCCACTGACAGGCTTATAATTGGACTACTGAGAATGGGTGGAAACTGGGAGGTGGGGCCTCACTGAGGAAGTAGGTTATCGGCGATGTGCCCTGGAAGGGGTGTGTCTTGTACCCACTCCCTCTGTCCCTGCTGCCTAACTATACAAGGCGAGCAGCTTGGTTCTGCCATCCGTCCACCTTGATGTATCCCTTCACCACAGGCCCAGAAACAATGGAGCTGAAACTTCTGAAACCGTGAGCAAAAATAAATCTTTCCTCCTCTAAGGTATTTCGTTTCTCCTCTTAGGTATTTTGTCACAGTGACAGAAAGCCAACACACCATGACCCTCAGAAAACCCCTTGAATGCTCTCCCCGCACAGCAGCGCCTTCCCAGAGCCCGGCAGCCGGCAGTCTTCCTGTCTCCAGGTCAGCAGAAGCTCACACCGTCCGTCTTTGCACTTCTGTTCCTTCGGTTGGAAAAGTCCTTTGCCCAGATCTCTGAGTGGCCACCTTCTCATGTAAGCACTGGCTCGGAGCTTCTTCCTTAAGGGTGCTCCGTTTCCTGTTACCCAGTTGTCTCGATCACATTTCCCTATTTTATTGTTTTCATGGCATCTGCACCTGTAATGATCCTGTTTAGCTGACTTCCTGTGTGTTGGCCTGTTTTCCTGAACCAGAAGCTTCCTGAGGGAGCTGTATCTCGAGTGCCCAGGATAGCACACAGCAGACATAGTAGGGATACTGTCTTGCCCAGGAGCGGGGCTGTCATTACTGTGCCCCTGCTTCACTCATCCCTATCTATCTGCTGGAGTCAGCTCTGACCTCTCACCCGACGGCAGAGAAGGTGGCTCCAGCCCCGTCAGATCTGGACTGGGTGCACACATGCAGATGTTGACCTAAGAGCAAAACCAAGCTCAGATTCAACTCACTAGGCCCAGATAATTCCTGCTAGCAACCCTCTGAAAAACCACAGCCACCACCTCCCAACCTCCATCTCCTAATCTGTAAAACTGGGCAAATCACTCTTGCCTCCCGGGCTTAGTGTAAATCAAAATAAGCAATGCACAAATGTGCCAAGCCCTGTGGCTGGTGTACTGCAGGAACACACACCGGTTCCCCTTCCAAATACCACTCATATATATTCCACTCCTCCAACAAGTCACGTGGCACCCCTGACATTGTGACCCTCAGCATTTCTTGCCTAGGAAAGAGCTGGCTCAATTTTGGCTCAACACCCCTCCAACAGACATGGGAAGAAAGCCTGAATTCCAGTGAGAGCCTGAACGCCACATCCTGCTCCACGCAGACAGAATGGCTCTTCCTGTGGCTGCCTCGTGTCAGGAGCAGCCTGGCACTGCCTCAGGGGCCAGAGACACTGGGCACCACCCGGTCCCGCATTAGCTGGCTCCCACGGAGAGGGGGGCACTACCAGCTGTCCAGAAAGATCTTACTGGCTGCCAAGCTGTGTTCAGCTTCAGCAGAGCCAGGGAACCCTCAGGAGAACAGCATAACTATGTCCCTGAGGCTAATATGAATGTTCTTGAACCAATTTTCTGAAGGGTCTGAAAATCAGGACTATCATTTGGAATGCTAAAGGTGCCCAGATCAACTATAGATAGGAAAACTGAGATGTAAGGAACCAGTGCTCCTGGATCCCATAAACATCTAAGTGTAAATGGGCAGGCTAAAACCCAAGTCCCTGACTATACCATGCGGCCCTGTCAAAGCACAGGGGGCTGATTAATACAGGCATGAGTGGGGTGCAGGCATCTGGCGGTTGTCTTGCTGGGGAGCTGCCTCCAGAGATCTCCAGAAGCCTCAGGATAAGGTACAGATAGGCAGCCTCTAGGAAGAAAGGGTGGGGCCCCCTCTTCCACGTGAGCTTATCTATCTGAGGCTGCACCAGGGGCTGGTGCCTGAGCCAATGCCTCCTCCCCACTGGACTGGCCGCTGGCTTGGCTTATACCACGGGGTCTGGAAACTTCCACAGAAGTGGATACAGTCTGGTGCAGAAGATGTGCTGGTCAGAGAGGCAACGGCTATATGCTGGGACTCTGCCATTATCTCTTACCCAAGGGCAGTCCTCTTCCCACTAAGTCTCGGATTCCAGAAATAAAAAGAGAGGTTTGAAGTGGTGATCTCTCCTGAGAGGCCCTCTGACATTCTCTGAGTCTTGTGGCATTCATATAAGTCATTTACTGTACTTCCCAGTCACTCACTCAACATACATCTTGTCTGAGCCAGGCGCGTGGTAGGTACTACAGGGGTCAAAAGAGATGGATACAAAGCAGAGTTTTCTCTCAAGGAGTTTGAATCTTGCTCCTTGGGCAAGCTAATTGACATCTCTCAGTATCTGTTTCTTCACTTGTCAAACAGGTTTGAGAACAATCCCCGTCAACATGCCAGAAGCTGCGCTTCACACCGCATCCTCACAACCCGAAGGTGGGGACCATGTTCTCCCACTCACAAAACCAAGAAGTCAAGCACACTTCCCCAGGTCACTGCGATGCGCACAGCAGTGGCCTCCCCAAGATGTCCACACCCTAATCCCTGGAACCTTAGATGGCAAAGGGGATTTTGATGTCATTAAGGCTATGAGATGTGGAGATTATCCTGGATTATCTGGGAAGGCCCAATTTAATCGCATGAGTCCTTAAAAGCAGAAAACCTTTCCTGGCTGGGTCATTGGGGTGGGGTGGGAAGGTAATACTAGGAGAAGAATCAGAGGCAGAACTGAGGATAACCCCACTGGCCACTGCTGGCTTTGGAGATGGAGGAAGTAGGTGGTAAACCAAGGAATGCAGCAGCCACCTCTAGAAGTTGGAAACAGTTTACACCAGGAAGAAAGGGGGGTCCTACCACTGCAAGGAACTGAATTCCACCAACAACCCCAAACAGCAGGGAATGGATTCCCCCCCTGGGGGCCCCAGAAAGGAACGCGGCCTGCTGGCACCTTGATTTTAGTCTGGTGAGACCTGTACCAGATCTCTGATCAACAGAACTGTAAGAAAATATATTTGTGTTGTTTTAAACCACAAAATCTATGGTAATTTGAAGTAAAGAGCTACATGTGTAGAAGGTTTGGGAGCTGGAGGCTGGCTGGATTCTGCGGCGGGCCTCTGAGCATAACACAGCATCTGAGCCATGCTCAGAGCAGGAGATGTACAGAGCCTCTGTGGCTGGTATGGTCAGCACCCCAAACACACTTAGCTTATTTCTATCAGCCTCATCATCTTCTGGCCGCAGAGCTGCATCCCAGTATTTCCCCACGGGCTGAATGATGGGACTGGACCAAATGCCCTCTCAGTTTTTTTCTTGGCCCACTCCCTTACTGCATTTCCTTGCTCACACACCCCTAAGATGGAAGCTCACGCTGCCAGCTAAGTCTCCAGCCTTCAGTAAGGCACAGGGGATTTCTTGCACCTGGTGAGTACACGTGAAGGGGCTAAGATCTCATGGGGGAAAGGCTGTGTATGCCCTTTTTTGGGGAAGCTACCAGTCCAGGGGACCAGGGAACCCACGGTTTGGAGAGAGGGGATATTCCAGTTTAGGTTATGCCATCACCCTGTCTGTACAGGGGCAAACTCCAGGTCCATCTGGATGTTCATTTAAAGGATACCTGTAGGCGGGCAGCCCTCTACCTCCTACGGTAATAATCCTGGAGTTCTGGGATTTAGGGGGGCTTCTCCACCAACCTCATGGGTCTGTTGCAGCAATGATGAGAAAGGACTGCAAAGCACTTTGCAAACTGCGGCAGCTGCCTCACTTGCCCTCCAGAGCTGTGAGCATGCTGCTGCTCCCTCCCTCCCTCCCACTGACATGCTCTGTTCTTAATAAGGCTCCCATAAAGATCTCTCCTGCGAGATAATCATAGACTCTCAGGGGCATGCCACTCTTAGCTGTCAGCATCATTTGGGAAGACCTTATAAAGGCTTTCTAAACCTTCCGTTCATCTCAAGTTGAGCTCTCTTAAATACCCTGTTACATCCCTTTGCAAAACTTCTGTGCTTGACTCCAAGTTCCTTTCCTAAGTTTCCCCAACATTCCACCTCGTCTCCTGCCATCTCTCCCAACAAGAGTAGAATCCTTGGATCCAATGACCACATTCTCTACAAACACTGTGGCTGGCTCTGGGGCTGGTCCCCTTCTTTCTGATTCTGTTTCCTTCTCATCCTAGGATGAAAAATCAGACATCACAAGACACTGGCACATGAACAAATCTGACTGCCGAAACAGATGATAATGACAGCAAAACTCCCTCTCATGCTCCCTCTGTTCACTGTGGTGACATGCCCTAGGAGAATTAACAACAGTTCTCAAAGAACAGGACTGTAATTGCATCATTTTGTCCAGGGTTTCTCAACCTGCAGTCCATGAACCTCTGAGCAGGGTGTGGCAGGTCCCCAGCCTGTCTTTGGAAGTCTACTAACCCCAAACTCTTGTAGCTTGTTTGTGCTGCTATAAGAAAACACTTGAAATTGGGTATTTTTTAAGGAACAAGAGATTTATTTTTTCACAGTTCTGGAAACTGGGAATGTCAAGGTGCCAACTTTCGGTGTCTGGTGAGGGCCTTCTTGCTGTATTCTCACGTGGCAGAAGGTGGAAGGGCAAAAAGGGACAAAAAGGGTGAAGATTTCCCCTCTGGCCTTTTATTAATGAGAGTGCTAGTCCCATTCATAAGGGCAGAGCCCTCAAGGTCTAGTCACCTCCTCAAGACCCCACTTCTTCATACTGTCGCACTGGGGTTTCAACAGGAATTCTGGAGGGAACAAGCTTTCACACCTAGCAACCCTCATATGCAAACATCTGTCATTTCAAATTCAAAAATGCATTTTTAAAAGAGTTTCTTTATAGCTGTCATCAGTTTCTCCAAGGGGTTTTGTGAACAAAAATATATTAAGAACCTTAGATCTAGGCACTAAACTTCTCCAAGAGGCTGTGTGAACACTGGCAGGAAAAAGACCAAGAGTCCTTCTGCTCTGGAAGTCCAGAAATTATCATGGAACCAGGATACTGTAGGCTCTTAGTCAATGATTCTTCCAAGAAGGATTTCTGAAAGCATCTTCCAAGATGATTTTTTTCATGGGGGAGGAAGGAGAGCTTAGAGAAGGTAAGATAATTTTTTTGTAGGCAGGTGGGTATGAAGGCAGACCCCTAGGCAAGATTCGACTCCTGTCCCAGGTCTGCTCCAGCCTGAGTTTCTTCACCTGCAAAATGAGGCCAAAGACATATTTCCTTCCTGGCTTCTAAGGAGCTGTGGGAAAACCTCATGAAAATAATAGGTGTGGAGGAGCTGTCAGTGACTGTCCCCAGCTACTGCCTTTCTGTTGTGGTTTCCAGAGCTACCGTTCCCCTCCTTCAGTTCCTCAGCACCAGGCTGATATTATCTAATTCTTCTCTGCTTTGTTGAATTTTAGGACTGATCTAAGCCTTCTCTAATCCCTGGCATTCCGATTCTTAGACCATGGAGTGTAGGGCACCAGGACCTCAAGTCACCAACAAGAGCACGGGGCCAGATCCCTACTGCCCTGCGTTTTTGCTTTCTTAAAGCTCATCTCTCAAGGGCTGTTTTGTGGGTGGGGGTTTCAGGAATCTCCCAGAGAATGGAGGATTTTCCATGGAGGTCCTCATGGAGAACCTCATGGAGCTCACGGAGGCTGGAGCCATGAAGGAGACACACGAAAAGCCACACACGGCAATAGAAAGGGCCTGCATCGAGAATCAAGAGATGGGTTTAAGTCTTGACCTCTGGCTTAATGTGTGACCTGGGAGGGAAAGTTAGGTTTCCTCTCTGTGTACTCAGCCTCTACGGTAGCTCTGGAAACCACAAAAGAAAGGGCAGGAGCTGGGACAGTCACTGACAAAGTCTCCTAAGAAGCCTGGTTTTCTGGAAGCATAAAGTCATGATGATCTGACAAACTGAGGTGTCCTGGAGAAGTTCTCTGCTATGAGAAAGCAAGAGCAACAACAGAGATTTGATGGGGTACCTGAGGTCTCCAAACCTCACACACCTCTCAGACACTCTGAGCTGGGGTCTTGCCAGAGAGGGGAGGACTAGGTGAGTACTCTCTGTCAGGTCTCAGAAACTCCAGGAAGGTAAGGAAGGGCTAACAAGAACAGACCTAAACCCCACGTGATGATTTCAGCCAAGACACAATGGGATGGAAAAGGTATGGCAAGGACACGGTACACTCTCTGATGTGCTAACTTCTCTCTCCGTGCTAACTTCTCTCTCCGTCAGCAACTGAGTCCTTGGCATTGGGTGGACACACATGCCACAATGGTGTTCCTTGGATGCAGTGGCCTCTCTCTGCGGTGGGTCAACTCAGAGGTGTGCTCGGAGGGTAGAGCTAAGAACAGCTCCTTCTAAGCACATTTCCTCAATGTAGCACTGTTCACAGTTGTAAAACTGTGTGGGCACATGCCCACAATGAGAAAGTTATACAAGTTGTTGTGTAAAGCAAGGGTTGGACTGCTCAATATGCAACTAAAATACGAGTGGTTCTTGGGTACAGGGTGTAAAGTTGTCACCTGTGCTGAGGCCTGTGTTCTGAGTAGGATTCGGCTGAGCAAACAGGGCTAAAAAGGCTCCAGGGAGGGCAGGGTACTGACAAAGGTCTGAAGATGAATGAGAGGATGCACAGTGTGCTACAGAAACTTAAGGCAGATTGGCACGGCTCAAGCACAGAAGGGGGCCACACAACTGGCAAAGGCCCGGGTGAAGAGCTAGGGGCCAGACAGCACAGGGTCTTGCAGCTATCCTAGAGTCAGGCAGCAGGTTGCTGTTGAGCTGTCTCAGAGCAGAGAAAATGCCTTTAAGAGCTGGCCCACGGGACCAGGTATCTTGGTAGGTGGTATGCCTGGGCCCTTTATTCACCAGGTTCTCATCATCTCTCATTTTATGGGAGAATTATCCATTGAAAACCTCTCTTGCCAAGCCCACTGCGGCAGAGGTAATGCTTCACCTGTTTTCTTCACTGTCACCTGATCTCCTACTTCCTCCCTGTACCTCATACCAAAGACTGCAAGAACCAAAAGACTGGTAGTCCATTCTTACCCAACAGGAAAGGTATTTGAGGCCCAGATGCAAATCACCTCTTTATGCGGGAAGGTGTGAGCCAGATGGACATCAAGCTTAGGGACAGAACAGCTCTACTCAGTACAATGGGATATCTTTCCATCTCCAGCAAAGAGCAGGGTGGAAACAAAGAGGGATGGTGGGGCATTTGAGAGGATTTCCTGGCCCACCCAGAGCTAGGCACAGCTTCACAATTTTTTTTGCAATTGCTAGAATATGAGAAATACAGAAATAATTGGATCAAAATGCTAAGTCCAATAGAACTGATTTCAGATTACAAATTTTAGATTATCAAAAGACTAGATGATTAAAGAATCAACATTTAATTCTAATGACAAGGGTTTCTTGCCCCCTTAGCATAGAAACACATTAGCTATATGTAATTTTTTTTTCTTAGAATAGAGATTCATAATAGAAAGATGCAGGGGCTCAAGTGGTATAACAAGTGTCCTAAATTTAATATGCACACTACCTCGCTGCTGCAAGCTTTTAGCTAAATCTGGTGTCCTGTTAAAAATGACTATGCAGCAATCACCTTGAATTGAATAAGAATACCCAGTCTGTCACTTTTTGTGCTGAATTGTAAATCAGAGAGCTCACAATTGATGCTGCAGCAAAACTCTGAAGGCAAGGACATGTCACAGGGGGCCTTTTATTTATGAGGTAAACTCCAAAGATTAAAGATTTCAGCATGGAAGAGCTTACCAAATACAGCAAAGAAGCAGGCTCAAGTCCAAAGCGGTGGGGAATATAGTCAGCACATGAAACAGTTATATTCTAATGAGACCTGTTCAGTTTTCTTCTGTTTCAGCCTAATAAAGATGTCCTCTGAAGGCCTAGTAGACAGCCTTGCCCATGGCCACATTAGCTGTATTAGCTGATCCCTCATCCAAGGGCTTTACCTGGATTAAATGATCTAATCCTTAGTACAATCCTGTGGGGTAAGTGCTGTCATTATTTCCACTTTACAACTGAGGAAACTGAGGCACTTAAGGATTTAAAAAATAGCTGACCAAGGTCACAGAGTTAGTAAGTGGAAGGGCCAGGATCAACGAATACAGGCAATCTTCCTCCAGAACCTGAAAACTGAGACTCAAGGCTTTGCGCCCCTCCAAATTTTGGTGCTTTCAAATTACATATCAGTGCAATTCGCTGGGCTTGAAGGTGCCTCCTGTAGATAGCTTACATCTTACTACCACCTAAGACTTTCACATCTGTCAAGGTTTGGCTATGAGGCATCCCCCAAAGTCCCTCTGTGAATGTTGGCACATTCAGAGGTAAACTGATTAGACTGTGAGAGTCGTAACCTAATCATCCACCCTAGTGTAAGTGGGCTGACTGGGTGGTAACTGTAGGTAGGTGGGGCATGGCTGGGGAGGTGGGTCACTGGAGGTGAGCCCTGGAGGGTCCACCTTCCCTTTGGCCCCCCTTTCCCTTCTCTGATTCCTGGATACCATAATCAAAGCACTGTTCTCCTCCACCATCATGGTCGGCCTCACCTTAGGCCCAGAGCAATGCAGTGGCCTATCATGGGCGGGACCTGTGAAACTATGAGCCCCCAAGAAACTTCTCTTCCTCTAAATTGTCCTTGTCAGGTATATTGTTCACAGGGATGAAAAACTCACTGACCTAATATTCTTAGTGGCTACAAAACCCCAAGGCACTCAAGGTAAAGAGACAAGATGGGCTTTGAACCCCAGCACTGAAGAATGGGCTGTGACCATTGCTGGGCAGTTTGGGCCATCTCCTCCCAGGTGTAAATGTGAAGGAAGAAGGAAGTTCACAGGTAGCCATTGCCTAGCAGTGAAGCAGGGAAAACTAGGTTGGCTGGGGCATATGCTTCTCTTCTGAGGGTTCAAATACCTTCTTCCATTAAGCATCCCTCCTTCTCTCCACAGAACTAGACTCTCCTGAGGCAGGTGGACTCTGAGGGGCATTGCTTAATTTCCCAGGCCTGCCTCTATTGAACAAAAAGCACTACTGTTACCTTTTTGAAAAATGAGATATGATTTATATATATAGTAAAACATATAATTCTTTAGATATGCAGCTAAATGGGTTTTTATAGATACAAAATCTGTGAACCACTCCCTAGTTCTACATGATGTTACTTTTAGACTTACTATCCCATGGAAGACTGGGATGAATATTGTATCCTTGCCACAAACTTCTCTTTTGCTTAGAAATGGCCCTCACGGCTGCTAGAAAAAGTTGGAAAGTCTAAGATATGCAAGGGAAGGGGGCAGAAGCAGACGTCTAGGCTGTGGAGAAAGGAGAGGGGGAGTTAGCAATGAAATGTCCTTAACAGGCCAGGGAGTATGCCCTTCCTCTCCCTGCATACAGGACCTTCTCTTCTAATAGGTCCTGTGCAGAGCTTGGGCAAGGCTCATGGTAGTAGGACTGTTCTGTTCTAGAAGTAACACATGTGTCTATGACACCAGAATAGACAAAGGATCATTTTTAGGGGATCGTGACAGCATATAAAAAGACTCGAATGGTGTGTGCAAACATTAGATTTAAAATCACTTAACGAATGAGAGCCCAGAAGAATGCCCCATGGGGCAGACAAGACTTGAGCAGGCCTGTGGAGGCCAGATCTGCAGATGAGAAGAGAGCAGCACCAGCAGCTGCAGAGGCAGGGCTGTGTGCAGAGGCAGGAAGAGGACATCCCAAGTGGGGCGTGGTGATGTGCACCTGTAATGCCACCAGCTCAGGAGGCTGAGGCAGGAGGATTGCGAGTTCAATGCCAGCCTCAGCAATTTAGCAAGGGCCTACACAACTCTATGAGACCCTGTCTCTAAATAAAACATAAAAAGGCCTCTCCAGATGATAGCTGAGAAGACTCTATGAACTGGACCCAGAGAAATGGTAAGCAAGAGATGGCAACGAGGACCCAGGCCAGCCACAGGCAATGGGACAGACATGTCCCATTAGTAGGCAAGGGTTGGAACTGAAGTGTTGAATCATGGGGCAGCTCATGGAACTGGGGATGGGACAGAGAGAATGTGCCTGTGTCCCCACAAAGGCAGAAAAAGATGGAGAACCTCTTCTAAGACACTCTCTCATCCCTAAGAGGGCAGAATTCCCTGGCAGGAAATCAGGGCTCAGAGCTAAGCATTGCCCAAACATCATTTGTGCCTTTTAAAATATATCCTACTTCTTTAATTTCATTCTAAGCCATAGTTACCTGTAAAATCATGATGTTGATGTGTTAGGCACTTTCTGTCCTAAAACACATTAAAACATATTAACCTAAGTGTTTACTTGTATACCACTGAACACTCAGGCTACACTTGGGGACACCTGCCCTGTGGCTCTGACTCTCCGGGATCTGCACCTGTTTGCTAAGCTTGCTGACTGAGCACATCCAAGGCAGAAGTCATACCTGCTGGCACCCTGATGAGGTATGGAGGCCAGTCCCCTTACCCTTGTGCAAGCCTCAGCACTCATGTCTGGTGATGGAGGCATAGAGTAGGTGGTAGAGCCAGGGTCAATGGGAAGCCCGATGGTAAGCACCTCCTCCACTAGCTGACCAGACCAGGCAGTCTCACACTCCAGTGTGCATCCTCCAGAAAGGTGAGATGGCATCCCAAACAACCACTTATCTCTTGGGAGAAACTATATTTCCAGTACATTTGAGACTCCAACCACACAAACTTCCTTGTAGTTTGTCACACACACCAAGCACACCACTGATTTGGAGCCTGTGTGTTCTCTATTCCCTCTGCCTGGAACACTCTTCCCCCATGTATACGGTGGGGTCAGGGCAGGGAGGTTCCCTCACCTCCATCAAGTTTTTGCTCCAATTTCATCTTTTCAGTGTGATGGTGCATACCTCTCACAGGTGCGCATCACCACCCTGACCACTTTTTAAAAACGTAACTCCCCCATATGCCAAATCCATATTCCCTCTTCCCAGGAGAATTGCTAGTGTGGGTCTTGACCAAAGAGTAGCATCTGGATCTGCACGGGCTTTAGGTTCTTCTGCAGGTGAGCAGATGCCATGGTGCCAACCACCGGGCAGAGTTTCTAGGGATGTCTCTGCCTGTCGGGCGTCCTTACCCTGGGTGTGCCTGTGTTATTTTACAGAAAGGGCCCACGGGGCGCCTGTGCTCTAGAGATTCTCTGTACCAGCCTCTGTGTGGCTACAACTAGTCCCTCATCATTCCTCTCTGGAAGCTACTTGCCCAGAAGTTTCTGTGAATTGAAACCCTTCCAGGAGCCAGGGAAGACAATGGAGAACTCTGAGTAGCCAGATAGCACAGCAGCAGCCCTTGCCTCCCCCACTAATATCTAGATAGTCCATTTTTACACACTTGGTCCCGTATCAGATCCAGGCTGACGGAAAGGCAGCAAAGCCCAAGCTCCTGAGCACGAGCACTCTGCACACAGCCTGTGTGCTCTTGTCCTACGCGCTACTGTGCAAGAGGAGTGGAGTGAAGCTTGAGGTGGGATCACTGAAAGCAGCAAGACATGATAGATGACAGCAAGTGAAGAGAAAGGGACATTACAGAAAGCATACTGAAGTGGAGTGAATCGTATTTTAGAACCAACTGAGGTTGGCGGGATATGGGGGGGGTGGCAAATAGTCAGCTCACTAGTTGCCCCCAGGGACCCTGCTTTTTAGCACAAAGCAATAATAAGAAATGATGACTTTAGGACACTAGGATGAGGGTTAAACACTGCTACTGCAGATAGCATTCAATTACTTTCATAACACTATATGACTATTTTCTTTTGTAAATGTCCCTTCTGATTTCTAAAACTCTCCCTGAACTGAGAAACAGTAAAAAAAAAAAAAAAAAAAAAAAAAGCACATTTAAACAGTCAAACTGGCTCACAAGTAGCACTGTGACAGGACTTCCAGGCTGCGCTTAGTTGTTAAAGACCTTCTTCCCATTGAGTGCCAAGTAGCCTAGGTCTGCACACACACATTTCAGATCCAGGCTGACAGCCAGCTTGTCCCTTCCTTTCCCCCATTTCTCCCCATTGTTTAACCCTGCAGTTGCATAATTTACTGTCACCCTGTGAAGGGCCATGTGTTCCAGAGTAGGAAGCTGTCATGCTGAATAGAACACTGCTGGGCTGTGTTCACAAACAGAGCAGCTCACGAGTCCTTTGCACAGCCAGCAGCAGCAAACCTCCTTGTGTGCAGGCAGCTCCGACCCTCAGTGAGATGGGGCAGGTGCTGCCAGGAGGGTGCAACCATAAATTCTCTCTAGTCCATTGTATAACAAAACAGGGTCATAAAACCCCAACCATTATTTTTAAGTCGGGACCAAAAAAGCATACCCGGGACAACTCCTAATTTGGTTCCTAGAACCCGAGAAGTTATGAACTAATTTACTCAGTTGGGCGGGAACATTGGGGGAGGGGGCAGGAACTCAGGGTAGGAACTCAACCAGAGAGTTGACAGTAACCAGGCCTGCATGGATCTGGAGCTGCCGGTACAGTTTCATTAGCAGCAGCCCCAGATCTGTGCAGAGCCGGGGCCTAGGAGACAGCATAGTGGGAAGCGGGAGGCGCAGGGGTTCTGCAGGTGTCTGGACTCCAACACAGAAGGCTTGGAGTCCTGTGTGGGAGTGACAGAGCAAGCAGGCTCCTCCAGTCCGGAAATGTACATCCAGTGAGGAGCCAAGGCGTGAAGCTGAACACACGTTTTGGGGTAACCTCTTTGAATTTCACTTTCCTCATCTGTAAATGGGGTTATTAAGAACCTGCCTCCAAAATGAAAGTTAAGTTGTTCATATAGGTGAAGCATCGTAAGTAAATACTATTTCCTTTTCCTCACCTGGCTCCCCAACCCTTCCTGAATATTCTTTCTTTGGAAGTCAGGAGAATCTAAACCACATTCATCCTTGTTTGGCCAATAGTAAACCATGGGAACCTAGACAGATCACGCCCCTCTCTGGGCCTCAGAATCTACAAATTAACTATTAGAATTTATATAAAAATTAATGGTCAATGATTGATGATGAAAATAGAATCAATACACAAACGTCAACAAAAAGTATTTCTATAAACCAGCAACAAATACAAAATTCAATTCAAAAAAAGAAGCAAATATCAAGAGAATGAGAAGACAAGCCACAGGCTAGAAGATATTTACAAAAGATGTGTCTGATAAAAGAGTGTTACCCCCCAAATATACAAATTCTTAAAATTCAATAATAAGAACAGAAGCAACTCAATGAAAAAATGGGCTGAAAGCCATAACAGATACCTAGCAAGGATGGTAAATAAGCAAATGCAGATGGTAAATAAGCAAATGAAAAGATGTTCCACATCATATGTCATTAGGGAAATGCAAATTAACAATGATGAGGTACCAGTACACACATCTCTGAATGTTCAAAATCCAGGACACTGACAATAGCAAATGCTGACAAGGATACAGAATAACAGGCACCCTTATTCATCACTGGTGGGAATGTAAAATGGTACAGCCACTTTGGAAGACAATTTGGTAGATTCTTACAAAATTAAGTATACTCTTACCAGACAATCTAGCAATTGTGTTCCTTAGGATTTACCAAAAGGAGTTTATTTTATGTTAATTTATGTCCACACTAAAACCTGCATGTGGATATTTATAGCAGTAACTGCTGCTATACACATAATTGCCAAAACTTGGAAGCAACCAAGATGTTGAACCAAATATGCAAATGAATAAAAAAACAACTATGGTACATGTAGATGATGGAATATTATTTTGTGCTAAAAAGAAATGAGCTGTTTAGCCACGAAAAGACTTTGGAGAATCTTAAGTGCATTTTACTGAGTGAAAAACAATTTGAAAAGGCTCATGCTGAATGATTACAACTGTATGACATTTTGCAAAAGGCAAAGCTATGGAAACAGTAAAAAGATAAGTGGGATACCAGGGGCTGGGGAAGAGGGATGAACAGAGGATTTTTAGGACAGTGAAAATTCTCTGTATGATACTATAATGATAGACGCATGTCATTATACATTTGTCCAAACCCACAAAATGCACACCAAGAGTAAGCCCTAAGGTAAACTATGTACTTTGGGTGATTATAATGTGCCAATGTTTGTTGTTCAATGTTGACAAATGTTCCCTCTGGTGAGGGATGTTGATAATTCGGGAGGCTGTGTATGTGTGGGGGAAGCGAGTGTCTGAGAAATCTCTGCACCTTCCTCTTAATTCTGCCGCAAGGCAAAAACTGTTCTTAAAAAAAAAAAAAAGGCAGTTACAAGGCCATGGTAAATATCAAGTGTCTAGCTAGAAAGTAACAAAAGTAATTAAAGCCTCTATTGGAAAAACTATGTCTTTCTTAGGAGAAATTAAGATAATCTCAGTAATGGTGAAACATGATGTGCTCATGGATCAGGAACAATCATGGTTTAAAGATGTGAATTCTACCTAAGCATACTAGTGGATTCAAAAAATTAGAATTTTTATAGCATGGTGTGTGTGAGAGAAAAACATTCTAATATTTTAATGCAAGCACAAAGGCCAGAGAACAGCCAAGATCTCATGAAGAGGAAGGAGAAGGAGAATTGGCAACTCAAACATGAAGATGTGTTGTAAAGCCGCATTGATCCAGACAGAGCGTCAGTGACATGAAAACAGAGTCATGTTTTAGTAGTTTGGAAAAGAGAGCCAAGAAACAGGTCCCTGGCACATATAAACACTGTACTTAAAATGCAGGTGGCCCCACAGAAAGTGACAGAAAGAGTGGCCTCTTCAATAATGGTTCTGGGACAAATGAGCCCCAACCATCATGGAGAAGATGAAATGAGCCTTTTCCTACACTACACCGAGAAATCAATTATAGGTAAATTCAACACCTCCACAGGAAAGAGGAAAAGCTCTGGAGCTTTTTGAAGAGGGGGGGTGGGTAAGAGGAGGATAGCCTTTGCCACCTCAAAATAAAGAAAAGCTTTCTTTCTAGGAAAAAAAAATGAAAACCATGACTACATTAAAAAGAAGAATGTTTTTTTATCATAATATACCATCAGTAAAGTGAAAAGATGAGCCAGAGGCTAGGAGGTAATATTTGTAATTGAAAGAAAAAAAGAAAAGAGAACAGGACTAGTATTCAGAACACATAATTATTCCTACAAATTAATAAGAAAGGAAACCTAATAAATATACCAAAAGCTGCTCACCCTTCTTGGTAACCTAGAGTCTGTAAAGTAAAGGCACCATGAGATACTACTACCCACCTATCAGCTTGGCAAAAATGAAAACAGTCTGACAACAGAAAATATTGGCAAGGATTTAGAAGAACAGGAATTGTCTCTGCTAGTGTGAGTATAACATGGGATCGCCACTTTTAAAAACACTGGGCATTATCGATAGCATTGAAGATTCCTAGTAATCCTACTTCAAAGAACTCTTCACAGGTGAGTGTGCCCCAGAAAACACACATACACACACACACACACACACACCAAAAAAAAAAAGGGTAGCAGTGTCCTTCATTGACCAAAACTCAAAATGACTCAAAGGCACATCAACAGTAGAATGAACAAATAAATTATGGTACAGTCATGGCTGGTATATAACAATGGATATTACATAGCAATTATGTGAACAAGTATATTTGTGAATACTTCTTAAAAAAATTTAAGATACAAAAATGAATCTCATAGACTACTAAATAGCAATGAAAACGAGCAAACTACAACTGCATACCACAACTTGGATAATTATCACAAACGTAACATTGAAGGAAAGACTGAAGACTTAATATCTAATAATTCCAGTGACATCAAACCTGGCAAAACTAGACTACGTGATTAGAGGCTAGACACATAAGTGGTGAACTCTAAAGAAAGGTCAATAAACACTAAAAAAAACCCAGTCAAGGTCATGGGGAATGAGAAAGGAGCTGTGATCAACAGAGATATTTAAAGAGGGTCTTGGATGCTAGCAATGCCCTACTTTTTACCTGGTGATGATTACCTGAGTGCATGCTTTCTTAAACATTTTGTAAAATATGGAAGATGGGTGCACATTTTGCATGTATTCTGATCTATGTCACAACAACAATTTATATTTTTGTTGTTGTGGTTATTTTTAAAGCCAGTTTCACTGCTATTTCTTTCTGGAAGCCTTCCCAGACCCTGCACCTAGCTAGGTGCTCCTACAACATCCTTCACCTCATGGGCTATAAGAGCACCCCTGCTCTGGGGGAGTCTATTTTCACCCACTATTACATCCTGTGTCTACACAGTGTTCACCACAAGGTGATTACTCAATAAATATTTACTAAGTAGTCAATAACTGCATTTAAACAACTGAGTTGGTAAAAAGCCGTTAGCCCTGGACTAGTCAGTTGGTCAACAGATAAGAATGTTCTGCATGGTATGATAGAATCAGGAAAACAGATCTACTCACCACGCACTGGCTTCATCACCTTGAATAAATCATTTTTTTCCTCTAGTAGTAAAAATGATACAAATAGACACCATTTAATGAATTGCCACTATGTGCCAAGTGCTTTTAGCTGTGTTACCTCATTTAATCCTCACAGTATATCTGCAATGTGTTAATTTTTTGTCTCTTGTTAATGATTAGGAAACTGAGGTGCACAGAAATTGAATAATTTCCCCTAAATCACACTGATAGCCAACAAATGCCAAAGCCAAGCTCTCCAAAGCTCATGCTTCTTAGCTTAATGCACTTCTTTTCACAGTGGCTTCTTCTTCTTCTATAAAATGGGGGTGCAGCAATGTCTGCATGGTGGGCAGGAGCGTTGCAAGGCTCAAAGGAGATAACGCACCACCCCAGTGTGAGGAAAGTAATAGCACAGCAAGCCTCCCCCATGGGCCACACAGACAAGGCAGACGGTTCCTATCCACACTGACTTTCCCAACCAGTTGTGAAGGAAAGCTATGTAAACAGGAAAACTAGGAGCACACATCAATAAACGGATTCAAGGAAACCACCAGGAACAGCACGTGATGCAGGCTTAACTGCAGCTTTGTCTGGGAAGCGCTGCGGGACTCTCCATCAGCCCTCTTCACACAGCAGAGAGGGATGGATGAAAGCTTTGCTGCAATTCTTTTGATTAAAAAAAGTGTATTTTTATAAGTTAGACTTACTTAAGTATAATTTACTCAGAGTAATAATCACCCTTTTTAGGTATATAGTTTGACGAATTTGGATGAATATACACTATTGTGTAACCACCACAGATTTCCATCTCCATCGCCCCCAAAAGTTCCCTTGTGCCTGTCAGTAGTCAATCTGCCTCCACTGACCTTTCTAATTCCTTCTCCCCTGCCTCTAACCACTCTCCATTACTTAGCCCCAATTTCCTCTTTCAGAACATTTATCCCAATATGAAATGAAATGCTTTCACTTATTTACTGTCTCCCTTTCCTAAAGCTGAGATGTAGTTGAGGGCAGGGAGCTTGCCTATCTTAGGGAGGACTCTAGTCCTAGAATCCCAGGAAGTGCCGAAGCGTAGCTGGTTTTCCAGTGGCATTCATAAAATGAACAAACCTGAGACAAAGAGGTTAGGGAATAATGAGGTCATCGTGGGGAAATTTTAAGCGAAGATTCAAAGAATGAACAGCCTTTCACATCATACGGCAAGGGGACAGGGGAATTCCTATAATTCAGAACCAGGTTCTCCCCACTGCTATCCTGCATCCCTTCCCCACTGACAGGGCGGTAGAAGGACCAGGAAGAGAATGTGGGTGCCTCTCCTGCCTATGACACTGGTGCCTTCAGACCTGTCCATCTCCTAAGACAGGGTCCCCCCACAATCTCAGCTCTGGCCTGTCCCCCGCTGGAGCTCCATCCAGGCTCACAGCCACCTTGTCCCATCCATTATCCCTCTGCATTCTGGGCACAGCAGAATCACAGTGACAGCCATTTTCTCCTATCCCCAGGGTTGTTTTGTCTTCATACCCTGGAATCATCTTCAGCACTCCTCCCTGTGGAAAAGCAACACACAATTCTTCTCGCAACCCTGACGGTGTGAAGAGACACAGTCCTACCTGGGGGGGGCTCCACACCCTCCACAGAGAGTACTCGTGGACACAACATGCGCTGGTGTCCACAATTCCCTGAGCCCACGTCCCAGTTTTCTTTCTCAGTTAGCACTAGAGTTCTGAAAGCTTAATTCTGGTACAGTTTGTTATATCAGTTGGGGGTGAACAAGGGAGCAGGAGGGAATTCCCCTGCCACAAGAACATCAGTGTTGCTGGACAGCAGGTTTGAACTGATGACCTTGAGCTGGGGGCAGAGGCTTACAGACCACATTCAGTCCAGTTTCTAAATTTTATAGGTGAGGATACTAAGTCCCAAATAAGTTAAGGGACTTTTCTGGGGCCCTCAAGGGATCCATGATTACAGGGACAGATGAGAACTTGAGTTTCTTGGCTCCTACTCCAGACTTCTATGGTAAAATTTTCTTGAGTGTAGCTTCTATCCCTTTTCCTTCACTGAAACGGCTTTTTCAAAGGCCAATGACAGCTTCAGTCACCAAATACAATGAGCTTTTCTCAGCAAAGCTTGGGACCAGAACCCTACTCCCACCCAGAACTTGCTGAAGCTTGTTCCCTTTTTGGGCCTGCTCCTGCTCCTTTGACCTCTGCCCCTTTGTCCATATGTAGCTTCCTGTGGGTCTATTGAAGGTGGCTCACCTCCATTATGACGGGCTCCTTCCCTGGCCCCTCCTCCTCCCGTCCACTTGCTCACTCACTCTGGGACACCGTATTCACTCTCAAGGCCTTACCACCAAGGGCAGCTGAGCCCAACTCTCCTTCCAGCCCCAATCGCTCTTCGAACCACCAGAACAACCTCCCAAGCACACTGCCCGACATTTTCAGAAAATTATCTGCAAGGACCTGAGATTTATGCTTGTGGCTTGGCTTGCCATTTTCCCTCCACTGTGTCTCTTGATACTGCTGTACTTCTAAACTTGATGACATAGCTGAACTCCATCACCCAGGTTCAGAAATGGAAGGTGTCCTCTGATCTACTCTTTTCACCATCTATTCTGTCTCCAAAATCTGCTCCCATCCATTCATCTCCTCATTGCCCTTTCTACTGATTTCCTAGTTCAGGCTACACACATTTCTCTTTGCTGTTGATTTCTCTCTAGCCCCCCATTAATCAGCTCTCCTGACTTTGCACCATGCTGTATACATGCAAAATGATCAGGGGATCCTATAATGTAGCCCTACTCTTCCTTTCCAAACACTTCTCCTCTCTAGACACATGGGGCTGTCCACTCCTCCTTGAGAGGGCACTGCATGTTTGAGTCCTGTTTTTGTGCTCTAGCTTGCACAATTTGTTCTTCCTAGAAGGCTTTACCATTTTTGTCAGGATGATTCCAGATTTAAGAGAAAGAATCCCAGTCATACTAGTTCATATAAAATAAGGGATTTATTAGTTCACATAACTATCAGGTCCATAGAGCTGGCCCAATAATATCAAATGTCTTTGTGGCTTCTTCTTTCCCTTCTCCCAACTCCCTTCCCTGTCCCCTAGTCTCTCAAAGCCCCACACTTGCTCTCCTATGATAAGCAAGCTTTCTCCTTGCAGAGAACACGGAGATGTGGAAACATGACCCCAGGCAGCTCCAGGTTTCCATCCTCCCAGCCCACTGAGGACCTTGCTGGGATCCCAGATAAAGAGCTTTCTCACAATGACTACAGATTTCCAGAGAAGGGATATGATTGGCCTGACTTGACTCACAAGGCCACCCCTGGGCCAATCACAGTGGTAAGGCCTGACTCATATACCTACTTCTATCTTTAAGCAGCAGGGGACAGTGACAGGCAGCCCCACTTAGAACAGCCTGCAATGAGCAAAACACGGTCCTCCGCCAAGCTCCTATTCCTCTAAGTAGCTCTCTCCCAGCTTAATCTTGAGCCTTGTCCAAATTAATTTTGCTGTTGCCTCTTCTGTACCTTCACAGCTCCAATTTGTCACATCCAGTGGATTCTACTCTCTGAGAGCAAGAACTGCATCTCTCTGTGATCAGTTTCAGGCCTTCCCCAAAGGTGTGACTCCAGGAAAAAAAAAAAATTCACAGTCTGCAATTAGCGTGACCAATAGTTTGTTTGAGGCTACTGCCTGATTCCCCTGGGACCTGACTGTTCGCTACTGAACTCCAAGCACTTAGAACAGTGCCTAACACATAACAGGTGCTAGATAAATATTGGATAAATGAATAAATGATTTGAATAAAATAAAGGTTACCAGACTTTGGTGTTCCAGTAAATGAGCACAACTGCTTTTTAATTCTTCTCACTTAAGAGAGAAAAATAAATGCTAAGGCAGGAGCTTCATCTTACCCTTGAGTTTCTCTACACTCTCCCCATCCTTACTAAGCCCCATTAGTCTCAGGAAGGAGATACACATTCATGTCAAGATCAAGCTGTCCTCACTCTCAGGGGGTCTGCTACTTCTACCACTTCCTCTATAGTATACCTTCAACTGCTCCCTCCATCAGGGCTTTTGCTTTACAGCTTCTCAATGGATCAAGTCCCCCCACATTAGCCAAGAAAACAATAAAATAAAGTCCTAGCCAGCTACAGAGGCTCCTACCTGAAATCCCAGTGGCTCAGGAGGCTGAAGCAGGAGGATTGCAAGTTCAAAGCAAGCCTCAGCAACTCAGTGAGATCCTAAGAAACTTAGTGAGATCCTGTCTGAAAATAAATAAAATAAAAAGGGCTGGGGATGTGGCTTGGTGGTTAAGCACCCCGGGTTCAATTCCAAGTATGAAAATAGTAAATAACAATAATATGATGATGATTCCTTCTAGCCCAGATTTCTTTTGAGGGTGGGTGGTGGTGGGTGAGCCTTCATCCTCAGCCTCCATCAACTTCCTCAATGCCAGATACTTCCTAACTCCCACTGCGCTTGGCTTTTTTCCCACCATTTCATTGAACCACTCTCCCCAAGGTCACTAACAACTTGCCAGACCTAATGGACACCTGCCAGTCTTCATCTTATCTGACTACTGCAGTATCTGACTCAACTAACCACTTCCTCGTCTTCGTGCAATGCTGTCCCTCCTTGACTTTCATGATGCCGCTCTGCCTTGGATTTTCTTCCCCATCTCTCAGGTCACTCCTTCTCAGCTTCCTTCACAGGTTTTTCTTCCTAAATTATTCTGATTTCCGGAAGTTGGGTGTGTGTGTCTGTGGGGCACACTCTAGGCCTTGTTCCCCTTCTCACTCAGCCTGCCGAGGGTGCTAACTGCCACAGCTCCCACTGCCCACAAGCACCAAGGAATTCCAAATTGACTCCTCCCTGGAAGACGGGTCTAGGCAGATGCCTGCCAGGGGTTGGGGGATGATCCACAAGAAGCAGCAGAAGGACTCAATGAAGTCATTATTTTTCTCCCTGAGTCTTCCCTCTTCCTCTCTCCTGCATTCTTATACCCTGGGGAAAGATACACCCATCCCACCCATGGCGCAGACCAGAAATTCTGGACTTACTCTGGTCTAAATTCTCTAAAATCGATCCCCTCTTCAATGTCCTTTCAACAGATCATCAAAAGAGTTCAGTTATTTCAGCCAAGCACAGTGGCGCACACCTGTAATCCCAGTGGCTCAGGAGGCTGAAGTAGGAGGATCTCAAGTTCAAAGCCAGCCTCAGCAAAAGCGAGGTGCTAAGCAAGTCGATGAGATCCTATGACTAAATAAAATACAAAATAGGGCTGGGGATGTGGTTTAGTGGTCAGTGCCCCTGAGTTCAATCCCTGGTATCCACTCCTCCCAAAAGAAGTTCAGTTTTTCCATTGGCTAAATATCCCTTGAGTTTGTCTCCTTTTCCCACCCACATTGTTATGCTTTAATTTAGTTCTTGATCTCTCCCCACCTGGATCACAAAAGTAACTTTCCATCTGGTTCCTAACTCCAGGCCTGATGCCCTCCAATCCACATAGGTAATCTTTCTAAAGAATAAACCAATCTTGCCACTCATTTTCTTAAACCTGCTGGTCTGGTGGCATCTTATTGTCCTCAGAGTAAAATCCAAAGTCCCTTAGCATAATAAATAAGACCATTCATGATCTGGTTTCTGACTCATCTTTCATCCCCTTTTCTCAACATGCCCCTCACATATTTTGCTCCAGTCAAACCAAATTATTTCATATTTCCAGAGTGTTCTATGCAGTGACACAACTCAGTGCTTTTGTACACGCTGGTTCTCTGCCTGGCCTAACTACCACTGGGTTTAAAGACTCAACCTGCATTCCATTTTCTTTCCTTCCTTCCTTTCTTTCATTTTTGGTACCGGGGATTGAACTCAGGGGCACCCGACCACTGAGCTTCATCCCCAGCTCTATTTTGTATTTTATTTAGAGACAGGATCTCACTGAGTTGCTTAGCACCTTGCTTTTGCTGAGGCTGGTTTTGAACTCACGATCCTCCTACCTTGGCCTCCAGAGCCGCTAGGATTACAGGCATGTGCCACCGTACCCAGCCTGCATACCATTTTCTTTCCACTGATGTCCCTGAACTTCCTGTCTGAGAAACTGCCCTCTGTTCTCCCACAGCATTCTGCACATACAGATATCACCACACTTCTTGCCCTGAGGTGTAACAGCCCTTTACCTGTAGCTCTCTAGACTGTGGGCTCCTCAAGGGCAGGGACTGAGACCTTCCTCTCTGCCTCCATGAACCATGTGAATGCCCAGCAAAGCAGGCACTCATAAATGCTCATGGGTTGATGGATCCCCTACTGTCCAGTCTTTCCCAGCTGTCTCTAAGCTGCCTTCCTCCACCAAAGCCAGGGCCTTCAGAGGCAGCTTCTCTCTGTTGCATGAAAATGGCCCAGATTTGTGAGTAAGGGATGAAAAGTGATTTCAGGAGCTGTCCAGATGATTTCGAGGGAAAACTCTGGTCTCCAAATCAGCATGGCATGAAATGACAACCATCACCATCCCTCCTCCAGAAGGAACCCAGCTAGTCTTTCAGCCACCAACCTCACCCAAGTCTGGTGCCATCCCATTTACTCTTAGGTACTATGTCCCAGACTTCTAGCTTTTCAATGCCCACACTGGTGGTGTTTGTCTAGTAAGAAGTGTTGTGGGGTGACCACAGAGAGGACATAGGTTTTAGAATTATATAAATCACTATCTGAATCAGCCCTGCCATTTACTAGCTGTGTGGCCTTGAGTGCACCACTTAACTTCTCTGACCCTCACTTCCTCATCTGCAAGATGGAACTGATGACTCTATTTCCTTATAGGCTGACGTGAAAAAACAATGAAGACAATGGATTAAAAATGATGAATACTAGCTGGGTGCAGTATTATATAATATACGCCTGTATTCCCAGTGGCTCCGGAGGCTGAGGCAGGAGGATCATGAGATCAAAGCCAACCTCAGCAATGGTGAAGTGCTAAGGAAATGAGTGAAACCCCTGTCTCTAAATAAAATACAAAATAAGGCTGAGGATATGGCTCAGTGGTCAAGTGTCCCTGAGATGATCCCTAATTTAAAAAAAAAAAATGATGAATGGCCACTGAATGATCTATGGCCACTGAAAGCTTTCAATATTATTTTGGCTTGTGTAGAATCACAGGTACATTTCTGTGCACCTTCTTTCTGTTTTTTAGTTTTTGTGGTGCTGGGGATTGAACCCAGGGCCTTGTGCATGCGAGGCAAGCACTCTACCAACCGAGCTACATCCCCAGCCCTCAACTAATGTTTTTAAAGCACCGCCTTTGTGCCAGGCTCAGTGCTATAAATGTATAAAAAGAAAATAAGTCACCATCCTTGATTTGGGGTACCAGACTAGCAAGGGATTCAAGCATATAAAAGCCTAATTAATTTACAATGTGTGATATGTATCAATGGTCAGGGGAAGTTAAGAAACTTCACAACCTGCTTAGTGGTAGAGCCAAGATTTGCAGCCAGGCAGTCTGGTCCCAGAATCCGTGTCTTAACCACCTCTCAAATTTTTGAGAAGTATGCTATATGGCTTCTTTAAATTACCATTTCAGGAGCAGGCAAGTCAGAGTCAATTTCAAAGCATGGAAAAGCTATTCCTGTAACAATTTTCTACAGGAAAACCTATCTGTTGTCCAAGGCATACCTGAGAATTCCGGGTAAATTCTTGGCCATATACTTATATTTTTATATATTATTCTCCTTTATTTATTTTCATTCTATTTGTTTCTCAGATGGTTCACAAATCAAGGGAGTAAGGGACAAATTCAGGGCACTGACTATTAGCCTTGCAGGATTTCATTTTACTTTAATTTTTTGGTGCTATGAAAAGCACAATGTTTTTCCTCTTTTCTGTAAAGAAAATTAGAACTAAAGACAGCTCAGCAGATAAAAGCTGTGGGTGGTAAATACTCCCACTATTCCCCACTGCATTTCAGGCTTCTAGGTTTCTCCGGGCATTTACTGTAACTTAGAACTGAAAATGCAGAAGATGCCTGGCCTGAGAAAGTCCATGGTGAAAGTCATGATCCAGTTAAGAGATGCACAAACTGAGGCCCAAGGGGGCTGAATTATCTGCCCAAAGTCAAATTAGAGGATGAGTCAAAATTACTACAGAGTTCTCCTGATCTTCCCCTTACCAGTCTGAAAAATCTCTCAACTTTCCAGAACTTAGGTACCAGACCCAGGCAAGTTCTTCTGCGTGCCGCCCAAGCCTGGGGGATGCCAGGGCTGTCTCCATTTCTGAGCATCCTAGAAGCCACAGAAAAACCACTTCTCTCTTACATATGTCACTGGCTTGCTCCTCCTAGTAACATCCTGTTTCTTACTAACGAGACACTTTCAGATCCTCCTCTTTGGTTTGAGAGTCTGCATGAAAAGTTTGGTTAGGGTTGGTTTTCTCAAAATGCCCCTCAGAACTATGACTTTCTTGGCTGACAAAGCTTTGTGGTTGAGGTTTCTATTCTGCAATTAGCCTTAAAAGAACTTTCAAGGGTACCTCACACCCTCTCAGGATGTAGCCATAATTGACGCTTTTGTTTAGAACCTTAAGACCCTGAAAATGAAGGGAATTCCCAATTTCATAGATCATTTAGAAGAGGAAAAGAGCTTGGGTACACCTGGCCCAACTTTTTGAGGAAACTGCACCCTCAGAGGGGCAGAGGCAGGGCTGCTGGTTTGGACTCCTGGTTCAGGGCTCTTTCTCTTTGTAACATCACCCAGCCTCTTGGGCTGAGGCAGCTGCGCCATCAAAAATGTCACATCAGTTATGACAACACCATTTGTTATATAACTGGTGCTGCAGAGCAGGCAAGGGGAAGAAGCCATGAGCATGAACCACGGTGCCCCCCTTCTGGCTCTCGGGGTGGCTAAGTCCCACATACTTGACAAGAGAACTCCGCATGGGAAGGGCACACCCACTGATCAATCAAAGGAATAAAAACTAGAGTTAACATTTGTATAACAGTTTCCATGTTCCAGAGGTGGTTGTAAGCGCATTCCACGTGTTACCTCATTTCATGCCCACCACACCCTGTTAGGTAGCTATTTCTATTACTATCCCCACTTCATAGGCGAGGAAACTGTTGCACCAGAAGTTAAGAAACTTGTTCAGGGTCGCAACCTGCTTAGTGGTAGAGTCAAGATTTGCAGCCAGGCAGCCTGGTCCCAGAATCTGTTGTCTTAACCACCTCTCAAATTTTCGAGAAGTATGCTATATGGCTTCTTTAAATTACCATCTACCTATGCTTCTGAACCCCTCAGTGGGCCACTGGTCTGTCCTCTCCTTTCCCCTTGTTAATCACTGATTTGTTGGGCAGTCTCCATTCTATCAGTGCTATGTGTGAAAAAGGGAGATGGAATAAAATAAGAACAGAATACAAACTTGAACACATTCCTAGAATGAGGGTTCACCTGAGCACCTTTAAGCTTTTTTTCTTTACAAAAGGGAATGGTTTAAAATCTGTATTTTCATAGAGCCATAATCTTTAAATTTTTTTAATTTGTTCTATCTTTAAGTGTTTTATGAAGATGAAATCAATAGACGTGATGTGAAGTGCTCTCCTCACAGCACCTGTTTTGAAATCCATATAGTATGTACACATACACATACACACAGATCCTGTTTTCTTTTTTCAAAATAGAAAGTTGTTCTTTACCAGTGTCAGTTTTGGGGGTTTCCATTCAAAACGAAAATTTTTTTCCTTTGAGTTTAGAATTTTCCCCTTCACCAGCTTATTAGCTGTCTTTCAGATTAAGATGGACTCTTGCAATAAAGGTCTGACTTCTTAAGAAATGAAAATGAACACTCACTGGGAGACAGGGAATCAAGTTCCTGCAATCCAGATGGGCTGATCACTGGTCAGAAAAATAGGCAGGACCTTATTCTATTCATATTAACTCTCCACTGACTGGCATTCACTGTGAGCAGGTGAAAAACATGAGTGATCTTGTCTTATCTTTAACAGAGGTGGCATCCTAAGAAGCACAACATGATCTTGGATTCCATGTGCTAAAACCAACAAAACATCACTCTAATATTTGGCATTGTAAATCTTATCCAGCTCCCCACATACAAAAGGGAAATTCTAGATTCTTATCAGCCATGTCAATCCACGTGAAACTTCATCCATTTAATCTAATTGGCAACAACCCTTTCCACAGCATAAAGATTTAGAATCCAGTGGGTAACTGAGGTTCAAGAAATGCACAGCTGACTGGTGAGGAGATCAGGTGGACTGTTCACTACTCTTCTGGCAGGAAGATCTGCTGGTATTTACAGCTCAGTGAACAGAAAGGAGGGAGAGAGCATCATCCATCAGCAAAGGAGAACTCATCTGCTACTTGATCTGACATTCTGTTCGGCTCATGCTGTCTCCAGAGAGCAAGGTGCATCTATTTGAATAAACATGGAGACAGGAGAAAGGGAGGGAAGCAAAGCAGCCAACGAGATGACTGCAGAAATAACAAGTCCACAATCTAGAAGAGTGGCTCTCGATGGAATGCTAACTCAAGATGGGACCCTTCGGGCATGTGTCAGAAACACCCTTTGAGATGGTTCCACTTTCAGAGTCATGGCTGCAAGTTGCCATTTACCTCCACTAATGCCTGCCACTTGGCAGATGCTGATCAGCAATGTGCTAAATAATACAGGATTGCCTGAATCCAAACCAAAGAGGAGACATCCTAATTACAAAGTCAGGGTAGTTGGGAGGAGAAAACTGAAAACCACCAACTTTTTGACAGAAGGTGTTTTTTTTCCTGACAGGGTGGGGTCTGTCTTTCTAACCACATCCCACTTGTAAAGGCTATAAAGGATTTGTATGAGCAATCATGTCTTCATCAGGAAAATCTGTTAGATGGGTTTAAAACAGCACTGAGCAGGTACCTTGCAAATGAACACACAACTGAGATGCTCCATTTTGCTGTGTCCATTTAGGTAAAGCCTGGCAGCCAGCAAGCCCTGCCTCATCACCACCTCGGAAACCTCTGTTTAATGCTCCAGAGGCAGATAGCCTGAACTCAGCATCCCAGCAAACTCAGCATCTCGAATGAGGGCAAACTGTGGTGCCCACAGCAACTGCACAGTTCATTTCGCATTTTAATCACGTTCACAGTCTAAGCAGTTGTCATTATCGGTTCAGAACAGGGAACTTGCTTAAAGTGATACTTTATTGATTCTATACCTCATAAAATATGACTCTTTAAGCAATTTCTTTGTAAGCGTTTGTAAATTCAATAAAATGGACACATCTTTTAAAAAGTTGTATTAGTCTGAGTAACTTAAGAGCCTTGTTGATTAGCTGCAAAACACAGACAAGGCCACAACCCCTTAAAATAAGCAAAATTATTTAAAATGTCATGCAGGAAAAAAAAAGAGTCACTGATTACTCACAGTATGTGTAAACTATATTTGTGCTGTATCAATTATCATTGTTTATTTCTCAGTACTGAAATGTTTTGGACTGACACAGAGCTCCCAAATGCTAACTCACAATACACAAAGGAAAATAATCTCAGAAAGCTATGTTCAAGTAGAATTTTTAATAATAAAAAAGCACTGAGAATCAGCCTTCTAAAAATGACAATTTAATCTGTGGCATCTCTTAAGCAGATGCAAGTTTCCTTTTGTGACATGTATCAAGCAGAAAAAATTTCAAAGGTCAGTCTTCCTGCAATGTTCCTGGGCTGATGATGGTATCGACACTTTGTTCTAAGCAGCGTCTGCCAGCCAGTCTTTATCATTAACTTCAGTTACTGCGGACATATTTGGAAGCCTACTCCTTCTTCTAATCAGCATACTATAACAAGATGAGGACACAGGCTGAACAGAAGCCCTCTTTGCTCTTCTGGAAATGCTGAGCAAAAGGGTCCGGCACTGTCTGAATATCAATATTCTTCTTCAACCCAATGGGCTGTACTACTAAACTCCAATCCCCATTAGGCAATCCCACAGAGGACTCCTTAACTGCCTAATTTCATCTGCCCAGGTGAAATAACACAGCATCCTAATTAACTTATACACATGGCCTGATAGATTGGTCACCAATCATATGCCATTGGGAAGTGGGAAACTGCTTTCTGGAAATGCCACCTAGATTTTCAGGCTGGGCCCCACCCAGAAAGTACAATTCTCCTGACTCAAAGTGACTCTCACTCAAGTGATGATCTCTAAAACCATCTCTGCAAATGAGACTCAAAAGAATTTGTCACTAGGATACAGTGACACCAATCCCACAGTTTGTGGTTAATAAAACAAGCTGCATCCAGTTTGGCTCAAGGCCCTGATCTGATTTATTTCAAGCCAAGCTGCAGGGCTCACAGGAAAAACTGCCATTCATGAATGCTTCAGGAGGCTAGGGTCCCTTGTGGCAAAATTTACATGGCCAGACACCTTTCTGATGGACCTTTTGGGCAAACTTAGTCTATTTCCTAAAGAGAGATGGTATGTAGTGCTTTAAAATTTTTGTTTTAGCTACAAAAGCTCAGTTTTGCGTGACATTTTTCTCCAAAAAGGTGTTCTATGGGAGTTAAGAAAAGAGAAAATCTAGGATAAAGAGATAGAGGAAAAAATAAATGTCCTGCCTTCTGATTTAATTGTCTCAACACCAAACACTTCATTTCCTCCCTCTTGTGTTACCAAATATGAGACACATAGGACTTTCCCCAGAAAGCCTATATATTGCCTTCATTTAAAATTTCCTGCCCCAGTACATAATTAGGAATTTTCATTCTAAAGTGGCACACCTATCTCCTCAGAGAGCTCAGCTCTCTTTGAGTAAAAAAGGCAAGATACCCTTTGGGGGACTCAGTATGTATTTTTAAACTTCTTATTAAATCAACCTAATTTATGGGGCATGCTCAGGAAACGCAGATAATGTGTCGCTTTGGTAAATGCGAAGTTAATTTGCAGACTAAACTGTCCCCCTCCTACCTTTCCCTCCCCGGTTTCCGAATGCGTTCGGCTCCCTCCGAAGTGGCTCGGTTCTCTCCGCCAAGCCCAGACTCGGCTCCGAACACTACCGAGTTCCTCCGAGCCCCGCGCCCAGGCCGAGCCGAGAAGAGCCGAACGTCTCCGAGCTGAGTCCCATCGACTTTTCCGGCCTCGGCTGGGCGCTGTCCACCACTCACAACGCCTGAAACCTCACCCAGCTTCGGTGGCTGGGGCTTCTACCGGGTTCCCAGCCTGCCACTGCAGATTACAGACTTCTGAAGTTTTGAAACGTACCCCCTAGGGAGAAGGGGGTGGCGGGTTGCATTTCCCGACTTGCTAGGGCTCCAGGCAGATGCAACATGCACCTTGTTGCAAAGAGCAATTCCCCAGGCTCCGCCTCTCCATCCATTTGGGTTGCAAGACCTCCAGAGAAGCCCCAGGCCAAATTACCGGGTGGCTCACAAGGGTGCGGCAGCGGCGAGCGGAGCCAGGGGGCCTCTGCGAAAGAAGGCCCCAGGGAGCTCTCGAACAAAAATAAGAACACACCAAGCAGATGGGGGAAATTGTCTCTGAGTCGCTACTCCCTGCCATCATGGCGCCTCCTGGATCCCGCTTGTCATGCCTGTTACACATGCAAGATTTTTTTGCTTCTTGGTTCTGAAACCGCAAGCATGCTTCGTCTCCCACCCACCTTCCCACGAAAAGGGTTTTTATTTTCCATTGTTTTCCTGCGGGATGCAATTACTTCGGCTATTCTGTCAAGTTGAAAAATAATCATTTTTGTTTACTGCACAGCAACCTCTAATTAGGAACTGTGTGTGCACGAAGGTGTCACAGCAAAGCGACGTGGAATCCTCGCTAAACAGTCTTAACGAACTCCTCCGTCCTGAACTGACAGGCCAAGGAAGCAGCAGGACCGGGAGGCCCCGAAGCCGCGCACCCCTTCCCTGCTGGCCACCCCCTCCCCAAGCAAAACTGCTTGTGGTCTCACCAGGAACTGCCAAGTGGATGGGGCAAGAAGCGAGCCTGCGAGTGGGAAGGAGGGGCGAGGCTCCTTATTGAGAAAGTGTGGAAGGGAAGGAATATCCCATTTTGCTTTAATTTTCAACTATCACTCAAATCCACCCCCAGTTAATTAGGAGGGGAAACTGATATCTAAGGCAGAAGGGGGCGGCGGCAAGTGGGGCCTGAAATCCGCAATGTGGGTAAATTACAGGGAACACACGGCCTATGCAGAGTGTAAATAAATACATTGATAAAGGTCACGGAGCGAGTGAAACCTGCCCGTGTCAAGCAAGCAAATGTTGGGAGAGTCGGGAGAAGGGCCTGGGGCGACAAGGGGCAACGGGCATTCAGTCCTACAGCCATCCTCGGTACCCCTTCCATCTCAGCCTTGGATACAGCTGTGCCTGTCACATCCGCTTGGAAACCCACCCCTTCCCCTAGCACACGCCCCCTCCCCTAACCCTGGTCCTCTTTTTTTTTTGGGGGGGGGGGGGTTTGTAAAAACCACAGCCTCCAATTCAGCACCAAATCCATGAACAGCAGACATTTGATCCTCCACCCCAGTCTAAGGCTGGATTCCCTCCATGTTTTAGCCAAGTTCAAAATCACTGCCCTGGGAGAAGAACGGAGGGAAGTGGGGTTATGGACCAGCGGGGAGGGAGGCAGGAGGAGGAGGAGAAACAGAGACAGAAATGGAGGCAGCAAAACACACGAAATACTCCACGAGCAAGAGTAATGATCATAATCATGCCAATAGTGTGATGTTCTGATCAATATGGCGGACACCGTCATTCATACAACTACAGACGCTCCCCTTCCCTCCACCCCCCCAAAAACACCCACCCCAGGAGTTGGGGTGGAGGACCCAGAACCAACGTAGGAAGTGGGGGTGGGGAGGCGAAGCCAGGTCTGTGTGTGTGTGTGTGTGTACGAATTTAAAAAACCAGGCCTGGAGAGCAATGTGGAGTGAGCAAGGTAATAAAAACGATTTTTAAAAATCATTCTTTAAAAAAGTACAAATCCCAATGCCACAGGGACTTACTTCATCTGCTTCACAATGGTGCTTTTTCCTGATTCTCCAGCCCCTGTTGGGACATAGATAGGGGGAAAAACTGGTGAGTGTCAGTTTAGGGGAACCGGGAGGGGGGATTTAAGGCATGCGAGGGGGTGGGAGATCCTGGGCACATGGTAGTGCCAACTCGGTGACCAGGTCTCCCGGGGTACAAGTGTGGTGGGGGAGTTGGCGGCGGGGGTGCGTTGTGGACTGGGTCGGGGATGGGGGTGGCAGCTGTGGTCCTTACCCAGCAGGAGTAATTTCACATCTTTGGCGGCGCTGATGCCATCCTCTTTGAGGTTTTTCTCAATCGCCTTGCTCCGCTCGAGGGCGGCTCTCTCTTCTGCGCTCAGAGTACATCCCATGGTGGCCCCTTCCCTGCCACAGCCCGCACGACTAGGCTGGCACGGCTCCCCGGCTCGACGCGCCCCCCACCCCCCCAAAGAGCAGAGCCTGGGCTCAAAGGGGGAAAAATCACGATATCTTCTCCTTGGCTGGGATCAAAAATGTCGGAAGACCAGAAACCCCCCAAAAGACAGCCGCTAACAAGATTCCAGCAGCGGAGACTCCGGGCAGCGGGTGGGAGTCTGGGGGAGTCGAGGCCGAGGGTGGCCGGGTCTGGGGCTCCGAAGCCGAGGAAAGAGGCGCCCGCGGGCCAAGGAGGCGCGGGCTGCAGGCACTGAGGCTTGTGCACGACCCAAAATAAATAAAATAAGAGTCGAGGTTGGATCCGCAGCCGGAGCCGGCGGAGGGTAGGGTGGGGTGGGGGGCAGGGTGGGTCCTTCTGCCACGGCTGCCGGAGGAGGAGGAGGAGGAGGCGGAGGAGGAGGAGGTGGAGGCGGCGGCGGCGGCGGCGCGGGGTGTGGAGGGAGTGAGTTAGGGGGTGCTGCTAGTGCATGTGCATCGCCGGTCCTCAGCCGTCGGTGCGTCCGCGGCGCCTTCGCCGACCCCCGCGCGCTGGGCAGGGCTGGGCAAGGGGCCGGGCCGGGGGGTTGGTCTCTAGCGGGAGGCGGCGTCGCTGTCTCCCAGCGCTCGCATCGCTCGGTGGAGCCTAAGGGAGAGAGAGGGAGAGCGCGAAGGAGCCGCGGGCAGCGGGGAGCTCAAGGGAGAGGGGGAGAGAGAGAGAGAGGGAGAGAGAGAGGAAGAGAGAGAGAGGAGAGGCAGGGAGGGAGGGAAAAAAAAAGGGAGAGCGATCAAGCGCGCGCGCACTCCCGAGCCGCGGGGGAGGGGGCGAGCGCAGCGCGCGAGTGCGCCAGCGGCTCTGCGCACCCGGCTCCGCGAGCCGCCTGCTGACGTCAGCAGAGCCGCGCGCCGGGCCCCCGGGACAGCGCGGGCGGGGGTTGGGGGAGGGCGCGCGCTCGGGAGCCCGCTACTGCTGGCGGAGGCGCGCGCGCGCGCGCCTTGCCTCCCCCTCCCCCCTCGCCTTCCTGGCCGCGGTGGGCGCGTGCGGGCTGGCGAGGGCGGGGCCTGGGGCCGGGCGCGCGCCGGTGCGCCCCACCCCGCCCCACCCGGCCCGCGCCGGCCTCCTTGTCAATGGGAGCGCGGGGCTCGACCGCTCGTCGGTCAGGTGGGCGCCCCAGCTCGCGGCCCGCGCGGCCTCTTCCCCTCTCGGGCTCGTTCTGCATCTCGTCCCCAGCAGCTCGCCTTCTTGGTTGCTCTCCAGCTTCTGGGGCCGTAACAGCTGAGACCCGGTTACCTTAGCAAACGTGAGGAGACAGTGGGTTGGGATAAACCTGCGCACCCCATAATTCGCCCCTGGGCCCCCGGGCTGATTCGGGGCTTTCTGATTCCGCATTTACTGAGCAACTAGTATGTGAGAGACGAGGCTGTGAGGAGAGTGACAAAGTTAGGGCCTGTGCTCCAGGAACTCCTGCCTCCTCAGGGCACTGTCGACCTTGCTCCCCGAGATTCCGACCAGCAGTCAGTGCAAGAGCCGGTTCCGCCCCGGGGCTTTGGTGTCGAAAGAGAGGGACAGGCTTTCACCTGAGCGTCTAGCAAAGGCTTGCTCCCGGACACGGTTTAAATGCTTCTGCAAAAGGGCGGTCAGCTTGGTTCAGGTGGTCTTTGCCCTGAATTCTCTTGTCCTGCCCCCTGCCTCTTACACACACACACACACACACACACACACTGAATTCTGCATGGAATTTTGGTGAGAGGAGAGTTTTTCTTCCTCCCTTTATCTAAAAAAAAAAAAAAAAAAAAAAAAAAAATTCCCTCCATCTCAGCCCAAATAAGACCCAGAAACCTGGATCAGTTACACAGTGTACAGCTAATGAATTCTGGGGGAAACCAGTATATATTGCCAAAGAAGGGGCATATTCTGGGTGGTCTCGGAGATTTTGAAGAAACTCATTCTTACTGCACAAAATAGTTTTACAATCAGTTCCACCAGACAGCCCCAGGGGCCCTCCTGGAGAAAGGGGCCAATAGGCAAAGCTGCCTGGGGATAAGACAGGCAAGCGGCCAGTGGAAAACATTTTTTTTTTTTCCTAACAGTTGGGCATTTCTGTGGCTCAGAAAGCAATCTTGTTTGTTTCAACAATAGGAAAAAAAAAAAAAAAGAAAAACACTCCTGTTTTGGAAATGTTACCCAGCATAAAAATACATTTGCAATGGGGGAAAAAGAAAGCAATTAGGGCCCACCCAGGAGAAAACATTTTTCCCCTGATTTTTTTAAATTTGGCATTTTCCAGTACGGATTTGCCCTCTTCTACAAATAGCTGTCTGTGTCAAAAGTTGTATGTAATACATTGAAATTTTAAATTTGAATCATATTGTACATATTGTAGGAAACTGAAAAGGAATCCTACAGAGAATTGTTTTATAACTGCTTTCCCACCTCTGCCTCCCTCATTATCCTTTCCTGTTTGTTTTTGGAGAAGGGTAGATTAGGGAATGAATCTGGTTTGGATTAAAATCAGAGTATCATTAAAAATCATCCTTCCAGGTCCAAAACCGAGAGTTAGGTACCCAACATTCTATAGAATTTGTTATTTCCTCTGGAGGTTGCTAGGCCACTTACACAGATCTATCATCTATCAGATACAGGGGGAAAAATTCAGTAATCTCACCCAGTTCTTCTGTTTCTACAAGACTATATTTGAAAAACCAAAGAGGTAAGGCTATAACCATATCTTTCCATATGGTGGGTCACATTTTACACTTTAGTGTACTTTCATCTCAAGTAATTTTTAACTGAAGATCTTATACTCTTGAGCATTTTGGTTTGTATGGTGATTGAAACTATCCTTGACTTTAGGTATATTTCCTCCTTCTTGGTATAAGATCAAGTATGGTGGAGGCACAAACCTATATTTTGTGTTTTTTTCCTTTACTCACTCAGTACTTACTAAGCTACCATGTATGTTGGGGGTCATGTTCTAGGCACTGTAGATGTTGTATTTCAGGTTTGCCTATCCTGCTTTCTTTTTCTGGGTCACTTTGCATCTTTATGGCTGGGTTTCATAAAAGACTAATAATAATCCTCTTCATCTGTATAGTGCTTTACAGCTTACAGAGCACTTTTACAAAAATTATCTCATGTGATCCTCCCACATAAACCTCAGTTAGGCACTGTGGTGTGGGAAGCGTCATGGCTGAGTGGAAGGAGCCTAGACCATGAATACGGATTGATAAGAGAAAAATTCTGACATGTCCTATATTTAATTACAAAGGGACAGGGGATGGAAGGAAAGAAAAGATGTGGAGAGATTAATGAATAGCAAGCTACAGGCCAAAAAAGAACAAAGGACTGTTTTCATAAAAATGAAATTCTTGAATGCTAAAACCTTAAACCTGTCCTGATCCACGAGGTGCCACGGCATCTTCCTTGTAGCCCCAACCAATCCAGGCAACTGTAGCTTCTCCTTATAGATTGTTTCATCCCAAAGCCTTCGCTTAGGGTAGTCCAGCCCCTCTCGCCAATAGCACATGTGGCTTCAGTGTAAACACCTCTTACTTTCCTAACCCATGTCTTCATTATAAAGTATTCTGGCTTCTTAAATTTAATCAAACTTTTCCAACTATGAACTATCCTGATGCTGATAGTTGTGGGAATTTGTCCCAGGACTTGGTAGTTTCTTTTTCTGGCTAGCATTTGTAATGGCTCAATAAACTATTGTATTTCTGGGATCTTTTGGCCTCAGGAGTTTTGGATTAGCAGGACTGACCTATGTACCCATTTTACAGCTAAGGAAGTTAAACCTTAGCTTGGAAGCTTGAATAACTTGTCCAAGGTCTCAAAGTTATTAAGTAATAAGTCTGTGCACCTTTCACATGTGATTGAGAAATAATGTGTCTTATACATAGGTCAAGCATGCTTTTCAGACTCAGAAAGCTGACAAACCTAGGACTCAGACATATTCTGGTTCCCTGAAAGGAAGTAAGGATGAGAATGTCAGTTCTTGGTGAATTATTAGTAATCCGATAATAGCACATGTGTTTATTTTATCCACAATTAATTCCTCTGGGAATAAGGAAATTATATCCTAATATCAGAAGTGGGGTTGCGTAGACCATTTGGTTTTATTTTATATGAGTCTCAGAATTATATTTCTCTGATTATTTCTGTTGGTCAGAAAATAACTTTCACCACTCCCTCCTTGCTACACACGTATCGTTCAGCATATTTTTAATTTTAAAAGTAGACAATTTGAATGTTTTATATAATCTCTAAAGGGAATTAGCACAAAGCCTATATTAAGTTGCCTTTTATTTCTGTCCTGGGGATTGAACCCAGGGGCACTCTACCACTGACCTACATCACCAACTCTTTTTATTTTTAATTTTGAGACAGGTTTTCACTAAGTTGCCAAGGCTGGCCTTGAATTTGTGATCTTCCTGCCTCAGTCTCCTGGGTAGCTGGGATCACAGGAGTATACCACCATGTCTGGCCTTGAGTTGCTTTTTTTTTTTTTTAACTATGTGGCTCCCAGTTCTGGAGGACAATAATTCATGATTATTTATAAGGTGCCCCTGATTTACCCAATGCAGGCTCTTATTAGGTGAACTAACTTTCCCTATTTGTTCCCTTATATGAAATTACTTTGATTAAATATGCATGTATTCATAGTCTACCATGTTTCATATATTGATTTAGACTCAAAGAGAGATGTAGGTAAGAGCATAGAGTCTTGAAATCTTGAAACCCCTGAATATTTTCTCAAAACTATTAACATTAGAATCAGCTGGGGTGCTAACAAAAAATTCTGTTATCCATCTTAAAAAAATTCTGTTATCCATCTTACTTCTACCGTCAGGCTCCTCTTCTGCACTTTGCACTGATAGACATTTCCCAGGTGATTTTTTTTTTTTTCTGTACGAAGTGATTTTCCTGTACACACAGAACTAGGAGCTTAAAATCCAGATATCTCACGTGTTTCTGAATTCAACTTTTCTTTATGTTTACTAGTTTTTTGTGTGTTTCTGTCAAAGGAAAAAATTATGAAAATTTTAATTCCTTATGAGCACTACTGTCTTGGGAAGAAAACAGACTCAAATGTGTCGTCCATGAGCTAAATTAAACGAAACTAAAATGTCAAGTGAATTCAGCATTTGAGGGAGAATGGTAGATCACTAGAGATTTTGGGTTTCTGCACTAAATGTTTCTATTATAAACTTGATAGCTCACAGTCCAACTTAGTGGTGAAAGTAATTTAGAAGAACATCTGGCCCAAGGCGAAAAGATGGCTATTTGGAGGGGGGAGGTTACTGGAGGCTGAACCAAGGGTCGCTTTACTATTGAGCTACATCTCCAACCCTTTTTACATTTTTTATTTTGAGACAGGATCTTACTAAGTTGCTGAGGCTGGCCTTGAAGTTGGGATCCTTCTGCCTCAGCCTTCTAAATTGCTGGGATTATAGGCCTGCACCACCATGCCCTACTAAAAGATGACTTCTTATTTTCTGATAGATATCTGGCATTAGTTAGGAAAAGTGCTGATCAATTTTCTTTCTTTCTTTCTTTTAAATGTCTCCCTATTAAAAAACAAGCTCCCTAATCAACAATTCCCTGACTGATGTTTTGCACACATCTCTCAAACCATGTAAGAATTACCTGAGGTGCTTTTTAAAATGGAAATTCCTTAGTATCATTCCTAGAATTTCTGAATCAGTAAGTCTGAGGTGGAGCCTAGGAGTCTTCATTCTTATAATTTTTTCCTTTTCTTTTATGTAGTTTGAGAAGCTCTTTACTGGACTGTAAACCCCTTTGAAGTGAGAGAGTTGTCTTATCACTTTGTATGTGTTCCAGAAGTCAATCATGGCCCACTGTCCACAAGGTCATCAGTTTTAATATTTGTTAACTAAATTCACCTATCTCTAGCAAAGGCCTAATCAGATAATATATCAAAGCTCTTCCCATATCTGAGACTTTGTGATTTTCCCATTACAAATTTTGTTAAATGATTGTTCTAGAAAATTTTAAGATTGGGTAGGTTCAAAAAGGTAATGGCTTGTCTTCTAGTAAGGTTCTGAAAAATGAAATGATACTACTGATTTTAAACAAACAAATGGAACTTGTGAGAAGAGTATATGGCAAATGTTTTTAATATTTCCTTCAAAAAAATCTTTGCTAAGTTTTGAGTTCCATTTTTGTTATTTTATAAGTGTTCATGAAAGGCAAATGGCTTCCTTATGTATAATTGTTATGGATAAGAGATGCCATGGGAAGAATGAGAGTTTTGTGTATTTTTAAACAAAGGATAGATTAAAGCTTGCAGGTAATTGAATTGAGCTCTTGAGTTACTGAAGTCCATTTTATGGTCACCATTGATAACATTATTTGTGGATGCACTTAGAAGGTCCGGGAACTTTGAAGAGGATATGCTTTGCCATTTTTGTCAATTTAGGATAGATACCAAGGGAATCACATAGGGATGCATTTGGCTTGAATAAAGTGGAAAGATGGAGGTGGTTAGGACTTGTCTTTCATGTTGATAATAAGATTGACCAAGAGCTGAACTTGAAATTGGAAGCTTGGCTTAATGTGGAGGCATTACCTAGCAGGCATGGTTTGGTGTTGGATTTTCTTGGGAAGTCTTGCATTAAATACAAAGATTCTCATTTGTTATGATGGGCTAACAACAACCCCTTGCAAACTGAGGCTGGAGCTGGCAGAGAAGATTAACATATTCATATTTGTAAAGTATTTATTTAATACTCATTGTGTCTTCCACAAGACAGATTTCATGACCAAAAGTTGCTTGCATTATTTATTTTTCTATCTCCATAAAGCCTTTTCACACATGCAACTCAAACACGTTTTAGACATTATCTCATTAGTCTTCTGTGAACTTCAAGGTCCAACGTCTTATTCCCTCATTGCTTTTTACAGATAGAAATGTTTTTGTTTGTTCCTGTCAGTTTTATTTGTGAAAGCAAAAAGTAGATGAATTTTATCTGCATCTAGTTCAAACCAATTTGAACGGACTATAACAAATATGACTGGGAAGAGGGGGAGGCTATCAATTAGTTGAAACTTAGAAGTGCATTGAGGGTATTCAGCCATGCCAGATTGACACAATTTTGTGACTTGTCTGCATTCTACAAAGTACATGTGGTTTGGGGTGTTCCCAAAGTCTGCCAAGTACCAAGAATGTGGCGTTCCAGTGGGGTAACATGGCTCTTCAGTTAGGCTGACATTTAGGCATGTTATCTATTCCTCAAAGGCCTACAAAACCCTGACCTCTCTGGCAGAGAAAAGCATTTCAATGAAATTCCTCTGCATGTGATGGAACACATCTATAAAATTGAAAAAGGACAATTCATAGAGAGATACATTTTTAACCAGACACCTATTCCATAGGACTTTTCGCTGAAATCATTTAAAGCTTGAAGTAAAAAAGAAAAGAACTGCAGTGATTTTCCTCTTTAGCTGTCCCTGAAGTCTACAGACTTTCCCCTGGCTACTGTAGACTTCAGAGATTGTAAGAGAAGAGGAAAAGAAGGACTCTGAATTAGTTATAGCCAATATGAATGAAAGCAACACTATTCCTAATGATGAAGGACAGGACATATATAGATCTCAATAAAACACTGAATATAATGGCTAGATGATGACTCTGAAATTAATGAGGTCAATGTCCCCAAAGGCATTTTTTTGTGGGGGGAGTACTAGGGATTGAACCCAGAGGTGCTTTACCACTGAGCTATAGCCCCTCTTTTTACATTTTTCATTTTGAAATAGGTTCCCACTAAATTTCTGAAAGTCTCACCAAGTTGCTGAGGCTGGTCTTGAATTTGCCATCCTCCTGCCTCAGCTTCCAAAATTGGTGGGATTACAGGTATGAGTTACCATGCCCAGGCCAAAGGCAATATTAAAAAAATGGGATTAAGAGGTGGGATGAATGGGGTGGTGAAAGAAAAAGGACAGATTTGGGGATGGGCCCATTTGTTCATCTTTAATTCTACCGCTCTGCTTCTGTTCTAAGAAGGGAGAAGTACCAACCATTTTTTCCTTCTTTTTTGCTTCCCCAACCTAGGTTCTATTCATATACTTGGCTGAACCCACCATAGCATTTCCACAGGAAGACAGTAGTGGTTAGAATGACATTTTCCCCACAGTTATCTTCATTTGCTGAATACGTAAATTTACTTAATATTTGTTATATGCTTACCATGTGCCAGAGGCTATATTAGACCTTAGGAATACGTAGTTGAACACAACATATATGGTTTCCTACCACCATAGTGCATGTAGTCTGTGTCTTTTGAACTATAACAATCTCTCATGCATTATTTTATTTGATCCTTTTAACAGCTGTTTGAAATAGCTAGGATTTCTATTTTCCTTTCATGCATAATGAAGTTAGGCTTAGAAAGGGTCAAATGATTTACCCCAAATCACCCAGCTCATCAGTTGTGTAATCATGATATAAACTCTTATTCCCCAAATTTCAAGACATTGGCCTTGCTGGTACATCATGCCACTTCCCTAAGATCAAATTTCAAAGTTATATATAAATTGTTCTCCTAATTCTCCACTGTAAGTTATTACTAGTTGTTCCTAGCCTACCTGCTGAAAGGGAATCATGGAGGGAATGGAGAGATTCAGCATGAGATTCCCACAACCTTAGAGATTCCTATGTTCTAAGCATGAAGAAACTAAGTATTTATGGGCTTATCCAATAGTGAATCAGAAAGTAAGGTTTTTAGAAATCTTAGAATATATTATGGGTATAGTTTATGTTAGAATACTGGAACTCCAACCAGAGAATTTAACATAAAAATAATAATAATCACCTTTGCTTTACATCAAAAGACTGGCTCATAAATGCACATTTATATGTTTAGATTAAAATAAAATGCTTACATACAATTTTTTTCTTTCATTACAAAAGTAATCTGCTATTTTAAAGAAAAGCCAAATTATGCAGAAAATACCTGGGTTCTCTACCATAGAGTGATTAAGCTAGAACATATCAGAATTTCTTAGGGGTGAAACAGTTTTCTATTGATTCCAGAATACAGCTGCCCACTGCCCCGCTACCTCAGACAGCTACTTTATTTCAGAATCAGCTTCTTTCATATAGAATTGCCATCATTGTAACTACTGAGAAAAACCACCATCATGGGGGCATTCTAGACCTTGTGTCTGAAGCAGAATTCAGGTAAGGGCGGGAACTTCAGTCAGACAGGGGTTGTTCTTCAGTCTTTTCAGCAAGGCCACTTAGCTCCCCCTCTAAGGCAGGCTAACCCTTTTCACATATTCTGGATTAATCCAGGTCTTGAGTAAGGAAAATCTAAGTAGTTGCGCACCAAATCCATTTGCATGTTTGTCCTTCTTTAGGCTTACCATGGCCCTAGGGAGTAGGCACTGGTCATTGTTTACTTATTCCAGTAATTAACCTCTTTTAGGTTCTTTGTATCTGCTTCTCATCATGTTTTGGGAATGTAGTTCTATCTTGATCTCTTTAGTTTCATGAATGAAAAGCCAATTCCTAAGCCAAAGTCATTGTGTCTAGATTCTTACTATAAGCTGCACATCTCTGATGCCCATCATCTTCCTGTTTGGGACTTTGCCTATTGAAAATGACTGAATACTAACACATCTCTGTAATTTGGGATTCACATCTTTTGTTACTTACATGACTCCCTTGCTTATTGTCAGATTCTCTTGACACTGTCACATGTATGTGTAGATTTATTTTTGGTGTCTATGGAGACCTGAATTTTAGAACAATGGAAGAAAGTAACTTCTTCCTCTTGGGTCTGGATTCATGCTTAAACATTGCCCTTATCCATGTGCCCATGTGTGCCATCATAGGAGTGACATAAATTCATATATAGATTGACACAAGAGAAGGGATCTAGACACAGGAACTCTGGAGGCAACAGGAGTCCAAGTGCAGGACAACTGCTCTGAGTCATAGGTGGTGGCTTATATGATGCCTGTTCTGGCCCAGATGCAATAGTCATCACATTCAGGCTAAACATTTTGGGAAAGGATGCTTAAGAGGGACCTCTTTTTGCATTACATTGTGTATGCCATAAAGTACTCCCAATGGTTTAAAAAAAATCCTGAACCTTGGAGCAAGTGGGAGCCATCAAGAAACCCAGGGAGACACTTCTGTTTCTGGTTAAATGAAGTAACAGTTACTCCCTATTAATCCTCCCATGTGAAACAATAAGAAAACAGCAGACAAAATACATGAAATAATGGTTTTCAAGACCCTGGACATTAGAAAATGAATGGCAGTGATTCTTGAGAGACAGGAAACAAATGAGGCAGTCCTGTGATTGCTACAGCTTATTTCCTTGAGGTAGTTTTTAAGTGGTTATGCAGGGAGGGGGAACCCAGCTAGTTTAGCAGACTCCCTGAGTTGAGGGGATGGAACTGAGAGTCCAAGGAGAAGTAAACTAGAGTTCTCAGGACAGGAGAGAACTGCATAGAGAGATATGTGTATTTATCTGCTGGAATGCTGGAATGGCTACAGCATTCATGGGCTCTGTCATACCATGAGGACAAATATTCAGATTACTAATTGATACATGCATGTGAAGAAACTGTTCAAGGTCAAGAAAATAGGGCTATAGTTGTAGCTTAGTGGTAGAGAGCTTGCCTAGTATGCACGAGATTCTGGGTTCAGTTCCCAGCACTGAAAAAAAAGGGGGTGAGGCCTAACCATCAAAGAAGACAAGAAAGAACCACAACAGCTAGAATATCTCATAATTTGTTGAGTATTTATAAGGGTCTTGCTTTAATAATTGGGAATACTTAGCTCCAGACTAAATGTTATATTGGCCCTCCCTAACAATCAAAATTCAATATGATCAAACTATTTTCAAGGAACTTAATGGTGTCCCGGAACACAACTCAAGAACATTTAAATAAATACAAAAATATCCAATCCTCCCAAAAGAAAACATTCACAATGTATGGTATCCCACACAAATATTGCCAGGATTGCAAAAAGCATAAAAATAAGTCCCATCATGAGGATATCAATCCATCAGTCAAAACCTAATCAGAACTGACACAAATATTGCAATTGGCAGATGAAGACACTTGAAGTTATTCTAACTGTATTAAATATGTGAGTAGATACAGTATTTCAAGGCACAAATTAAACTTTTATAGATGAAAACTACAGTGGCTGAGATGAAAAATACAATAGATGTGATCAATAGCACATTTGATGTTAAGAGAAGATTAATGAATTTTATGTCATAGAAATACTAAGGGAAACATACATTTGAGAATGAGAAAAAATAATTTTTAAAATTAGGCTTATAAAGACCATCTCTTATCAGTAATTACATTAAATGTAAATAGATTATATGCTCCAAGTAAAAGGCAGAGCTTTGAAGAATGGAAATTTAAAATGATCCATCTGTATGCTATCTATAACCATACATCTTATATTTGAAAATGCAAATATATTGAAAGTAAGTGGAAAGGAGAAACATCTATACCTTTTTTTTTTTTTGCAAACATAACCAAAAGAGAGCTAAAGTGCTCTCTTTATCACATTAAATAGATTTTAAGACAAAAATTGTTCTACAGAAAAAGAGAAACATTTTATAATGATAAAAGATTCCAGGAAGATAGAAGAACTGGTAACATTTGGGTATGTAGCAATTATAAACATATATGCACCTAACAAGAGAGCCTCACAAAACATGAAGAAAAAAATTTATTGGAATTGAAAACAGAAATATGTAGACAACAATAATAGACTTAATATTCCACTCTCAAGAATGAATAGAATAACTATTCAAAAGATCAACAAGGAAATAGAAGATTTTTAAGAGCATATAAATCAAAAAGGCCTAGTGATACCTAAAGAACATTACACTCAACAAGAGCAGAATACCCATTTTTCTGAAGCACAAATGGAAATATTCTTTTGACTAGATCAATGCTGTGCCTCAAAGTAAGCCTCACTACATTTAAAAGCACTGGAATCAACAAAGTACATTTTTTTAACCTTATGGAATTAAATTTAAAATGAAGGACTGGGGGTGTAGTTTAATAGAAGGGGCCCTACGTTGATCTAGTCAAAAGCACCACCGGAAACAAATAAAACAGAAGGAAATTGGGAAACTCACAAATATGTGAAAAATAAATAACACTCTTCTAAATAAGCAATGGGCCAGACAAGTAATGACAAGGAAGATTAGAAAATACTTTGAAATAAATGAAAATGAAATACAACATGCTAACACTGTGGCTTTCAGCTAAAGTGATGCTTGGAGAGAAACTGATAACTGTTAATGTCAACATTTTAAAAAGTAGAGAAACCTGAAGTCAATATCCTAATTTTCTACCATAAGAAACTTAAGACACAAGGCCCAAAACAATCAGGTTAAGGAAACAATATGATTAGAGAGATGCCAGGAAGATATCCCAATTGAAAACAATTGGATGTATAGCAATTATAAATATATATCCACATAACAACAGAGTATTCCATTAGAAAACAGAATAGTGGTAAAATAAAATTAATAAAATGAAAAACTGATTCTTTGAAAAGACCAACAAAGTAGGCAAACATTTAACTAGATTGACCAAAAAATGAGTAAAGATTCAAATTACTAAAACCAGAAATTAAAGAAAGGATATTACTAACAACCTCAGGGAAAAAAGATCGTAAATGAATACTATGAATAATTTTATGCCAAAAATTAGATAACTAAGATGAAATGCATGAAATACTGAAAATGACAAAAAGAAATAAAAGATCTGACTAAACCCATAACAAAAAAAAGAGACTGAATTAGTAATTTTAGATTTCCCAGAAAAAATCCCAGGCCTCACGGCCTCACTGGTACATAGTAAAACAATTTAAAGGATCAATTCTAGACTTAATATTAAAATGTTAATTCTACCCAAAGAGAAGTACAGTTTCAGTGCTATCCCTATCAAAATCTCAATGACAATTTTTATAGAAATAGAAAACCTCTTCCTAAAATTCATATTGAGTCTCAAGGGACCTCCACTAGTCAAAACAATATTGAAAAGTAACCAACTGGACTACTTGTACTTCCTGATTTCAGAGCTTACTACATATCTACAGTAATCAAAGCAATGTGACACTGGCTAGAAAAGCATAGACCAAAGGAAAAAGAAAAGAGGCCCAGAAATAAGCCCCCACATACATGGTCAAATGATTTTTGACAAGGATGCTGAGATAATTTAATTGGGAAAAGACAGTGTTTTCAACAAATAGCGCTGGGAAACTGGATATTTATATGCCAAAGAACAAATTTAGACCCTTACCTGTCACTATATAAAAGTTTAGCTCAAAATGGATCTAAGGCCTAACTATAAGACCTGAAAGCATAAAACTCTTAAAAGAAAACATAGGGCAAACTTTCATACATTGGATTTAGCAATGGTTTCTTGATGGTGACACCAAAATCACAGGCAACAAAAGAAAAAAAGAAACAGACAAATTTGGCTTCATGGAACTTTTAAAAGATTAGATATCAAATGACTCTATGAAAAGAGTAGAAAAGCAATCCACAGAATGGAGAAAATATTTGCCAGTCATATATCTGACAAGATATTAATCAAGCATATCTAGAGAACTCCTAAAACTCAGCAACAAAAGCAAACAACTAGATTTAAAAATGAGTAAAAGACCTGAATAGACATTCCTCCAAAGAAATAAAACAGAAAGTAGATTAATGGTGCCTAGAATGATGGAGGAGCTACTGTTAATGGGTGTGGTAGGCAAAATAAGGTTCCTGAGATGTCCATATTTGAATCCTCAGAACCTGTGATGTGTTAATATACATCAATGATAAAAGGGGTTTTGCAGATGAGATAAGTGAGATGGAGGGATTATCAATTTGACTTCTAATCACATGAATACTTTGGCCAGAGGGAAATGTTAATGGTTAGAGATGTAGTGTTCCTGGCTTTGAAGATGGAGGAAAGGGTCAGTGAATGGAACAAGGGAGGGAATGGGCCTTTCCCTGAAGCCTCCAGAAAGGAATGTAGACTTGTTGACACTTGTATTTTTGAGCAGGGAGACCCATGGACTTCTGACTCCAGAACTCTAAAATAATACATTTATATTGTTCTAGTTACTAAGTTTGTGGTAATTTGTTGTGGCAGTCATGGAAAACTAATATAAGGAATATTTCTCTTTGAGGCAATGAAGATAGTTTAAAATTACATAACTGCACAAGTTTCAGAATATGCTAAGAACCTTTGGCATGTACAACTTCAAATGGAAAGATTTTATGGTATGAGAATATATTTCAATAAAATTCCTTTAGAAAAAGAAAAAACACATCAGTGAAGTGAGGTTTTTAAAACATTAACTGATTTAATATGTGTATAATTAGAATCCTCAAAGGGAGAGTAGAAAAAATATATTAAAAATGACCAAAAATATTTAAATTTAATTTTTTTTTAGTTGTCAATGGATTTTTTATTTAATTTATTTATTTACATGGAGCACTGAGGATCAAACCCAGGGTCTCATGCATGCCAGGCAAGTGCTGTACCACTGAGTCACAAGTCCAGCCCCCAAAATATTTAAATTTTGATGAAAACTACAAATCCATAAATGCAAGGATTCCTAGTGAACCCAAGCCCAACAAACTTGAACGAAACTACACTAAGGTGCATCATAATAAAACCGCTCAAAAACAGTGATAAAGAGAAAATCTTAAAATCAGCCAGGAAGAAAAGAAGCATTATGCACAGAGAAAGAAATAAGCCTGAAAGTTGATTTCTCTTTAGAATTGTTGTAGATGTTAAGACCATGAAGCAATACCTTAAAAACTCTAGAAGGCAAATGCTGCCAATCTAGAATTACATACCTAGAGTAAACAGTTCTAAAACTTGGATGCAAAATAATCAGTTTTTCAAAATACAAAACTAAAAGTATTTATCAGCAGGAGAGCTAAACTACTAGAAATTCTAAAGGAAATCCTTTAGGCAGAAGGAAAATGGTACCAGTTGAAAATATGTATCTACAGAAAGGAACAAAGAATACCAGAAATGAGAACTACAAGGAGAAATATATAATAATTTTTTCCTTATTATTTAAATCTCTTTAAAAGACAACTGACTGTCTGAACCCCAAATAATATTGTACTTGGGGATTATAGCATATGTATAATTATGCAAAATGTATGACAAAGGGTAGGAAGGGAGAAATGGGAGTACACAATTTAAGGCTCATCTATGTAAGCTAGTATACTGTCACTGAAAATTACATTGTAGTAAGTTCAAGATATGTACTATAAACCTGTAAGCAACTACTCAAATAGCAAAAGAAGACTTACAGCTAATAAATGAACTAAAGGATATGTGAAGAATAATAAAAAATAATCCAAAAGTAGGCTGAAAAAAAGAGGTCAAGAGAAAAAAGAGTAGTTGGGACAAATAAAAAATTAATAGCAAGGTGATAGTCTCAAATGTAACCATTTTAATAATAATTTTAAATGTACAGGGCTAAAAACTTCAGTTAAAAGGCAGAGATGATCATGTTGGATAAAAGAATGACCAAAATATATGCTGTTTACCAGAAACAAGCAAGGCCATAATCCTATTCCTAAAAGCCCTAAATATAAATACACTAACAGGTTTAAAAGTAAAAAGATGTCCATACTAACACTAATCAAAATAAAACTGGAGTTGCTAACTAATATCAGATTCTGTAGATTTCAGAGCAAAGAATAGCACCAGGGATAAGGAATGTCATTTCATAATGATAAAGGGATTAATCCATCAAAAAGAAATAACAAACAACCTCAAAATACACAAAAGAAGCTGACAGGAATTAAAGGAGAAATCCATAATTAAGGTTGTTTCTCTTTCTTTCTTTCTTTCCTTTTTTTTTGGGGGGGGGGTAATGGGGATTGAACCTGTAGTTGGAGTTTTCAATACTATTTTCTCAGTGATTCATAAGACAAATAAATAGAAAATGAAAATATAAATGACTTGAACTAATATCAACATGTTGCCTTAAATGACACTTATAAGACACTTTGATCAGCAGTTACATTATACACATACTTTCCAAGCATATAATATGGGCCATAAAACACATTTTTATACACTTAAAATATTTAAACCATACAAGGTATGTTCTATAACCCTAATGGTATTAAATTGTATATCAATAACACAGCTGACTGGAAAATCCCCAAATATCTGGAAATTAAATAACATATTTCTAAATCATCATGGATAAAGAAGAAGTCAAAAGAAAATTTATAAAATATTTTGGACTGAAAGTTGAAACATACCAAAATTTGTGAGAGGCTAATAGAGCAGTAAATAGAGGGAAATTTATAGCATTATATACCTAAATTAGAAAAAAAAAATAGAAGAGAGGAAAGCTCCCTAACCAGTAACTTAACTTTCTACCTTAAGAAACTAGAAGAGGCTGGGTGTGTTGGTGCATACCTCTGAACCCCAAGGTTTGGAAGGCTGAGACAAGAGAACTTGAGTTCAAAGCCAGCCTCAGCAACTTAGCTGAGGCCCTAGGCAACTTAGTGAGAACTTGTCACTAAAGAAAATATAAAACAGGGCTGGGGATGTGGCTCAGAGCCACATTCCCAGCCCTATTTTGTATTTTATTTAGAGAGAGGGTCTCAATCCTGAGCCTCTGGGATTATAGGTATGGTTGCCTTGCCAAAAGCTGATTATTTTTTAATTGTAGATGGATACAATACCTTCATTTTATTTATTTTTATGTGGTGCTGAGGATTGAACCTAGTGCCTCATGCATGCTAGGCAAGCACTCTACCACTGAGTTACAACTACAGCCACAAAAACTGATTCTTTAAGAAGAAAAATACATCAGCCAGACTAATAATAAAAAAGAAGATAGAATACAAATTACCAATATCAATGAGAACATTGAAATCACTACAGATTAAGATAAAGATAGCAAGAGAATATCATGAACAATTTTATGTCAATAAAGTCAACAACTTAGATGAAAAGGAAAAATTCATTTTGAAAGGCACAAAGTACGAAAACTTACTCAAGAAGAAGTTGATAACCCAAATAATCCTGTGTCTATAAAGAAACTGAATTTCTCATGAAAAATCTTCCGGAAGACAATGGCAAGCTAGGATGGCTTCACTGGGAACTCTGCATATCAGAAATTCTTCCAAAAATTGAAGAGAAGGGAACACTTCCCAGCTCATTCTGTGAGGCCAGCATTACCCATATACTGAAAGGAGAAAAAGACATTACAATAAAAGAAAACTGCAAACCAATATCCTCATGAACATCAAAGCAAAAATTCTAAAGGAAAGGAACTCATAATTCTTTACTAAAAGCAAAACCCAACACTTAATTCAGTTGAGGTTTTTGGTAGAAAGCTACATATGTTTATATTTCTAATAAAGTGTGTGCTGTAGATGAACATTTTGAAGTTTGGTATTCTTCCTTAAGAAACTGATTCAATGTGAGGAAACTCTAAAACATAAGAAAGCCATAAGCAGAAATGGCTTTGCCCCCAGGGAGTTTTATCTCTGCATTGCTGTGTAAAGCTAGGAGCCTGATCACCTTTGTTTATGTATTAGACTAGACAGGATTTAATTATAAGGTGAACTCAGTTTCTTTGCCTTTGATAAACACTTTTACATTTTCTAAAATTGGAAGTTAGTTCCATAATTAATTTCAGCATGTTAAAATTCCTTCTATGACTTATTCTACAATTTTTATTTATGATATTTAGACAATTTTTGCCTATGTTTGTCCTGAACTTTGTTGATGCTTGCTTTAATGAAGGTAAAATGTATACATGGTAGTTATATTTTAAAGGATGATTTAATTTATATTTTGTCAAGAACCTACTATATTGAAAAGCTAATGCTTTATTTTTTATATATTTTTTTCATGGTAATCCTAATAGATGATAATCTTCACCCATTAAACTATCACTTAAATACATTTTATCATATATTATTTTTCACACATTTTGATTATCTTTTGAATTTGTACCAATCTATCATAAATCTTCATTAATTGTGTTGTTTAAAGGGTGATATATTGCCATCCTTGATCCACAGAGGGCTTACTTTTTTATTATTTTTCAGTGTTCATGTTTGTTATAATGTTTACTCTTTTTTAAAAGTAAAGATTCTAGCAACATTACTAGGTTCCTGCTGACACTGTCATTTTATTATTATTCCTACTTTTAATTTGGGAACTCATATAAGTTGTTACACTAAATTAACTGAAAAAATCATCTAGAGTCTATGAAAAATACAATTTATTGTTGCAAATATCTTGTTAGTAAAACCATTGGTACAGGAATCATTCAGATAGGATGATGTCATGATAAAACTACATGTCCTTTAGAAGTGAAGCAGAATGCTGTATGGTGAGTACTGAAAATTTCATTGTGGTAATTCAGAGTATCTTGATTATGCATGGAGAAGATAAACAAATTAAGGATATAATTGAAGGAAATGCCAAAGTAATGGCTCTGCAAAGGCTGTATTCAAATAATTATCCTTCATTTATAGGTTGATAAAATAATTAAGATAACAAATATGATCCTAACACTGTGTTTTAAAAAACCACTACACTGACAACAAAAATCATCATACTGGCAAATAATGAGACTTATTAGAACTAGTTCCACTTTTTGTTGAGCAACTTATTTTGGGCCATTCATTGGCTCCATCAGACCACATAATTCTTTAATTAAATCCTCAATATAATATTATAATGTAAAAGAGCTACTATTCACAGAGGGCCAGGTCTGCAGTTTTCTTTTTGTGGAACCATATTTCTTCTATTGTTTGATCTTTGGGGTTGCCCTTGCCCTAGGTTCTAGAGGTGGCAATCAAGCTTATGGCTGGCCAATTTAAGAATCTCATCCCATTGGCTATAATGTTTGCTTTAGTGGCACAAATGACTGAAACTGAGCCAGTGAGTTTTTCCCCAGGACTCTTTTTAGAATTTTTATTTCCAGAAACAGTATTACCCATTTCGGACAAGACTGCAAAAATACAAATGGAATTTCAGAATATGAGATTCAGTTACTATTATAGTTGTACTAATAGCACTCCCTTTGCTTCCTTTTCTTTAAGATTAAGGTCAGAGGTTGGAACCATTCATGGGCACCCTGAGCCTGGCTCCTATAATTCACATGGGCTACATAAAATTACAGTGCTACCTTCTATAGTCTCATACATCCCCAATATCATGGTGTTAAGGCAATATAGCTTCACCCAGAGGATATCTTGATTTTGATGTTCTGGGGACAGTTTTATTCCTGATATGTATCAAAATATAATTTCACTTTTTTCAGTGGTCTACATACCATATTTTGGGAAACACTGTCCTAGAGAAGATATCACATCATCCTGTGTTGTTTAGAATATTTCTTTTATTTGTGACTTGTGTTTAAAGTTCTATCTTTATATTTGTAACCCCTCCCTTAAAAAATTGTGGTGGTGGGGAGCCAGGAATGGTGGAGGCAAATCTGTAATCCCAGCAGCTTGGGAGGCTGAGGCATGAGGATAGCAAGTTTGAGACAACTTTAGAAACTTAGTGAGGCACTAAATAGCTTTGTGAGACCCTATCTCAACATAAAAAATAAAAAGGACTGGGGACATAGCTCAATGGTAAAGAACCCCTGGGTTAAATCCTCAGTACAGTTATAGGGGGAAAACGCACCTAGAGGAAGGAGGAAGAAATCATTTTTGTTTGCATTATTTATTTATTTATTTATATTTGGGATTGAACACAGGGGTACTCGACCACAGAGCCACATCCTCAACCCTATTTTATATTTTATTTAGAGACAGGGTCTCACTGAGTAGCTTAGTGCCTCGCGCTGTTACTGAGACTGGCTTTGAACTTGCAATCTTCCTGCCTTAGCCTCCTGAGCTGCTGGAATTACCAGTGTGTGCTATCATGCACAGCATTTAGCTCATATTTTGAGCCAAAGGCATTCCCTTTTTGCCAATTTGATAGGTTTTCTCTTGCAACTATACCATTTCTCTAGCACCTTACCTGTAGCTCTGGGAAAAAGGAATCTATAGCCTTACTCTCCCAAATTAGAATATCTTTCTCCCTTTCTACTTATTCAAATAAGACATTTTTAAAGTTGTACAGATTAAACTAATGAGGTCAGACTCATTTCAATTTTATTACCAGATCTGCAGCACCATGCCAGTGTGCAGCACAGAAAGGGGCTCAGTGTATGTCTGCTGAATGTGTGGTTGAATGAATGAATTTTTTAAAAAAAATTTTTTAGTTGTAGCTGGACACAATCCTTTTATTTATTTTTATGTGGTGCTGAGGATCAAACCCAGGGCCCCGCATGTTCTAGGCGAGCACTCTACCACTGAGCCACAATCCCAGCCCCAAATGAATGAATTTGAGCGTATTCATATGAGGGCTTGTCAGGCGGTCAGGTCAAATGTTACAATAACAGACGGAGTCAAGGTACAGTTATGAGGTGTCTTTAATGTTATATTTTCAGTGACAGAATTGGAACTTATTTATAAGTCTTACCCTTTCACAGTGTTGGTCATTGAAATATGTTTGTTGAATAGACAAGTTAATTACAGAATAAAATATAGTATTCTCTTGTGTGGAACTAAGTGGGGATGGGTGAGGGAATGGAAGGGTAGAGGGAGCAGATTCAAAATGAAGTCTTAACTACTTTAGAAGTTAACTACATGTATTCCCAGCACCAATAAAAACAAGTAAATATGTTAACATATCATCTATTGAGAGTTATTTAATGATGGGATGACAGTGAATGCCTTAAACTAGCTCACAAAACAATTTTTGCCTTTGTCATAAAAATGTGATTAATAAGAAATTCATCTCATGTAGAAAATACTTCTTGTGAAATCTATATTTTGTACAAAATGCACCAAAACATTTGTTTCTATTTACCTTAAAAAAAAATCCCCTTCAGAGATAGCATGTGGAGAAGAGCCATCTGTTCAGGATTACACTTCTGAAGTGCTGTTTCTCAGAACCTGCCTGACTCTATAGATGTTGATTTATAAAGTATGGACTGTTTCCCCTTTATCAGGTTCATTTATCAATTTTATCAAAAGGATGTACTTATAGTGTAGTTTGAATTAATAACTATTAATTAACCATTGAGTAACAAATTGAACCAGAAACTCTGGAGTCTCTGAATTCAGTTGCTGTTTTTACTCTTCCATCAGTCTTTGGAACAAGTGATTAAATGTCTTACCTTTCCCCCAAATAGCTTTGTTCATGAAATTACGGGCAGCTCAGATGGTTTTTAGCTGATTAGGATCCTAGCAGTACTGGGCAGAGGCACAGTAGAATGTTAAAGAGAAGTAGGTGTGGCAGTGATCTTAACCCTTATGTCCACTGCTCCAGTGTGACCTCTGATGCTCTGATACTGAACCCAGTTATTACCCCAGGTAATCTCCTCTGGGAAAAGCTATATTGCCTTAACACCATGACAGAGATTTAAAAGCTTGTTTTCATGTGCTGTCTCACCTAGACCTCATTTCAACCAGGGAGGGGGGTATGGCAGATTTTTCCTAGTTTTACCTGGGTTTACTAATGGTAAAATTGAGGCTAGGTGATTTGATCAAGGTCACACAATTATTAGGTGGTAGAGTTGGGGCCTGCGCTCATACATTTAAAAAAATATATAGTTGTAGTTGTACACAACACCTTTATTTTATTTATTTTTATGTGGTGCTGAGGATCGAACCCAGTACCTCTCACACCTAGGTGATCGCTCTCCCCCTGAGCCCCAGCCCCAGCCCTGCATGCATATATTTTGATCCCTCTATGTATTGTTAAGTCTTCGATTTATCCAGGGAAAGGAGACATTAGAAGGGGTGGAAGGAAGCTAGATAATTCATTTGCAGTTGGTAGAGTGATGACTTGCCTGAGCCTTTTGCAAGATTTTATTTGTCTTATAAAAGTACATCCACAAGACACTAATTAAAAAAAAAACAATAACTGTAAGTAAGCAGCAGAATGATCAGTGGTGTGGAGGGAAGGGTGCAGGCCAAGCAGGAGAGGAGAGGAGGGAAGCACTGAGACTGAATTAGAACAAATTATATTCCATTCTTTTATTACTATATCAAAATGAATTCATCCTCACATGTAACTAAAAAGAACCAATAAAAAAATTAAAAAGAGAGGAAAAAAGTAAGATCCTTTTACTTTAGCAAAAACTGCACCCAACAAATACCTCAGATCCTTACAATACATCATATACATTTTTAAGAACTAGAGGTAATAATCTTGGCTGGAAGAAAACATTCTGTGTTTTATTACAGAGCAATTTTATAGAGCAAATCAAAATGATCAAGAACTGGCTAAGAGGTTTTTCCTGTTGTCTTATTTGATGACATTTCCTTATGGAGACTTCAAGGTCACCTACATGTAAAAAAAAAAAAGGCAGAGTAACATCTGGATTTCAAAGAAAACTAATCACATTTTAAAGCTGTGCAATTGCTCTGTTAAAAGATATCATTATTAAGCATTGAAATGGAAGTCCTAGTGTTTCCTCCTTAAGATCTGTTTGGAACAGAGGGCCTTTTGGATTCTGTTCCATAGTTTAGTTTGTGTAACCTTGGACACACTCTTTGATTATTTTTTAACCTTTCTCAACTCATCTAAAACATGTCTCATAGAGTTTTATTTTGGGTTTTAAAATGCTTTCACATTTTTGGATTAAGTAGTAGGTGGATGGAAATGCTATTCCTAAAGAAGGTTGAGGCTAATTAAATCATTTTATTGTTCCTCTCAACTTTCTTCTCAGGAAGGTCAGGGAACATTTTATTCGTGGGCCACTTACTTATCTACCAAACATTTACTGAGAACCTTGTAACAGACCAGGACCCGCCCCTTCCTCTGCTCCCTGGTGCCATCAGATGATACTTCGGAGAACACAACAAAAGGCCCTTTTTTTTTTCTATTATGGAATGTGAGAATAGGTGACCATCTGCAAGGACTTCCATCCTACTGTATAGTCAACAGTAGAATTTCCTGTCTCCTAGTACATGGTTGTACTTGACCACATATTGCCTTATTACGACAGACAGTTTCACAAATGCATGCCATTAGAAAGTTGGCTACTTGAAGGAGGAATCCAGGTCTCCTTCATTTCTCTACTCAATGCAAAGCAGTAGTGAGGGATTCTTTTTTAGAAGTGTGTGGAAGGAGGGGTTCCACAGGGCCTACGAATTCCCTGAAATTGTAAGACAAATTGTGTTTTGCATATACAGTTTTCTACAAGTAAGGTCTATAATTTTCATTAGATTCTCAAGGAGGCCAGTGGCTCAATGATTAGCCATTATTGATTAACCACTCTTTGGGGCTTATGATGGATATTGGAATCATGGAAAGACAGATATGACTTTGATGCACAAGAGAGGATTGTCATGACTGCAAAGCATGCTTGAGATGGCTCTCAGCTCTTCATTGTTAGAGATATTAAATTAATAGCTGGATAATTCCTCAATGATAATATAATTGAGATGTTGATGTACTCTTTCTGCCCCCACAATACTATGATAATGTGAAGCTGCATTAGAGAATAATTCCAATTCTCCATCCATTCTCCCCATATCTACATTTGTGTGACTCACTCTTTGATTAAGTATAGCTTTGACAGATCACCAGAGGCCTACAAATCAGTTTATGAGAACATGGCCCTAAGGATATGTGTGAAATACTGGAGAGTGGACAGGGAATTTGGTATAAACCCTAGGGAATACAGAGAGAGTAGAATTATTTTTGAGTTGAGGTTAGAAGAATCACAAGGAAGTAGTAGAGAAGCAGGTCAACACTACTGTCAACAGAGTAAATAGAATAGAATTTAATTGAGTACCAAATTGGACTAGTTACCTTTCAATTTAGGCCTCTGAGCAATTTAAGTTTGTTCTGCTGTTTTGCTCCTTTCATTCAAAGAAATTAGGACAGTGCAACTCCAGAGATGAATTTTAGGAGCACAAAGTGGTAAAACCACATTCTTTTCATGTATATACAAGCACAAATATGTGCATGAATGAATGCATGTTATGCAACATGTTCAAGATGTCCATCCACATGAATCCATCCATCCATATGATGGATAGACTTATCCATTCACACATATACCATTTGTAAGGAGGATTAAGTAGTGTACTTAATAGAAAATTTTCACTTGCAGGGAAATAGAGTATCTTTAAGTAGTTGAATATCTAATAGCCAAGAATAATATTTTAGGTAACACACGGATGCTTCTTTAGGGGTCAATGTCACAAAGCTTCATGGAGCTGATCACAGGCAGAACCCAAACTGACAGTATCATACCAAGATGGTGTAGGCCATAGAAATCTGAAGGATATTTATTAGAGCCTAAAGGAAATTGACCATATTCTATGCTCCAGTTTTCCTTGGAAAAGTGTGTTTGTTAAATTGTCATCACCCACAGCTCTAGATGGTTGTGTTAGGCCTGGGGACCTTTAATTAAATGTTTCCTCAGAATATTTCCTGGTGATCTTCTGAGCTGGCTGTTTTATTTACTCTCTAGCATCTGCAAAGTGTCACTGAACATCCTTTATCTTGTGCATTTTTGATGAGTATGATATTGCTATTTCTACGTGGGATTTGTAAATTCCTTTGAGGAATTCAGGGGTCCATGGAGAGGAGGAGATGACAGTGAGCTCCTTCCTGTATTTAATCTAGCCATCCCCCAATCTCACAGAGACCAGTGTAAAGCTGTACCTATAAAAGCTGATTTGCCAAGTGTTTTTGCTCTGAAGGGACATCACCTATTTTTAGCAACAAAGAAGTGTTAGGAAGGGGAGGGAGGCATACCTCAGAAGGACAGATCTGAAACGAAGCCCAGAATGCTGAAGAGAGTGCAGCCAGACGCAAAGGTGTCTGGTGAAAGGTCGCCCGGCCCGGGAGAGTGCAGATCTGAGGTTCTGGAGGGTAGTAGGAAGGCCTCCATTAAGAGTTCTGTACGCAGAGTTTAGGGAATGTTATCAAAAAGTTCCTTAACACAATAGAATAAGGGAAATCAAGACATGGCAAACTGAACAGGCTGCTTAATTTGTTCAGTCATCTATATTTTTAAAAATTTTTAAATTGAGATAAACTATCAACACATTAATTAAGCAACCATACTTGTACAAAGCATTCTGCAAGGAAATGTATGCAATGGGTGGGAGGATGGTGTTTGAAATATACTAGTTAAAGTACATGTTGTCCAAAAAAATACAGGGCACTGGGTCTTAAAAACTATGGGGTGCTGTCTATTATTCTATTGAGTCTTTAAAGCAAGTATTAGAAAGTACAGCAATTCCTATTTGACCCAAGGGGAAGTGCCTCATCCCTTCCGAAGGAGTAATGCTGTGGTTTAAGCCAATTATGGTAAGGCCAATTCTCTTGTTTTATTAACTTTGTGGTGGGATAGGAACCAGTTCAAGCCAGTGACATATAAAAGTCTGCTGACAGGCTTCAAGAAATGTTTCTCAGCCTTAAGAGAGAACCACTGAAAGAGGTAGCCTTTATTTTTTTTTCTTTTTGTCTCTAGGCATTGCTGTGCTTGGAATGGGTGCTTAAAAGTACCACAGGCATCTAGTGACTATAAACAGAGTCAACCTGAAGGGAAATCGAATTTTCTGAAAATGACAAAGCAAAGAGATAAAAGGACTGTGGGTTTTTTATGATCTTTGTCGAGTTGCTGAAAAACCTTCCCTACTTTCTGAATTCCTGCTAGATGATGTTATAATGGTCCTTGTATCAGCCAGTGTGAATTAAAGTCTTTGGTAATGGTATCCTCACTGATAACAGAGCATGTGCAGATGTACAGGGCTCAGAAAGGTCACAGGGCACTTAGAAATCACAAATAGTTCAACATGACTGAAATGTAGGACATTGGAGTGTTGGGTGATGGCTAGAGATAAAAGGAAATAGTGGGCAGGGCTCAGATTACAAGGGCCTTATGTTATGATAGACATTTGTATTTTATTTTGTAAAGAATAAGGAGACATTGAAAAGTTTTAAGCAAGGCAATGGTATAGTTAGATTTGCAATGTAGAAACGTTTCTCTGACTACAGGGTGGAAGATTGAAGAGGGCAAGATACCAGAGGGCAAGATGCCAAGGTCACTCACTCAGGAGCAAGTGGAGTCCATGCAGGGTCCGGTCTTCCCCCCATTATTACTCCATTTCCTTTTGGAAAGACAGAAGGGAAGACAAGATATGCAAGGTGGAAAATCAGAGGGGCAGACAGTAAATACTTAAGTATTTCATGAAAGAATAGTGTGTTGGGGATCATGCAGGATTTCAAAGTGCAGATTGGCTTTGAGCTGAAAACTGAAAAACTTGGAAACTTGTGGGGTTGAGTGGAGCATAAAACAATACAAGGGAATGGATAATTGAACCAAATTGGAGGGTTTTTTGGGGCGGGGTGGGGTGAGGTAAACTAGAATGGTCACTTGCAACAAAAATGGCAGAGAAAAGAAATTAATCTTTACCCTGGTCCTACCACTCATCAGTTATGGAACACTAGTCTTGATAAATTTTGGTTTCCTATTTGTTAAATTGGGATTACAAACACATACTTTATTAACACCACGAAGTGATATATGAACAGCATGTACCCCCGATGTTATGTAATGGGAAAACACCTCCACTTTGAGGTATTCTTCCAAAAGCCCAGATCCCCAGTCTAATCATGGGAAAAATATCAGACAAATCCAAACTAAGGAATACTCTACAAAATATTTGACCGAGACTCTTCAAAACTTTCCAGGCCATAAAATGAAACAAACCATGACACAACACAACAAAACAAATAAACAAACAAAAACAAGGAAAAACAAAGAAACTGTCACAGGCCAGAGGAGACTAAGGAGACATGACAACTAAATGTAGAATCCTAGAAGATAAAAAAAGACATTAGTTGAAGATGCTATCCTTCCTCCATTGCATGCTTTTAGCCCCTTTATCAAATATAAGATAGTTGTAACTTTGTGGATTAGTCTCTGTGTCCTCTATTCTATACCATTGGTCCACCCGCCTGTTTTGGTACCAGTACCATGCTGTTTTTGTTACTATTGCTCTGTAGTATAGTTTGAAGTCTGGCATCGCTATACCGCCTGATTCACACTTCCTACTTAGAGTTGCTTTTGCTATTCTGGGTCTTTTATTTTTCCATATGAATTTCATGATTGCTTTCTCTATTTCTACAAGAAATGCCATTGGGATTTTGATTGGCATTGCATTAAACCTATAGAGAACTTTTGGTAATATCGCCATTTTGATGATGTTAGTTCTGCCTATCCATGAACAGGGTATATTTTTCCATCTTCTAAGATCTTCTTCTATTTCTCTACTTAGGGTTCTGTACTTTTCATTGTATAAATCTTTCACCTCTTTTGTTAGGTTGATTCCCAAGTTTTTTTTTTTTTGAGGATATTGTGAATGGGGTGTTTTCCCTCATTTCCATTTCAGAAGTTTTGTCGCTGATATACAGAAATGCCTTTGATTTATGCGTGTTGATTTTATATCCTGCCATTTTGCTGAATTCATTTATTAGTTCTAGTAGTTTTTTTTGTAGACCCTTTTGGGTCTTCTAGGTATAAAATCATGTCATCTGAAAATAGTGATAATTTAAGTTCTTCTTTTCCTATTTTTATGCCTTTAATTTCTTTCGTCTGTCTAATTGCTCTGGCCAGTGTTTCGAGAACTATATTGAATAGAAGTGGTAATAGAGGGCATCCCTGTCTTGTTCCAGATTTTAGAGGGAATGCCTTCAATTTTTCTCCATTCAGAATGATGCTAGCCTGTGGCTTAGCATAGATAGCTTTTACAATGTTGAGGTAAGTTCAACAAATGGTGCTGGGAAAACTGGAAATCCATATGCAACAAAATGAAACTGAATCCCCTCCTCTCGCCATGCACAAAAGTTAACTCAAAATGGATCAAGGAGCTTGATCACAGAGACTCTGTGTCTGATAGAAGAAAAAGTTGGCTCCGATCTACATATTGTGGGGTCGGGCTCCAAATTCCTTAATAGGACACCCATAGCACAAGAGTTAATAACAAGAATCAACAAATGGGACTTACTTAAACTAAAAAGTTTTTTCTCAGCAAAAGAAACAATAAGAGAGGTAAATAGGGAGCCTACATCATGGGAACAAATTTTTACTCCTCACACTTCAGATAGAGCCCTAATATCCAGAGTATACAAAGAACTCAAAAAATTAAACAATAAGATAACAAATAACCCAATCAACAAATGGGCCAAGGGCCTGAACAGACGCTTCTCAGAGGAGGACATATAATCAATCAACAAGTACATGAAAAAATGCTCACCATCTCTAGCAGTCAGAGAAATGCAAATCAAAACCACCCTAAGATACCATCTCACTCCAGTAAGATTGGCAGCCATTATGAAGTCAAACAACAACAAGTGCTGGCGAGGATGTGGGGAAAAGGGTACTCTTGTACATTGCTGGTGGGACTGCAAATTGGTGCGGCCAATTTGGAAAGCCGTATGGAGATTCCTGGGAAAGCTGGGAATGGAACCACCATTTGACCCAGCTATTGCCCTTCTCGGACTATTCCCTGAAGATCTTAAAAGAGCGTACTACAGGAATACTGCCACATCGATGTTCATAGCAGCACAATTCACAATAGCTAGACTGTGGAACCAACCCAGATGCCCTTCAATAGATGAATGGATAAAAAAAATGTGGCATTTATACACAATGGAGAACTACGCAGCACTAAAAAATGACAAAATCATGGAATTTGCAGGGAAATGGATGGCACTAGAGCAGATTATGCTAAGTGAAGCTAGCCAATCCCTAAAAAACAAATGCCAAATGTCTTCTTTGATATAATGAGAGCAACTAAGAACAGAGCAGAGAGGAAGAGCAGGAGGAAAAGATTAACATTAAACAGAGAAACGAGGTGGGAGGGAAAGGGAGAGAGAAGGGAAATTGCATGGAAATGGAAGGAGACCCTCATTGTTATACAAAATTACATATAAGAGGTTGTGAGGGGAATGGGAAAAAAAAACAAGGAGAGAAATGAATTACAGTAGATGGGGTAGAGAGAGAAGATGGGAGGGGAGGGGAGGGGGGATAGTAGAGGATAGGAAAGGTAGCAGAATACAACAGTTACTAATAGGGCATTATGTAAAAATGTGGATGTGTAACCGATGTGATTCTGCAATCTGTATTTGGGGTAAAAATGGGAGTTCATAACCCACTTGAATCTAATGTATGAAATATGATATGTCAAGAGCTTTGTAGTGTTTTGAACAACCAATTAAAAAAAAGAAAAAAGAAAAAAAAAGACATTAGTGAAAACACTGGTGGAATATGAATAAAATTTAGACTTTAACTAACAGTATTGTACTGTAGGTTTATTAATTCTGACAAACTCATCACAGAAATTTTGTAAGAAAATAGCAATATAGACAAAAGAATACAGGAAGGCTGTGTTATCAGTGTTCTCTTAGTAACTTTTCCATAAATCTAACAGACCTCCAAGATAGAAAGCCTTTTTACAACAACATGTACTTCACTGAATTGTTTTGAGAACTGAATGAAGGGACATGTTTATATAAAAGAGCTAGTACAGTGCCTGATATATATTAGGGTCTCAGCTGTTCATTCTCTTTACCCTTTCTCCATAAACTAGTGGTTCTCAAATTTAGGGTGTGTAAAAATTCCTTGGAAGTGTTTTATCAAAAATGCAAACAAATGCCAGGGCCTCAACCTCGGATTTTGATTTAGTCTATGTGAAATAGGGCCCAGCAAGAACTTTTATAGATGTCTTCCAGAGATCTTAATAATGCAAGTGACAAGTGACCAGTGACCATGCTTTGAGAACTGCTGCTATAGACTGTGGGGATCCTTGAGGGAGAACTGTGTAGATGAAGAAAATAACGAGATAATAATGCCTGCCCTATTTACCTCAAATGGGTTGAAGGGAAAAAATAGGGGAAACATAGAAGCCAGCACTTTGCAAACTGTAAATTACAATTTAAATCATTACAGATTAGTTGGGAATGAAAGCGAGGTCTGATTAGGTAGACATTTGACAATAACAGCAGTGAGGTTGAAATCTAATTTTTATCCATTTCAGCCACCTAAAAGTGTTCAGCTGCTTTTGCCACTTAAGCACTCAGATGACCCACAGGCAAAGGCTCAGTTCAACCCCTTCAATTACAGATGAGCTAACTGAAGCTGAGAGAAGAGGCATGACTGGTTCAAGGTCACAGAGCTAGTAACTAATAGGATGAGATCAGAACCCTCTCTTGCAAGCTTCAGTCCAAGTGTCCTTTCTGCTTCCACACCATCACTGGATGCCTCACTCAGAGTCTCAGCCCTTTCATAAGGGCTCTGGAGAAAGGGAAAGATGTCAGACTTATTAAGGAGGATGCCAGGAGTTTTTTTTTTTTTTTTTTTCTTTTAACCTTAAACCTGCTGGTAGGTCTGTTCTTGACCCACCATGCTGTGGTACAACACAGTTTTCATTTCAGCTAGATAGAGTAAAAAGGGGATCAACTGAACAGAAAAATGGCTTTTTCTGGACAATCTTCAATCATCCTCAGCTTCCACATCCTCAGCCATGTCAATAATATGTCACCAACCTGAAAAATCTCACCAGGCCTTCAGAAAGCTGACTGTAAAATCAGCCACACCTCCTTGACCTGGCTCAGCTTAACTGTACTGCCAATAAAATGTATTGCTTGTAACTATGCTATTCTGAGGTGGTGTATAACCCAAGCGCTACTTCTGGGAAGAATAGAAACCAAGGCATGGCACTGTTGTTTTCCCTAAAGCTCTCTATATAAGTGGAACTGGGTTTAACTTAAAGGCAGCCTTGGCTGGGGATATAGCTTAGTGGTAGAGAGCTTGAATTCAGGGCAAGCCCTGGGTTCAATCCCTGGCAATGGAAAAATAAATTAAGGACAACCTTGAAAGGGAAAGTCATAGTAAGGTAGTGCAGCATTTGTTAGATGACCAACCCTATCTATAAAAACATACCCTCTCTTAGTCATCTCTTAGGGGGTTAGTCAACTTACTGTCACTGTGACAAAAAAGACCTGACAAGAACAACTTAGAGGAGGAGAAGTTTATGTGGGGCTCATCGTTTCAGAGGTCTCGTCCACGATCGGCCAACTCCATTGCTCTGGGCCCAAGGTAAGGCAGCACGTCATGGCAGAAGACCTTGATAGAGGAAAGATGCTCAGCTCATGGCAGCTAGGAAGCAGAGAGAGGGAGAGTAAGGGGTCAGGGGCTCCAGGGAAGATGCATCCATCCAGGGCTCACCCCCAGTGACCCACCTCCTCTAGTCATGCCGCTCCTGCCTACATTTGTCACCCAGTCAGTCCATTCAAACTAGGACAGACTGATAAGTTATTGCTCTTATAATATAATCATTTCATCTCTAAATATTCCTGAATCAACAGAGGAACTTTTGGGGGACACTGCATATCCAAACCATAACACCCGCCATCATCCATTAGAAGGACTCAGGGTTGAACCCAGTTTTAACAGGCAATCTTTCATCTTAGCGAATAAGGCATTAGCAATAAGTTGGTGGGTGAGACTGCTGGAAAGGCTTTGATTTTCCTTATAACAAGAACTTTTGTAGCCATCTTAAGAGGGTGAAGTATAGACCTTGAGAATGAAAACTATATCCTAAAGAAGTCAGAGCTGCAGCTGGAGCTGGTACTGTACATACCTCTTCCTAACTCTGCCTCCAGTGACATTACTATAGTGGGAATATTTACACCATTGGAAACTGGCAAATGTTACAGATGGCTTTTCCCCCGGCCTCCTAGAGAGCTGATTCCTAAACAAAGCAGTATACCACCAGCAGAGCTGAAATTTAGCAGAAACCTGGGGCCTTCATAATCTCCCGTAAAAACTGTACTATCCTTGAATTACCCATCACCAGATAACTTTTTATCTGCATTAGCCAGTGGTGGAAGGTTTCCTGTAATTTGAATCTGAATGCATTCTTAACTGCTTCAGGCAGCTTGATTGGTTAGAGAAAGAGAGAAGAGTAGGATGCACTGTAATTACTTTGCCTTGATGGAATAAATGGGGGAGATTTTGGCCTAAGCCTCAAGTATATTTTATTTTATTTTTTGGGGTACTGGGGATTGAACTCAGGGGCACTTGACCACAGAGCCACATCCCAGCCCTATTTATTTAGAGACTATGAGTTGCTTAGTGCCTTGCTTTTTGCTGAGGCTGGCTTTGAACTTGCGATGCTCCTGTCTCAGCCTCCCCAGCTGTCGGGATTACAGGTGTGTGCCACCACATCTGGCTCAAGTATATTTTAAAAGCAATGGTTTAGACCAACAGTATCAGAACTGCAAACTCTCAGGCTTCATCAGACCTGTTGAATCAAAAATTCTGTGGGATGGTCCAACAAGATGACAAAAGCTCAAAACTGGAGGGAGATGCTGGACTGAAAACAGGGGAGGTGAAGTTAAAATGTGCATTTTGAATGTTGAGACCTCCCTCAGCTTCTGTTCTTAACTCTTGCCTTTTCTCAGGATGCTACTAGAGGACGCTCTCCACCATAATGAGGAACTGACCAACAAAGGGGAGGCATGGGGTTCAGGAAACAGAAGAGAGGAGTGGGGAATTCTCAGGATGATGCAGAAGGAAAACCCCAGGGTGGCAGCTGTACATTGGGTCTAGAGAGCAACCATCCAGACTGGAGGGGGAAGATGGAGGCCTCCAGGAAAATAATCACCTTCTGGGTGTTTTCACCATATGGAAAGTTGAATTGGACTTAAAGGGCATGATAAGGTTGAGCCACTGCAACACACAACAGCATTAACAACATCGCAACAAGTTCTAAGGAGGAATACTTGTTAACTCAAAAAAAAAAAGTTGCACAAAAAAGAGAGATAATCGAAGCCAATCACTTAACTGACTAATGAATGATATTTAGATATCCAATTAATATAAACTCTGACTTTTGCTTTAATTAAAAACATGGATGTAGGTATGTTGGAGAATGAAGAGAGGAAGATGGATCTAAGTGAGCTAAATCCTCACTCACCAAAAGTATGGTAGGTAAGTCAGTAGTTAATGTTCAGAATCAATGAATTCAAGATACAGCAGGTTAGTCACAGTATTTGGAAATATGAAGACAACCACAAAGAAAAACAGCTAAAATATTAAAAAAGTCTTTGCCTCTGGGGAGTGGAATGTAGCCCCAGTTTTTTTTGTGTGTTATTTTTTGAATAGTACATTCCAACAAAAACAAAAACTAAAATCTACCTAATAAGTCTATTAGAAAAAAAAAAGTGTGTGTGTGTGTGTGTGTGTGTTTAAAGACTTCAACTAGCAAAAAACAAAAATGAGCAAAGCAAAACACTCCAAACTGCACCTCAATCAACCTAACATTTCACTTGGTTTAAGACCTTTTGCATTTGCTTTCCATGTTGCCGCAGTCTGGCTGGGCACAAATCACCGAGCCGCCACAAAGCACTTGTTTGTTCAAACAGGAAACTTTATTGCCTGAACTCCAACAGCACTCCACGCACACTCCCCGGGAACTCTCCCCAACACCACCCACGCGGCTCCTCTCCAGCACACCACACCAACCGAACTCCCTCTCCTGGAACTTTCCCAACCAACGCAAACTTTCCAGGAATCCTCTTGAGAACTCCAAAGTAGCTGGTGACCAAGGCAGACAGCAAGGGTCTATTTACAATTGAATCAGTCCAGCATCATCTTAATGGCTCGCCTCTCAACCATTACTTCTGGCAAAATGCCAGGGGTCATTCCGACTGGCTGTGGCTCTCAGCACCATCTAATCTTGGAAGAAAATCAGGGAGGTGATATTTTCACATAGTCAAACCCAAGAGGTTATACCAGAGTCAGTTCTCCATGAAGATGACATGCTAATTTCTTTTGGGGTGAAAAACACGGAGAGACATTGGGTTGTAAGCTTGAGAGCATACCATCCTCTTTCTCCTTTAAAGTACTGGGGAGTTTTTCTGTTTTCCCCTCAAACTTGTGATATTTTGTGGCAGTTCATACGAGGATTCTTGATATCTCAAGAGGTTAGTGTCATAAACAACTGAACATATGTGTTTCTAGCAGTTCTTATTATTCAGAAGATAGCAACACATTTTATTAATTCATATTTATTTATACTCATGGTAAACACAATTAACTCTCTTAGATTCAACACTTAATTTGTACAAATGTCAATGCGAGAAAGTCACATGGCTGGTTATTAAATTCAGGCTAATTCCATCTCAGTGCTTTCTTGTATATAAATCCCCCTCCACACACGACATTGCTTCTCATGTTTGCAGTGAAAACAGCTCTCATAACTGAGTAAATGTTTCAGTGAAATATCCAACTGTGACCACATTTAATACATTTATTTAAAGCACTTTTGTTTTCAGTGTCATGGAATGCAGTTTTCCGGGTGGAACTGTCAACTTGTGTTATATTTGTCCTCATTGTTCACTGTTAAGTATTTATCTGGTACTTTTCTTTGATGAGCTCTTTGGCATTTTACTCTTCTCACATCTAGACGTTCCTTTTCTTCTTTATTCTCTGACTTCTTTTCTCTTACAGCCCCATTTCAATCTCCTACTCTGTGTGAGTTTCTGCTATTAGTATTTTTCTATAATTTGCAGAGTTCTTAACACTTTAGCAAGCTTTGCCTTTCTTCAAGAATTTTAAATATTTTAGTAGTTAGCTAAATATTGACATTACCTGAATTTTTGATATATGTAAAATTAGTGGAAATACTTTTGAGCACTCTTTTGAGTTTACCTAAGTGATATATTTTAGAAATACCTGATAGAAATTCTAAGCTGATTTTTAAAGATTAGGTAAATAAAGGAGACAAATACAATTCTTATAAATAGTTACTTTTTACTTGTCACTTGTCAATGTAGTATTTATAAATTAACAGTCATGGATTTTTCACCTGAATACTAAGTGCTGGCACAGTCTGGAATGAACGTGTGAAAAATAATTCAGATGATTTCCTGAGCATTAGATGGATAAATGGGGAAAAGATAGTAGATACACAAGTAAAAAGATGGATAGATAAATTATTGCCAGCTGTGACTTTCCCCGAAAGTGTTCCGAGTTACCCTGTCAGTGATGTGGAAGGTGAACAATGCTAGAAAACTAAGTTCCTTACTTTACACATTCTATAGGTGTGTAATATTTCAGAAAAATAAAACATTAGAAAATGGGGACTTACAAATAGATTTCTTTTTGGTTTATTTTAATTTTTCCCACATTTTTTATGGGTGCATTATAGTTGTATAAAATGGACAAATAAATTTAAAAAATAATAATTTATTTACAAAAAGATTTACCAAGGTTCCTCATTTGAGGAACCTTAAATAAAGTTGCCTTAAATAAGGCAAGCCAATCCTGTCTGTGTGTTACTCTTGTGGTTTTCATTTGGGATTAATATATTTTGTGTTCCCTAAGTTGATGACTGCTGGTAAGTCCAGGGGTCAAGTTGAATACAAACTGAATCTAAAAATGCATATTTTTAGAGGTGCTCAGTACAATGTTTTATCAAAGATTGGGCCGAGTTTCTACCTGACAATAGGTCTCTGGTAAGGAAACAGTGCAACATTACTGGGTGTTTTATCCATGAAATTTATCAAGTGAAAGATAATTTAAAAACAAATGTGTATTTTGCTATTAACCATTAGTTTTTTAAATATGAAGAAATAGTCTGAGAATATGACAAAAGTCAACAAGCCCTTCACCTAATTTTAATAACTATTCAAATGCTGCCATATTTCCCCTATAAAATGTTATAGGATGGCCCCAAGCCATATTCCTCCCTTCCTCCTCATAAGTGATCACTGTCCTCACATTGGTGTGTGTGATTATGCAGATTTTGTAAATGTTCCAGTTGTGCTTGAAAAAGAATGCGAGTTCTCTAATTGTTGGATGCAGTTTTCTATATAATTATTGTTACTGCTTCAAGTCTGTTAATTGTGTTATAAAATCATTTATAGCTTCACTTATTTTTGGTCTTTTGATCCATTCATTACAAGGAGAGGCATGTTAAAGAAAACTTTGGTTTTTGCATTTTCTACATACATTTTATGGTTGTGTTGCTCAGTTTATATACATTCAGAATTATTATGTCTTTTGGCGAATTACTCTTTTGCAATTATATTTTCCTAATGATACTGGTTTTCCCCATTGTGTATTTTTTGCTTGATATTAATATAAATTTTCTTTGGTTAACATTTGTCTATTCTATATTTCATTGTCATTTATTCTTAAACTTTTTGTGTCATTAAGGTTTAATTGTGAATCAGCATAGAGTTGGACTTCAGGAGTCTTATATGCCCACTATTGAAGTTCTTTATTTTTTTTCTTTTTTTAATATTCATAAAGTGAGATATTGTGGTGATGTTTTATTAGCTTTTTACCTTATTTTTGTTTCTTATATCTCATTCTTTGTTCTGGGTTCAATTTCCTTTTTTCTGAAGTACTCCCTCAGGTAGTTCTTTCAGGCAGGGATCTGGATGGCTTGCTGTCTCACAGAAGAGTTTTCACTATTCAGAAAACAACTGCCTTGCTGCTTTGCTGAACTGGTTGGTGGAGTTTTCTATTGGTAATGACTTGTTGCTACAGTCTGAGCATCTCTTCAAGGGCCTTGGCTTTATATGGAACCCTCAGTTCTAGCTCTACTCCTCCTCCTTTTCCAAAGTGGCATTTGCTGCCTTGTGTGGGTGGTGGATTCCGGTTCCCAGGTTCTAGGACCTGTTCTAGGTATGATAACATTTCCCCAAGCTGCTCCCGCTGCTCTGGCTTTGTGTCACTAATGTATTCCTGTCACCTGGGAAACTCTCACTTTCTTTTAAGCTTGGCTGAGTGTTAGATTATCTTATTTTATTTGTTCTAATTAGTTATACATGACAGTAGAAGCACTTTGATACATTATACATAGATAGAGTACAATTTCTCATTCTTCTGGTTGTACATGGTGTAGAATCACACCAACTGTATAGTTATATATGTACATAGGGTCCTAATGTCTGATTCATTTTACTACCTTTTCTACCCCAAATCCTTCCCTCCCCTCACTCCCCTTTACCTAATCTAAAATAACTCCATTCTTCCCTAGTCTCCAGCCTCCTTATTGTGAATTAGTATCTGCATATCAGAGAAAACATCCAGCCTTTGGTTTGGGGATTGGCTTATTTCTCTCTCTCTCTCTCTGAGTGTGTGTGTGTGTGTGTGTGTGTGTGTGTGTGTGTAGGGGATGGGTAATATTTTACCTACCAGTTACATATGTTTGGAGTAAGAAACACTTTTATATCTAGAGCATCATGTTTAGAATTGGAATTCGAAACTTCTTTTTGCAACACAGTTGTCTTTATTCTGAATATGACTTCCAGTTGCTCTCTACCTTTGGCCATACTTAGAAGATTAAATAGTTGGATATTAAAAAAAATAAACAGTTAGATATTATTATTTCATAATTCTATTTTCTTTTTTTGGTATTGAGGATTGAACTCAGGGGTACTCAACCACTGAGCCACATCCCCATCCCTTTTTATTTTATTTTATTTTTAAAAAATATTTATTTTTTAGTTGTAGTTGAACATAACATCTATTTTGTCTATTTATTTTTATGTGGTGCTGAGGATCAAACCCAGGGCCTCACACTCTACTGCTGAGCCACAATCCTAGCCCCTCCCCACCCCTTTTTAATATTTTGTACCTCGATAAGTTGCTGAGGCTGGCTTTGAACTCATGATCCTCATGCCTCAGCCTCCTGAGTCGCTGGGATTAGAGGCGTGTGCAATAGCACCTGACTCATAATTCTATTTTCTGTATTTTGCAAGTGAAACACCTTTTGAATGTGTAAGTATTGACCCAGTTTTGCTGATGGCCTAGTGTTCTCCTTCCCCCTGTCTACCCCATGGGCTTCCTATCATACCTTCCTACTACCTTCCTATCGCCTACCTTGTCTTCAGGTCCTTCTCCTCTTACACTGGCTAGTGATACAGTGAACATGGAATTTAATGACTGAACATGGCCCCAAAAGTTCACCTCTTTAAACTGATTGTGTTTTGGTAGGGGATTGGAAGATACAAAGAACAAGTTGATCTGTGACATTACAGAAGGCCATTATGAAAGACATTTTGGAGACTGTATTAGCTTTCTGTTGTTATAACAAATACCTGATATAACAACTTATAAAGAGAAAAGGTTATTTGGCTCACAGTTTTGGAGGTTTCAGTCCATAGTGGTAAGGTGCATGGCAGGAGCTGTGGCAGAGCAAAACTGCTCCTCTCATGAGTCAGAGAGCAAAGAATGAATGAAGAAGAGGCCTTGGTCACACAAACCCTTCAAGGGCATGCCCCAGTGACCTAAGGACCTCACACTAGACCCCAAATCTTAAAGATTCTACCACTTCCCAGTAGAACCAATGTGGGGTCCAAATATTTAACAAATGGATCTTTGGCGAACACTTAAGATCCGAATTATAGCAAGAGCCAATAGTCCACCCAGTATTCTCTTCTGGTGCCCATAGATCACATTGTCTTAGAAATGCTGTCTTTGCTATTTCTATTTAAACGTATCTGCATCCTTCAAACAACTCAGTGTCAACTCTTAAGGAATAAAAACTCAAAAGGGAAGTAATCATTTTCCTTAAATGAAAACTGTGCTCTAATCTTTTCCTTCATTCTTTCTCAAACACACACACACACACCTCACACACATAAAACAAAACCCAACACACAAAACAATCCATCACCACAAAAATATCTTTTTTTTTTTAAAGAGAGAGAGAGGTAGAGAGAGAGAGAGAGAGGGAATTTTAATATTTATTTTTTAGTTATCGGTGGGCACAACATCTTTGTTTGTATGTGGTGCTGAGGATCGAACCCGGGCCGCACGCATGCCAGGTGAGCGCGCTACCGCTTGAGCCACATCCCCAGCCCCCACAAAAATATCTTAACAAATTACCTGTCCTAGCATCACAATGTGGGGAAAATTATAGTTCAAATGTAGAATAATATCTAGACCACTTGCAGCAGAGCACTAGTAAGATTCAAAGAGAAGAAATAACAGAAGCTGCATCTTAGTGTGTGAATGGCTAGGTGAAATTACGTGGGCTCTATTGAATCTGCATACCTAAGCCTAATGGGAAATTAAGTAATTCAAGCTGCGCGCTGTCATCCCCAGGAGTTCATCCTGTGAAGGAATGAAGATGTTCAACTGAAAACCTTCACACTCATGCCAGAATATGTTCCCAGCTGTATAAATGCTGGACTTAGCTACCAGTCCTTAGAAATTAGGTAGCTCATTGAAAATTCAGGCTCCAGCCAGATACTATATCCGGGCTCAGATGTTAAAACAGTCTCTCCTGCTCATCAAGCTGTGGCACAGCTGGAGGAATAGTCCTGGCTTCTCACTTAATTCTCAGTGAGACCTTCTTTTCCCACTGTTGTGCTGTGGCATTAAAAAATCTAACTCCTCCATATATCTTGTAAGACATCCCTTCATGGGGCAGATGAGAGTAAGAGATTACCTATTTTGGTCTATAAACTTATATTTAGAGCATTAGATAATAAGTATCCCAGTAAAGTCGGTAGAGGACAGTCAGATTACTTGGAATAATAATTGATAGGTAAGGAATGAGAGACAGGTGGTACATGATATGAATTGCTGAACAGTTTTGGGAGAAAGAGTTTATTTTCAAATGCCTCCAATAATACTGTTAATGATAACATAACAGGAAAGAGTTGATATTTATAAATGGGCAAACATAATTTCAAATTGGCACATTTGTCATTTAGAAGCAATCTTTGTATTAAAATCCTTCAGTCTCAATCCCTATAAGAAAATATTTTTAACAGTTCATTGGGTATCTTTTTGGGAGTTTGTAATGAACATATAAGCACATTTAAGCATATTTTATATGTTTTACATAAAGAAGTAAGGCAACTTATACCATGAACATCTTTTCATATCAGCTCATATAGAACTTTTTTTTCTTTTTAGCAGTTTCAGAATATTGTGGGAAGTACATGAATATACTCAATTAGTCTTCTAATGATGGATATTCAGGTTGTTTACAAATTCCTATCTTTAATCTTTTACAAAGCATTCTGAAAAAATAAACTACTGTTCTTGTGACATTTTGTACAAATGCAAGTAGACAAGAAATTCCTAGAAAACAGAATTGCTGGATTAAAAGTTATGCACATTTTATATTTTGATAGATGTTGCCACATTTCCACCCAAATGATAAATTCCTTGGGTAGAACTGCCGGGTTGAGTGGCCTATGTATTTCATTCAGAAATGCTGTACCAATTTAAATTACTGCCAGAATGGCAAACTAGATAATCTGAAAGTCCTTCTCCAAAAGACACCTAAAATATTAAGCAATATATGATGAATATTTCATATGTAGAATTAGGCTCACAAAAAAAGTAAGGCAAATCCCTGGGATTAAAAAATGATGAAGAAGCTGAAAAGCAATCAGAGAAGCAGACATTAAAAACACCGGTGTCATAGGGGCATTTAGGGTTCCAGATATCAAGATGCTTGGTGTTTAATAACCATAGGAAGATAAGATGTTGAGTCCAGCACTGTGCAGTGTGGAACCAAGACCCTCACATGCAACAAGAATCTGCAGGGCACACACCTGTCATGAAAAGATGAGCTAGAAAAAGATAACCAGCAAAAGGAGACAATTAGGTGTGACCTTAGTGGTCTGGATTGGCCTAAGCATACAGTATGAAAAAAGTATCTTCTGAGAACTTATAACTACAGACCCTGCCCTCAAGGGGCTAGTAATTCCAACATACACTGTCTTGGGACATCTTGGGTGCTTAATAAAGATAAATGCAAATCTTTCCAGGACTCATGTCTTCGATCCAGCCTGTATAAGATTCCTCTGGGTATAGGTTTGATTGGACATAAACTTATAATTCAAAACTGTATATCATAAAGAAACAAATTTGATGCATAAATGTAAGCAGAAAAAATAGCAGTATTAGACCTCCTGAATTTTCAGATAATCGAGCAATCAAATAAGGAAAATAAAGTGAATTTTACATTTTTAAAAAGGTTTAAGGAAATGTTATCATAAGATGTAACTAGTAATACACATATAAATAAAACATGACAGATTTTAAAAAACAAAGTAGGACTTCCACAAATAAAAAAATATGATGATCAAATTTTAGAATGCACTAGAAGAGTTAAAGAAGCAGATTAGGCTCTGCTGTAAAAAAAGCAAACTGGGAAAAACTGAGGGAACCCAAATTACAGCATTAAGTTACAAGGACAGAAAATATGAATGACATGGAATATGTGAGCATGGATGACATTCTAGGTGTAGAAAAGGTAATGGGAGGAAGTGGTAATATTTGAAGAGATAATTGGTAAGATTTTCCAGAATAGACAAAAGTTATGAATCTTTAACAAAATAAATACCAAATTTCCTCATTGCATTTTAGCACACATAACATTTTAATGAAGTTTAGCTATATTTTCCAAAACAAAAAAATTAGCGAAAAGAATGACATTGTTTTATATTTTTGCAAATGTCCTTAATGTCTGACTTAACACAATACAGCTGGATTCTCATAGCTGCTTCTGCATTCAATCTGTTCCAATATTACATGTCATATAGCCTCTGGAAAAACTCCAACTTGCAAGAGAATGAGAATGAAAAAGACGAATTATGTCTCAGTATTGTTGTAAATATAGTTTTGACCTTGTGAGACTCCTGAAAAAGTCTCCCATTTTCTCAAGGGTCTGTAGACCACACTTTGAGAAATGCTGGTTAAGAGTAGATTTCCTATTATGGGTCATTGTTGGTAGAATGGGTGTTACAAACAAACATTCTACTTTCTCTTTCTCTGTATGTGTCTCCATGTATGTGTTATGTGAATCAGGATTTTTCAGGAAATCAGAATACAATAACATACCTTTGGATTTGAAACAAGATATGAGGGATTAATTTCATCTCTCTTCCAGGATGCAGAGAGTTCTTCAGGGTCCTGCAATGTCATCTCGGTGAACATCAACTACATTTTGTTAGTATGTGCAGAAGTCTTGAGTCTTACTAGGTATTTTGTTCAATAAGAAGGTAGGTGACTACTTGTTACATTACTATGACAAAGAGGAATATGATTTCATAGTATGTAATCGTAAAACTGCCCTAGAAGTGAAAGACAAAATCATCTACCAGGAGACTGACACATTGGGTTTTGTTTTCTAGTTTGCTTTTAGAACCCATACTTTTCAGAATCATAAGGAAATTGATGTTAACAATTGATCCAGTTTGTTCTTATTCAGTTTCTGACTGAAGAAAATCAGAGAATATTTTAATTGCTGGGGAAAAGTCTCATTTATATAGCTTGAGTTAAATTTTACCATTAAACTTCCTTTAATTAATCTGCAGCTGATGTTTCTCATTCCCACTTTTATATCATTAAAGAGATGGCTCCCATCTGAGTCTGTTAAGGGATTAGATTTCTTGTACTCTATTGATCTCACCCACATTGAGCAAATGTGACCCATATGTTTTTCCTATCTTATTCATCTCATTACATAAAAATCTCAGATGCAAGACATTATTTCAAGTAGTGCCCAGAAGGACAGTTGTAACAACCTATTAGATTGCAGGCATCTCAATTTCTACAAAAAAAGATTAACATTCCATCTTAATAGTTATGTGAATCCATAGGGCTTAATCTTAGTTTCTTTCTGATGAAACACAGGTAATAGAAGATTAGCTGGCCAACATTCAACATGGGACACCCTGTGACACGCAAAATAGCATTGCAAAAAGGATATGATTCAAAAGGATGTTCCAGGAGGATTACACTTGTTACACAAACATGTGCTGAGTTCCTCCTGGGTCCTGGGTACCAAAGACAGATCAGAAAGAAAGCTTCCTCTCAGAGCCTGATGGAGGAAACAGATCTAGGATGAGACTTGTAATGAAGATATGTACGGGAATGTATGGCAAAGAGGAGTAAGGCATTTTGTATATGGAATCACAAAAGGCTTCCCTTTTGAAGAGCTGGTCTTGAGGAATAAGGGGAAATTTTCTAGGCAGGCAAGGAGGCTAAGGATGTTCTGGGCAGAAAAGAAAAACACATTTGTGAAGCCTTGGCATGTTCAGACATGGCAAGTAATTCAGCTGGGCAAATCTGGAATGAGGGGTGAAGAGGGAGCGCAGTTGAAGATGGTGTTGCAGAAATCAGTTCACCAAGGGTCTGCAGCCCCTTTAGAAAACTCACACTTTAATTTATCACAAAGAGCTCTGATTTTTCAGTTATGCTCTAGAACACCAGAGAATTCACAGAGGTGCCATGTATTATGCTCAATACTTAAATCATAGCCCAGACAAAGCTTGTTTCCCAGGGCAGAAAATATTCCTTTTGAAGAAGTTAGAAATTCACAGCTACAGGTGATGAGGAACCATGGTAGGGTGGCAAGCAGGAGAGCGATATGATCAGATTTGCTTCTTAGTAATCTCACTCTGGCTGCAGTTTGGACGACACTTAAGAGAACAGAGACTGGGTAGAAAACGAAAGTACAAAATCAATAGGACTTGAGGTGCATTGAATGTGGAGGTGAAGACAAGTTGTCCTGGGGTAAGTCCCAGGTTTCTGATTTAAATGAAGGTGTCTACCATGTAAGAGTTGGGGGATGAAAAACCTCTGGGGCTGTCAACATTTAGAAAAAGGAAGAGGCAGTGATGGAGGGCCTGGGGAGAGGGGAGGGGAAGAGAAAAAGAAAGCAGGCATGAGCAGGAAAGTCTAACATCCAAGTTCCAGGACGGCAGTCCTCAGTAGTGACCAGTGATTCAGGGAGACCATGTCAGCTAGACCAAGAAGTCTTCACTTAATTTGGCAAAAGGAGAGGCTTGGGTGACTTCAGCAGGATCAGTTTCAGTGGAAGCCAGATTGCAGTGGGCAGAGAAGTGAGTAAGAGGCGAGGAACTGGAGACGGTGAGAACAGAGATGCCTTTAGGAGCATGGCTGTGAGGCAGAAGGAGAGAGCGCGCGCCACCGGAGAAAACGCCTGAGTGGGAGGCATGAGCTTATCAATATGCATAGGAGAGGAATCCAGGAGGACAGAGAGTTGAAGATAATTGTGTGTGTGTGTGTGTGTGTGCGCGCGCGTGTGTGCACTGAAGGGGGTTCCTGAAGAGGTGAGGTGGAGGTGGGGGGGTGGGACCAGGCTCCAGCACAAGTCTCTACCAAGAAACCCTAAATGTATGAGAATTTAATGGGAATGTATTTAGCACCATGTATGCACATGCCTCTCTGCATATGCAGCTATTCGGGATGTTTTGGAGGGACAAATTTATTGAGAAAAGTTTGAAATTTATTTTATCAGGATACTGGAGGATTTGGGATATCAAGGAACTGTGGACTCTAAATCTTGTCTTATTTATTCATTTTCTCTACTTAGGACATTTGAAATTTCTGAAAAACAAATCTACCTTTGAATCTGACTGATGCCCTAATTATCTGTTCTGGAGTGCTCAATAATACATACTTATCTTTGGAGCGATCTGAAGTGACTTCCCTTTCTCAAAGGTCTGGATGTAGTGATGCGTCCCTGTAACCGCAGTGACCAAACTTGGGATGCTGAGGCAGGAGGATCACAGGTTGGAGGCCAGCTGGGGCAGCTGAGCAGGATGGTGTCTTGAAAGGAAAAATAAAAAGGGCTGGGGACATAGTTCAGTTGTAGAGTGGTAGAGCAGTAGAGTGCCCCTGAGTTCAATCCCCAGTACTGCCCAAACTAAAACAAAACAAAACAACAACAACAACAAAAAAAAAAAAAAAAAGGAAAAAACTTCCCCCTTTAACCTTTTTTTTTTTTTCCCTCTTTATCTTTTTTGGCTCTAAGTTTTCATGAATTCCAAAGTTCTAAGTTTTCCATGGGTGTAAAAATGTACCTTACAGCATTCAACAGTGATTTTTTTCATTTGTCAACCAGGATTCAAGTTCTTAGATGAAACATGATTTTTCTGTTCCACAGTTGGATTCTATTAGAGATGCTAGTGACCCTCTGAGATGAACCAGATGTGTGGAGTTATTAGCCTTAAAAAAGAAATGGCATCATATTCTCAAAACTTTTTTTTTTTTTTGTTCTAGTCTGCCTTCAGGGCTGGTATTGAGGGGTGGGGATGAGAAGATTTGACAAGTAACTGGAGATTGGAGGGTTTTAAAAGCAGGTATTTATTCTATTTGCAATACTTGCCAGTGTCCCACTACCCATTAGGTTCTCATTCTGTAGAAAGTAGAGTGATAACAGTATCCACCGGTGGTTCATAGGGGACACAGTACCTGTTTAGCAATTAAGAAGAAGTTCAACTTAATGTCATAAAATGTTGCTGCCAGTTTGGCTTGTTAAAGTATGAAATGGTCTCTGGGGAGAGATTCACTTGGCACAAGCTCTCTGGCCACAGTATTTATTAGTGATTATGAGAGTCAGGCTAGGTCTTCCAGACAGGGACGATTGTGGTTCCTATAGCATTTTAAAGGTTTTGACATTGATTTTGGGATGGAGACATATAAATCTGACTCAATTTACCACAAGAAACATGTTTCTGGTTTATTCAATACTCCAACTCTCTCTCCATCCCTGGGAACTCCTCCTGAAATGTATCATTGAAATTTCTGGTCTGTATTCACTGATTTTTATGGTGCTAGTAATTGTTGACTTAACTTCTGCTATTCTACCTTTTTACCTATTTTGGTTTGTATCTTTCTCCAAACATATAGAATATCTTTTCTATAAACAGTATCCAACTGCTAGATTGTCAAAAAAAAAAAGTTGATAAGAGTAGGCTATGCTACATACTGTGAAAGGAGCTAATCAAAGCAGCTTTTTAATTGCTATAGTAATGATTTAGATGTGCAAAAAAATACTCAAGTTAAATTTGCATGACTAATTAATTAAGCAAAGCTCACAATTGACAAACATAATTAGCACATCCAAAATTGAAACCACATCCTGGCCCTCTTAACTTGAAGCCAGAAAGACAATGTGAACTGCTCAAAACTCCCTTTTTCCCACTCTCTGTAGGTCTTGATGCCAATCCTTATATTTAGGTTTGTTATACATGCAACATAGTTAATTGCAAACATTCCTAAGTATCTTTTTTTTTATAACAGAGAATTCTCATGAGTCTTGGCATATTGGTTCAGTCTTTTAGCAGCTAAATTTCATCTAATAGAGTAGAAATCTCAAACAGAGGAAAGGAAATCTTTTTCTTTCTGTCTCTGTCTCTTGTATGTTATCCCCTATATATCTTTCATCTATTCATCTATGTTTGTATAAATTGTTGTAAGGTCAGTTTTTATGGTGCATAAATATTTTATGTGTGAAAGTGGTTTGATGTAGAGACATGCAAAACCATATAATGGCAGATCAGGTAACCATGGAGCTCTACAAGTAGAAACACATGCAACTTTCTATGGCAAATCATTAAGAAACTGAAGTAATTCAGAATCTCCTGGAGTCCTTGCTAATCCAAAGCCATGCTGGGACTGAGAAATTAGGGAATATATCCTTCCTCCAACTCTCTTCTGCTCATCCAGCTTGTGACACACTTTGCCACTTGTCTATCAAAGTAGAATTGTATTCAGAGTCACAAGGGGGGAAAGTCGATTCCCCTGTAGCCTAGTTATCCTTTCTCCTTTCATATAGCAAAAGGACTGGAACAAACCCCAGTGTCTAGATCAGGTACCTATTCTGCTCCCCATGGCAAGTTTTACACCTTGAATGGACCTAAAACCAAGTCTTCCTTTGGAAGCAATCACAGAATGTGTGTAGCAAACCTCTCCAACATGTAAATTGACTCTTGATGCAAACTAAACTCTCAGGTTCCACCTACCAGTGCAACACAATTCATGCATTCATTGAATGAGTGCTTATCAAGTGCTTGACACCCACAGGCCTTTGACATGTCTGATAACCAGACCTCTGCCACTTACAGAGGTATGCACCTCTGTGTAGGTATACATACAGATCATTCATGTATAAAATTTCAGTTCCTTTAAGTTTCCTTTTAGGGGTAGGTATTCTGATTCTATATAAATAGTAAGAATTTTTCATCCATGACACACAGACAGCAAGCATTATATAATTGCAATTATGAACACTTCAAATTACAGAACAGTGGTAGGGACAATACTGTGTAATACCTTTGTGTATGACAATCAATCAGGATTTCCAAATGACTTTTGTTATATTTGCTCAGATATTTTACTACCAGAGAAATAAGGATTTCCTGATAAATCTTTGATCTCTTCTTTTCTCATTTTTCATTTTCCTCTCTCTGTTGCTTCCCAGAGACCTCACAATTATGATTCTGTGGTATAACTACCCACTATACCTTTTATATTTTTATTACATGTAGGATATGCATAAAATATATGTAGTATTGTTTAATTCTACATAAATGTTATTATGCTATACATACCATTCTATCACTGTTTTTGAATGTGATCAATTTTAGTGCATTATTCACTTAATTCATTTTAACTACTGCTTATTATTTCCTTCAGTCAATATACTTAAATTTTTATTTCCATTTAGAATTTTTCACAACTTTTTTCCTATTACAAACTTAAGAGGATATCATTAAGAAATATGATACATACTTGGGAGAGAATTTTCCTAAAACATATATCTAGAAGTAGAATTATTAGACTGAATATTATCCATGTTTTCATATTTATTAGATATTGTTCTTCAGATGGTAAGCTGCTTCTACCAGCAATGTATAAGAGACTTCCATATCTTCACCAATACTTGACATTATCAGAATTCTAATTTTTTTATTGATTTTATCTTTTTAAATACACGACAGTGAAATGTATTACAATTCTTATTACATATATAGAGCACAGTTTTTCATATCTTTGTATAAAGTATGTTCACACCAATTCATGTCTTTATATATGTACTTTTTGCATTACAATTCTTATTACACATATATAACAAACATTTTCATATAAAGTATATATGAAATATAAAGTAGATTGATACCCAATTTGTGTCTTCTTACATGTTCTTTTGGTAATGATGTCCATCACATTCCACCATCCTTGTTAATCCCCTCCCTCCTCCCTTTTCCTCCCTCCCCTCTTCCCATGTTCCCCCTCCCTATGTTTTGCCAACTTGAGCTGATTATAAGGGAGAGTCTGTTGAGCATCTGAAATGCAGTTAGTTTGAGTTGTGATGTAGGTATAACATACACACCAGATTTAACATGAAAAAAAGAACATAAGATATTTCCTTAATAAATTTGGTTGATTACACATTGAAATGATAATAAGTTGAATATACTAAGTTAAATAAAATGTGTTATTAAAGTAAACTGCTATTTACTAGAAAAATTTCAAATGCAATTGTAGCTTTTGGTACTTTTTTGTACCCAGGGGCACTTACCCACTGAGCCGCATCCCCAATCCTTTTATTTTTTATTTGAGACAGAGTCTCACTAAGTTGAATAAACTGCTGGCTGGCTTTGAACTTGAGATTCTCCTGCCTCAGCCTCCCAAGTTGTTGGGATTACAGGTGTGTGCCACCATAACTGGTTTCCAGTACATTTTTATGGGGCAGCATTGGGATAGAAACTACAGGATTACATTGAATAATCATGATGAAAGTGACTCATACAGTGATTAAATTAGGAAAAAGTAGAACAAGCCTCCTCCCACGTTGTCAAGGTAGGCAGAAAGGAAATTTTCTTGTCTTAGCCTTGGTTCCAAGTGAGTGGGTTGGGGGATAAACAGGGGAAGGTCCAGGGTTACTATTGCTACATCTTATAGATTTTTCTTTTATTAGTGTATTATAGTTATACATAATAGTTGGGCTCCTTGTGACAAAATCAGACATGCATGGAATTTGATTTGCTCCATTTAAGTTCCCAGTGCTCCCCCCTTTCCCTTGCCTCCTCCCATCCCCTATTCTCCTTCCTCTACTGATCTTCCTTTCACTTATTTATTTATGTTTGGTTGGTGCTTTATAGACATGCAAAAGGGTATATTCACTGTGGAATATTCATACATGCACACAGCATAATTTTGTCAGATTCATTCTATGTTTTCTCCCCTTTTTCGTCCTTCCTCCTTCTCCCTCAATCTCCATCTTCTGTTCCACTGATCTTCACTTTATCTTTATAATATCTGACCCTTCCTTCCCCCCACTTATTTTACTCTAGGTACTGCATATGAGTCTAAATATGGCTTATTTTACTTAGTATAATGTTCTCCATTTCCATCCATTTACCAGCAAAAGCCATCATTTCATTCTTCTTTATGGCTGAGTAAAACTCCATTGTGTATACATACCACATTTTAAAAATCCATTCATCCTATAAGAGGCATCTGAACTGGTTTCATAACTTGGCTATTGTGATCATGCTATAAAAACATACATCCTATATGTTTTAAAAAATATTTCCAGAAGTATTTCCCTTGTTACTCAGTTTTAAAATCTTTTATAATTTCCCTCTAAGACTCTTGGTTATGTAGAAGTACAATTTTCATTTCCAAACATAGGGATGTTTTTATTTTTTCTCTCTGTTCTTATTGATCCTAATTTAATTGTATCTTTATCAGAGTATGCAAATCATATGCAATTAATTTTTAAAATTTTGTTGAAACTTCCTTAGTGACTTAACAATGCATTTTTGTAAATATCACATTTACATGAGAAATATATGTTCTCTATTTTGGGGGTGTTTGTTCTCAATGTATGTGTACAATAGATCATGTTTATTAGTTGTATTATCTGATTCTTTGACTTTTTTTACAGATGTCTGAGAGAGTTGTATTAGATTATCCCACTTATGAAAGTATATTTATCCAAGCTTCTTTGTGATTCCATCAGTTTTTCATTTGTATTGTATTGTATTGTATTGTATTTTCATTTCAATTGTATTAGTAGATACATTCAATAATGGTTATATTTTCTTGTAGAGTTTTGAAGAATCATTTTAGGATGAAGCACTTTATCTCTGTTTATGCTCTTAGCCTTAAATTCCATTTTATCTGCTATTAGTATTGCTCATATATATATTAATGTTTGCCTGATATATCTTTTTTCATCTTTTTATTGTCAACCTTCTGTATTTGCTTTAAGTATATCTCTTGAAAATAGTCTATTGCTGATATTTGCTTCTTTATCCAGAGTTACAGTATTTTTTTATTAAGTTTAATCTGTTTCCATTTTATTATGTATGAACAATGACATGGTTGGATTTATTTCTATCATCTTTTGTTATTTTCTATTGACCAAGATTTTTACCCACCCCCACCTTTTTACCCTTTCTTGCTTTATTTAGAATTTGTAAATTTTTATTATTTTTTCACCTCCCTTCGAATAGTTTGAAAATTTTTAGATTCTATTTTTTTCATAATTTTTTTACATCTTAATTTTTTTTCATTTCTCTATTCTCCTTCTGTATATGACAAGGAATTCCAAGAATCTCTTCTTTAATCTGGTTTTGCTGTTACATAGGATTTTAGTTCTACCTGTTCTGAAAGGTACAAAATCAATTGTTATTAATAGCAACTAATACTTAAAGAGATTTACCAACACATTTTTTTTTGTTGTTAATTTCTTTGCTAATTGTATTTTTTATATCCCACTCCTCCTTTCTGGGTTCATTTTTCTTCTTGGTAAAAATATATTTTTTTTCATGACCTGCTGCAGCTGGAAAATCATTTGTTTTGCTTCTTATACAATTCTCATTGTTTTCTGGTATCATTGGAAGCTATTTCCCCACTGTTTATTGGTGTCAATTCACCCAAGAGAAGCCTGCTTTTACTCTAATGACTGCTTCTTTATAGGAAATCTGTCTTCTCTCCTGGTAGCATTTAGGATTTTCTCTTTATCCCTGCTGTTCTGAATTTTCACTATGGTATGCTTAGATGTGGATTTACTTTGTTTTTCTCTCTGAGCAATTGATGCACACATTCAGTCTGAGGGCTCATGTCTTTCTTCACTCCTCAGCCTGGAAAATGCTTAGCCGTTCTCAGCCATTATTTCTCGTCATGGTGCTTCTCTCCTTCCTCTCTTCTCTGCTTATGGAATGACATGCAATAACTGTGGAAATTTCTCTCTTGCTTTCACATTTTCCAGCCTTTTATCTTTTAATGATGTCTTTTCTATAATTACTATCTTTTTCTTTCATTATTACTTTTATCATTTATTTTTAATAAAAATATAATACTCATTCATATTTTTTATCTTTTAATTTTGAAATGATCTCAAATTTATGTGTGCAAGTTAAAGTACAAGTAATTGTGTTTCTCAAATACCCTGAGATTAAATTTCTGAGCTGATGCCTTCTTGGCTCAAAATACTTTGGTGTGTATTTTCTGCACATAAGGCCATTCTCCTTCATAATTGTAATACAACTATCAAATAAGGAAATTAACATTAAAATATTACTATCTAATCCTCGGACCCCATCACACGTTCATGAATGTCCTTTATAGAGAATTGATCCAGTTCAGAAACATGTTGCGTTTAATTGTCAAGTCTCTTCAAACTCCTTCACCGTGGAACAGTTCTTCAGTCTTTGCTTGACTTGAATGGTCTTGATGCTTCTAAAAATTTATAGACTAGTTATTTTCTAGAACATCCCTCAGTTCGGGTCTGTCTAGTGTTTTCTCATGATTGGTTTTGGGTTATGCATTTTGGCAGGAATATCAAAGAATTAATGCTGTGTCCATCATGCCAATGTGTCTCACTTGCGGCTGGGTTGACTTTGATCACAAAGCTAAGACAGTGTCTGCCAAGTTTCTCCACTTAAAAGTTATGATTTTTCCATTTATAATTAATAAGTACCTTTGGGGGAGATACTTTGAAACTGTGCAAATCTACTGTCTTTCATCATATTTTGCCCAATAAATTTAACATCCATCAATAGCTCTTGCTGGGGCAATTAGTGCTCCAGTGTTTGCCTACTGGTGATTTTTGGACTTTCCTGTATCTACTCTGCACATGTTAGAATTTTGCTTTAAGGAAGAGCTAGTTCTTTTCCTCTGTTTATTATTTATTGTTTTTAAAAATACTTCTTCTGGTTATTAGTGTCACCATTTTGGATATCTTAATTGTTAATTCTATTTCTTAGTCCTCTATGTTCCCATGGATCATTTACATTTCTGTATTAATACCATATAATTTTCTTCCCCCTGCTCTTCATGATAGACTGTAAAAACACCACCTGGAAACGATCTTGTTAATGAGACCCCTGGCCTGAGTTGGGGAATCCTGGGCAGGAGCTGTGGTCTTCTGGCAGGGCCCGGATGGGGTTAAGGTGGTGTAATGTGGAAGCCTGCTCAGTGACACAGGGGAATGAGGACTTGCTAAAAACCCAGGCAGGCATTCTTCATAGACTGGCTCAGGATAAAACCCAACTGTTGACTGCCCGAGATATAAGAAAACAGGAGGAAAGGATAAATAAGAAAAACCCTGGGGTCAGAGCGGGGAAATAATGGAGTTACATGAACATGGACTCTGAAATCTGAGAGCTTGTGTTTGAATTTCCTGGCAAGTTGATCCACAGTTTAGATATTAATAGATAGTACCTATCTCAGGGTTGCTATGTTGTTTACAGATGATGCACACAAAATACTTCATGTCTGTTAGAGATAGATATAGGGAGATGTGATGTAGATACATACAATTGGCCCTCCATATCCATGAGTTCTACATCAACAGATTCAATCAACTGTAGATCAGAAATACTTGGGGAAAAAAATTACATCTGTACTTAATATGTCTAGCCTTTTAGTCTTATAATTTTTCCTTAAATAATATAGTATAACAACTATTTGTACAAGACATTTATATTGTATTAGGTATTATAAGTATTCTAGAGATGATCAAAAGTATATAGGCAGATGAGTATAAATTATATGTAAGTACTATTCCATTTTATATAATGTAGTTAGCATTTGCAGATTTTGGTATCTGTCAGGGTTCCTGAATCCATCTCCTGTGGATTCTGAAAACAACTTGGTGTGTGTGTGTGTGTGTGTGTGTGTGTGTGTGAATCAGAACAGAAAGCACCACATCACATAGACCAGATAAGAAAAGACTATAATATAATAGAATATAAGCCCAAGACCTATAATTGTAATTCCCCTCTCTTCCCTATATCCTGGGAATGATGGTACACCTTAGGCTGTGGTTGGGTGAGAGGGGCAGCACTGGTCATTTCCCTTCAGGTTTGGGGTTACATTTGGGAGCCTGTGGTTTCTAAAGTTGAACAGAAAATTACAGGTTTACCAGGGGTTTTGTGCAAACCCCATGGAGTTAATGGAAGATGAACAGTATGAATTTTGGGGATCCTATCCATAGGCATATTCTCCTCTTGGGATCTTTCTTCCCTGTGGTTTGCAATTTTGATTAAATCCTTGACATTTTCAACTGCAGGACACTTGTGGCTTTAGCTGGTGAACAACCAATGGAGGAGGAAAGCTTGACTGAAAACAGTAATGCTTTGATTTATTTTGTCACATACAGAGGAACATGGTGGGAGTGGGGTTAACAGAGAGCTGCTCAGCTGGATAGTAGGGAAAGTGATAAGATTTCAGACAAGGGGTTAAGACTTGTGGTCCAAGAGGGGTGGTCCAGGGATGTACCCCATCCTCTGATAGAAGCCTTTAGAACATAGAGTCTAGTTTAGCAAAACTAGTAGAGTTAGACGTGTGATAGGAAAGACCTGGAAATCCCAAGGATTCCCTTTCCAAGGCAGAAATAAAAGGATCATATTTTAGAGAATAAATTTAACTCCTGCTGACAGCAAGAAATGAAAGGGAGAGGAAGGACAAAGGGACAAAGAACTGGGGATGAAATTAATCAATAAAGTGAAACAATAGGAAGGTCAAATAGAGAAGAAGGGAGGGCGGGAGGGAGAGAGAGATAGAAACTGTGAATAAATCGAACACATAGAGAACTTCAGTTACATGTTTAACTATTCACTGCATTTGCCTTCTCTAACCCATAGTTTTTAGTAGATCAGGTGGGAAGTTGAACTTTGCTGATTTGAGTTTCACCTTCTCTTCTTTCTTTTGTCCTGTGTGTGGAGAGGCCAGTGAACCTTAAAATAACCAAATGGCAGAAAACCAAGGGAACAGAGACAGGCTTAAGTGCCTGGCCTAGATAATTAATCTTTGAATAATCAAGGATGGTGTACATTATAATCCTCACATGGGCACAGTAATTAGACTTAGAAGCTTTGAACTATGATGTTATAATATGTATGTGTAGGTGTGAGGTTGGATAGTTTGGGGACCATTTGGTTTTTAATTGAGCAGCAGAAGAATTGATCCTGCCTTCTCTAGGTTTGTGAGCATTTTGGTCCCTCTTTCTGGTATCTCTGAAAGGATGACATACAAGCTTGGGAACACTAATAAAGTGTCCACAGTTGCTGTACTGCTGGACTCAAGTTCTTCCCCCACATCATTTTGAATGTGTGTAGTGTGTCGTCCCCAGAGCAGCCTTCAGATTCACTGTTTTGAGACACTGCTGACTCCCAATTATAAAACTAAAAGCAATTATCTGCATTCTCACCATGCATTTAAGATTATAGTTTTATGTTTATTTATAAAAAAATCACACAAACCAGGCAAACGACTTACTTAAAATGCAGTATACGCTCTAACTAATTTAAAGCCATAACAACAGGCACATCCCTTGTGGTTTTCCAAAACATTCCCTTTCTTTCTCTTAAAGTGAATCAACATGTTCAGCTTTGACTCTGATGTCTTTTCTAAGTGTTGCACTAGAGCTAGAGAGAACTAAGAACCACAAGTTATAAAACACAAATGTAAGAGTTAATTTTGGGGGCTTGGATTGTGGCTCAGTGGCAGAGCACTTGTCTTGCATATGTGAGGCACTGGGTTTGATCCTCAGCACCACATTAAAAAAATAAGTAAACAAAATAAAGATATTTTAAAAAAGAGTTAATTTGGGGCTGAAGTTATGGCTATGTAGTAGAGTGCTTGCCTAGAATGCATGAGACCTTGGATTTGATCCCTCATACTGTAATTTTAAAAATATGGTTAACAAGATTTCTGTTTTATTGAAATTATAAGTTCAACTGTTAATTAAAACACCCTCATAATAGAACCTTGACTTATCCTAAAACAACATCCTTTTCCATTTATAAAGTGCAGAATGTGTGTGTGATTTTTCCAGCTCCTACTATTGAGTCTACAAAATCCAGAGGTATAATGAAAGAAACCAAATGAAACAGGATTGGGACAATAAAAGTATTCTTTTTGGGCTGGGGTTATGTCTCAGCGGTAGAGCGCTCGCCTAGCACATGCAAGGCCCTGGGTTCGATCCTCAGCACCACATAAAAATAATAAAATAAAGGTATTGTGTCCAACTACAATTAAAAATTTTTAAAAAGATTTAAAAAAATATTCTTTAACTTCTTGAAATCCTCTTTAGAAATAATCATCTTTGGTGCTTGACTAGGGGAGAATATTTACAACCTATGCTATATTTAGAATAAAGCAAAAATTAAAAATACCCCAAACAGCACAAAATGGAAACTCTTCCCATCAATGCCCTTGACTTTACTCTGACTCACAAAGGGATTCTAGTGGAAAGGTAGAAGTTTCTAAAACCTCAGTGATCTTCCAATAAATCCAAAATCTTCTGAAATAAAGTCTAACATTTTCATGCATTTTTTTATCCCTTTAACTCTCTGGACTTGGTAGATACATCTTGTCACTGTTCTAATCTTTAATTCTTATATTTAATGTGTATATATTTTAAAATATATCTTTCCAACTAGATTATACACTTCTTGAAAATAGTCGCTGTAGTTTCAGCTTCTTTTAAGAATCTTACATAGAACCCAGCAACATACCTAGGTATGTGAGAAACCCAACATGTAGACATTTCCTCATTGATTTCAGTATTAATATTTTACATGTCATATACTTGAAATTCTTCATTTTCTTTACATATGTGATCTTAAGAAGTTTGCTTCATTCTGAAATGTGGATTCATCACATTTAGGGTCCTGGTTCCTAGGTGACTGCCTTCTGTTAATGGAGAGACACCTGCATTTATATATGCCTCATACATAGAGGCAGCAAAAGTAAATATAATGGCAGAAATGGTGGAGAATGGGGCAAGTGTATCTCTTATTTGTATTAATTAATTGATTGTGTTTCAAAAAGAGGTGGCCATCAGTACTTGCAAAGGTAGCTAGCCATGCAAACTTGTTTCCCATATCAGAAAATACATAGAGAGGAGTGAGAGGGCTTTGTATTTTAAGTAGCAAAATTGAAACTCCTTTTTAAAGCTTGGTTTCCTGGCATATCTTGCTTAGAGAGTCCGTTCCGAACTCCCATACGCATTTATCTCTGAGGCCATCCTACAGTAATACTTAGCTCCCCTTGAACTCTGATTGTGAGGGTTGGGGAAAGCTGGCATTTCTGCAAGAAGAATGAGTCTACTAAAAAATCCATTGTTAGTTTTTGAAGTGCATCAGGGAAGGGGAGGACAGTGTTGACCTCTATGCTGACTTGGGAGGAAACAGGATATCATCCTGAGAATAAATCTGATTTTTTTTTATTCTCCTCCTTTAAAGAGTATTTTAGGGCATGGCTCTTGCACCTTGCAACAGTTGTAGAATAAACTAAGTGCCCGATAGGCAAAGGCCACAGAAATGTTGGCAGATCTCACTCATAAGCTGAATGAACCCTACTTCCTACTTTCCTCCACCAGAAAAAAAAGTCAACCATCTTAACATCCCAGAGTTGATATCAGTACTGAAGAATTCATCCCTATTCAGAAACTTCCCATCTTTCTATTGCCTCTATGACCTGCTGATCAATATCAGCAGCCAGCTCTGAGATTTAATGGAATTATCAATTAGTAAAATCACAATGCTCATTTTTGTGTAGGTTACACCTTAAAATGAATGAAGTTAATAAAAATAGATCTTATATATATGATTTACTGACAGAATAATACCCATTAAATATGCATAGGATGGTATTATAACAGTTCATTTTCTTCTGTATTGTGCTTCTTATTACTTTGTGCCCTGTGCTCTAGATAATGTCTATTTCTTGTCACATCTACTGGACAGTAAACCTCTCAAGGTCAGTGTATCTCTTGATATTCCCAGTCATTAGGATGATGTCTTACATGTAGCTGATTTGCAATAAACATTAAACGCACGAAAAAACTACCTGTTACTGATAGTTGAGTCCATTGATATGTGCAAAATAGTATAGTGAGTCTAGTAGACACACAGGAGATGTGTGAAAATGTCAGCAGCTTCTTTATGCCCAGCCATAAAGCCATAGGCCACGTTAGGACCAGACCTACTTCCATCCTGGCTGAGAAGACTGAAGAAGGGCAGAGGTGCCCTTTGTAATGATTTGCCAACTTTTCTGGCTTCAACAGCCTAGCAAGGACCATACCATGATTCAAGGCATCATTTTTGGGTTCTAAATGGTAGTTTATCTTTTCACAAGAAAGATTTTGATTGTTCTTTTTCAAACACACTTACCTCTGCTGTTCTCCTGCCCACTCTGGCTATGAATGGCTCATGCTGCCTTGGCTTTGAGCTTCCAGGAGCACTTAGTGGTTGTCTGAATGAGACATTCATCACTTACCTTTTTCCCAGGTTATTTCTAAGTGTTGAATCATGTCGGTGCTTGCATTCATCCATTATAGACTTCACTGTAATGCTTATGCATCCCAAGAAGACTTGTTTGCTCTCATTAAAGTTCCCTTAGAGGTTAGGTTTAAAGAGGGGAAGGTAGAGGAGAAGTGTGGATGTTGTACCCATATTGCACAAAGCTCTGTTGCTATGGCTTATGCTTGCTTTTCCCCTGCTAGGAAAAAAGAGATTTGTGTTCTACCAAAAAATCCAGGAAGAGCAGGGCTAGTTGACTGGGATTTTCTGTAATCTAATAGAGCAAGTTTAATGGCTCAGGAGAGGCCTGTTGTATATTGCAGTTCATGGCTCATGAAAAGATATACTATGTTAATTTTCTGAACTGGTCTCTCAGGCTGAATTACATTATTTTGGTAATGCCTCTCCTGAATGAACTGCTGTTATCTGCGCGTCCAGCATCTTTAACTCACCAAGGGGAGGGAATCCTCGGATATTAGTGAATTGTTGAATCCCAATAGAACTTCTCCTCCATAGGAGAAACTGGCTAGAGGATGCAGAGTCTTAATGCTTTGGGGTAAAATAAATATGTTTTATGTGGTTTCCTCCCTACTTGTAGATGGGGATAATGAAACCTCAGGGGCTTGTCCTTCTGGAAGACTCCAGTGCTCCTTGTTTTGTCCAGGATGAACTTGGAACCTCTTCACACAGTGCAGAGGTCCTTTTGCTTCTGGTGCCTGGTTCCACCCCAGCCTCTTCTCACTTCCTCCTTTCATGCTTCTCTCCAGCTGGTCTGGACAACTTTCAGGACACCAAATAGCCCCTCTGGTCCTGATTATGCACAGGCTTTCTGCCTGGAATATTCGCTGTCTTCTCCCCATGTGTGCCTCACTGTTAATCATGACAGTAACAGGAGTTAGGCTCTGTTCAAGGAAGGGTTTGCATGGAGTCTTTCAATTTTTACAAGACATGAGTAGTAGAATTATTCCTATCTCGCAGATTAAAAAAAAAAAAAAAAAAACCAAGGCTGAGCGAGCTTAAGAGTCCTACCCAGGTTCACGCAGGTAGCACTGGGAGTGGAAGCTGAGTAAATCAAAATTCCACAACCTGCTCTAGGCTACACTCCCTGCAGTAGGGGAGCTGCCGTGGTTATGTGGCTAATTCCTACTCATAATTTAGATATCACATGCTCCAGAAAGCTCTTCTAGTGGGTCGTGTGCCCCTCTTGTGCTTGTTCATCTTGCAACCCTGTTTCTCCACATATACATCACCCCCTTGTAATTGCTTGTTTATTTGTCTGTATTGCCCATGAGCTTCTGAGCCCCATAAGACAGGATCTTCTTCCTCTTGCCATTGGTCCCCAACTGCTACTGGAAGCTTGGCATTCAGCAGGAGCTCAGGAAACATTTATAGAATGAGTAAACTTAACTCTTTACCTCTCTCGTCTGAACTTAGCCCCATGAAAAACCCTGTACCATTCTTGTGGCAGGAAAAGGTTAATCCTGGCCTTCATGATTTCTGACTTTAAAGTAGGAAATAGCCAGCAACTTCTCCATTGGGGGCCCCTCAGAATTATGTGACTCTGCTGAGGCTTTCTTGGGGCCTACAGGGCCCAGTCAGTGGGTGAAGGCAATCACTCAATCATGCTCCTGTCAACTCAGCTCCTCCTCTTGCCCCATAAAATCCTCATTTGTAGAAGAGGAAAACTAGGAAGTGGCTTTTTGCTTTACAGAAAGTTTCATCAAAGGATTCTCTTTTCTCATTTGGCCTGTTCTTAATATCATGTAGTAGTGAAGCCAGAAGAAACGCTGGACTCTTTTTTTTTTTTTCTTTTTTTGTGGTGCTGGGGATTGAACCCAGGGCCTTGTACATGCAAGACAAGCACTCTACCAACTGAGCTATAGCCCCAGCCCCACCTCTTTCAATTGAAAGAAAACTGAGGACTATAGAGATTCAAACTCATCCACTTCTATTGGCCAAGCTAGAACTTTAATCCATATATTTTATTTAAATAACAAACTTATCTGATGAACTTAAAACATTACTTTACAAAATGTTTTTTAACCTTCACATTTATAAAAATATGTTGTCTCTAATGCAATGCATAACTATTTGTATGATTCATTTGAGATCAGCAGTGCAGACACAAGGGAAGATTTTTTAAAAAATTTTTGTTGAAGGCTAACATACATTTGGAAAATTGTGTAGCATTCAAATTTTCATAAAATGAATACATCTGTGTAACTAACACCCAAATGAAAAAATAGGATATTGATCATGGAAGTCTTTAGTATAAATAATATATTTTTAATAATATATCATCACTAGGTATGTTCTATAAAACGTAGTCCAAGCCTATATTAACAGAAGTCCTTATGCAGGATGGGTGGAGAGGGGAGGTGTCTTAATGTGTTTGGCGTTGCTGTAACAGAACACCACAGATTGGGTAATTTATAAAGAAAATAAATTTATTTTTCTTAGTTCTGGAGACTAGGAAGTCCAATACCAAGGTGCAGGAATCTGGCAAGAATCTTGCTGTGCTATAGCAGAAGGCCAAAGGACAGGAGGGTAGGTGCACGTGAAAGAAGTTCTTTTGTTTATTTATTTTATCTTTAAGCAATTTAAGTTACCACATAATAATTGTACATATTTATGTGTGATGTTTCAATACACCCATGCACATGTGTACAGTGTACGTTCACTACAGTGATCAAGTCAGTGTCATTAATGTTTCTATCAAGGTGTCTCTTTTATAACAAATCCACTCTCGGGTTAACTAACCCACGGCTGTGATAAAGCATTAACCCAGGCACCCTCACCACCCAATTGCCTTTTTTCAGGCCCCATCTTCCAGTTACTGTTAAGTGCATATTAACTTTCCAAAATTAACTTTTGGGGACATATTCAGACCATATCAGGAAGGACCTTTTGAAATAATTTTATTTTCATGTGCAACTCTCACAAACCCTTAATACAGTATTTAAAGCACTTCTCCCTTTGTTTTTGTGTAAAAAGATGTAGCTTACTTATTATTTAAAAAATTTAACATGTCTTCAGGTTGATACTGTAAGTCATAAAAAGCAATACTTGTGTGACTCTACCTCACATTCTACAGTCCTCAAATATCTCCTCAGAGCATTTGTTGATGATTTGTCCTATGGGATTGGTAAGTGCAGGTGTGCATGTCATTCTTTTTGAAGAAAGGTGGAATCTTGAATCTATTATCAGCTGTGTATATACCCTAAGCCATGCTGGGTGTGTGTGTAGCTCATTATGTATTTGTGCTTACTCTTTTTGGCAACCTTGGATATATATCTGAATGTACTGAGTGGCAGTAGGAGGCCTGACTGTGGAGCCTTCCTGACTATGCTTAGCCAGTTACCCCATGCACTAGTCCCAGCTCCCTAGCACTAGGCTTTAAACATTCAAATCAACATTACTTGCTTGGGTGGGGTGGTACACGCCTGTAATCCTAGCAGCTTGGGAGGCTGAGACAGGAGGATCATGAGTTTAAAGCCAGCCTCAGCAAAAGCGAGACACTCAGTGAGACCCTGTCTCTAAAGAATATACAAAATAGGGCTGGGGATGTGGCTCAGTGGTTGAGTGCCCCTGAGTTCAATCCCTACTACCAAAAAAAAAAAAAATCACATTACTCAACAATAATCTCTATTCCTAATGCTCTATTCCCAATGTTGATATTACTAGAACTTTGGAGAAATTATTTTAACAGCAATATTTTCTACATTCTATCACATAGTAATAATAAACACTTGAGGGAATCAAATTGTTTAAAATTGTATGTCACACTTATTTGAAAGGCACATTTTTATTATATAGCTCAATTAATACAAGGGCAGCTAGGCAATTTCATGAAAAGTTCTCATGATCTAAGATTTTCTTAGCCCAACAGACTTTTTTTTTGGGGGGAGGGGGTGCTGAGAATAGAATCCAGAGCCTTGTGCATGCTAAGCTACCATTGAACTACACCCCCAGTCCAGTCCAACAGATTTTTAGTAGCATCAAATGTCCTAAGAAGCTTTTTCCCCCCTTATTCCTTATCTCCAATTATGGATAAAATTCATCTAACTGTTCAGAGCAATGGCTCAACGAACCTCAGTTCAGAGAAAAAAAAAGTTCTTACCTGTTTAAACTTTGTTCCTGCTGTCTAGAATAGCCCCTTTAGCCAGCAACATATTAATCTCCTTAATTAACACGTACTGTGCCTTCCTCAATGCCAAGCAGTGTCCAATTATGGGTCATAGCTAATTTTACCTTTTTCCTCTTGTACCTCATTCTGCTTCCCCCTTAGCCTTATCTACTTTCAACAAAATTTCAATAGGAGCCTAGCAATAGCATGATCAAATTAAATAGAAGGCCACAGAAAGGACAGGGCCTCAAATGAAAGGTGCCTCTTAACTTCAGCAGGGAGGCAAAATTACATGGCTTCTGCCCTTGGCTTGGAGAAGTTTGTGTGGCAAGTACCTGAGGCTTATTCTATTTATTTCCTCTTTCTGAACACCATTTTTCTTCATTCAAGAGCCATACCTAAGTGGGGTGAGCATTAAGGGTGCACAGTAAAGCAAAGACTTGCAGCTTGTTGATGCTACCAAAGCCTATTTGGGACTATAGATTTTGTTGTTCAGTTAGGCATGCGTGGTTGCCACAGCAACTATAAGCTCAGCGTTCCTTCAAGCCCTCTGTGTTCAAGCCCTCTGTGCAGCGAGCATCTGCCGAGAGTCCTATGATGGTGTCATAGTGTCTCAGATCCAACCCCTCACCTTCTCTCCTTGTGAGCTACATAGTTATTAAGAATCCCCAGAGAAAGACTTGCTGGAGCCAAAGGAAAAAGCTAGGTGAAAAAGAAAGTTTGTGTTTTCCAGGGGCTGCTGTAGAGGACCTCAGAATAGGGGGTTTGGAAGTTAGATGATTGTTAAAATCTTGGTCAGCTGAAATAAGTCCTTGGCAAAGTTCAAAGCCAATCTTTTATGCAGGGTGGCCAGGACACTCAGTGTCCTGATTAAAGCCAAAATTGTAAATTCTAGCCCAAACTCCCAGTGGTATGCAGTTATAGGTTGCAGTCTCTTGCCAAGTATTTCTCCTGACCCAAGACCTTCTCCTTAAGACATATATAGGTTTCAGGAACTATGCCTCTTAAAGGAACATACTCCTCTTACTCTGTTTTCCTCACGTAACCAGGAGCTGATAGGGAAAGTTTACATGTTTTTGAAAACTTTTGTTGGTACTGATAGATAATCATCTTTGAAGACATTACTCAGTTTGAGTCCTTGTCTTAGGTCTTGTCCTAATTTATTTCATCTGCAATTTATACAATTGGAACTGGAGGACGGTTTGAATTGATACATACGTGACATGCTAACCAAGTCAAGGAGCTGCGACTGGGCAGGCTGCCTTTCACAGCTGTTGAGAGGAGCCATTACAGGTCTTTGCAGAATCCTTAGTTGAAACTTCCATGTAAATGTTAGGGCACATGACTGAGTAAGTTTATCAAAACATCATTACAGTTTCCTCCTCCTTCTGTCATTGCTCTGATCAGGATGATCAAGAACAGATTTCTGTTTTCATTTCTGCAGAGAAGCTTACTCATGCCTCTTCAAAATTCTCTTAGTTAATGATACCTATTGTTCAATCATAAGTAATATTTAACAGTAAAATCTTTTACTTGGAGTAAGTTATCTTTGAGAAGGATTCAACTTGGGATTTCCTGTTGTTCAAGTAATTGTCATTTCTCCTCAGTTTGGAGAAGAAACTTCTAGGCTAAATTCTTAGGCAAGATGGTTGACTCTCTGTTACTTGGGCTTCCACAAAACAATGGGTACGTCCTTCCTGCAAATCTTTGTGTGGATTCCTGGGACCCCTTTCTGTAGGACTCTCCTATTGCAACCACTCTCTCTAGTTTTTTTTTTTTTCACGTTTATTTCCATTTTATCAGTATAGAGCTCTTCCTTTCATTTTATTTATTTTATTTTGACTTATCAGATTGTAGTACTTTTGGGTTGGAGAACACTTGCTGTTTTTTTCTTGTACATTTCTGTCCTTAAAACTTGGCAATACTTGACTACATCATGCTGTCTACCCTTAAAAACCCACATACATGGATATGTTAATAGCTGAGAAGAAGCCAAACATTATATCCACTTTGTTATACCAGTGTGGTTTCACTAAAATGGCTTTAACGGAAATGAGGAGAAGTTTTATCAGGTTCCATCTCTGATTTTAATTCATGGACTGACCCTTGACAAAGCGCTTGCTTTTGCCAGGTCTCAGAGTCTTCATCTGTAAAATGAGAATAAAATTCTCTTGTAAGTTCTCATAAGGATTAACTGAGAGAATGTGGGAAGGCTCCTTGGTGAGATCTATGCATTAATATGAGGTATATGGCTATTTATCCTCAGTGCCTATTTCTGGGGTCCCCATTAGCCTGTGCTTTAACTGTGCTTTTGGTCTAGGTGGCAAAATCCTGTTGGAAATCCACTACAGAAATGTGTATTCCCTGGAACCAATTTCACTACTAGAAACTTATACTGCAGAAATACTCATACATGTGTGCATACAACAACAAATGTTAACTAAAGCATTGTGATTGAAAAACTGGAAGCAATCTTATTTTTCCATTAGCAGGAAGAAAGTTAAGTAAATATCCATACAGTGGAGTACACTGTCACTAAAAACAAGTTAGATTGATGTATTTTGCAATTGCATGGAAATAGCATCCATACATATGTTCTACAAAAAAGCAATTCATAAAATAGTACATAGTGCATGAACCCATTTATGCTAAAGAAAAAGAAACCCACACAGAAATAGAACAAAACCACATCTACACGTCTACATATTATGTTTGTATATAAATTTGTAATGTCTGTGTGAGCTACCTCCTCTTATTGTGCCATGTAATGTACAAAGTAAGGATTAAGAAATGACTTTTAGGGGTGGGAGTGTAGTTTAGTGGTAGGGTACACACTTAGCATGTACGAGGTCCTGGGTTAGATCATCACCACTAATACACACACACACACACACACACACACATATATACACACATACAACAAACCAAACATGATGTCTGGCTTCAAATTCTGGTATGATACTATGTGTATGATTATGAGCAAATGACACTTTTTTGTGCTTCATTTTTCTACCTCTACAATTTTTTCCTAACTTTGATAATTTTTAAAAAATATTTATTTTTTGGTTGTAGTTTTTTTTATGTGGTGCTGAGGATCGAACCCAGACCTTCGCATGTGCTAAGCAAGTGCTCTACCGCTGAGTCACAACCCCAGCCCCCCAACTTTGATAATTTTCAATGCCTAGAAAAAAAACTAGAACACATTTGATTCCCCTGATATTTAGGATAGTGTCAAATGCTCTTGTAAAGTTAGAATTTATTGCAGGGTAGTTGTTTCAGGATTTTTATTCTTGCTTCCTACCTCAATTGGGACTCTATTCCCCTTGGCCATGGGGACTCTATTCTGATTTCTCTGTGTCCCCCACAGTGGTCAGCATTGTGCTCAGCACATGGCAGATCCTGAAGATGTATGCTTTAAAAGAATAATGACTTCTTTGTTGTTTGACAAAAAATATAGGGTTTTGACTTGAATTTTTCTATTAAGTTATTCATTAATGTACCAATAAATTATTCATTAATTCAACAAACAACAGTTGAGTATACATCACAGACCAAGTGTAATAGGTGTGGGTACACAGCGATGAGGAAAGCCCTATGTACATATCTAATTAGACTGAGTCCCCTCTACCTGTTGGTCTGAACTGGTACAAAGTTGGTACTCAGTCTCCAATAGACTTTGTGCTGCCATCCTTCTGCTTTGAAGAACTCTCTTCAAGACTCAGATGAAAACCGAGAGGGGAAGTCAGCAGGGCCTTGGAGAAGCTGGTGGGGCAGCCGCAGGTGATTCTGAAGGCTGCATACCCTAAGCATCCTGTTCTCTGATTGAGAGACCTCTGATGGATGCTCTGTTACCACAGGGACAAAGTTTACACAGCAAGCCTGGGGGTTACAGGCCGCATCACCTCACCACCATGCTTACTTCAGAGCTCAGCCCACTACTTGGCAGCTGGGTAGCTTGGGGCCAAACACCCACCCTCTCTGCCTCAGTTTCCTTATCTGTTAAGGAGAAGTAATAATATAACCAACCACCATGGATTATTTTGTTTGTGAAAAGACATGGTACATTTAAAGTACTTAGAAAAGTGGTTAGTATATTTAAGCAATTGACAAATTGTAGCCATTATTATTACTAAATTAATTTTATCAAGGTATAGTTAATAGCAATGTTTTATTCTCAAAAATTGCTAAGAAAAGATTTTAAGTATTCTCACTACAAAAAATGAAAAGTATGTGAGGTGATACATATCTTAATTAGCTCAATTTAGCCAACCTACAGTGTATATTCCAAAAAATGTTGTACAGGCTAAATATATACAATTTTATTTGCCAATTAAAAACAAAGTTAGTCTTATCAACAAATGAAGCAGCCAGATCACCAGTAAGGAGACACATGATCAAATAAAAGTGGAAATGGAGAGAGATTTTAGAAAACAGTGAATGAAGAGAATCAGGCAGTGTAACAATATAGTTGACACAGGCCAAAGAATTGAAGAATCCTAGGTCTTCAGAGTCAGGATTCATTTATTCATTCATTTGGCCATCAATTGCATAACTATTTATTGAGAATCTACTATATGCCAGGAGCTTTTCTAGTTGCAAGTTCTATGCAATGACTATAGTATCTTTGCCTTCACAAGCTATCTTTCAGTGGCAGAAGCTGGGCAATCTGATCCCCTTGTTACCACAGGAAGGGATTCCTGTGGTAGTGCACCAAAATTTGTATACCTTGTCCTCTGTTTTTGTATGTCTAGGGATGTGCCTTAATAAATAGGCACACTTTTCTGCAGTGGGAAAAGCAAAGTCTCTCTTAAAGTTGGTAAATATAATGCAGGACTAGAAGAGAAAGCAGAAACATCCATTGGCTTGGTATGCAAGCATCAAGAATGCAGCAGAGGGTTTTTTTGGCAGAATTATGGGAAAACCCATAGTGCACTGAGCAGAACCTTGAATAGTATTGAGGGGGGCCTCCTGTCCCCATGCCAGGGAGGTCTGGTGCTCTCGGATTTGGCCTTCCTCATACCCTGTCTGTTCCTCCTACACTCTGCTATCTGTGCAGCCAAAGCTCTCCCTGAGAAGGAGGCAAACCTTCCCTCCAGGGAGGTCGAGAAGGATTGCAGTGCTTTGCTTCATGCAAATAGCTCCCCAGGGAAGGAGCCTTCACTGCCTGCTGTGTGGATAGATTGAGGAGCCCCCAAGGCCTGGCAGCAGGTCAGTAGCAAGCCAAGCTTCCAAAACTAGACAGAAGCACAGCTTTGTATCTGAACTTAATTTCAATTGCAGTAACACATTCACTGCCTCCTATTTCTTATTTGAATTTAATCTCCTTGGATCACATTTTTTTGTGTGTGGTCGATTCATCTAGCAAAATTCACGATTCAGGGGTTCTTGGTCATTGGCTGATTCACAGAGAAGATCAGCCCCCCACTCTAGAGAGAAGGAAGAGGGCTCAGGAAAGTCAAATGACTAGTCAAGGTCAAGTAGCCAGTTGGTGAAAATGCTCAACTAGACAACAGAGCCACCGGTCTCCATCTAGGATTCTTTCTATCATACTAACATATTTTCATCAGCAATAGGAAAGTCTGATTAAAATTATCCCAGAAATCTCCTAGAATAGGGATCTTAAATATTATAGACAAAAGAAAGTACACAGATCAAGTAGTACTTGCCTTTGAAATAAACTTTAGTTTTAAAGTCCCCCCACCCCTTATTTTGCTTAAAATAATATCTGCCTTGGCACAACTATGGATCCGAGTTGTGTTCCAGTGGGTAAGTCTGTGTGTGTGTGTGTGTGTGTGTGTGTCTGGAGGTGACGTCAGTGTGGCTCCCTGGAGATTTCATGAGGATGACTCCTCTTGGGTTTTATTCAGTAGTAAAAATAATCTGTGGTGGTTTTGGTTTTCCTTGTCTTACGAGCTAGGGGAGTCAGCCAGAAGGCCACTGTCTCCTGATTTTCTATGTGGTCATTATCCTTATTCCATTCAGACCACATTTAAGACCACTGGATCTTAAATGATCCTCCAAGGACTGTTCATGTGGTCATCGTGGGAGGGAAATGGAGAGATGTGCAGGCAAGCAACACTGACCAAAATATTTCTTCTGAAAGCTTGTATACTTCCAATGTGAATTCACCACTGGAAGATTGCCATATTTTCTATTTTAAGGTTTCCATGTCCCTCATGTCACTGAGCTACTCCTAATTTCTGCTGTGAAGTTAGGGTAGTGGAGATGAAGGTAATGGGTCCTGGAATTTGAGTGTCTGACTTCAAATCCTGGTTCTGCATTTACTAATTATATGATTATGGGCAAATAACTTGATCTTTCGATGTTTGTTTCCTATCTGTAAAATGATTTGAAAAAATTATCTGATTTAGACATTTGTTGTGAGGACTAATTAGATACTGTATAGACACCCTAGAGAGAGTGCTGGGCATGCAGTAGCGACTTAATGAAAGTTACCTGTTACTGTCCATATCTTCTGCTTATATAGCCCAACATTATGGAACGATACTAGATGGATGAGTCAGGAGACACAGGATGTGGTCCAGGATCTCACTTCTACATAACTGCATGAACTTGGGACAGCCACTTAATTCCAACTCATAGAACACAAGACGTGGAAGCAAATATTTGATCCAACATCCTCATTTTCCAAAATGAAACTAGGCATCAGAAAGAGGAAGACACTCAGAGTCTTCAGAGAGTCAGCGTCTGGCCAGATGAGCCAGTGCCACTCTCTTGACTTCCAGCCCAGAGCTTCCCATCATTGCTTTGGAGACAGAAGACCTTGCCAAGTGTCCTGAACCCTGATGGAGATCTGAGGACTCTGGAGTTGACAGAAGAATGATTCCCTAACATGCTGTCTTGGGATTGTGCTCCCCACCTCGCCAGCAGCAGCAGCCAGTAGATTGTAATATGTCATGGTTGGTATAAGTGTCAGAAACAGAATGGTGCCTTTAAATGCTACCACACAGGGATTAGGGATTTAGTTCAGTGATAGAGCGTGTACTTTGCATACAAAAGGCCCCAGGTCCAATCCCTAGCACTTAAAAAATAAATAAATAAAAAATAAAAAGAAAGCTACTATAAGCCACTGCATCTATGGAGGTTTTAGTAAATTCATTCTAGGTCAACAGGGCAAAATTGAGCAGGTTCTTGGAGTCCAACAGCTTAATAATGAACTGTTTCCTCTTTTCCTTTCTTGGTTGCTGTCAGAGCAACTTCAAGTGACATTATCTCTGTCTTAGGCTGTAGAGGTCTCCTTCTGAACTCTCATTACAGGCTGTTGTCATCCCTTTCCTTCTCTCCTCGGATTCCCACTCAGATCCTGGGGTCATAGGTTGACCACATTATCTTCTCTTGAGTATGTGGCTTCCACCTGCAAGATCTTTTTTCTGTTCTGCACCCTGGCCTCAGCAGACAAGCAACAAAGCCAGTCCTCTGCCCATTATTCTAACTATATCCCAGGCTCCGGCTCTGGGTCACTGCACCTATTATGCCTCTCCACTGAATCTCGCTCAGTTCTTACAGCTTACTTCCGTGTCTGTAGGGCAACAATGGTCCCCTTCTGGAAGTGGTGCCTATTCCTTAAAAATTTCAAAGCACAAATGAACTGTAACTATTGGTTGGTACATGTCAGTGATGGTCTTACCTTCCTTATCAAGTTCCTTAAGAACCTTGTACTGAACATAATCTTATCCTACAAAGCATTTAGCTGAGTTCCCTGCCCATTGCAGGAGCCCAGTTAGACCTGCTTCAACAATGGTTGACTGGTTGGTGGGGTCAGAGTAAGGGGCTCAAGTCTTAATAAAAAGCCTAATACTTCCTAATCAAAAGTGCTAAATCCCCAGGTGACATTGTGAGTCTTTGGAAAATCAGTCAGCCAAGCATCCTTCTCTGGTTACAGCCATTCTAAGGCTTCTCAAAGCTTTTGCAAGTTGTTTTGAGAATTATACTTTTTAGAAATCTGGTGTGACACATTTTTGAATTTAAAGCCAATTAAAATTTGCATTTGTTTTTCTGTTGGCAGATACCACCCATCCAAGATGGACAAGCAAAACAATTAATATACTTTTATAGTGCAAATAAAATTAAAGGACATTAAAATTAAAAGGCAGATGAGTGAAAGATCTCCAGGGTTTTCACTCACCCACTCATTCACTCAATCAGCAAACATAATTTGTGCAGTTTGGTTTCTTGTGTTTTAAGAGGAAACATAGTTATGTCATTTTGTTTATGCAAAATTCTGTACAGACCTCTGTTAGAGTCCCATGCTTCTGAAATTCTGTTGGCAAAACAGTGATCAGAAGTAGTTTGTGTTCACAAATCAAACTCAGTGTTTCCTTCCCTAACATCAAATTCTCAACTACAAATGTTATCCCCAAATTCGGGAAAAAAATGAGAAGAATGCAAAGATTAATCCTTGGAGGCCCTTAAGTAACTCTTTCCTCCTGCATTTTCTGTTTGCTTTTTAAATTTTGTTTGCAGAGAATAATAGGTGGGTCCTTCTGTGCCTAATTAAAACACATGTAAATTGAAATTTTAAGACCAGTAATTGAAGTATGTACTCATTGGGTAATTTTCTTTCTTTCTTTCTTTCTTTCTTTTTTTTTTCTTTCTTTCTTTCTCAATCATAGATTAAAGCAGCCTGAATTTATAATAGCATCTTGTGAAAGAAGAGGAGAGAAAAGCTGCAGTGGTTTTAGTAAATAATGCACTTTGATGTCTCCAACTTGAAATCCATATTTTGAGAATCCTGATGGATCTAAATAGTATTTGGAATAAAATTTTAAGCCCCAAAGCTGGGGCTATTTGCAGAGAAAAATACCCTTGAAAAGTGGATGTTGACATTCATCTTACACCTCCTCACTCTGTCTTAAAAAAATAAAAATTTCCATTCTTCTCTGTGAAGCTTCTTAGTGTACATGTCACACGGTTGTGGTGCGTCCACTCTTCTTTGGGCTGCTGCCCACAAAGTTATTAATAGCTGCTAACCATGGCTTGAGGGTTTGGGCAATTCATGTATTTTGGGTAAGAAAAGGTAGGAGGAAGAGACTTTCCAGGAACACATTGTTTCCTATGCAATTGTGGAAGCATTTTAAGGCCTTTTTTTTGACCAACAGACATATCTGTGGGATCTAACTACAGTTAAAGATTGATGTCTTGAGGTTGGGATCTGTTGGTCTCATTAGTTTTCTTTCACATGCAGGTGCTGTGATTCCATGTTAGAAATTTCATGGACCTTGGACCCTATCTGGGCAACAGGAAGCTTTGAAATCCAATTAATATCAAGATCCAAGAATAGATTTCAAGAATTACTTCTCTGCTAAATCTCATGACAAAATTCCTTTTGTTCCTGCCTCGGGTCATAAGAGGGCATTTGTTTCAAACCAGATCTCAGACACTCGGGTTCCTTTTGCTGTCACATTGCGTTGGTGATGTCATGAGTGGTTACCATGGAGGTAATTATCACGGTGTGGGAGATGTGTGAATTCAGGTGTGGAGAAACTCAGCAGTGAGAGATGGGTCCTTGAGAAAAAGAGACAAATCCCCTGTCATTTCAACTTCCTTAGTAACAAAAGGGTGAAGAAGAAAAAAAAAAAAGGGGAGGGGGAGAATGTAAATATGATAACTGAAAGCTAGCTTTTGAACATGTTTTTTTGTGTTTTGCATGACATATTGGAAAATCTTACATTTATTTGTTTTTTTTTTTTAATTATATTTTGGTCACATATCTTGTAAGAATGTTAAAAATATTTTTAAGAATGTTAAAAATAAATTTTATATCCTTCCTTGGGGGAAAATATGGCCGCGACAGTGGAAGAGAATATTATATCATGAGGTCTGAGGAGAACAGAAAAATCTCCTGATTTTTGATACTCTAGGAGCCTTAAAGGTGATATGTTTTTGCCCAGTTTTGAGGGGGAAAAAAGGTCTGCTGCAATCTGCAAAAACACTACAAAAATAAGATACAGCCAAGCTAACAATGAAGCCCAACAGGCTTTTTGCTGGCATTTGAGAAGCGAGGGAAATGAGTCTGCGAAAATCCACAGGGAATTCTTCCCCCTTCTTGTTAATGAAGTACTGTACATTTCTTTCCTGGGACTCTGGGTGGTGGGGGTGAGGACTCGGGTGCTGCTGAGCAAGTATTTTAAGGAAATGATCCAGAATTCCCTGCCTCTGGCTTGGAATAATCAATGTCATTACTGCTTGTTGGAAGCTTTGTCTTTTCTTGGAAAGGACCCAGGGCTGGCAGACTCAAGTAGTCAGTGTGGTGGCTGGTGACAGAGGGACCCTGCCAAGCAGAGTCTGGGTGCCCTTGAGCACAGGATTCTGTGTGAGAGACCTGGGTTCAAGTCCCAGCTTTGCAACTGCGGATTCTCTCTTTGACCTTCCCCAAAGCCCTTAATTGCTCTGCTTTTTCATCCTAAAACTCAAACTAAATAATAATAAACATATTGGACATTAAATATATTTTTAGGCTGGCTATAAATACAAGGTATTAAAACTTTATTATTTGTGGTTCCATGTCAGCACAAATATAGTTATTTTCTTGTCCTATGGTATCCTTCATGGAACTTTAGGGTGCAAGAGGGCACATTCTTTGGTGAGAATTGATACTGAAAGTCAAACTCTCCATGGCACTACTTTGGGGAGAAGAAGATAATGCCTGTAGTGATGGCTGAGTTGCTGCAGGGTCAAGTATGAACTATTTAGCCTGGTATGTGAGGCCTTATCGACTTGTTCCCCAGCCAAGCCTCTCATTCTCCCTTTCCTACTCTGTAGACCCTTTGCCTTGGTCAAATCTGATTTGTCCTTGAATGTACCTCTGGTCTTCCTTGCAGTTGTTTCTTCTTCCATTGCCCAAAACAATTTTATCTCTTCCCTGGATCACTCATCCCATGTCAATCTTTCCTCATGAACACCTGTTATTGATATGACATGTGCTGGGCAGGATGTGCACTACATGGGGACCTCTGCCAGGGCAGGGGATGTGGGCTTAAATCCAGCCAAGATGCACGTCCTGTTGAGGGACTCTATCTGCCTGAAGGAGAGACCCTTTCCTAACTAGAAAGAGGCACTGGACTGTAGTGTACTAATAGGGTTAACTTTGCATCTTGCCTTATATTTTCTTGTGATTATAATCTCCTTGAGGACTCAGGTTTTAAAATGTTTGTGGACATCTCTCATGAAGTAATGCACAATTGTTTTGGGTTATCATGAGTGCACTGGGTTCTGAGTCAGAGATTACATTAAAAGCTCTTTGAGGACTGTGGTACTTGTTTTTCTACCTGTCAGTCCCTTGCACCTAGATGGTTCTTAACAAAGATAAATACACCCCCAGTAAATCTCTTATTGCTCTCTTATCTGTATTAACAGTGAGAAAATATCAATACCAGTATTTTTTATAAACTTCTCAGTACTTATATTGGCTTCTTGGATGAGGGATGAGGAATAAAATGGCAGTTTCCCCTCTGAGACTCTGAGACTGGGTTTTAGATGAGGCTTTTGGGTGTGGGCTGATCTTCTCACCTATTTCCAGAACCACAGTGCACCGGGGCCTTGTGGTGGACCAGAAAAGTGAGCCTGTACCTTACTGCTCACTCAAGGACTCTGTGTGCAGGAGGAGAGTCCTGTGTCTCTGACCTCAAGATGTTCCTGGACTGTGAGTGAGGAAGACAGATGTGTAAACAAGTGGCCATAACTGATATAAGAGGTGCTATTGCTGCAAGAGCAGGTACAGAGGCTTATGAGGTGACAGAGACCTGTTCTCCCTGGGCAGGGCAGGTACAGCTGGAATGGCTGGAGAGAGAAGCTGACTTTAGTGATAGTTAGTGTTGCCATGACCAAATACCTGACAAAAACAACCTGCAGAAGGAAAAGCTTACATTGGCTCATGGTTTGAGAGGTCTCAGTCTGTGGTTAGCCATCCACTGCTCTGGGCCTGAGGTGGGGCAGAACAGCATAGTAGAAAGGCTTGGGGAGGAAAGCTGCTCAACATGTGGCAACCAGGAAGCAGAGGGGCGGGGGGAGGGAGAGGGAGGAAGAGAGGAAGAAAGGAGGGGGCCAGAAGATAAACCCTTCCAGGGCAGGTCCCCAGTGACCTGCTTCCTCCAATAGCTCCACCTCCCAGGAGACCATTTAGCTATAAATGGATCCATCCACTGATGAGATCAGAGCTCTCATGATATATACTCACTTCCCCAAAGCCCCACTTCTGAGCACATGAGACTTTGGGGGACATTCTAGATAACAGTGACTTAAAACAATCTTATTCATGTCCATATCTTCCATGGCTATCCCTGTGCAGGTGACTCCTGAAATGCCTGCCTCCATCTAAATGCATAGCTCCATCCCAGACCCAGCCATTACTGTTATTTCCATTACCTGGAAGCCTCAAAGGGCCTAGAAACCCATTCTGTCACAGACTGATCACAGGATGTTTTTTCACCCAAATCTGATCATCTTCTGGTATTCCATCTTTCCTGATAGCACCACCCACCCATCTGGTTTGGTAAACTCTGGTTTGGTAAATTAATTTGCTTGGCTCGCTCTCTGCTCTCTGCTCCCAGCTCCCTGTCCAAGTTTGCATCCACATCTCTCGCCTGGAATAGATGCAGTTTCCTCCTCAGTGGACTCTCATTCCACCCCAGGTCCTAGCCCCTTGTCCTCATAGCATCTGGGATGATCATTTCAAAATGCGACACAAGTCTGATTGTGTCATATGCTTCCTAAACTACCCTCCTCCCCCTTAAAACCTTTTAATGCTTTCTCATTTATTTTAGGTTAAAACCCCAAATCCTTGGCACAGCCTCTAAGGCCCCTCATGGTCTGGCTCCTGGTGACTTTCCCAGTTCCCTGGACAGCCAGCTCCTCCCTCCCCTGCCCCTGTCCTGAGTGTCCTGGGTGGCACCGGCCTGCTCACAGATCTCATGCCCAGGTAGCTCCCTTAGCCTGTAATGAATGCCCTCTTCTGTGGCTGTCACCCCTCCTCTCCTGTCCCTTTGCTTAATTCATCCCTTCTGATTTCTCAGATATCACTTCCTCCCTCATCCCCAGACTGCTTCAACCCTCTGCCTCCTATATCTAAAATCACATTTTCTTATCAAATATTACTGTCTGTATAAATAAATCACATCTTTATTTTTGTGGTTATTTGGCATCTTTTTTCCTGAAAGATCATGGGCTCTAGGATCCTGGCTGGGTTTGCCTCCTACTACATGTTCAGTGCCCAACATGGTGTCAAATACACTTTTAAACCCGCACTGAATGAATATGTGCATGATAGTTGTTCCAAAATGGACAGTCAGTGCCTGGGGCCACAATGTAGGAAGCTTTGAGGAGCAGTTCAGAACAAGCCTGTGGCTGAGGTAGTGCCTTGTAGGGGCTGGGGTACTGTGCAGCCTGTAATGTAAGGAGCTGATCAGCAAAGAGCAGGTTCTACATTAGTAAGCTCTGAGATGGGTGTGTTGTAGAGATATGAACGGTTAAGGATTTGGGGACCAGGAGGCATCTGATGAAGACAAGCTGAATGGGGCAGTCAAAGGAGAAATGGAGAGGTGGGAACATACACTTTTAGTATTTTTTCATTTCCATTTTCCTCCCCTGAGAGAGGCAATAAGAGTTCAAGGACTTTACATGACTTTAGGATTCTTAACCTGCCTGACCTGAACCTCACTGATGTACATGGGGAAGAGGGAGAGGGGTTGTGGAGCTGGTAGGTAGTGAACAGTGCGTTAGAGTCCTGAATCTGTGGGTCTTTCATACATAGCCCTTGGAAAGTTGGGAGGTGTCTGTTTGGGATGCTTTAGGAGCATAGTATGGGTAGCTTATAAAGAGCTGAAGTTCATTTTTCACAGTTTTGGAAGCTGGAAGTCTGAGATCAGAAGACCAGCATGGTTGGGTTCTGGTGAGAACTCTCTTCCAAGCTGCAGATGGCTGACTCATTGTATCCTCACATGGCAGAAAAAGCAAGCTAACTCTCTGGCCTCTTGTTCTAAGGGCACTAATCTCATTCATGGGGAGTCCACTTTCATGATCTAATAGCCCCGTAAAGTCTTCACTTCCAAATATCATCACATTGGAGGTTCAATTTCAACATATGAATTTGGAGAAGACAACAATATTCGATCTATAACAGGAGGACAGTGTGATATTAGCCTGTCTTATTCTGAGACCTCTTTAGTGTCTGACAATAATGGGTATGTTGAGAAGGGCACAGTGTGGAGAGCAAAGTGGTCTTGGGACCAGGGAGACACCAAATGCATAACAAAGGGTATTTGCCTGGTCCTGGGTCTGTGGTCACCCATCTTACTTTGCTATTCTTTTCTATAGTTCCTAGAATTTAAATTACAAGGATAACATTAGGGTGGCAGAATAATTGAATGGGGTAGAATGTAAAACTCGATGCTACTAAATGTCAGCTCTTTGCAAATAAGTCTTTTATTGATGTAGAACCTTCTTCTAGTATGTCATCGATATAGTAACACTGCTGTTAATAGTGTTTTATGGCTATTTCATTTTATGTCATTTGACATTTTAACACTACAAGCAAGGATGCTATATTTGGCTGTGCAAGGAGTGCCTTGCCCAATTCTGGTTGGCACTGTTCTCACAGGCACGGCATCTTCTGGAGTTGGGCAAGATGGCAACCCTTCCCCGTAAAGTGAGCAGGGCAGGCACTGGTCTGGCTCAGAATGGTGAAATGCCTTGTTTGATGTCATGTGATCAGTAAATACTGGTACTGCAGCCAGGGTCCAGCTTCTGAATCTAAATCTGATCTTAATCTTGCTGCACTTCACTGCCTCCCAGCTGATGAGTGATTGAGTACATGGTGAACAGTATAGGTGTAAAGCTTCCACTTAGGAGCCAATGGACACACACAAATGATTTGTTCTGAAGGTCCCTGAGTCCCATCAGCAGAACCAGCTGTCCTAATCCGTAGTCCATTTGCCTGATGGGGTGAGGCCCAGATGACATGGCTTTGAGTGTTTCTCTCCTTCCCTCTCTAACCCCCTCACATCTTCCTGGGTATACCTCCCCTGCCTGCCCGGTTACCTCAGGGGATCTCACTTTCATTTATGACCAGGTCCTCCTATTGCATTAGATTTTCACTAATAAAATTATAATTACACTGGGTATAAAAGTATAGAATAGTATTTAAAACAGAAATGAATTAACCTATCAGGGTAGAATGTCTGGTTTAGCTTGGAGAGTCATGAATGAGCCTGTGGGTCTGTATGTGGAAAATCAGGAAAGGAATTTAGAGATTATATAATGCAAAGGAGGAGTTGAAGGCCCTGAAAGTTTGTGGAATTGCTGGGGGCCAGGTCCTGTAGTTTTTTCATTATAACACAATTCCTCTGGCCATTTTAAGTTGGGCGGGGGTCTCTGCTAACATCTTTCTCCCCTTACTTGGCTGAGAATGGCCCTGTATTTGGACTAGATGTGTACCATTAATGTTTGGGGGAGCAGGAGGGCAATGTCAAGGGCAGAGGGAGTTCTGACAGCATTGTCCTGAACACTGGCGTGACCCAGGATCCCTGCTTTTAAATGCCATTATGAAATGCTGTCCATCTAGAGCCTTTTCCCATCAGACTAATGCAGCCAGGGCAGAGGGGTGGGGTGGCGGCTGGCTGCCCAGGCAATCTCTCAGAGCCCAGGAGAGGGATTATGCTTGCTCAGTGGGCCTCATCACCATAATAAAAATGGGAGTTATGCTTATCGACTCATCAGAACTGCCCATTTAGACGATTACCCCATTTCCAATCCCATTTCAAGAGAAAAGAGGATTGCCGGACACTTCCTCCTACCCCCACTCCTGGCAGGCTGTTTGACAGTGGCTTCATGAAGGGATGTGTTGGAGGTGGGCATGCGGCAGGCGGAGAGCTTTGCCCTCTTTATCTTCCAGATCTGGCAGGCCACAGCAGGATGGCTGTCCCCTGAGAGGCAGGAGAGGAGGAGAAACAGCCCAGCAGGGGCCTGGAGCAGTTGGCTGGCGTCACTAATTTCCTGTGGTAGACTTTGCCAGCCAGGTCCACGACACTCTTCTCTTGCTCCTCCGTGTTCTCTCAGGTGTTACTAAAATAAGCGAATGAAACCTTGGGCTGTGCTAAGCTAAATGTGGTTATTTAACCTCATCTTTTTGGAACCCAGGTATAAAACAGCATCATTTATTTGGAACAAGACTGGAAGGAGGTCTCCCTGAGCAGCTGGAATACACATTATAGGCTTTCTCTTCCTGCATAGAAGAGACTTTGGGTGTCTGGCTCAGAGACCCCATCATGTATCAGGAGTTCTAACTAGCTTGCTCAGCTGATTTCTGATACTAGAGCAGATTGGAAGCAGAGAATTAAAGGTGAGGATAGACTGGCACAAGCTGGAGCCAAAACTTAAGATTTGGACCAAGGAGATGGCATTCATCCAGATAACTGTGGATGGAATTCTGCTCAAGGGGGATGTTGGAGGAATGGCTTCTGAGGTCTCCTCTAGTGGGTGCAGTTCAGGGCTCTCAGTGTCTTTTGATTGACTGTGATGGTGAGGGGTAGAGAAGAGGAGAAGAGAGACCTCAGTGGGCAGCTTGTGACTTGCAGGGTGAGCAGCCTTGTGTTTTAGGGAAGTCTTAAGTTTCGGAGCTCAAGAGTACTTGCCTGCCAGGTGTGAGGGTGCACGCCTGTAATCCCAGCAGCTCGGGAGGTGAAGGCAGGAGAATCATGAGTTCAAAGCCAGCCTCAGCAAAAGGGAGGCATTAAGCAACTCAGTGAGACCCTGTCTCTAAATAAAATATGAAATAGGCCTGGGAATGTGACTCAGTGGTCGAATGCCCCTGAGTTCAATCCCCAGTATCCAAAAAAAAAAAAAAAAAAATGAGTACTTGCCTGCTTTTGCTAGACTCAGTGACTGTTCTCAACAGTCCTTCATTTTTTGCGAGCAAGAGTGAATTCTTGTAGATATTTCTGGCAAGAGTTCTGTGAGGCCTGGGGGATATCATGAATAGACATGGGCTTGGAATGAGACAGGCATGTGTTCCGGTTCCAGCTCCCTGCCAAGGTAGCTGGGTGACTGGTAAAATCACTGCGCCTCAGTTTCCTGCCCTGTCACCTGCTCTGGAAGTTGTTTATCATGCACTTGCCTGGCTATGACCCTACTCATCCCTCTCTTTACTGCTTTCCAGGCAGAGTTATACCAGACAATCCAGGTAAAGCCTCTGGTGTGATGTGAACAGTAAATATCTTATAAACCTTGTAAACAGTAGCTGCTCAGTAAATGCTTTTCAATGTAGAAAAATAATCTTCCCTAGATCTCCGAAACTTAACATAAACATTGTGCTTGACACTCCCAGTGTGGGCCCCTACCTGGAGATGAGATTCTGGAGCAATGGTCTCCTGGAACTCCCTGAGAGCCACAGTTACCTGCTTCAAAGTGTCAAGGAGGCCACTTGATGACAGAGATGTTGGACTAAGTAGGCTACTTTTGGTCAATTTGCAAATTAAAAAGTCATTCTTCTCCCAAGGGAGAAGCTTCAAATTATGAACCCCTTGGCCCAAATCTTCATGATCAGGCCACTGCCCCATTGCTATTGAATGAAAAGGGCTCACCTCACTCTTTTTGTGGCCCACATATTTATACCTATTGTTGCTTGTCCTTGGAGACTGGAATACCTGGATTTTTATGTGTGTTAGTGCTTTCTTTTCACTCACTCCGTGTAATTGTGACCCTGTCTCTGAGACCCAAAGGGAGGATTCATGGCATTCGCTGGTCCCAGAAATCTCTTAAACCTTGGGACTGATTAAAATGTCTAATATTTATTATCTATTTTGTGCCAGCTGCTTTTCCCACCTCACCTCTGACCCTCTCAATAACTTGCAAGTTAGGAGTTTTTATTACCATTCAAATGGGGAAACTAAGGTGTGGGGTGCTTAGGAACCTTATTGGAGTTTTATTGTGGTGGAGCCAGGCTTGGTGCAAGGGTTGTGGACTCCAGGGCCGGAGCTCAGTCTGCTGGGCTTGGCAGCCTCGACATGGTTAGAAAACATTTCAAGAGAGCTTGCCCCCAAAGGCTCATTCTTGCCTGGATGATTCTTGGTTCTATTCCTCCCTACGTATTTCTAGGGCATCTCAGTAGAGCAGGCCCCCATTGTCCCCTGTCTATATACCTGCAAGAGCCTCCCTCTGGATTGCTAGCCCCAGACTGTCCACCCACAGTGCTCCCACTGACCTGTGCAGGATTCATGAGAATGCCCATTTTCAGTCTTGTCCGTCCTTTGCCTGGCTTCCAGGATCTTACACTTTATTCCTCTCCCATATCTGAATTAGCCACACCAGTCTTGGCACGGCCCCCATGTGGACCATGGCTATTTCCACTTCAGTATGTTGAATCCTTCCTTGGAAACCCCAAGCCTTCTCTCTATGCCTCAGATTCCCTTTCCCTTCAATTCCTGGCTGGGCTCCCCCATGAAACTGGCACTGACTTGTCCCTTGCCCACCTCTCCCTTCTTAGATCGGCATGGCAGCTGGGCATGCAAGACGTAAGTTCGTGCAGAATACCCTTCTGGCTTGTGTGAGACCACGGGATATTTCCCTATATTTCCAACTCAGTTTCCTCATGTGGAATGCAGTCTTCTGAAGGTCAAAAGCTCTTCCTCCTCTTCCTCTTTCTTCTTTTTAAATTTAATTTCATTTTTTGGGACTGGAGATTGAATCCAGAGGTGCTTTATCACTGAGTCACACACCCAGCCCTTTTTAATTTTTATTTTGAGACAGGGTCTTCCCTAACTTGCTTAGGGCCTTGCTAAGTTGCTAAGGCTGGCTTTGAACTTGTGATCCTTCTGCTTCAGCCTCCTGAATGGCTGTGATTATAGGCATATGTCACTGCACATGACTTTTCTTATTTTTAAAAAAATCAATTTAGTGTGCAATAAAAGGCTCCTGCTTCAAGTGTTCAATTGGATAATTTTTGGCAAATGTATATGTCATGTAACCATACCATGATGAAGACACAGAACATTTAAGTTACCTCAGAAGTCCCCCAATATCCCTTTGTAGTCAATCCCTCCATCCCCAAACCAGGCTACCACTCACTGGATTTCTATTACCTTAGGTTAGTTTTGCCTGGTCTTGAATTCCTCCTGCACCCAGCCACAAAGCATAGTCCTTTGTGTCAGGCTCACTTTGCTCTGCACAATATTTTAGAGATTCTTCCATAATATATCAAGAGTACATTATTTTTTTTGTTGTTGTTGTTGCTGAGTAGTATTCCATTGTTTAGATAGACCACAACTCTGATGAGTCACCTGTTGGGGGACTTTGGGATTATTATTAACATTTGGCTATTGTGAATGAAGGGCTAAGAACGTTCTTTCTATGTTTTTTCTAAGTCCTATCGGATATATGTATTGTATTTTCTTCTAGGCTTACCTTTTATTTTAACTAATGCCCTTGAAAATGAGAAATTTTATTTTGATGAAATCCAATTTATTCATTTTCATTACTTTTTTTTTCTGTCGTGTAAAACCCTTATCTTCCCCAAATTTGTACATATCTTTTCCTAAATTTTCCTCTAGAAGTTTTATGGTTTTGGCTTTTACATTTAGCCCAGCATATTATCTGTGTTGTTGAATGTTCCATGTGCATTTGGAAAGAAATGTATACTTTTTAATCTAGTAAATGAATGTCATTTAGGTCAGGTTGGTTGACAGTGATATTCAAGTCATATATTTTTTCATTGATTTTCTGTCTACTTGTCCTATGAGTTATTGAGAAGACTGTTGAAAACTCCAACTATAATTTAAATTTGTCTGTTTTTCCTTTCATTGCTGTCAGTTTTTGCTTCGTGTATTTTAAACTCTGCTATTGGGTGAATACTCATTTAGGTTTGTTTTATCATTTTGCCTGAAACTGACCTCTCTATTCTTATGAAATGTCTCTCTTTACCTCTGGTGATACCCCTTGTCTTAACTCATTAAGTCCTAAGTTTTTAATTCTGTGAATATTTCAATGAGATTGACACAGGTGTATTAAAATAGGTTGGAAATTATAATCTAGAGCTTATGTAGCCTTTATATCTATTTTTTTCATATATACATCTAAAAATATATGCAGTTTTCAAAAACTCAAAACACTTATTACTTTTCTCAATTAATAGAACTCTAAAAACAATATTTATTTTGAAATGATCACAAATGGTATATTTGTTGTTCAATTTAAGTGTTTTTTTTAGGGGGGGGCGGTAATGGGGATCGAACTCAGGGGCACTCAACCACTGAGCCACATCCCCAGCCCTATTTTGTATTTTACTTAGAGACAGGGTCTCAACGAGTTGCTTAGCTCCTTGCCATTGCTGAGGCTGGCTTTGAATTCGCAATCCTCCTGTCTCAGCCTCCCTAGCTGCTGGGATTATAGGCGTGAACCACCACACCTTGCCAATTTAAGTTTTTATGGGAGTTCTACACATAGTATGACGGGACATAATGGGTTAAATTATATTGTCTGCATTGCATAGCTCTTCCAGCTACAGAGTTTGCATAGTGTGTCGTTTCCCTATACTTTAACTTTTTAATTATGAATGTTTTTATGCATAAGGTGAATTTCTTGAAGAATACAGCTGTTTCTTCTTTGTTCAGACTGACAGTTTCTGCATTATAATTTTTATGGTTTTCCATTTACATGTAACATACTTATTGAAATGGTTGGTCTAAGTCCATCATCTTGATATTTGTCTTCTTCATTTGAAAAAATTTTCCTCTGTCTCTTGCCTTTTATTGAATTGAGTATTTTTGGATTCCATTTATATATTATTTTTCATTTTATTATTATTATCTTTATTTAAAATTAAAAATCAGTTGATTTTGTCTTTTTCTGTCTGTAGGTATAGTTGTCCTAAGGATTGCAATATGTTTTTAACCATCAAAGTCTACCTTCAAAAATAATACTTTACATATAATGAAGACCCTTGAAACAGTATACTTCCATTTCCCCTCCCATGCTGTATACTATTATTGTTATACATTTTCATTTCTTCATATATTATAAACTCCATGCTACATTTTTGTTATTTTTGCTTTAGAGAATTATCTTTTTTTAAAAAAATAACTTTATTTTATTTATTTTTGTATGTGGTGCTGAGGATCAAACCTAGCGTTCACGTGTGCTAGGCAAGTGCTCTACCACTGAGCCACAACCTTAGCCCCTAGAGAATTATTTTTTAAAAAAATTTAAATGGAAAAATATTTTATATTTACTAACATATTTGTATTTCCTGTGTTCTTCTTTGTGATGAAGAGACTGAAATTTTATTTGGAATCAATTTCTTCAGCCAGAAAACATTCATTTATCATTTGTTAGATGAAGTGCTAGTCTGCTGGCAATGAATTCTCTCAGAATTTTGTTCTTCATTCTGAAAGTATTTTTTCTCTGGCCACAGAAACTGTATCAACACTTTTTTCTTTTAGGATTGCAAAAAATCATTCCATTGTCTTCTCACTTGCATTATTTATGATATAAAATAAGCAGTAATTCTCATATTTCCCCAAGTCTCTAATATGTCTTCTGCTTTGAAGATTTCTTATAATTAGTTTCTTATAATTAGTTTCTAGCAATTCAGTTATGTTGCATGTTGGTGTGGTTTTCTCCCTATTTATCCTGCTTGATATATATTGGGGTAGAATCTTTGAGTATACAGTTTTCATTAAATTTGTAAAATTTTCAACTATTATTTTTTTCAAATATTATCTTTCTCTATTCCTTGGACTTCAATTATTTCTGTTGACAAGTTACTTAGGCTCTCTTCATTTTTTTTTCAGCTTGTTTTTTCCCCCTGTAATGTCAGATTGAATAGTTTCTATTGTCTTTAAATTCACTGGTCTTTTTTTTTTTCAGCTGTGTCTAAAAGGATATTAATCTATCCAGTTAATTTTTTATTGTAGGTATTGTAATTTGAGCCCTAGAAGTTCTATTTTGATTAAAAAAAAGATTCCATTTCTCTTCTCATTTGGTTTATGTTTTCTTTTAACTCTTTGGAAATATTATAGCTATTTTTAATTCCTTGTTTGTCAAGTCAAACATATATGTCATTTCTTAGTCTATTTCTAGAAATGAACTTTTCTCTCGTATGGCTTACAATTTCCTAGTTCTTTTCATTCATGTCTAATAACTTTTAATTGAATGCAGAACACTGTTATTAATTGGATTTGTTGTTCTTTTAGAGAGTGTTGAGTTTTGTTCCAACAGATAGTTAATTTGCTGTTATTAAGTGAATATCCATCTAGATTTGTTGGTTGTTCTATTTAGCACTACTTGTAAGGCCTGCATTTTCTGGATTCTCTACTGGATTCCCTGGTAAGTTTCTTCATTATGGTTGGATGGAAGATGAATGCCTCCCATCTGTTTATGGGTTCTGATAGTTCTTCATCTTGCAGTTATCTGGTAGTTATTTTTTTTTCTGATAGTTGTTCTCTGTGTAGTTTTATGGAGTCATAGCCTCCAAATGTGCAGGTTCATATTTACAAAAAGATTCAAGGCCATCTAGTGAAGATAACTGAAGCTCCTTATCCTTGAAGCAACTTCTCTGGTATTCAAATTCCAGACACCTCAGCCTCCTTTAAATCTGATCCCTGTTTCTTCATTTCAGGAGGACCCTATTCTGCTTGGATTTCTCATCCTTATTCTGGGGTCTGGCAAAAGGCTCTAGGAAGAACATCAGGGACTCATTTTTTTTTTTCCCCTTCACTTTGGCACCAATACGTCTACAATGCCTACTGTCCAAGATCCGAAAATAATTATTTCATATACTTTCCCCAGTATTATAAAAGTTTTCAGTGAAAGGGCTGGTTGGTACCAATATTTCCCATTCAACCTAGAAGTTAAGTTCTAAGTACCATTTTTAAAACAATTTCTAATAGTTGCAACAGTTAATTAGTGCTGATCACAAAACCGGATTACAGAAATCCTAAGGATCTGCTGACCTATGATTTGATGTTTTTCAGGTCTTCTAGGACAGAATATGACATTGGAAGAGGAGTTTCTTGAAGGATCAAACCCTAAAGAGATTGGACCTCTTTCTTTGGGAAGAGTTGAGACACATACCTCTGTCATAGCTATAAGGTTTTGGAAATCATTGTTTTTTTTTTTCCTCTGTGAACTTCAAGTCATTTGGTCATTTGGTCTAGGAAACTCATCTTAACAGGTTCACATAAGGTAAAGTTTATTTATTTATTTATAGCTTTATAGTTATACATAGTAGTTGGGTTCATCTTGACAAACTCATACATGCATGGAATTCAATTTCAGTTTATGATCACCAACCCATCTCTACTCTACGGGTTTTCCTTTAGCTTATCTATTTATTTATATTTGATTGGTTCTTTCTACCTATGCATAAAGGTGAAGTTCCCTCTGGTATAATGATATATGCCCATAACATGATTTTCTAAGAGTTCATTCTACATTGCCTTCCCTTCCCATCTCTCCACTCTGTCTCTTAATCTCCTTCTACATTACTAATCTTCCCTTTATTTTTATGTTATTCTATCCTTCCCTTCTCTTTTTCTTTATTTACTGTAGCTTCTACATATACATACCTTGAGTTTCTGAGTTTGGCTTACTTCACTTAGTGTAATATTCTCTATTTCCATCCATTTACTGGCAAATGTGATAGCTTCATTCTTTTTTATGGCTGAGCAGAACATCATTGTATGTGTATTATATATATATATATATATATATATATATATATCTTATATATAATAATTTATATATAAAAGCATATATATATGTATATATGTATATATATATATATATATATATATATATATATATATATATATATATAATTTCTTAATCCATTCACCTATTGATAGGAACCTAGGTTATTCCATTATTTAACTATCGTGAATTGTGCTGCTATAAACATTGAGGTGGCTGTATTGCTATAATGTGCCAATTTTACATCTTTTGGGAAAATGCCAATGAGCGGAATACTGGGTCATGTGGTGGTTTCATCCCTAGTTTTTTGAGGAATCTCCATACTGCTTTCCAGATTGGTTGTATTAGTCTGCAGCCTCACCAATAACATAAAAATATACCTTTTCCCTCACAATCTTGCCAGCATTTATTATTGTGTGTGTGTGTGTATATATGTGTGTGTGTGTGTATATATGTGTGTGTGTGTGTGTGTGTGTGTGTGTTTGAACTAGAGGATTGAACCCAGGGATGCTTAATCTCTGAGCCACAACCCCAACCCTTTTTTATGTTTTTTTTTTTAGAGATAGGGTCTTGCTGAGTTGTTTAGGGCCTCACTAAATTGCTGAGGCTGACCTTGAACTCACAATTTTCCTTCCTCAGCCTCTTGAGCTGCTGGGATTACAGGCCTGTGCCACTGAGCCCAGCAATTGTTTGTATTCTTGATCATTGCACACAAAGCCAAGTTTATGGGGAATCTAGTCACTGCCATTAGACTATCTGTCCTTAGGAATAAGTGGTGGTTGTGTGGACTCAATTAAATTTTATCGAGAGGTCACAAATGACTCAGCAGTCCAATAGGAAGTTTGACCAAGGGAGCTTCACGGTATTACCTGGGCCAGTACACTAACAGGAGTGAAAGATGCTGGGTTTAGAAAGGTTAAGAGCAAAGGAAGTGGGAGGTGACTGGTAAACCCAAGAAGACCTCAGAGTTGAAAAGTCAGGGAAATAGGAGAGGGCAGTGCCATCATGATTTGCTTCATGTACAGGAAAATGAGAACAACCTCTTGGGTTTAGAGAGCATGAGAGGGAAGAAAAAGGGAGGATGAGCACATTGGTTCATTTACCAAATATTGTAAATGTCTGTAGCCTACCAGGCACCAACATGGGCAGTTTCCAGTGTCCTCAGGAAAGATAGTGTTGAGACACATACCTTTGTCTGTAATTAGAGTAGGAGCCAAACAGGCCATATCTCCCTTTGTGGTTTTGTGGCTGCATCATGTTCTCTCTCTGCACCTTGGTGAGTTTCACATTCTCAACCTGGTTTTCACTACCATGTGATCTGAAGAATCAGAATACCTGGGGCTCCTTGCTGCCTCTCTAGAAGCAGTGACTGATTGTGTGTTCAGGGTTGGGCTAGGGAAGGGATTATAGGGGCTAAATTAGACTATTTCTACTCAACTGGTAGAGAAAATTCATACGTTCTTAGGATACTGGTTGTTTTCTTCTGGGAAGAACCTCTAGGGGCAAATAATATTTCATGACATCATGGAGGAGGATTTTTCAGAGAAAAAGCAGGGCTGGGTGTGGAACTGTGGAAGTCCATGAACTTGGGAGCCACACAGACATTTTTGTTTTCAAATCCTCCCTGCGCTACTCATCACCTATGTGATTTTGGACAAGTTACGTCGCCTCCCAAGGACCCAGATTCCTTATGTTAAGGTTATCTGTAGGAACAGAACCAACAGGTTATGACTATGTATAATTATAAAAGGGGATTTATATATTGCTTACAGGATCTGAAGCTGGAGAGTTCCATAATGGCCATCCGCAGGCTGGAGAGCTAGAGGAGCCAGCAGAAGCTGGAGCCTCAGGAGCCTCAGAAGAGGAGGAACTAATGATGCTGCTGCAGTCCAAGGCCAAAGGCCTGATATTGCTGGAGAATTGCTGGTGGGAGACCCGCGAAAAGAGTGAAGAAGCTGGAATCTGATGTCCTTAGGTGATGGTGGTAGATAGATGCACCTGCTCAAGAAGAGTCAAACCTGCATCTGCTGCAGCTCCCCCTTCAGATTTTTGTTCCATCTGGACCCCCAGCCACTGGACAGCCATGCCCACATTCAGAGCAGATGTCCTTCCTTGGTTTGTTGTCCTACACACCATTCATCTTTGAAAAGACCCTCATGGACATGGCCAATCCTAGGGGTTCCCTAGGTGTCTGTCAGTCCAATCAAGTTGACTATCCTGATTAACCATCACACTTACCTACACAGAGGGATAGTCATTAAGAAGACCAAAAAGAGGAATGTGAAAAGACCCAATTGCTGGAAGAAGAATGGGTAGATATCCTCTGAATCCTTGGTTTTATGGTGCTGTTCCTTTACCCCAAACTCACACAAGAAAGAGGATTCTTGGTGGACAGGGGTAGCAGGAATACCTGTAAAGTCTCCATTTCCTCAGTGCCTTCTGGGTGAGGCAGGAGCATCAGGGAAAGAGCCTTCACTAGTAACTTGGATTCCCATTAGCAGGCTCTTAGAGAAATTGAACCCTAGGATGCATTGGTGACACCCCTATATATCTTTAGAGCTCTATCCTTAAAAGCACTATTTCTTCTACTCTCCTGGGCCTTCTGAGGCAAGCAAATAGGTAATCACCTCCTTTTGGCCAGCTAAGGAAACTGACCCAGAAGTGGCTTGTCCAAGATTACCAGCTCTTTCCTCTTAGAGCTTGGTCAGCCGGCAGCTGGCTTTCAGGAGTCTGCTTCCCTGTGGGCCCTGATTTTGAGCGTCAGAGTACTTTGATCCAAGGAGATGCCTTTTGAGATGGTATCCTCCTCTTTGTCTTTATGAGACCATGGAGTTCAGATATTTGAGGGCCCTTTAGACTTCTTTAATGTAGAATTCACCCTCCTGTGAACTCGCATTCTGGGTGCTGAGTGTTCATCGTGAACCCAGTAGGGCTGCCTATGACACAGTTCTGTGGCAAGAGGGTGGCTCACAGAACGTCTGACTGATGGCTGAGGGTACTGGATATTCATCTCCCAATTGCCACTCCTCAGTGGTTCACATGGGTTCTTTCTTGAGGGCATTGACTCCTCCATACTTTTAGCTTGCCGCATGCATGGGCTGGCCTGCTACTGCCTTTGGAGAATTCCCTTGAGTAGCAATACACAGATGTCTGATGTAGGAAGCTGTCATGTGTGATGACTACGAGTGATGTCCAGGATGGGCCACAGTACTTGCTGCAACATCCCAACATGATAATCATGGTAATATGTATGGGTCTTCTCTCCTTAATCATTTGTTAAATATTTATTTATCATCTACTACATGCTAAGTGCTATGCCAGGAGTACTGGGGATCTGGTAGCTAATAAGACAACCTGCTGTATATAGATAGTCACACATGACAAGTGCCAGGGTACTTCTATCGAGGCCAAAAATGCAGCCCCACAATTTCATGTTTCCCCTCAGCTATTTCAAGTCCTATCCATACTCCTCCAACCCCCTACCTCACCCAGCAGCCCCACTGAGCTCGCTCCCATCTATCTACCTTACATTGCCACTTGACTGTCTCCAGACTCCTCGACATGGCAAATTCCCCAAACCTACTACCTTTCTTGTCTTTTCTGTCTCAGGGAATAACATCACCATTTACCCATTTTCCCTGAAATTCTTGTCCATTCCTTTCCTGTGCTGCCCCCCATCCCAGTAGCTACTAACGATGATATGCATACCAAGAACTAATGCAGTGCAGATACTGTTCCAAGCATGTTGTCTGAATTATTTAATTTAATTCTCACAACCCCCAAAGGTATAGATTTTCACTGTCCCCATTTTACTGATGAGCAGACTGACAGTAAGTGAGCCACAGTTACTAGCCAGTTCATGGTGGAGCCAGGATTGAACCAAGCAGCCAGTATCCAGAACCTGGTCTGTCTTACTCCCACAGGATCTCCCAGTCCAGGGGGAGGGTAAGGCATTAGACCAAGAATTCTACAAATAATTATTTAATTACCATGGTGATGAGAGATATAAAGGGGGAGATGCATGAAGCTCTGTTTACTTAAGACAGCGGGGGGACTCTGTTTCCTCAAAGATGTACCCTTCACATGGAGCCTCGTGGGGTTCTCCTCACAATGCAAGAGAGGGGCCTCCTGGAGGAGGAAGAGAATGTCCATCACAGAACCAAAGAGAGCAGGTTGTTGCCATTCTCTTCTCACTCCTACGTGGCCAGCGCCTGCTTTCCTTAATGTGCAGTGTGACCTGGTTCCCTTTAACCTAATTCTTTCCCATGTTAGCTCACAGGAAGTTGTTCTGATTGCTTCCCTATGCCTTGGATCCAGGCTTGGCAAACTTCTGTACAGGGCCAGGTAGTAAATATTTTGGCTGTGTGGGTAAACAGTTTCTGTCACAACTCTCCAACTCTGCCACAGCAGCACGAAAGCAGCCACAGACCAGATATCAGGTGAATGAGTGTTACTGTCTATGTTTCAATAAAACTTTATTAATGGACACTGAAATGCAGATTTCATGAACTTATCACATGTCATGAAGTATTCTTCTTCTTTTGATCCTTTTCCAACCATTTGAAAAAACATGAAAGCTGTTTTTAACTTGTGGACTGGCCACGCAAAAACAGATGGTGGCCTGCCTTGGGCCTGCAACTGTGGGTCGCTGATGCTGCCCTCAGTCCATCTTTCCAAGTCTCCTCTAGACATCACTCTCCTCTCGCCTGGTCCCCAAGTCCCTGGTAAAACGAATGGCTCACAAAACCAAGCTTTTATCTCCCTAATGGAATCGGCCCTCCTTCCTGATGTTCTGATTTCCTTAAAGACCTGAAGTGTCTCTCCACCAATGGATGTTGGGGCAGAAAAAATGCCTGAGAGTCCTGTTCCAGCCATGCTAGGCAGCTGTCACTTCTCAGATAGGCCCAGCATATTGCTGCCTCTACTGAACACTTGCCCACCGCTCCCTTTCTCCTTCCCTCAGACTTGTGTCTACCCCCTGCTGTGGCTTCATCACCTCCCACCCCTTGCCACCTCCAAACTTTTTTCCAAGCCATCGCTGCACAAAAACAGTCCCCACAAAGGTCACCAATGAGCTCAGTGTTGCTAAGCCCAAAGAACATTCTTAGCTTCTCATCTTACTTGCAGTTGGCACTGCTGGCTCCCCGCTCCTTAGAGCACTCCCTCCGGCTTTGGCTGCTCCTTCTGTCTCCTTTGTGCACTTCCCCTCTTCTCCCAGGCCCCGACAGGTTGCAACTCCTAAAGGTTGGATCCAGGGTCTGCTTGTCTTCTCCCTCTAGCTGCTCTCCTCGGGTGATCCTGTAGCTCCCTTCCCAGGCTTACCCACATATCTAGCGTTTCACCTACCATCTCCTCTCACATGTCTTAAAGCACCTCAAACTTTACATGTCCAAACCACAATGAAGGCACCTCATCACCGTGCATTCATTAACAAGCAGTGACTGAGCACTTATTATCTGTCAAAAAGTGTCTGAGGACTCAATTTTGAGTAAAAAGAGTCCCTGCCTTCAGGGAGCTCATAGTCTACTAGGAGAAAGATAATCTTAACCCCCCCGCCCCCGCTCATCTTTCTCTGTCACAGTGATCCTTTCCAACTGTCCTTCTTCAGAGAATTGGACATCCATGGCTCCTGAAAGCCAGAGGTTTCCTTACCACTTGCCTCTCCCCTACCCACCACCACACTCTACCTTCTAGTCTGTTGACTTAGCCCAATATCGCTCGACCTCGTTTCTCCCCATCCTCACAGCTGTCTCCCCATTCCTGGCCTCCACCCTACCTCCTGGACCACTGGTCCATCCGCTCTGGCTTTCATGCAGTCTCCATGCTTCGGCCAGGTCATCTTTCCATTATAAAACTCTCTCCCTACCACTTCCTGCCCCATTCCTCTCATAAGGACACTGATTAAAGCATTTCCAGGATTTAACATTGTTCTTAGAGTCAAGGATGGGGCTTTTTGCCATGACCCCAGGACCCCACGGGCCCTACCAACCCTGCAGACTCATCTCCCACACACTGCTCCCCACCCACGTGGCATGCTTATCCTTCCTGGCCTGTGTGAGCACCTTGCTGTCTTCACACTTCTTTCTTACCTTGCAGATTTCAGCCCCTCAGTCAGGAACGATGCAGTCTCCACTCTGCCTGGGTGTCTCAGACTCACCCTTTGGATCTCAGATCCACCATCGCTTCCTCAGCAAGGCCTTCTTATGTCCCTGTCAGAATTTTGGATAGACCTCAGAGAGCCCCTCATGGAACTGGCTTTTCTGCTTGTATGTCTGAAGGTTTGGCCCTTTGGTTGAGGTTCGCCTCCTCAGTAGTACTCTGAGGGCAGGGACTCTTGCTTTTTACTTAAAATTCTGCCATTAGCTCCTAGCACAGTGCCTATAGGAGGTGCCTAGTAACTGTTAATTGGGTGGATGGTTGTGCAGATGAATAAGGAAACTGAACGCCCTTTCCTTGCTCTGATCAATTTTCCTATACTTCTTTGGAATCTCTAGGACAGCTCAGATGCCACCTTCTGTAGGAAGCCATCCTGATGGTGGAAACTCACCTGCCTCCTCTGTCTTGTTCTCTGCACATGCCCCTACCTGTGTGACTGCTCAAGCCATTGCTGTCCTTGTGGTGCAGATATTCCCTGAGATCTCTCACCAGCGTGGCTCACTTTTGTATCTTCCATTTGACTTGTTGCCGGACCAGGAAGGAGCTCAGTGTACTTCGCAGAGTTGATTCCTTCCTATGGTCTAGCTCACCGTAACCCTGACAGTGATCTCTGCTGTAAACATGTTGCAGGGGACATTCTTTACTGCTCAGACCCTTGTCATCTCACTGCTCCTGTTTCCCTGAAAGTCACTCAGCCACCCAAGAGACTTCCCTCCCCTGACCTTGCTGTAAGACTTGATGTAAAACGTTCTTGTCCTTTGCTCACTATCACTTTTCTGAGTTGGTGGTGGTTTCAGCAAGTTTATTAACAAGTTTCTCCACCGCCTAGGGATCCATTTTCTGCCTGCTGATTTGTTACATTTAATTTTCCTTAGAATTCCCTTACCTGTGTTTTTAATCAACAGCTGTGTTTACAAGGCCTTAATTGCCTCCAAATTGTGTAGGTCCACCCACCCCCTTGGTTATTCTCACTGAAGTCTGATGACTAGATGGGGGCATAGCCACTCAGTAAGCCGCCTTTCCTACTCATCGCCAAGAAAAGGCTGGGCATGTGACTCAGTGGTGGAGCACTTGCCTAGCATGCATCAGGCGTGATTTGATCCCTGGCACCATAAGGGGGGAAAAAAGGGAAAAAATAAAAAGAAAAGTTGAAATAGCTCATGTGGTTTACCTGTTCCCAGAGCAATCATTTCACATAGGAAATTTATGATGTGATTTTATCTTAGTTGGCGTTTTGTGATCCTGATTAAATTCACTTTCTGCACACCCAGCTTTCTTTCTACTCACTTTAGCACTTTCTGTACCATGTGTGCCAATCTCTGGTATGTTGGGAGGGTACGGTGTTCTGTTTAACTGAATATTCTGGTTGGTGGAGTTATCAAAATTGGTGTACATGTGCCCCTGATTTCATAAAATTAAAAGTATAGTGCAGTTTTCTTCCCTGTATTGCTAATTGTTCAAAACACAAGTCATGCTTTCTACATGCTAGGTACTACCTCAAGGGCTTAACACACATGTCCTCATTTATCCTGACCGACATCCTACAGATTGGCTTGGATGACCTAATCATGGCACAGAGATGCTAAGTAACCTACATAAGGCCACAGGGCTAGTGAGAAGTAGAATCAGGCTTCTTGACTCTAAAGCTTCTAACTATCCTGATGTGGATTGAAGCCAGGACCTCAGTGCTAAGCACACACTGCCACTGGGGTTTCCCCTCAGACCCGTCATTCTGGAGTCCGGATTTACTTGTCTCTTATGATCCAGAGGGCCCCTAGGCTCTCTCAGTTCCTCCAGGAACACTCCTTACCATTGTGCTATGCTCTGGATAGTGTAGTGGCTTTGACTGGATTGTCTTGTCTTTCCTCCTGCTGTGTGGTCCCTGTAAGGGTATGGAAACTCAACCATTATAAATAGGTTGTGAGATTCTGAGCTTAAAGGACTGTATTGAGAGGTTGGTGCATAAATCCTTGGTTTTAAATCTTCATTGAAATCCCTTGACAAAAATCTAAGACACTTAGGCTGCACCTGAGAAAGAAGCCCTGGATCAATCAGTCCATCAACAAATCTTTATTAAATGCCACTAAATGGAAGGCACGGTGCTCGGTGCTGTGGGCAGCTCTCCGAGTAGCTCTGGTTTATACAGTGGAATGGTGATTTGCAGTTTCTGATGAAAAAGACTATTTATGGCAGGCCAGGGCTTATGGGACTTATGGCTGTTAAGTCTGTTTAAGCCTGAAACTGAGATTGAGGCTTTTTCTTGAGGGAAGAAGAAAACAAAACTGAGCACCCATCCCTCTGTTTGGAAGTGTGTAAGTTGAGCTCTTGTGTTATGAAACAGTGGGAACTGAACTGAAATTGGTTTCCCTGGGAAAAACAAGAAGCAAGAGGCCACTTGAGCTCACTACTTCTGCAGAGAGGGTAAGGATGAGATTTTAAAAAAAAAAAGAAAGAAAGAAGCCTAACATTTTCACGGTTCTGTCTCAAGTACGTGTATTTTTCTTTTAAATGACTCTGAACTTATCTTGCCATTTGGAAATGTTAACTTTGGAAAGGGCAATTAGCATAGGGACATGTGGATTGGATGAGAATGTGAAGATTGTGGGGTGGAGAGGAGAGAGGGGTAATGAATTGTTAAAACTCTCACAGCTGCCTGGTGTCGAATGTGCAGACCAGGTTTCAAAGATCAGTGGGTAAAGGTGTGCAGGCTCCGCACATACAGAGAGAACCCAAGCATCCCAGAGGGACATTCCTCTTGAGAACCATCTGAAAGAGTGCAGGGCTCTTGGCCTGGCTGGAGCAGAGTGCCACCATGGGAGAACCTAGTGATGTTAAGGATGCTCTTTTTCCTTAAACCCTTATGTTGTAGATTGAATGTCTGTGACCTTACAAAATTCATGTGTTAAATCCTAATGCCCCATGTGATGGTATATTAATAGGTGCAGCCTATGGGAGGTGTTTAGGTCATGAAGGCAGAGCCCTCATGGACAGCATTAGTGCCCTTATAAAAGAAAGCTCCCTGTGCCCCTTCTGCCATGTTCGGGCTCAGTGTGAAGACATTGTGTATAAAATAGGGAAGCAGGCCTTCCCAGAAATGGAATCTGCCATCACTTTGATCCTGGGCTTCCAACCACCAGCACTGTGAGCAATACATTTTCGTTATTTATGAGCCAGCCAGTTCCCCATTTGTTATGGCAGCCTGACTGGCTAAGGCGCCCTCCATCTCTGAAGAGCAACCTGTAGATGCACTGTGAAGAGCTGTCCATTGCTTTGTCTGCAGCTTAGCTGAACTCTGGCTGTCCACAGTCTCATGGTGTAGTAAAATGTTGGAGCTCAGCCCACATGCTCTGGAGCTAGACTGCACAGGTCCTCCTCCCTATGACCTGTGTGACCTGGATCCAGTGCCTCAATCTCCTGTGCTTCAGTTTCTTCATCTGTAAAATGGGAGTATCAATAATACCTGCGCCAGAGGAATTTCAGAAAGATTAAATGAGATAATATGAGAAAGCTGCAAAGAACAGTGCTTGGCATATAACACATGCTCAAAAAAGTGAGCTGTTATTATTTTTATTCTGAAGTTCTCTACTGTGTGGCAATGAGAGGCAGATTTAGGGGAGAGGGTCACGCAGGATTTAGCACTTTTAGTGACCTGAGAGAAGTAATCAGACCCTAGGTAGGAATGGCCAAAATGGCACAAAAACCTACTGTGATTATAGATGGATTATTATTGTTATTATTTTCATTCTTACTTGTCTTTTGGGGGAAGTATCACCATTATCTTTGACCACGAAAGACAACTATATATAACACTGCATTTATACATGGAGAAATCAAGAAGAAAAACAAAGAGATTGCAATTTCCTGCAGAGCCATCTAAATGTAGGTAATTTCAACTACTCATTTCAAACTGCTTTTATCTTCACAAAAACAAAGATGAGGAAAAGAAAATGAAATACCACAGGTAGCATTGCTGGAGATTGATTACAGCAAGAGTCAGGGAGGCTGGATTCTGAACAAGTTTTTTTTAGAATACTCCAGCTCCCATGTCTTAGTGCATTTAAGGCTTGAGCAGGCTGGAGAATGCACTGTCAATGTAAATATTTATTTTCATGCTCATCGTATCACATCTGCATGAGGCTGCTGGGTCTGTGAGGCCTCAGTGTTCACAGAGTCTCTCAGTGTTCCAGGGAGAGGTTGGAGAAGCAGCATGGGTGGTCTGTTATTGTGTGGTAAATGGGATGTGCTTCTTTGAGGACAGATTTCCTTTGGCTTTGCCGATGAGGTCTGAACAGATACTAGGTGGGACAAGGTTAGTCCTTGTGTCAGATTAGAGCCAGATGTGGTGACGGACCTCAGATGATGGGGTGGGGAAGGAGGAACTCTGAGACTCCAGGCTCTACTTCCAGGGTCTTCAGAGCCCAGGGCTGGCTGGCTGCACCCCTGCACAAAAGAGGTACTAAAGAGGCAGCCAGCTAGGAGAAACCAGACAGCAGTTTCACTTGGGGGTAAAGCTGTGCCCTCCATGGAGGCCGAGTTAGAACATATCTAGGCAGGCCAGGGAGGAAGCAGCCAGATTCAGGCCAAGCTGTTCCAGAGAGGCCGCTACCAGGAGAGATCCTGCAGCATCCACAGCACCTAAGTCCCTATGTCTGGTGATAGAACCTGGCCTAGAATGAGGACTAATCAGAGCCTCAGGGCAGACCCTCAGACTGCCAGTAGCCACATCAGTTGGTGTGCCCTGTAGTTCACTGGAGAACTTGTATCTTCTGCCCTGTGACCAAAGAATCCGGAAATAAGAAAACATTGGAACGTTCTGTTTATGATCATGACCTACAATGTGAAGATGCTCTGGAATTATTCAGTGCACAATCTATAGATCCTTAAGTGGCAGCCCTTGTCCTGTGGGAGATTCTGTATTTGGGGTAGAGATTTAAATTAAATCTAAATATAGAAAAAAAAGAAGATACTCATCATTTTCCCTAACTCTTCTTCCTTCTATTCACATCAATGAGTGGTAATCAACTATTTCTGTAGTTTGTGTTTAGTGTGAATTTTTTGGGTAAGTAAACTTCATGATCATTTAGCCTATAATTGATACCTCTGTGCTTTGCTCTGTCCACAATGTTTCCTGACTTCCCTTGTCTTGGGCTGGCAGGGCTCTGGGATTCTCTGCATTTGGACCTCTCTGTTGCTAGGCAGAGCCGTCTGATAAGGGTCCTGAAACAGCAGTCTGCGGTCAGATAATTCACTGTGGCTCTTCTCTAGGGCACTGTGGCAGTTCTACTAATTTTTGCTCCAAGTGTGTAGTTGTGGGCCTGTGGCTCAGATTAGATCTGGTCTTTCTCATCGGTAGAATAGGAAGCTATGGCCAAGGCTCTTAAAAAATATCTTCGCTGTTAAGCTATTAGGCTATTTATGAAAATGGCTTCCAGCCAAAACTCACTTCTGATTTTTCTTTTCTTCCCTGTATTTTTGTACCAGGATTGAACCGAGGGGAGCTTTACCACTGAGCTCCATCTCCAGCCCTTTTTATTTTTTATTTTGAGACAGGGTCTCACTAAGTTATTTAAGGCCTCACTAAATTGCTGAGGTTGGCCTCAAACTTGCAATCCTCCTGCTTCAGCTTCCTGAGTCACTGGGATTATAGGCATGCCCCACTGTGCCTGGCTCACTTCTGATTTTTCATTAGATTCCACCGATTAGCCCCTACTACTACAATACCTATTGTAGAAAAGCCATTTAATTGGAGACCTGGCAAATAGGAAATATTCATTGTTTTCTCTCCTAACAGAAGGGTCTGAGCTCAGCGTCTCTCACTGTGCTTCATTTGGTCCTCCTTTTATTTCTTAAACCCTGACACCAGGAGACCTGCAGGACACAATTCAGGGGCCAGCGATTTGAAGCTGCCCAGCAATCCAACTGTGACACCTGCCCACCTGGGGCTTTGGAAGAAACCCTCTCTCTCCTCCTCGCTCCAGCTACTCAGTTCTAGTCCATCCAGGGATCCACGTTTTCATGTCTTTAAATAACATCTCAGCTGCCATGAGCTGGCTGCACGGGCTAAAGCATTGGTGTCTTGTCTTTGCTTCCTTTTGTGAAATTAAAAAAGAAAAAACAAAAAGGAGCTTATTGTCCTTGGAAGGAAAGTGCCATAGAAACACGAATTTTTTTTTTCTCACTTTCAGGAAACATTTACATTTACCCAAGACACATTATTTCAGGTGTTTTCATTCTTTTTTAAAACTAGGAAGCCTGTCAGGTTTCTTTTCTGTCCTTCTCAACTTAATTGGATCTCTTCATCAAAAAACCTTTTCTGTTCCTTTTGATTTCCTGCTCAGTGTTGTAGACATCAGAGTCAGCCAGGCCACACAGGAGGAGTTTGTGCTGAAAGGCAGACAACTTGGATACTGCTCAGAAGACTCACAAATGTCCCAGAAGGGTACAATGTCAACAGAATAACAACCGGGAATCATATAGACTGAGAAGGGAGGAAATCCTTCTGTCATGTTGAAGAATAGAGCAACAGCTTTAGGGAGCAATGATGACAAGGACATTAAGTGGATGTCAGGTGTGTATAAAAGACTGAGATGTGTAGAAGGTTCATACCTTTGCTCCCTCCACCCAGGAAGTCTTCTTGGGGAGGTGGGCATTTCCAACCTCACCTGAATGTTACCATTTTGGACGAGAGGTCTGTCTCCTTCCTTTATCATACTGTAGTTGGTTTCTGTAGTTTTAGGTTAATCATTGCTTCAGGGATGGGAGTTGACATTCCAGTTCCCCAGCTAGCAGGTGTTTTCCTTGTCAGGTTCTATTACATCAACTCAAGTTGGATTATATTCCTAACAAGCGTCCGAGGGTGTCTTTTTATGATTCTTTAGGCCAAAGTGAGAAACCAGGAAGCAGAAGCCTTGGATAAACATGACTAGTTGTGCACTCCTTATAATCTCTGCTACCTCTGCAAACACCACTGAAACGACGGCAAAGAAAAGTATGAGCCTGCAGGGATAAAGAAAAATGGAGTGAAAAACGACATCAGGCAAGAAAGGTAGAAAATCCTTGGACCATGAAAATCAGAGAGTTGAATGCTATCTTGGCAGAGGACAGATCTAAGGAGAAACAAGCCACCTGGCATCCAAGAACCACGGGGAAGCTCAGGAATTGGAGACACTAGTCAGCTCTCAAAGCTGGGAGAGGAACAGAGGTGGATGGGTTGAAGATCTCTCTCAGGAGATTGCTTTTCCCAGTCCAGACAGCCCACAGCTGTTCCTCCCCTGCTCCAAGCAGGAAATAGAGGATTCAGTTTGTGGACAACTGAACCAGAGAGAATTCATATTGAGGAAATAGCAGGTCAGTGGAGAATAGTGCTGGGTTGGGTGGAGAGAAAGGGTTAAGGTCTCAGGTGTCTCCTACTGGGTGGTTCCTGAGATGCTGACCCCTCTGTCCTCATTCTCTCCAGTCAGGGGATTAGTGATTCCTCCCTGAAGACAGAGACTTCTCCAGAAGAAAAGACCCACAGATTCTGACATGAAATGGCTGGTCCCTGCTTGATAACCCCACAATGAAGCCACCAGTCAACAAGCCCTGCTCCTGGACACAAAACCCCAGTCACATTTTAGTGTCTTTTCTACATGCTCAGGCAGCCTAAGATCTGCAGAAAGAAATCACACCCCAGACCCAGTAACCTAAGAAAGACGGGAAGATAGATCAGCAGTGGAATGAGACTAGGATGCTGTCCATGTGAACACAGAGGAAATAAAACAGTCAGAGGATGGGGTCCGAAGACCACAGTGAGGAAATTGTGTAGAAAGTACAAACAGAAAGACAAAAATGGGGATAATTAGAAAATTAAAGGACCAAATTAGAAATTCCAGCATCTGACATTCAATTAAAACAAGGATTCTAGATCTTTTTGTTGTACCATAGACCTCTCTGGCAATCTGGTAAAACCTTCAGACAAACTTTCCCAGAATAATGTGTTTTTTTTTTTTAATTAAAAGTAAAACCTTTTAAAGTTAATAGACTTTATTATTTTTCACATTTTTTTCTTTTATTAGTGTGTTATAGTTATGCATACTAGTTGAGTTTATTCTGACAAAATAATTTATGCATTGACTCCATTTCAGTCCCCGGTGGCCTCCGCTTTCTCTTCCCCTCTCCGTTCCCACATTCTCCTTCCTCTACTCATCTTCCTTTCACTCATTTATTTATTTTTGATTGGCAATTTATACATATACATAAAGGTGGATCACTGTGGTATGTTTATACAGGTGCATAATATAAGTATGTCAAATTCACTCCACATTTCCTCCCCTTCCCTGTCCTTCCTTTCTCCTTCTACTTCACTGATCTTCCCTATATTATTACTGATATCTGGCCCCCAATTTCTGCCCTATTTTGCTCTAGCTTCTGCACATGGCAGAAAACATTTGACCCTTGATTTTCTGAGTCTGGTTTATTTCACTTAGCATGAGTTTATCCAGTTCTATCCATTTAACAGCAAATGCCATAGTTTCATCCTTCTTTATGGCTGAGTAAATCTCCGTGTCTTTTCTAACCCATTCATAACTTTTTCGTAACCCATTCACCTATTGAGCCTTCCTACCTTCCTTCCTTCCTTTCTTTCCGTGGCTTTGCATGTTGCACGTGGCAGGCAAGCGCTCTGCCACTGAGCTAAGTTCCCAACTCCTTGAGACCTTATTTTTAAAGCAATTTTAGGTTTTAGAAGAATGAGGGGAAGGAAGATGGTAGGGGTGAAAACAGAATAATGCTTAAGGGTACATAAAATGCACAGGAATACAAAGGAAGCCAATTTCATTGAAATACAGTTGTTAAAATAGTAGAAAACAAAATAATGATACAGTAATATATGTGCTTTTTAATGAGCACATTTAATAACAAATTCTAAAGGCAAATCAACTGTAATCTTGAAGTAGTAATGAGCATAAATGATATCATAGGATATTTGCATTGGTAGGATGTGAGATGAACATATCTGGGGTTTCTCTAGGTGAGTGGGAGATGACAGTTCTAATTATCCATTTGTTGAACTATGTGCCTTTGAAAAGTATATATTCATGTTGACTTTTCAAAAGGTGGCAGTTAGTTTTAAAAGAGGATAGAAAGCATAATTTTATCTTTATTCAGGCAGAAGAAGCTAATGAAAACTAGGGTGTGTCTCATGAGGGTGATAAAAGATCCTCAACTGGGAAGACGGGTGAACATCTTCAAAACAGCAAGTTAAGTTTTCACAGCACTTTACAGTTTGCAATGTGCCCTTTTACACATTCCTGTCTGTGATTTTCACAACCTTTAAGAGGAGGCAGTGCAGATATGACCAACATATTCAGTTTATAAATTAAGAAGCCTGTCATATTCAGTTTATAAATGAGAAACTGAGTCAAGAGTCAAAATCAGGTCTTTGGATTTCTAATCAAGTGGGGCTTGATAGGCAAGGAAAGATGCAGCTTCCTGGGCATTACAGCAAGGCTCAGAGTCCTGTTGACATGAGAAGTGACATGAGATTGTCATGAGAAGTGGAATTGCCATTTGGGGTCCAACTCTCAGGCCAGAGGTTCAAAGGAGCTACTGAGCTGAGGTCAATTTAGACAGGGCAGCTCAAGGAGACAAAAACCCAGAAAGCTTCAAAGGGCTTCTCTTTTACCTCCTGGAAAAATATACTTGGTCTTGATATCATCATTCCTGCCTAAAGTTATTTCCAAGTCTTTCTCTTCATCCCCTCTAAGAGCCTTTTCCCAGGGTCCTGGCTTTTGTAGTGTGGTGACCTGCCAAAGTTCTTGTTTCATGTTTCTATATTGCCCTGGTGAAGCTGTCAATCATGGTGCCTAGCCTCCTTCTTCACAGTTGGATCAAAATGGTGTTAGCTACTAGTCCATGCATAGAATCCAGGCTTAATTGAGTGCCTTCCATGGACTCTTCTGATTGGAGGTAGAAAGCTAGCTTTTCTTAGTTTTAAGACGTTAAGGGTTTGTCTGGAGTTGCTAGGATGTAAAAGAGAATGCTATTAAAATAGAGTCACTGTGAAAATGAGATGGAGAGAGAGAAAAAGAGAAGGGGGAAGAGAGAGAGAGAGAGAGAGAGAGAGAGAGAGAGAGAGAGAGAGAGAGAGAGAGATGACATGTCTGGGATTCAGATAAAGGTAGAAAGGAAAGCAGAGGGATTTTCTGTAACTCTAGGGGTTTAATTCCTGTCCTGGGAGTTTGGTTGCTGGAATTCTTCCTTCCATTCTTTGAGCCATTTTAGTATTCTTCATACCCAAGAAAGCCAACAATTCCCTTCTTGGTTAAACCAACTTGAGTAAGTCTCTGCTGCTTACAACCTAGAGAGTCCTACTATCAAGCAGGGGCCTTCAGCCATTGTTGGATGTCAGTATTTGTAATGGAACCCCTCCTCCTTATAGATGTCTCTGCTACCTCAGAGCACACTGTACCCTCTGGTACCCTCTAAATTTCCCAGAACCCCTCCTGAGCTTCCTCAGAAATACTCTTCACAGAGCTATCCTGGACCTTTCCCTCTGACTCCAAAATGTCTTTTATTCATTTATTTAGCAAGTGTTAATGAAGCACAAATGTGGTAGAAAAACAGCAACCTGTAAAGTGGAAACAAAGACAGGACTGTGGATCTTAAGTAAATGAAAAGGAAGCCAGCGACAGACCCTTGGGGCTGGGGTCTAGAAGGCTCTGTGGATGTTGTAGACGGGCGGAGAGGTGGGATTCCAACAATGGAGTGGAAAGAAAGTGAGTGACCTTGGTGGTGGGTGTGGTTGCTCTTGGAGGGAGAGGCCAATCATAGCAGAAGGTCAGATTTGGGAGGTGGTATAGGGAGGCTCAAATGAGCCCTTCCTGTCCAGCTAGGCCATCTGGCAGTCCACTCAGCTTGAGTGCTAATGCCTAAGGGAATGCTTTGCTTATTTGTGTCTTGATGTACGAGGACCTCAAACTGAGAGCCTGGCTTCAGGAATAGTTTCAAGCCCAGGGAGACAGTTGGGCTTGTTGAGTTGGGAACCTGGGAGACTTGCCCCTGCTGCTTTGCACAGGACTCAAGTTGTGGTCCTTTTCCCACACCAAGGCTGAGACTGCCTTTGTAGTTATGCTTGCCCAGGTCTGGGTGAGGGCAGAGGCGCAATGCTTGCAGAAGGAGGTGCTTGGTCATGTGTCTATCTTCTGGGGACCTGCTGCAGGAATCTACCCTCTACCCCACACCCTCCTCCTTCTGGGATTTTTTTTTTTTTTATAGACAGATGGAACTTTCATTCATTGTACCATTTCTTGGTACCAATTCAGCAGGCTGAGATGGGCCAGCTTCCCATGGGATAAGAAAGAGAATTGTATTTTTAGTTGGTTCTGGAGATGAAAGATTCAACCTTTACATTGTGAATATCTCCAGAAAGCTGTTCTCTGTAGAAAAACTTGATGTGGGTAGATCATTTTACCAAGATTGTTTAAAACTAAAGCATCTTGAGCAAACAGATTTGAGGTTCTTTCTCTTCCTGTCCCCTTCCCCCACCACCTCCTCCTCCTCCTTCTTTTCCTTTGTTTTGTACTTGGGATTAAACCCAGGGGCACTTGACCACTGAGTTACATCCCTGGCCTTTTTTAAATTTTTTTTGTTTTGTTTTGAGACAGGGAGTTACTAAGTTGCTTAGTGCCTTGCTTAAATTGCTGAAGCTGGCTTTGAACTTGTGATCCTCCTGCCTCAGCTTTCCAAATTGCGAGGATTACAGGTATGGGGGGGGGGGGACACCGGGCTGCCTCTCCTTCTTCATCTTTAAACCGCTTTTACTTCTAGAGTTTCAACAAAATAACCAAATCAGTTTTAAAATCATTTAAATTACCAAACCCTCTTCCTTCAATTCAGTCTAAATGTGCAAATATGAGCTTGTGAAATATCCTCTGCTCTGTTTCGATTTCTATGTCTTTGAAATTGGTTACTATATGTCCTTGCCTGAAAAGACTAGAAACTTACAAGTGTTAAAAAGGAGAGTCCCTGAGACCTAGCAGAAATCTCACCTCTTTCAGAAAGCCTTCCGCCCATGCCAGCCTTCCCTCACTTCTTTTCAAGAGTCAAGTATAGTAATGCCATTATGATAAATACAATCAGTTGATGGCCTGTTATGTTCTGACCTCTGTTATATCTCATAGTATCCCCTCAAAGTCCCTATGATGCAGGAGTAATAATAATGGTAATTATGATGGTGATGATAAAGTAGAGGCAAATTTACCACAAAACTAAGAGCTTAAGTTTCAGGATCCCTCACTTTCATGGTCCCTAATCAAGGACCTGGAAGGGTCACCAAAAAATGTGTTTACATGGTCACAAGTTTTGTAAACTTTACAAAACAAAAACATTCTCACTGCCATCAGAAGCCTACTATCTCTTTTCACGACAACTTCCTGTTTCTCATTGTCCCCCTCCATTAAGTGGCTTGGTAGTGGCCATGGACATCTTAGGACACACCTGATGGAAGCTGACTTGGGCATGCATTCGTCTGGGCTTAGTGGGTAACTTAATCACTTGATAGCCGAGTTGTGCTGTGGCATCTAGGGATTGTCAACTGTCCTCTGGGCCAAGTTACCCAAGACACCATCCACAAAATTATTAGTGTGAACTGTTCTTTCACAGTGAATTTAAGATTAATCACTTCATGAGAAAACCCGAAAGGCCTTGAAATCTTAGCTTAAATGTAGAAGACTCTTTAGAGCTTCTTATAATATTATTATAAATAAAACAGAAATTTTTCTGAACTATCAAAAATTTAAAAAGCAAATTTGGTCAACTATGGTTAAAAAAAATCAACAAATGTTTTTTGTTTCTTTAATGTGTTTTATTCCACATCAATTGTGAGAAAGTGAGTATTAAGAGTTCCTAGTTATTAGGAGGCTACGATGGCTGTTAATAGAAAAGGCATTAATGTCAGTAGCTCTGGAAAACATTTCTTAGGAGGCAGAGGAGGTGTTGAGTATATGCAGTCCGGTTCACTTTCCCACAAGTTGCTTCCTTTCTGGGATTCAGTTTAGGTGTTGACCAAAACTGTCCCATGTCTGTAAGGAGCAGAGTAAACCCCTTTCCCTGGGTAGCTTCAGGGTTTCAGTTGGAGAAAAACACCTCCTTCATGGGTCGTGAACTAGGAAAGCACTTTGGATTCTTTGGGAAGGAAAATAGGGCAACCCTATGTTTGCATGGATTTGACTACTAACATAAACAGGGCTGCCTAACTGATACAGAGTTCCTCCACAGAGAACATAAATATAAAGGGAAATAAGTAGAACCATTTATCCAAAATTTATCCAAAAATCTTCTGCTCTGTTGCTAGTTACTGTAGATCATTATATTAGAAGCTTTCTTGGTTTTCAAGTAAACTCTCTTAAAATATGAATGTCTCTAAGAGGAGTCTAGCCTGACTATTAGATGGAACAATTCTTTCCAAGCTTTGCCAATGCATTCTCCCCTCCCCCCATCCAAATTCAGAGAAAAGATGAAATGGACAGAAATGGTAACATTCCACTCATAATTTCTCTTATGAGTTTAGTGATAGCAGATGGTCAAAGAAGAAAATACGAATTGAGAACTTTTACCTTTTTTACCCCTCCTCGTCTCTTTGTGACAATCTAACTAACTGAATCACAGTCTGGTGTTCCCGCAAACATAGGAAAGGCAAGGTTCTCGCTAGTCCTATCTTCCCAAACACCCAGGGCCATGTTACCAGTAAGTAAATGATCCTTTTCATATCTTTATGACTAGAGGTGTGAATGACTACATAGAATAAGGCTGAATCCTTGGAATTATAAGTATAAATCAAATAAATGCTCAGCACCCCTGGAATGTGCAAATTTCAGATTTCAAATTGCAGACCCCCACAGCTAGTAACTGACTGAGTTTTCTTAGGTGGGGGCATATGATACAGAAATGCCAGGTGTGTGAAGAAACCGCTTTCCTTTTTACAAGAGATGTCATACACTGGTTCAGAGTGGGGTCATTTAACTTGCTAGTGTGTATTTTAAGAAAAATTTCTCCTGGGACTCAGTGTTCTCATCCATAAAATGGATATAGCAATACTCTGCTAGTCAGCTGCTGGTTTGCTTTCAGATCCATCCCTACACTTTCTCTGTTCTCTGTTTTACAAGGGAACTTGATTCTTAGGACCCTTTGTCTCCTGGTCTCCACACAGGTGCAGCCAATAGCAGGCCTTGACAGAAGATGTGGGGACAGCAGGAAGAGAGAAGTCAGGGCCTTCCTCCCTCTTTCACTTCTTGCTTCCTGTGGTGCACTGGTAGTAGTCTTCTCCATAGCTAGTGCCCATCAGATTGTCTCTCCCTCCATGGTCTCAGCTCCTACTTGTAGTCTTCATCATAATTCTAGATCCTACCACTTGGTCCCAGCTGTTGGGGATTAGAAACATGTTTTCCTAGTAGCTCTCCAGCCTCAGGGGTCATAGCAACTTCTCATTTTGGCTATTCCCTGAGCTGCCTCACAGCTCCCTATTTGGCCTCTCAGCTCTTTGATCACATGCGAAACTAATTCCTGTGTTTGATTCCTTTTATTGGAAAGACCTAGAGGGCTGGATGGACCCTGGTTGTTACAGTTATCAAATCCACAGGGATACTGGGAGGATTAAGGATTACTTGTGAGTGAAGGTATGCAATTGTTTAGTATATTGTCCTAGAACACAGCAAGTGCTCAATGAATGCTAACTATCAACAATGACCTTCTCAGCAATGATTTTCAGGGAATAGTGCTGGATTATATTATTTTTATTCTTTTAATCTTAGTAGTTAAAATATGACATCACTTCAAGAGAAATCTGAAATGGACACATCTGCCAGGAAAGACTCCTGAGTGTTTCTAGCTCATGTGCAGTCTCCAGTTTCCATAGAAACCAAGCCAAAAAAATTTGCTAAAGGAAGCCTAGAAAATAAGTAGATTCAGGTCTGTATGATTATGTCCCAAACCCTTCATCACCCAAGCAGACTGTTGTTACTATTATCTTATTGTCTCTTTAATACATTTTTTTCTTATAAGATACAATAGACTTGGATTTTTTTTTTTCTATGCTGAGGATGACACAAAGCCTAGGACCTCTTTACCACAGTATATTCTTTCTTACATCCCCAAGAGCAGTGCTTTCAAGGCTACTGTCATTGTGTTTATCTGACAAATTGCTGGATAAACCCAGCTCCTGTTATTTGGTAGCTATTCAGAGGTTGTTTGGTGTCTTCTGTAAGCCACAGGCACAATAACCAAATATATTAGGTTAAGCAGCAGAGAGGAACCAACTGAAATCCCAATTAACATCCTGAGATGTGAATAAGAACTCAGTGGGAATGGAAATATTAAATTTCCCTGCATGGGAGCGGGTCATTTGATTGCAACCCAACTCCTCGGAATCCCTGTTTAGCCCCCAGAACTGGTGGCTGTAACAAGTGAGGCAGCTCTAAGTCAGACCTGCCAAGGTTTGAATCAATAATCGGATAATCTTGCTTCAAATTCCAAGCAAATTTAAATCTTTTTCTTTATGATATATTTGGAAAGGGAGGAATTGAGGGAATGGGAGGGAAATGCAAGCATCTAGAATACCGAGGTGAACTTTACTACTTTCTGTGCCAAAGAAAGTTTCCAGGTGTCCCCTGGAGGTATTCTTAGGGCATTGGGGAGGTTGGGCCACCCCTAGCGTCATCAATAAAGCCCACTGCACGACAACTTCCCTTGACTATTGCTATGGTTAAGCATGTACTTAACTCAGCTGCTCAGAATACAGAGAAAATAAAACTAGAACATGGGAGAAAAGGACTTGAGGGTGTTTTATTCAGCTGTTTCACAATTGTGACCAAAAGACCCAACAAGAACAATTTTAGAGGAGAAGTTTATTTGGTGCTCACAGTTTCAGAGGTCTCCATTGGTCTGGGCTGGAGGTGAGGCAGAACATCATGGCGGATGGGTGTAAAGGAGGAAAGGTGCACAGAACATGGCACCAGGAAGCAAAGAGAGACTCCCCTCACTGGGAACAAAATATATACCCCAAGGACACATCCCAACGACCCCCCTTATCCAGCCACATCCTACCTGACTACTGTCACCAACCAGTTAATCCCTATTGCTGGATTAATGCGCTGATTAGGTTAAGGCTCTCATAACCCAATCATTTCACCTCTAAACCTTCTTGCATGTTCTCGCACATAAGCTTTATCTGGACACCTGTTATCTAAATCATAACAGAAGGCTTTGACTAGATTGCAGCATGGAAGACAGAATGGCAGAATAGACAGGGCTCTAGGCTTGGTGTCAGAAGCACTGGGACCATCTTGGCCCTGCTGCTTTCAAGCTGTATGACCTTGAGCAAATCACTTCATTCATTCATTCATTCATTTTTTTCATAAGGTGCTTGGGAAAGAGAGTGCATGGCTGAGCATAGACATTGACAAAATCAGAAAATCCTGCTTGTAAGTAAGCTCATATATACACACAAACACCTGGAACACCAATCAATCAGCATTTATTAGCCACCTATTCCAAAAAAAGGTCTTACTATGATAATGAGACAGTGAAAACAATCTGGGTAGCCTTTTCTATATGGGCCATCTGTGGAAGTGGGTGAGAGAAAGTAAATGTTTCCCTAAGGGCAGCAAAGAGAACTCTCCAGTTCACAACCACAAAATCAATGCCTCCTACAATTGCCTCTCTAGCCCCTGCTTGGCAGAGCCTCTCTTGGCCATCTCTGATCACCCTTCCTAAGGATGACTTTTTCACCCATGACTTCTGTGACCACAGATGATTGTCATATGGGTCCTTTAAAGCATCCAGCATTTTCTCCATGCCCCTGTTTCCCATTAGAAGCCTAAGAGTCAAATGCTTTGTCACAGTACTTTTGTTTTTTAAAGAAAAGCAAATCTTCACCTGATGGTTGTGTTAAAGAATAAGCACTAACTGCGCAGGGATATGGGGTGAAGGGTTTAATCAGGCTGGCCTTGGCTGCAGTGGCATCTGGAAGACCACTTAAGTCACTCCAGGGAGTCATCCCAAAGGGGACAAGGTGAATCTTAAATGTGCTATCATTTATGTTCCTCCATTGCAAAGTTCTTTAAAATTGCCAGTGATCTAATCCTCCCAATAGACCTGATGAGGCAGATCAATACTATTAGCCCCTTTAGTGCATAGTGTTATTATCCACTTTAGGGATCATTTTCTTATCAGTTGATTACTCCATCTTCAAAGTCTCATCAGCGTCCTCTCATAATAATACCCCATTTTGTGACTGTGAGTCTGTTACCTGTGAAACACCAAAACTGCTCTTGCAAGAGAGGCCCGAGCTAGAATAGGTGGTACAAGAAGTGCCAATGGTCTGAATATCATCAACATGCAAAGTTTCTCAGATGCAAGGACTCCAAGCAGGAGGCACTGGGCAGAGACCAGGACCACCTGCCCATTCATCAGGTAACCTCAGGGAAATCACTTCTTTCTGAGATTTTGTTTATGTCTCTGCTGAGTGAGGGACCAACTAACTTCTGTCTCTCTTTCTCCTTCTTTCTCTTTTACAGAGTTAGAATAAAATGAGACCATAGCTGTGACTATCCTTTGGAAGGAAATGCAGGAGAAAAATACTAGAGGCGACAGTGATGGTGTGTATCACAGCAATGTTATAAACCAATTTTGTTCTTTGTAAATATTAAGACCCCAGAGTGCAACAAATGGGTTCAATGACATGTCTATTTAGATGGCTTCAATAATATGGAAGTCTGCTCTGTGACATATGAAGAAATTAAGACTTCTTGAAGTCACCCAATGAGGCAACTGGCAGGGCCTAGAAGGTGAAATTAGAAGTCTTTTATAAGGTGACCTACTCTTTGCAGTTTTCCTAGGGCCTTCCCAGGAAACCAGATGGCTGGTCAGCCCTCTCTGAGGCTGAAGCTCCATGTTTGGACCCTCCCTGAACTGAGCAAATCCAGGTGTACTGTGGCTTTCTTTCCTTGGCCCAGTTTACCTAAGGGTGGGACAGAACGTTCTTGGTCAGCATCTGGAGGATGATGCTCAATATTGGAATCCTTGGCGGTCACCAAGGCTGTGTGGTGGTCATCAAGACCATTATGGAATTTTCTCATTTTTAGAAAGACCCTGGGTTTCATGGCCTCTGTGAAGACACTTATAACAGAATTAGGGGCTCAGGAAGTTCACCTTTAACAACAACCTACTTCCCTCAGGTTGTCAGCCTCTGCTTGTAAACACTTACCTCAGAGCCCTGGCCCCACCCAGCAGCCTTGTTACACCTATAATGGCTCTGAAAGTCCACATGGGCCACACACACATGGTTACATCATTATGTTCTTTCACTAGGAAAGTTGTCAAATTATCAGAAGGAAAAATAAATACTTAGGGTCTTAACTCCATTGGCAATTTGTGCATGGTATGTGATTACTGATATCCTCTATATTTATTTTAGAGGTTTCTGTGTGTATATGGTTTGTTACAAAGTCATGTGACCAATTGAGGGTAGTAGCTTGACCTCTTCATTCATTACCTGTGTTGATACTCCCTAATGATACTCCCTAATGATGTCCAACGTGGCTCTTTCTGTATGAAGCAAAGCAAGCTCCCCTTCTTTTTAATGTGTACAAGCAACATGGATTTGACTAAGTAAAGGAGATATTCCTCTACAACACATGGAAGAGATAAGGGCAAAGCATCTTTTTGGACTATCAGTTCCTGGGCCCTAGTATTGCCATCCCTCTTCAAGCCTCATTCTGGAAGTGAGCTTCTCGGGTCTCTATTAAAGCCCATGGGCACCAATGTCAAAACCGTCCTGAGGCTGGCTGGGTCACAAGTCAGTACACCACGAGGGGCTCAAAGGGCATGGTGGAGGCACTGCAACATACTGAGAGCCCAACGAGGTTGGGGAAAAAAGTGTTTCACCAGTGACCCCAAATGTCAGGTGGTAAGGTGATAAGGTGGGGTCAGCAGAGGCACACCACTCCCTGTTTCCAGGAGAGCTCTTTATTTTAGTCATCCTTCTCCACTGTGACCAAAAGACCTGACAAGAACAATTTTAGAGAAGGAAAAGTTTATTTGGTGCTCATGGTTTCAGAGGTCTCAGTCCATAGATGGCCATCTCCATTGCTCTGGGCCCAAGGTGAGGCAGAACAACATGGTGGAAGAGTGTGGCAGAGGAAAGCAGCTCTGGTCATGGCAGCAATGAAGCAAAGAGAGGGAGAGAGCTCTGCTCACCAGGCACAAAATATATACCCCACAGTCATGCCCCAGTATCTGTCTCCTCCAACTGCACCCTGTCTGCCTACAGTCACTGTTCATTTAATTCCTATCAGTGAATTAATGCTCTGACTTGGTTTAGGCTCTCATAACTCAATCATTTCACCTCTGAACTTTCTTGCATTGTCTCACACATGAGCTTTGGAGTGACACCTCAGAGCTAAAGCATAACTCTCTTCATTCCTAGGCCTGCAGGGAGGTGGCTCCAGCTCTTTGTACAAGAGAACTGGCCAGAGCTGGGTAGGGAATTGAAACCCTGGAAAATGGGTTTTAGTTTTTCTAGAACTGGGATTTTTACCCTTTTTGTACAATGGAACTTTTGTGAGCTTGTTGGGAACTATGGACCTCTTAGAATTGTGTGTGTGTGTGTGTGTATATATATATATATATATATATATTTTTTTTTTTTTTTTTTTTTTTTTTAATGGGGTCTTCCTATGTTGCTCAGGCTGGCCTCAAACTCTTGGACCCAAATGATCCTCCTCCTCATCCTCCTAAACAAAAATACATACAGTTATAAAAATATTTTGAAAGTCCCCAAATATGTGATGTAATAATTTATATTTATTTTATTTATTTGTCATTGGGTGCTGAGGGTTGAACCCAGGGCCTTGCAAATGCTAAACATACACTATCACTGACTGCTTCCCCAGCTCCTGTGTTAACTTTTTAATGCTTTGAAATGGCAAGATTAAATGGTAGGTGTAATGATTACTCTAATTTTGAAATAATGATAAATATAAATGACTCTTCAAGATGTATAACAATTGTAATATAAAAATATCTGTGAATTCTATTGGTAAAACAGTTATAGGTACTGTGAATAACCACTATGGCTTATTGACTTTGTTCATAATTCAAGAAAATACTAACTTTTAGTTATGGCGAAGGTCACTAAGCATTGTTTCCTGTAAAGGTCTGATAGTAAACACTTTAGGCTTTGTGAGCCATGTGGTCCCTGTCGGCAACTATTCAACTCTGTGAATAGAGCATGAAATACAGATAATATTTAAATGAATGGACATGGCTGTGTTCCAATGAAACTTTTATTTATGGACAGGAAAATTTGAATTTCATATAATTTTTACAAAAAATGAATATTCTTCTTCTTTTGCTTGTGCTTTCTAACCTTTTTAAAAATGTAAAAAACATCCATAGCTCATGTCATGCTCTCTGTTATTAGGTGCAAAAATAAGTGGTGATGAGCCAAATTTGGCCTGTGGTCCATAATGTGATGACCAGTGAGTTAGAGAGTAGTGGGAAAGAGGCAGTTTTTGCACACCGTCCAGGTTGTAGACCCCAGAATAAGAACTGCTGTGCTAGATGAGTCAGGGAACCTGGGAGAACCCAGACAGGGGAACTTGGCAGAGGTCTGGGCTCATGGGCAGCCTAATGTAGGGAATTAATAGAGATGAGGGGAGTTTCAGTTCCTGGAACCTGGTAAGGGCTGGCACCCAGGAAAGCTGCTTGGGTAATTGTTAGGATTTAAATATGAGGTGACCCCAAAACCTCCTGTTAGCATAGGAATATTCAGAGGTAAAATGATTAGATGTACTCTAATCAGTCCATCCTAGTTTGAATGGACTGGGTGGTAATTATAGGTAAGTGGGGTATAACTGGAAGAGGTGGGCCACTGGGGGCATGCCCTAGAAGGATGTATCCTCCCTCTTGCTCCTTTCCTTCTCTCTCTCTCTCTCTCTCTCTCTCTCTCTCTCTCTCTCTCTCTCTCTCTCTCTCTCTCTCTCTCTCCTTCCTGATCCCACTGTGAGTTGACCAACTTTCCTCCACTGGGTTCTTCTGCCATGATATGCTGGGCCCAGAGCAATGGAGTTGGCCATCTATAAACTGAGATCCTGGAAACCATAGCCCCATACAAACTTTTCCTCCTCTAAGTATTTGTTTTTGGTTTTGGTACTGAGGATTGAGCCCAGGGGTGTTTTACCACTGAGCTACATCACCAGCCTCACCCACACCCCAGCTTTTTAAAATTTCGAGACAGAGTCACACTGAGTTGCTTAGGGCCTCACAAAATTGCTGAGGCTGGCCTCAGCAAGAGCCACTTAACTTTCCCAGAGTGTGAGAAATATCTTCATTACGTAACATAACCTGTTTGCTTTGATAATGTATTTTGTTCTTAAGGCCAGAGAGAATTCACGTTTCCTACGATGCTTTCCTTGTTTGAGTTTCCTAGAAACACATCCCAAGACAAGGGTTCAAGTACACCTAGTAATTTGGGAGGTGTCGGTAGCACCTGCAGGGGAGTAGAGAGAGTGAGATGGGGGAAGGGAAAGAGCGAGTAAAGGATGTTAACTAGGCTGGCTACCTTTGTGGACAATTGTGGGGAAACTGAACCAGGAAAGCTGCTTGGGTAACTGTTAGGATTTAAATATGAGGTAAGCCCCAAAACAGGTGTGCAAAGCAGGCTTTGAGTTATCTCATCCAAGGGGTGCAGGAATGAGGTATATACACACCCCCTCTGTCTGTCATTGATTGAGGGCTGTTGAGAGTTGGGTTTAACTCCCAGCCCTAGTGGTTGAGATGGTGCCTGTGGGTAGGGCAGCTGGGGAAAGATGCAGATACTGGCAATTGCAAATGAACTGGAAAAACCTGAACAAGTGATGTCTCAAGAAGACGGTTGGGGACCAACAGCATCAGCCTTCCTTTGTAAGTTTTTAAAATATTAAATGTTTGAATTAGCAGTGACAACTCAGGACCCCATGGTTTTGCTTTCACTCATTTGGGTCCTCAACTACTGATAAGTGAGTTGTTCCCAGAAATCAGAACAGCTGAAGCCCAGTCATGGAAAAGCCAACGAAGAGCGCTAGAATGTGTTATCGTTATGCTTACATAGATTTTTTTAATGTGTCTTTGGGTTTCTTATCCCTTCTTTTGGGGTCTCAGTTCTTGTGGGGCCCCATCTGTAAAATTTGGGGAGGCTTGAATGATCACCTCTGAGTCTTCTTCCAATTCTAAGATTGTAACTCCCCAGATCTTTCCACTCTAACATTGCACCTGGTACACCTGTTAGTTAGGGCTCCCTCAGTCAGTGGGATGGGAAGGAAGCACATGATCAAAGAAGAGAAGGAAAATTTACACAGAAGAAACTCTGTAGAGACTAGAAGATAGGGAATTGCAATCACCTCTAGGGATTCAGCCAGAGCATTAGCTGAATTTTTTAAAGCCCAACAGATGGGGGTCATACCCTTGATTGACTCATTAAATATGTCATAGACACCAAGGCATAATTTTGATGGAGTTTTTAGATTTATCACAATTTAAATTCCTGGTCAGGAGACTTGAATTCTATTTAGGGTGTTGGATAAAAGGTAATTTTTGGGTAGCATCAAGGTTAGACAGGAAACCCTGAACTGTGAGTTAAAGATCCAATTGCATTATTACTTGACTGCCTGAATTTGTACTATTTTTTTTTTTTAAAAAGCCCCATTTAGCCCCAGTTACCTAATCTGTAAAATGTTGGGCTGAGATTAGATGTACTCTGTGTTTTAATAAACTCTAACATTCTCTAATTTTTTGAATTAAATCCTCCAAAAATGCAGTGGATATACCTTAACATGTAACATCACATGATGTACATTAATCATTCAGCATATTAACATGTCACATGGTATTCATGCCTGTTTCCCCTCCTTGTCATTACCTTCTCAAATGGAGTCTCAGAACTTAATATTCTTGTCATGCTCCCTGTTATTGGGTGTGAGGTCTTTGCCCAGCCTGTAGCCTCTTTCCTAAGTACTTCTCATCATCTTTATTGCTCAAAGGAATAGACTCAGGGTAGCTTTGTGTGATGTTGTGTCCCTAATCACAGATGGTTGGACTAAACTGGGCCAGCCAGATCTATCCCCTTCACATGTTGGTTTGGGATTGAGAAACTTAAGTCATGCCTGTGTGGTTCCTTGAAATGAGAACACACACACAGAAGCCATAATAGAAACACATATACCCAAAGTGCTCAGAGAGGCAAAGCAAACCAGGCAAAGCAAATAAGGCAACTATGCAGACGGGACTTTAACTTCTGGATTCTGGGGAGACACAGAGAATAGCTCAGGTTTCTGATAGGCTTCCGTCCCTTGTCACTGTTCTTCGTGAGCCTGCCTGATGTTTGGCATGCCCTTGAGTTTGGTGAGATGGATCACCCCTAAGCCTTTCACAAACTGTCATATTTGTCTTAATTTAGATTGAGTGAATTCTTCCCCTCTGCAGACAAAGAGCTTTGATAGTGAAAGAGAAAATAAAGGGTTGAAGAAGAGGGAGATTAACTGGTGGTGACCTAGGGACTTCATATTTAAAAACAAGACTCTGAATCTATCCTCAGTAGGGATGCATAGGCTTTTGTTTCTGTTGGTTAACTTAGAATTTGATTGCTGAGTTAATCACACTCTTTAGTTTATGAAGAGTTGAAGTCAAATAACCTTTTCTTTTTTCTTATTTAATGCTTTTATTTCCAATCCCTACTCTCATACTTCCCCACCCTTTTAAGGCAATGACTGTAATGTATTTTATGTATGACCTAGCGTATATTTCTCTCCTTGAAAACACACACATTGTTTTATTTTGTATGTCCTTTTAATTGCACAAATGGTCTTGTGTTACAAATCTCATTCTCTGCTGATTGTTCCAAACATTATGATTTTGAGATGTGCGCTGCTGTGTATGCATCCAGGTCATTGTTTCATTCTGTAATAGTTGATGCAAGATATGGACTGATCACTTTTTTCCCCCCTTATCCATCCCTTAGTGATAGACACCTAGGTTGCCTCTAACCATCTATTATCACAGGACTGCAAATGGACTTCCTCACACATCTCCACATGTGGTCTTTGGTGTAAGTTTCCTGGGGTGTATACCCAAGAGTAAGGTTACTCCATCATATAGTATAAATCTACTATAATAAATAATAATATAATAAATCATATATAAAAATATAATAAATAATAATATAAATATAATAAATAATAATATAATAAATAATATAAATAAATAATATAAATAATATAATAATAATAAATAATATAAATAATATAATAATAAATAATATAATAAAGAATAAATAATAATATAATAAATAATGATAATAAATATAATAAATAATAATATAATAAATAAAATAATAATATAATAAATCCTCTGTGTGTTTGCTAGAAAGACTACCTCACTGAATGTCACCTGTGGAGCCCATCTTAGCCAATATTGGTATTACATGGCTTTCTAAGTTTTGCAGGTTTGATAGGTATAAAATGGTATCTTGTCATTTTAATTTGTATTTATTTAATTGCATTATTACTAGTAAGGTTAAGTACTTCTTCATCTGTTATATACGTAATTACAATTTCTTCTTCTATCTGGTATTATTATGCCTTGGTTTGCCTGGGACAGTCCAGGTTTTACTTGTTGCCCTGCATGATCATTCCAAGTGCCTCTTTCTTAAAGTGTACTGGTTTGGCTCATAAATCATATGATCAGCCTATCTTTCTGTGACTTATCTATTCATGTTCTCTGTTTATTTTTCTATTGCATTCCTTTATTTGTAGTGTTCTTATTATTGTGTAGATAGCAATCTCTTTGTTTAGATGAAGAAAGATCTTCCCTTTTGCCCCCATCAACTTTGCCTGTGGACTTTTTAGTTTAACATAATTTTGCTGAGGTAATCAAATCCACCGCATTTGTATGTTTTATGATTTTTAGATCTTATTTCAGAAGTCCTTTTCTATTCTAATGAGACAAAGATGCTCCCTACATTTTCTTTCATTATTTTAGTAATTTTACTTTTTCACCCTGGGGACCCTAACATATTTGGGATTTATCTGATGTATAGTCTGAGGCAGGAAATTGGCTTTTCATAGTCAGCTGGTTACCACAACAACCCTTAGACAATGTCCCACATTTTTCTCCCTGGTTTATGATGTATTCTCATTTTATATCATTTTTAGAGCTTTCTAGTTTGTTCCATTGGTCTCTTTCTCTGTTTCTGTGTCACTATTATTAGCCTTATAAAAATATTTGACTTGTAGTAAATCTTAATATCATAGAACGAATACCTCCTCTTTGCTCTCAAAATTTATTTTGCTATGCATGCACCATTTTTCTTCCATATAAATCTTATATTTATCAAATCCCTTAAAAATGTTCTTGTAAAAATTTTATTGGAGCTCTCTCTGCTTTCTGAGCTGCTTCACGTGAGTTGCTTCCCTCTGCCACACTCTTCTGCCATGAAGTCCTGCCCCACCTTGAGCCCTGAGGAATGGAGCCTGCGTCTATGGACTGAGACCTCTGAAACTATGAGCCCCCAAATAAACTTTCCCTCCTCTACAGTTGTGCTGGTCAAGTCTTTTAGTTACAGCAGCAAAAAAAAAAAAAAAAAAAAAAACAGTAACTATCTACATGGATTAATAAAAAGAACACTATAAACTGATAAATTGGGAAACTGGGCTCTAGTCTAGGTTATCTGACCTTTAAAAGATCAAGAATTCAGTTTTAGCAAGCATCTAAATATAAGGACATTGAATTAAATGATCCTCCTAGTCCCTTCCAGCTCAAAAATTTTGAGATAAAATAGTAATTAACATTTAAGGAATCTTAAATATTTTTATTATAAATACACATTTCAATATTTAATAAGGATGTTTAATATTTTACCTACTTTAAAGCCATTAATCTAAAGTCAAAGCAAGACCTTACTTGAAAGGCATTTATCAATTTGACAACTTATAGCAGTAGATGTGTGACTTGACTTAAAATGTCTTTTTTATTCAGAATATTTACTAAAATTAATGAAGTTGCAGGTATAAACAAATCCAAAAGGAGAACAAAACTATAGTTCTTTGGTAGATTGGCAATGTTGATAAAGTTAAACCTACAGTTAAAGGAGATATCTGCTTGATAATTGTTGAAGTATTTAGCTAAATAGTTGTTTGGAATAATATTTTAAATATATACTTTCTGTAAATTCTTTAGCAGCAGGTGATACAATGATTGTAGTACAAAATTAAAATGTAGTGTTAGACAAATATTTTTAAGCAGTTAAGTGCAAGTTATTTTTATGGGGAAATATATGTGAATAAATTATAAAATATTTACATGTTAAAAAAATAAAATTTTATTGGAATTGTATTGAATTTATAGATTAATTTAGTAATAATTGTCATTTTTTTGCACTAAGTTGTCCTATCTAACAATATGGTATATTTCTTTACTTTTTCATATCTTCTTTGATACTTTTTAATTGTTTTAATTTTTAAAAATTTTTTTTATATCTTTATGTTTTAGTTGTAGTTGGACAATACCTTTATTTGTTTATCTTTATGTGTTTCTGGGCCTCCAACCCAGCAACACATAAAGATAAATTTTACACCCGCTAGACGAGTGTTCCACCAGTGAGCCACAATCCCAGCCTCTAATTGTTTTAATTTTTGAATCCACAAAAATTCTCTATATTTTATGTATTCTTTGGACAGATTTATAGTTTTGTTTTTTTTTTTACTATATAGGCTGATACCTTATTTTCTTTTTCTTTCTTTCTTTTTTTTTTTTTAATATCAGGGATTGAACTCAGGGGCACTTGACCTCTGAGCCACATCCTCAGCCCTATTTTGTATTTTATTTAGAGACAGGGTCTCACTGAATTGCTTATCACCTCGCTTTTGCTGAGGCTGGCTATGAACTCATGATCTTCCTGTATCAGCCTCCCCAGCTGCTGGGATTACAGGTATGTGCCACCGTGCCCTACTTGATACCTTATTTTCTATTTTGTTTTCCAGTTGACTGTTGCTGGTATGAACTGTTTCTCCTAGTAGAGGCAGTTAGGCAGTCTTTCACACTCTCACGCTGCCTTCTTAGTGACTGATGACCTATGTTTACAATATAAATGAATGGGGTTTAGGGTGTGGTCTTAGTAAAACTGAAATAAAACTGTCAGCTTAAACGGGATCCTCAGAGGTAGATATTTAATGATAGTTTCTCACAAACTGAACTATCTGGTTCTGGAGGTCCAAATCACTGAATGCATTTGTCCTAAGGCATATTAGGTTGGCCACCAGGTATGCAGACACCTCAGGGACAAGAAATCTACCACTTTGTGAAGCAGCCCCATGTGGCATTCCATTTTCAGTGGCATATTTGAGAAGGATATTAACAAATTCTAATATCTGCATAGCTCTTTGGCACTTTTCCCATCTCCTGAAGCAGCAGCGTTCTCTCTCATGCATCTTCATTATGCCTCCACTCTACCTCGTGTCAGCATCTACATAATCCTTATCAGTTTATATTGCAGTGTTTGCTTATGTATCTGTTGCATCTACAGGGTTGTGTCTTTGGGAAGTGGCCATGACTTAATGGGTTTTATTTCTTCCTTGTGTAGTCTCAGAGTCTAGCTGGCCTGGTACCTATTAGATACCAAAAAATATTGAATAGGGGAGATTTCAGAGGACACTTTTTCTATGCCTCTTCTGATTCTCTTGGTAACCAAATCTCTGAGACCCTCACCTGCTTGTCCACCTCAGCCACATTGTGTCTTTCCTTCTCTGAGAGACCACTCATAGCTAGATACCACTCTAAGGCCACCAGAGCCACTGACTCAGTTTGGGTCCATGTGGTTTCATTTCCTGGGTCCCACTCACCTAGGAGATAGCCCCTCTCTTTGGTGCTATGTAGCATGGCTAACCAGTTATGCATCTAAAGTTTCTGGCTATACCTGCCACTTCCAAGGGGTATGGGACCTGACATCACAATTAACTGCTGATGGGCCAGATAACACAATCTGGAAATGCAGAGGAGTTAATTCTCCATGTGGTCAGATTTTTATCAATGGAAAACAAATAATAGGAGGGTAAATATCCTTCCCTTGCCTCCTCTCACAGACTGTTCCTAGGCACAGTGTTGCCATCATCTCTGTTTAAGAACACCTTATGTGACCAAGTAAGTGCACCGTACAAATGACCAGCTGTGTCTCTTCATGGTTCATGATGCACATTAACATGTAACACCACATGATGTACATTAACCATTCTGTATATTAACATGTCACATGGTATGCATGCCTGTTTCCCCTCCTTGTCATTGCCCTGGGATCATGCTTCTCAAATAGAGTCTCAGAACTTAATTCTCATGTTATGCTCTCTGTTTTCTAGGGAACTTGAGCTAAGACAAGGACCTACAAAAACCAGACCAAATCAAAACCACAAAAACCTCACTCTTCAAATTCATAGAAATCCTTTGAGTATCTGACCTTAATCATTGTTGTATCTCTACCTACAGAGTAGTGTTCTTTTGCCTACTCCATTCTGTTCCTTCTAAGTATTTATCTGTTCAATCTTGAACAATTTTCTCTAAAATGGCTTCATTTGTTAATATCCTTCTCAAATGTGGTAGTGAAAATGGAATGCCACACACAATATAAAGTTATTTATTTATTATTTATTTATTTTATTATGCTTTATTTATTTATCTTTATGTGGGCTGAGGCTCAAACCCAGTGCCTCACACATGCTAGGTGAGTGCTTTACCGCTGAGCCACAACCCTAGCCCCAAAAGTTATGATTTTAAAAGAAGCATAAATTGAAATTTTTTTTTGCTTTAGAAAGAAAAATAAATGTGAGTACACTGAAATAAGACTAGATATTGGGATATTGGATTAGATATGTTGAAAATACTTTTTTTTTTGCTGATAATCATTATGACTGGAATTAAGGAATTGGAATACAAGGAAATGTCATAGGTTTCTTGGAATTCTTTTATAAGGTCCCTGTATGTAGTATTATTTATAAAATATTTCCATCTGCTTAATCTTATTTGACCCTAATAACCACTGGGTCATATAAATTATCATTGTTCCCATTTTATACATAGGACAATTCAGAGTAATATTCAATGACTTTAGTATCTCATTGATAATAAGTAGCCTGATTAGTATTTGAACCTATCTTCAAGCCTCTATTTTCTCTGTGATGCCAAATTTATCCTGATAAGTTTTCTCAATACATTTAGAAAAGTATAAAAATAGTTACAGAGAGTGGACCTATTAATTGAAGATCTCCTTCCCCTATCAGCAAACTGAAGAGTAGTTGATGAATTAGACACTTGGACTCACCAGCACCAAGGCAGCTTGACTGACAGAGTATTGCCAGAGAAAATGGTGGCAGCCCATTGTTTCCCCAAGACTCGCACTCTGGCTACTAAGTCTAATTCCCAACAGTCGCTACACAGGTGGGAACTGGTAAGTAACATTTGCCCTTGTGATACAGGCAGAGTAACTGGAACAAAATACAATTGTGGTAAGACGTCTTCATTCTACTTATTCTGTGTACCCAACCAGAGAAGCGGGACTCTGGTTAATTGAGAAATCTAAGATATTGATGAGGCCAGGCTCACCATGAATAGTGAAAGAAAAATATAATCAGCGTCATGCATATGGCTGAGACTTTAGTGCTATAGAGACTGTGATACCTGTGTGGAGCTGCCAAGAAAGGAGTAAAAAAGTGAATTATGCCCTCTGACCTCAGCAGGAGCTCTATCATGAGTCCTGCTGGGTGGCCATCCATGGGCTCCCATTTATCTCTTAGACTTTTCTAGCAAAAAATCATCCTGCTTCAGATCAAAGACAGAAGATAAACAGTCATGTCTTGTAACCCAGGGAAGTAATGCTAGAAATTGATAGCCCAACACAGCTCAATCAATATCACCAGGCAATGCCTGTTGGTGGGTTTTCATCTAGTTATTTCTCACAGTCAAAGCTCTCCCAGTGGAGAAGCAGTTAAGACATCTTCTGTCTCTTCTCTCTTCCACAGCAAATGCCACTGCTTCAGTTCATGTTCTTGTCATCTCCTGGATGCATTACAGAGAGTCCCCAGCTTACAATGGCCTGACTTACCATTTTTCTGCTTTATTGTGGTCCAAATCAATATGCAGTCAACAGAAACTGAACTTTGAATTTTGATGTTTTCCTGGGCTAGTGATATGTGGTCTGATACTCTCTTGCAAGGCTGGGCAGCTGCACCACAATTGCCAGTCAGCCATGGGATCATGACAGCAAACAACTGATACTCTGCAGTATCCTGCACTGCTAGGCTTTTGGTAGGTTAATTGAATGCAATGCACTTTCCACTTAGGACATTTTAACTTACCATGGGTGCTGACGCATAACAGAATGCCTATTGTCAGTGGAGGGAGTGTCTGTGTAACCATAATCCAAGCTAGTTTCTCTACCCATGCTTTTTCCTTTCTCCTGCCCACTCTTGATAGAATAATTATCTATCTTTTTAAAGATACATCTTTGTGTACATTAGGTCCCTAATTTTTCACTCCTTCCTGAACCTACACCGTTCACCTCAGTCTTTGCAGTTCCTACCAAAAAAGGGGAGAAGAAGATCTCCCACCCCTTAATTTTGAGTTTGACCACAAGACTTGTTTCAGCCAATAGAATGGGGTAGAAGTGATGATGTGGTAGTTCCAAGCCTTGGCTTTAAGAAGCTTGTAAGATTTTCTTTTTCTTACTTGTGCTTCTGCCATTGCCAGAAGAGGCATATGCCTAGCTTGGTTGTCATTTCCACTGTGAAAAAATTCTCTAGCATAATTAGATACCCTATTTCCACTCCATCTACAATAATCAGACATTCCTTTCTTTATGCTTCCATGACATTTGGTTGCAGTTTTGGGTATACCCCTCACCACCAATACTGTATTAGAATTGGTTGCTGTGGCAGACTGACTAGTTGTCCACCTAAATCTGTGTTCCTCCCCTCTTCATGTCACATCACAGATCCTGAAGTTGTTCAGTGGGGCAATGTTCTCAGCCAGCCCTGAATCTCTCCCTCTATTTCCCAGGGCTCTGTTGCATGCAGAATAATGCAATTCTGATGGATGTAGTTGTTTTCATTTCTGCCTCCTCCAAAAGGTGCAGTGGCCTCTATTAGGGCCAGGAAATAAGTCTTATTCATTTTTGAATCTTTAATGCCCAGCACATGACCGATCCTGATGCAGCCTTGTTGAATTGAGTTGAAATATTCGCATGATCTGAGAGCTAAAAACATTTGGGTGTTCTAAGTTGGGTTTAATTCTTGAAAAAATTCTAATTGGTGCATTATAATTATACATAATAGTGGGATTGATTATGGTTTCATCTTTTTAGTAGAGATCCTAGATCCTAGATCCACCTTCCTGTCCCTAAACTCACTTCCTTTTATTCCTCTGCCTCTGCCACCATATTGTCATGTACCTTAGGGAGAACTGAAAGAAGTGAACATTGCTAACACTTGAGCCTGAACCCTTGAGGACACTATTTTACCATCCATACAAACTCAAAGCCAAGGCTAACAAGCTTTCCCTCCTGTTGATGAGTTACTTCTCATTAATACTGGGTGGGCCAAGATGGTTAGAGGGATAACTCTTTCTTCCCCCTACCTCTGTTGCAGGGCCTCCATCCACAATTTGTACCCATATCTGGGTACAAAAGATCTTTTGGATTGAATGTAGTTGAGTTTCTTAAGTAGGTCTGCCAGGATCTGCCTTTTGAGTAGAAAAGGGTGTAATGCTGATCAGAGCACAAAGTTGATGGATTTGACTGAATTATTTGTTGTGGTAGTGGTGGAGAGGATGCAAGTCCCAGGACTTCTTGCATCTAGATACTTTCTAAGTTCCTTTTGATAGTAAGGTTCTTTGATTCTAAGAGCCTGAGGTGGTTTGAATACTGAGGACTCTTCCCCACATCACAGTGGTGAGTCCTCCAAAGGCTCACAGATATCCTCAGGCCTGAAAGTTAATGCCTTAGGGTTGATACACCATTGTTTCAAGATGGAGATCTGTTATGACACACTTTCTCACTTGAAAAGTATTTATCTTTTCAAAGTATTTTGCAGCTTCTGAGACTGCATGGCGGGAACCACAGTTGTCTCTGAGTGTTCACATAGGTTTGGGCCCAGGACCCCCCTCAAAACACCCAGTCTGTGGATGCTTATGTCTCTTAAATGAAATGACATAGATTTGCATATAACCTATGCACTTCCTCCCATATACTTAATTTCTATTTTGAATATAGTTTTATTTTTAATTAATAGCAATTGTACATACTTATGGTGTACATCACGATGCTTTGACAAATTTGTACAATGTGTAATGATAAGATTTGGTAACTATAACCTGAGACATTTGTCATTTTTGTATGTGTATATTGGGATCATTCAAAATCCCCTCTACTAGCTATTTTGAAATATTTAATTAATTGTTGTCAGCCATCGTTGTCCCACAGTGCTGTAGAACATTAGAAGTCATTCCTTCTATTCAACTGTATCCTTGTACCCATTAACCATCCTCTTCCATCCTTCCCTCCCCCAGGTTTCCAGGCTCTGGTAACCACACTATTCTATTCTCCATTTATTTGAGATCATTTATTTTTTAGCTTCCATATGTAAGTGAGAAGATTTCATATTTGTTTTTCTGTTCCTGACTTATTTTACTTAACATAATGTCCTCCAGTTTCATCTATGTTGCTGCAAATGACAGAATTTCATTCTTTTTGTGGCTGAATAATATTCCATTGCATACACACATTTTCTTTATAATATATATATATTCTTTATAATATATATATATATATATTTATATAATATATAATATATTATATAATTCATATATATATATATATATATATATATATATATATATATATATACCATATTTTCTTTGTCTATTCATCTGTTATTGGACACTTACCTAGGTTGATTCCATGTCTTGGCTATCGTGAACAGTGCTGCAATAAATATGCGAGTACAGATCTTTCTTTAACATGTCAATTTCAATTCCTTTGGATATATAGCCAGTAGCAGAACTGCAGGATCACATTGTAGTTCTATTTCTAGTTTTTTGAGGCATCTCCATACCATTCTCCATAGTGATTGTATCGATTTACATTCCCACCAACACTGAATGAGAATTTCCCTTTTCCCACATTTTCACCAGCATTTTTGTCTTTTTGACAATTGTTATTCCAACTGCTTCTTGTATACTTATGTTATTGTATTTTTTTGGTACTGGGAATTGAACCTGGGGCACTCAACCATTAAGCCACATCCCCAGCCCTTTTTATATTTTATTTAGATACAGGGTCTTGCTAAATTTCTTAGGGCCTCACTAAGTTGCTGAGGCTAACATTTGAACTCGTGATCCTCCTGCTTCAGCCTCCCAAGCTACTAGGATTACAGGAGTGCACCTCCACATCTGGTACTTCTTATATACTCTTAACTATCTGTAGATTGTTTATAATACCTAATACAACGTAAATGCTATGTAAATAGCTTTTATACTATATTATTTAGAGAATAATGACAAGAAAAAAGTATACAGATGCTCAGTACAGGCTCAATTTTTAAAAATATATTTTGATGCTTGGTTAGTTGGATCCATGGATGAGAAGCCCACAGAGACAGAGGGCAACTATATTTTCCTGCTGAGAAGCTGAGCTCCACTGAAGTCAAACAATCTGCCCAAGGTCACTCAGCCAACGTTCTAAAGCACCAGTGGCACCAAAGAGACACTATATTCTGAAAGCAATCCTGCCAAGGGCCAGGTGAGCCACAGTGAACAGAACTTGAGCATCTTCTATGTCCCTGGCATTGAACATCTCGGTAGTTCTGGGAAGCAGGTTGAACACTTTGTCCCTTCCTCCAGGCAGTGTGACTAGAGAAGAATCCTGAAGTTCTAGGACATCAACCCTGCTTCTTGGAAGGCAGGCAGGTATCTAACAATGTATGCAGAAGATTTTATCCTGCTTCTTACTATTCTTTGGGGCAAATAATTTTCTATTTTATCTGATTATGTCAAAAATTTAAAAAATACTTCAATATGCCCAATTTCTATCCTTGTTTTTGGTTAACACCATCCTTTTCTTGGACCTCGTAGCTATAAAATATCTGATTATATTTGTTTGAGATTAAAATTTGAGGTGAAAAGTGTTGGGTAATTATTATCTACTTTTGTGAGAGTATATCTAGTGACAAAAGGAATAAGGTGGTAATGGAAACTTCACTTCCATTTTCTTTAAAGTTGTGAAGAACATAATCCTTTTAAATACCCTGCAAGCTTTATTATATTGTACTATAAAGCATATTTAAGTAATATGTTCATTTAAAAATATCTGTATTGAATATGATTCATATACAATGTCATTCATCCATTTGAAGTATATGATTCAATGTGTTTTAGTATATTCAGAGGGTGGTGCGACTACTATCATAATCTAATTTTTGAACATTCTTTTTCCTTGGAAAGAAACACAATACCTATTAGCAGTCACTTTTTTATACCGTCAATCCAAAACTAAACATGTGACTATTTTTTCTTCATATATTCGCCTATTCTGGATATTTTAAGTAAATGGAATCATACTATATATGGTCTTTTGGAAATAATTTTTAAAATTTTCTATGTTTTCTAGATTCACCCATGTTGTAGCATGTACTAATGCTTCATTATTTTTATGGCTGAATAATATTGAATGGATACCATTTTGTTATTCATTCATCCATTGATGGACAGTTGGGCTATTCCCACTTTTTGGCCATTATAATAGACTAGTATGAATATTAATGTGCAAGTTTTTGCATGGGCTTGAGTTTTCAATTTTCTAGGTTTATGTCTTCCAATCTTACATCTTGGAATGGAATTGCTGGGTCGTATGGTGACATTATGTTTACCTTTTTGAGGAACTGGCAGACTATTTTCAATACATTTATTTCAAGGAAGTCATGGGAGGGAAGGAGGAGAGAAAGAGAGAGAGAGAGAGAGAGAGAGAGAGAGAGAGAGAGAGAGAGAGAGTGTTAGAGAAAGAAAGAGAAGGGTGTTGGTGCCACTGGGAGCTGTGGTGTATGCTCACCCAGAGCAGCATTGGGTCCCAGGTTCATTGCTGTCATGGGAACAGTTCCAAGCTAATCTACAGAAGTGCAGCAAAACACAAAGGGTGTTGGTTATGCTTTGCCAAGTCTCCAAGAATGGCCTAGAATCAGAGTTTTTGATTGGGATAAAGATGGAACAGGAGGTTCATTTTTGACCTTGGAACAAGATGGCGAGACCAACACATTTTGTTTGTCAGCTGAGGCAATTGCTGTAAACAACAGACTTCCTGCCAAGGCTCTCCTGGTACCAGCCTGCCCCACTCAATGGCAGGCCTGGCTGGGATAATGTTTTCTGGCCACCTTTGTCCTTTCATCTGCTTAAGCTAGTTACACTGTCACTTTGAGCTCTGGCTTTGCTCTCTCTGGCTCTGATTTCTCTGGAAAGGCTGCTGTCCAGATGTTTAGGTATTTAGCAAATGCACTTTTCTGATGCTTTGGCAGGGTTACTTTCAGATGGGGATGAATATTTGATGCTGTTGGCTGTTGGGAACATGTACACTCAAATGACCAGCAAAGTCCCTGCTTCAAACTCTTTAATTCCTTTTATAGTGTCAGCTGATACATCATTTAAAGCAAAACTCATAAAGGAGCAGAAGGAAAGCCATTCCTATATTTGACCTTTGCCCTCTCTTATGGATTGTACAAAGGCTTCTCACATTATAGGTAAGGTTGCCTTGTTTAGGTCTCTCCAGTGTATAGAGCAGCACAAATGACTGTTTCCATCTTTTTTCTAGGTAATTGCTTCTCCCTCTTTAAAACTACCCCTTCCCTACCATACAGAAACTAATCCACTGAGCTCTAGAGCCTGGTCCACTACTTCATGTCTTTTTAAAATTAATTAATTTTAATCAGATATATATGACAGAAGAATGCATTTTGATTCATTGTACACAATTGCAGCACAACTATTTCATTTCTCAGGTTGTACACGATGTAGGTCACACCTACTTCATGTTTTTGATGCTTTTTAAGCTAAAAATACCTTAGACAATATTTAGATCATCTTCATGGTTTTCAGATTGGTGAACTGATGCTAGAGAGTGGAAAGAACTTCTCAAGGCCACCAGATCAGTAGACAACCTGCCTCACCTCCCACACCTTTCCCACTGCCTCCCTGGCCTCAAACTTAACCCTTTAGTATCCCAAGACTCTGGTACTTCCCACCATTATATCTCCATGTGTCTAACTCAGTGCTAGGAACATGTTCCTAGAACTAGTCTGTCTAGGTTTGGATGCTGACACCAACAAATACTACTTGGGTGTTTGTGTAGAAGTAACTAGCTATCTTTGTCTCACTTTCTTTAAAAAAGGCATCTAATAATGGCACTTACCTTAAAGTATTTTTGTAAAAAGTAAATGAATGAATACTTTAAAAGTGAATAGAATAGTGCAGAATAAGGGTTCAAGAAAGTTGGCTATTACCATTATGATTGAATGGTTTATCAACATGTGTAAGTTCTGTGATCCTTCCTCCAGGGGTCAGCTTAGTGTCCTCCAATCTTGTTAACTCCCTTTTCTAAACAACTACAGCTTCACTCTGGGCTGGGAGGTGGGTCTAAGAAAAGCAGACTGGTGGGGTTGATGCTTTAGGTTGGAGGCCTTTTGGGTATAATAATTTCATCCTTGATATTAGTCTAACCTTGGCTATTTCCATGAGGATTTTATGGGCACTTGGAGGGACAAGCACACTCTTTGTGTATGAATACCTTTTTGTTTCCATTTATCACTAGTCTGTGTTATAGTAGATCTTGTCTCAATCATTTCATTCATGAAAAATCCTTTGTACATTTAATATAATTTTGTGAAGGTCCCCAACTCCTTTAAGCTTTGCTTAGAAACACTGCAAACAAAGTTTTTAGCATCTCAAAAGGAAGCTTAATCTGATAAAAATGTAAATTGTAGACAATCAGTGCTTTGCTGAACAGTTTACTTCTGGGTATACAGTGTAACTGGCCTAACATGAATGCTGTCATTGGGAGGTTGCCTCTATTCTTGATGGCCTGTGGGCTGGCTGCATTGTGCTTAGGGACCTACAGATCCATTTGAGAGGGTATGTGGATAGTCTACATCATGGCCAACACTCTTAAAAAGCAGCTCAAACTTATGACATGCCCAGGGCCAAAGGAGTGGGCAGAGAAACCTGTGTTCCTATCACTTTCCTGCTTCTTTCTGTATCACCTACCCATCCATCCTTTCTCCAATTCCATGAATTCAGGGGTGCTGAGATGAAAGGGGTTTCCCCTAGGTTATTGGCCTCCTGGATAGGATACTCCAAGGCAGGAGTATGCCATGGAGAAATGTATGATTCCTAAATGTTGACATTTCAGATGTGACCTCAGATGTGATAGATGAACCTTCCTGAGACCTTTCTACTTTTAATGTCTAATAGCTACCTATGATTTTTAAATACCAGTTTGAAGCTTGAAATAATATACTTACTTGGGAAGCTTTTAAAAATAAATTCCCTGGACCATAGAGTTTTCTAGTTAGTGTGGCTGCAGTACAGCCTAGGAATCTTCATTTTTATAAAAGATCCCCCCAACAATTCTATTGTACAGTCAGGCCTGCAAACATCTCACTCAGGGGCTCTCATTCTGGGCTGCACATTGGCATCACTCTCTATGGATCTTTTTAACAAAGTGCCCATGCCAGGCTACACCCCTGGACACTGGTTTCATTTGTTTGCGTGAGATGTACTTTGGGGTTCAGTATTTTTTTAAAGGTTGCCAAGTGAATCAAGGTGCAACCAAAGTCGAGAGCCATTAAAAAATTGAAAGCTGACTATTGACTACTCCTTTTTTAAGATTGTGATGAACTTACTGCCTGCAGGTGCCACAGTAGAGAGCTTAGAGACCACCCACTCCAGTGTTTCCCAACCCCTTCCGTTTTATATAGACCAGTACACTTCAAAAGATACTTTGAGGACTCATAAAGTGTTGATTTTTTTTTTACCGCTTTTAATTTTGCCAATCTGAGACCTAAATTCAGCTGTCATTTATTCCTGCCATTATTTAATTTAAAAAATGAAGCTGTAACATTATGTATTAGATAGACCTGAGGTCAAGCTAAAGGACAGTCCTTAAGACTGAATGTGTCTGACATTAAGAGGGACTTGCTACACAGTCCTTATCTTTCCTCATTTCTGTGAGAACTGCGTTATGGACCAGGATTGGTTCAAGTGCAGTTGACCTCTGAGCCAAATTCATAATTTTATGTGGCAGGAAATTGAGACCTGGAGAAAGGAAAGCAGTTGGTTCGGGTCCCAGTGGAGGCAGCAACAGGGCTGGGACTAGAACTTGCTCTCCTGATGTCCTGGTCACATACTCCATAGGAGGCTCTGAGGCTAAGTCTGACATCTCAAGGTCTTCCCATTTGACGTGCATGGGGAAGAGCCTCTGGGAGTAACTGCTCAGTCTTCCCAGCCACCCTCAGGCACACTTAGAACAGACGCCGGGGCTATCAAGGAAAGAGCTCTGTGACAAGGCGTCATCCTCAAACCTTTAGCAATGATGGAGCATGATTACGTGGTTCTTTGGAGTGACAGAGGGGAAACTTCTGTTGCAAAACAGAGGTGTAGATTAGAGTTCTGTCACACTAGGACACTGTGCTTTGAACATTAAAACTCTGTGAAGAATTAATTTTCTGATTATCTCCCGCAGAGTCGCAGCCATCTCTTCTCCTATGTTGCTGTTATTTTTAATAAGTCAACAAATTGTCTAATTCTCTTGGAAATTCTTTGATTTTAGGAAATGGACATTTTACACAATTGCCTTGGAGAAGTTAAAAAAAAAAACAGATTTCCAAATGCATTATCAATAAGTAGGACATTCTGATCCTGAGATTGGAAATGGAGAAGACATGGTGAGTTTGGGGGTTCAGAGGTTCAATTCAGTAAGTGAAGGAGGTGAGGGAGAATGGACATTGGCAGAAAGCTTATTTCCACTGGAGGACTGGAGGAGGGATTGTGGAAGTGCAGGCCGAGAGACAACTTGGATCTCAAGTCCACCTGAAGTAGTCAAGTTCACTGCCTTGAACTGTCGGGGAATGGAGGGGGACAGGGACCTACTCAAGTGCCACCCTTGAGCTGTCCTAGAGGGCAGGGCTATGACTTATTGTCTCCTAACACAGTTCTGGTAATACCTATTTTGTTGAAATGAAGTGGCTTTTAGGGACCCAAAGGCATTTCCCTACATTGAAATCAGGTGATATCTAGAGATCCAGACTTAACCAGGGCAGTTTTGCGGGGGTGGGAAGAGTGAGCCTTGGAGCAGTCAGGAGGGAGTTGTGTCTGCCACGAAGCCATTGGATGGCTGCCCTGAAAATGGGTCATGAAGGTGCCCTCAATGAGAGGGAGGAACATAGAAATGTCATCGACCTCATAATTTTGCTGAAATCTGGCTCTGCTTCCTCAGCCCATTCTTCTGAAACCTATTTCCTGGAGCCAAACACTGCAGGATTAATACCCCAGCTACAAATCCCTCTGGAAATTCAGGTTCCTCTGGGATTCCACCTTCTAGAGGTAAAACAGTGAACTCAGTTCCCTTTAAAACCATCATCTGGCTTAATTTTTGACCTCTTTCCTAATTTCGAATTTAGTCAGATAAATCCACATACCCTAAAACCATGCCCTGCCCCCCCCCCCATTGGTTTCTAGGCTCATTTAAGTACCATTGGAAGGGAGGAAGGGAGCTCCCTGCTCAGCTGGCTCCCTGCACTGGGGCACCCTGTCTCTCAGGAACATGGAGACAAGACACCTACCCTGTCTGCCATGAGGAAGGTGAAGGGAGCAGGGGAGCCCAGAGCCTCAGAAGTGAAAGTGCTTTGTGAAAGGTTGAAACAAACACTTATTTCAATTAGAAGCAACTGGGTGGAGACCTGGGAGATAAATGATGGGGCTCGGGTCACAGCAGATAGTGGTGGAGTTAGGCTAGAACAGGTTCCTTATCCCCTGGGCAGCAGCACTTTGGTCACTAGATCACACTGACCTTCTGATTGTCTGGTGGAATGGACTCATCTCTTCCCAAGCTTAGGCTCTCTGTGCATGTGTGTATATATACATGTGCATGCACTTACACATATAATTATTTTTGTTCAATATGGATGTTAAAGGTCTTAGGCTATAGTAGTTTCTAGGGACTAATTTGAAAAATCTCTACTGCCTCTGAGTGTGTGTGTGTGTGTGTGTGTGTGTGTGTTTGTGTGCATGTAGTAATGCCTATGTCTTTGTGTGTTTCTGTATTATGTGTGTATTTTAGCTGGGGTGGGGTCAACTGAGCTGGGGAGAAGGAGGACCAGGAGGAATAATTCCAGGTGTCAGAGTGCCCAACCTCTGTTCTGAATTCTGCCGGGAACACTACCCCAGGAGCCCCGGCCCCTCCAGACTGGACCTGGGTGTGGACTGAGACGAGGGAGCCACTGCCCTCTGCTGTACTAAGAGGTGAGTGCTTCTGACTTGCCAGCTTCACCTTGTCCTAGGTGGGGGCAGGGATGAAATAGAAGCCTGTACCCCACGGGGTACAGGATCAGCTGATCCACAGGTGTTGGGGGGTCCTTTCACTCTTCTTTGAAGTTCTTAGCTGCAGGTGGTAGGGCAAAAGTACCTGACACTTGATTGTGGGTGGGGTCAATCATTGTTCTAGGGCCTCCCCAGGCAAGATCTGAAGATGCTGGAAGCTTCCTGGCGTCATTGGAGGGTCAACACTCAGATTTTTCCAATGCCACTCAAATTGAATACTCTTAAAGGGAAAACCCCTGTTGGCTTTGGGCCAGCCTTCTCATCTGTAATCACAGCACCCTGGGGGGAGAAGTCAAATACTGCTTCTGAATACGAGCTATCTATATTTGCACAGGGCACTATAATTTGTCAGCTCTATTCTCATGGGTCATCTCAGATGATCTTTATAAACCTGGGAGATAATCAGCACATCGATTATTCTTCTCACTTCACAGATGGGAAAACTGAGGCCCAGAAGGTTTACTGACCTTTGATTGACTTGGATGTGATTAGTTAAGATATAAAATGTACCTCCAGCTGGAATGAAATTCATCAGACTTTAGATTAAAATAAATTATGCTTCAAAACAGTGCCAAGCAAAACACTCAGTAATTAACAGGGACAGAATTCATAGCAGCGCTGTCCAGCTGCTTTCTAACAACTCTGGGGCCTGAGCTTATGGCTTAGCTCAGGTTCTAGAGCACATCCATTTTTACCAGGGTCACCAGAGCATCTCATGGTTCCTAACTGTTTCACTGACACTTATTTTCTTTTCAATAATAATAATGTTTATAGTTTTATGGTGTTAAATTTAAAATAATATATCTTGTTATAACCTCCTAATCTGTTTATAATACAAGGGCAGTAGTTAATATGGCTCCTGTTTTGCTGTTGCAGAAACTAAGGTCGGAAGAATTTTCATACCTTAGCAATTGATGTTTGCTTTGGTATTTACTCTGTGCCAGGTATTCTGCTGTTCCATAGAATATAGCAGTGGACAAGATAGTCATGGTCCTTGTGCTCATGGAACTCACAGTCAAGTAGGGGAGAAAGACACACAGAGTAGATAATGAATGTATATTATGAGTGTCATGAACTTGAGCAGGCATTATCAGCATGAATGGCAGGGTTCCTACCTGGTTGAGGCTGCAGAGAAGTTTCCCTGGAATCCATGGGTTAAGTGGAATTGGCCAAGAATATGGGGTTGAAACTCAGGGCACAGAGTAGTCCAGGCAGAGGTACTGGCAGTGTGATGGTCCTAAAAAAGGAGGTTTCTTGGAACATCCAAGGATCTGAGAAAGCCAGTGCAGTGGAACACTGGAGAGTGGTTCAAGGCAAGACTGATGAGGCCATATAGTAGAAGTTAATCTTTCAGCCCAATCACACACCTAGGTGGAGGCAAGATGGGAACTAAAATGGTATTAGCTTTTGGTGAGTCCTTAATCTCTGTATTACTGTTCTCCCGCATTCTTCTACTTTCTATGCAAACCTATGGGCCTCAATTTTCCAGGACCATAGCTCCTCCCATCTCTGTCTCATGCTTCAGCTGTGTTCCCAACAGTATGTGTACTCCTTTGTCTCACAAATCAAACCCCTAATACTGCTTAAGCTGGGGGTTAAAAACACAAATTTGTCAATAGGTGAGGTACTTGAAAACCACTGCCTACTATATTATCAAGTGTTGGGGACTTGGCAAACTCGGCAAAGTATGGTAGAACTTTCTGTGATGGCGGAATGTTCTTTGCATTGTCCTATATTGTAGCCTTTAGTTATGTGGCCAGCATTGACTGGGAAATGATTGTTTTTAAGTTAACTTTATTTTGAACTTATATGGCCACATATGTCTAGTGGGCTACCATATTGAACCATGAAGCTCTAGCTATTTGTTTCCATTCTGGAGCGTGGGATCAATGTTGCCAGAGATATTCCAATATTTTAAGAGAAGCCAAATCACGGATTTCTCATTTGAAATATTCTGATTTTAAAATTTTGGCAACAAATTGAAATTTTAAAGATATACTGTGGTACTCCTGCCTCTGGGAAGATGGAGTAGATTTTCTTATTCCTCTTGCTAAGTACAAAAAAAAAAAAAACAAAAAACAAACCAGAATGTGATATATATAAAACGTATCTATCTCTATCTATCTATCTAATCTATAACATGATGAGAAGATTCTGAAAAGTAGAGAGATGAAAGCAGACTCAAGATCTTGGGACCTATTATGGTTTGGATCTCAAATGTCCTAGAAAGGTCCATATGCTAAAGACTTTGTCACCCATCTGTGGCACTTTTGGGAAAATAGTGGAAACTCTAGGTGCTGGGGCCTAGTGGAAGAAAGATGGTTCATTGAAGGCACACCCTTGAAGGCAATACTGGGACCCGGGCCCCTTCCTCTCACTCTTGGCTTCCTGGCTGCCCTGAGATGACAGCTTTGCTCCTCCACATGCTCCCTACCACAGTGTTCTGCCTCACCATAGGTCCAAATCCAATGAAGCCAAGTAACTTTGGACTAAAACCTCTGAAACTATGAATTAAAATAAAGCCTTTCTCCTTTTAAGTTGATTATCTGAGGGTTTTTCATCATGGCTAGGGATAGTGAACTAATAGTGTACCCAAGGTGAGACACAGTGGTCAGTTCTCTGGGTTTTCTTTTTATGTCACCTGTCTCAGCCTTGGAACTGAAGAAGTCAGCAAACCAGAAACACTGATGGGCACAGAAAACCTAAGCCCTAACAAAAGCTTGAACTTTCTGGCCAAAGAAAAAAGAGGAAAGCCCAGCCACATAGAAAACTTTCCGAAAAAACTACTCCAGTCAATAACTAGAGAAAAACCTAGAGTGTCACTCCCACTGCGCCAACAAAGGCCAACTGGAGAGCTTCGACTTCCACCCTCATGAGGCTGTAATAAGTCGCCAACATCCCTGCTGAAGTGGTTCCAAATGAAGCCACATGGGGAACTGAAACTTCATTTCCATGAGCTCATGGCCAGCTCTCCTTCCCACCCATGCAACCATGGTGTCAGTGGAGACCCCTTGGGGAAGATGGGAGCTTGGAAATCCACCGCCACCTGGTAGTAATGAGGTTCTCCTTCCCTTCCTTGTGGGGTGGTGCCTGAGAAGGTCTTGCAGAAAATCAGGACTTTCAAATGACAACACTCTTAGACTGTGACAAGATATGCACATATAATGTAATACCAAAGAAATTACTAATAAATAAAAAGCCATAAAAATATACTTAAGGGGCTGGGATTGTGGCTCAGTGGTAGAGCACTTGCCTAGCATGTGCAGGACCCTGTGTTCAATTCTTAGCATCACATATAAATAAATAAATAAAATAAAGGTATAAAAAAATTTTTAAAGTACTTAAAGCAATATTAGGTAAATAAAAATGAATTTCTAAAAAATAATCAAGGAAGGCAGAAAGACAAGAGAGGCTAGGCAAAAGAAACAAGGCAGGTAGAAGAAACAGGAGAACAATAAATAAATAAATAGCGGAACAGAAAAAAAAAGCAAAATGGCAGACTTCAGACTTAAATCCTACTAAAATTTTCTCCCTAAGACTAAGAAGGAAGCAAGAATGTCCACTGTCAGCACATTTAATATAGTGCTAGAACTTCATTAAGTGCAATAAGGCAGGAAAATAAAATAAAAGTAAGTCACCTCAGAAGGGAACATGACATGATTGTCTATTTGGAAAATCTTAAGAAGTCCATAAAACAAATCAAATAAAACTCCTATACTAATAGGTGAATTTGGCAAGATCACAAGATGTAGGTTAAATGTGAAAAACATTCTAGCAGGGCTGGGGAGTTGTGGCTCAGTGGTAGAGCGCTTGCCTTACATGCATGAGGCCCTGGGTTCAATCCTCAGCACCATATATAAATAAATAAATAAAATAAAGATATTGTGTCCATCTACAACTAAAAAAAATTATTAAAGAAACATTCTAGCAATGAATACATAGACACTGAAATTAAAACTACAATAACATTTGTAGTAATTAAAAATTAAAATACTTGGTTGTACATCTAATAAAACCTACATAGGACTTGCATTGTGAATGCTGATAAGTATAATCAAAGATCTAAATAAATGGAGAAAATATGTATTCGTGGATTGGAGAACTCAACATAGTAAACACAAGGACTGGAAACTCATGGTTTGGAAAACTCAACATAGTAAAAATGTCACTTCTCCCCAAATTGATGTGCAGGTTTAACAAAATTCCTATCAATATCTTGGCAAGATTTTATTTGTAGATATAGATAAGAATATTCCAAGCAGTATATAGAAAGGTAAAAGAACTCTAATAGCTTAGACAATATTGAAAAGGAAGAGTAAAGCAGAAAAAACCAGTCTATCCAATTTAAAAACTTAGATAGCTACGGTAATTAAGTTTGCATCTTAATTATGTTGGCAGAGGAATATACACATAGATCAATGGAACAGAATAGAAACCCAGAAATAGACCTCCACAAATATGCCCAACTGATATTTTGCAAAGGTGTTAAAGCAATTCAGCAGAGAAAAAAAATAGTAGCCTTTTCAACAAATGGGGGCTGGAGAAACAGAGTATCGGGAAGTTAAAAAAATAAGAACATTGCCTTTCTCACATATTTTACAAAACTTTGCCTAAATGAGCTTATGTATAAAATGTAAAACTGTAAAACTTTTAGAACAAAATATAAGAGAAGTTATTCAGTCTCTAGGGTTAGGCAAAGAGTTCCTAGACAAAAACATAATCCATAAAAAAAGAAACATTAATGAATTGAACTTCATTAAAAATAAAAACGTCTGTGAGAGGCTGTTAAGAAGATGAATAGACAAACTGTGTACTGGAAGAAAATAACTGCAACAACATATCCAATACACAGAGCTAGTACCTAGAACACACAATATAAAGAACTTTCAAAACTCAACATCCATCTACAGGTGACAAATAAGCATGTGAAAAGACTTCAACATAGTCAGCCATTGGGGAAATGCTAATTTAAACCCCAAGGAGATGTCACTGCACAACCATCAGTGTAGCTAAAAATAAAGGGAGTGACAGTACTAGACCCTATTGAGGATCTAGAGAAACCAGATGACTCATACATTGCAGGTGCGATTGTAAAGTGGTATAACAACCTTGGAAAACAGTTTGGCAGTTTGTTAAAATACTAAGCATGCAACCACCATGTAGCCCAGTATTTGCATTCTTGGCCGTTATCACAGAGAGATGAAAACTGTGTTCACATAAAAACCCACATGAACACGTTAATACAGCCTCTTCATGATACACAAAAATTGGAAACAGCCTAGAGGTCCTTGACTGGGTTAATGGTTTTTTTAAAAAAGTATAAAAAAGTAGAGCAAATGGATCAGGGGGAGGGAGAGTGGAAGGTGCAGGCCAGTGAGAATGATCAGATTATGACTTGTGCATGTATAAATATGGCATAATAAATCCAAACATTATATATAATTCTAATGCACAATTTCAAAAACAGGTACACCTATACCATGGAATACTGCTCAGCAATAAAAAAGAGCAAATCAATGATACATGCAACAAAGAATTAGGTGGAGCAAACCCTCCATCATTTCATACTGTATGATTTCATTTATATGAAGTCTTGAAATGCTAAAATTATACGAATGGAGAACAGATTAGTGGTTGCCAGGGATTAAAGGGTAACGAAGGCAGAAAGTTAATATGGTACCTCTCACAGAAGTGATATGTGTGATCTTGAGTTGTGTTGATGGAAGTGTTTGATATTTTTATGTAGTATTTGTAATATTTGCTAATATCCTAGTTGCAGTATTGTTCTTCAGTTTACCATCGTTCCTCAATGTTACCATTTAGAAAAAAAACCAGTTTCTCCTACTGTATTCCCACAACACAGATCACTTCTGTGATCCCAGGGTATGTGTGGGTTTCTCTCCGTCAGCAAGTAGGCAATCAGTTCTGCAGAGGATACCAGCTGAGTGTCCTCAAATGCAACTTAACTCTTCTGCTATCTCAGATTCCACAGGTTGAGGCCTCAGTCCTATGACTGCTCCCTCTTCAGAACTGGTCACAAGTCCAGGCCTCAATAGAACTTCTAACCAACTGGGGTTTTCATGATCCCCACATTGGGTTCAATTGATTTGCTAGTGTGGCCCATAGAACTCAAGGAAACACTATGCTTACATTTACAGTTTATTATAAAAGACATTTTAAAGAATACAAATAAGTAGCCAGATGAAGGGACACAGAGCTTGAGGTCTGGAAGGGTCCTGAGCTGAGGCGCTTCCATTCCTGGGGAGCTGAGGTGCACTTCCCTCCCAGCATGTAAATCTGCATGAGTTCAGCTGTCCAACAGACCTCAGAACCCGGTCCATTTGGGGTTTTTATGAAAACCTCATTCAGGAATATGATTGACTGATTAGGGAAAACAAGCAAGGCTTGTAAAGATTCTTCTTGACCTCTCTAGGCATCATCCCTTACTCCAGGGTATTAAGTAGGACCTTCTGAAACAGGGGTCTTATGATCTGGTGTCAGATAGGGGAGATCAGAGAATTTCTTCTTGGCCAGCTCTAAGACAGAAAGGCAGGGAATATTATAATATATTTTTTTGTTTTTATGACCCACCTTGGGAAAAGAAATTCAGGTTTCTCTCGCTTGGCTTGGGGAGAAAAAGGAAAAGGTGAAAGGAAGACAGAAGGAGAGAGAGAGAGAGAGAGAGAGAGAGAGAGAACAGGAGAACTTGTGCACAAGTCAGTGGGGGGTTAGAGAGACGGAGAAACACATGATAGCTCTCTGAGGGTCTAAAGTGCCCCAAGATTATAACAAAAGACTGTCTTCTACCTTTATCATTCTGAAGCTACTCCAAACCCAGTTAGGGACCAAGGACAAAAGGTCAATTACTTTAGTTCTGCTGTTCTAGTCATTTAGGAAATAGCAAGAATTATGGTAGATATGAGTCAGAAGCCATGGATGAAAGTGACATATCTAAATCATGATAGCACAGAGCCTAATCTTACAGCTGATTGCATCTTCTTTTTCTCACTTATGGTAGATTGTTTCTTCTTGAGTTGTACAGTTTTGCAATGTGAACTTAACTTCAGTGAGACTTTATCTTTAGGAACCCCATGAAGACTGTGTTAAGAGTGTTTCCTCTTTTCCATTAATTAAGCCAGGCACCCCAGGAGAAGTACCAGTTGGGGACCATTTGTAATGTTAATTTCTTGGGTTGGGGATTCCTATGCTATACAGGCAATATAGATATGGACCCCAAATTAATGTAGTTATGTGTTGTAGTAGAGACCACTTTATTTTCTCTTCTATCCAAGGTTGATTTCTATCCAAGTTGATTTTTATTTCTTCCTTATTTTTTCTTTTCAGTTAGTTGTAATTTTTCAAACATTTATCTTTTTATTTATTTATTTATTTTTTCCTTTTTTTTATTATTGGTTGTTCAAAACATTACATAGTTCTTGATATATCATATTTCACACTTTGATTCAAGTGGGTTATGAACTCCCATTTTTATCAAACATTTATCTTTTTAGATTTCTATTTTTTTAGTATTTTGAGTGTTCATTTTATACCGTTTCCTTTGCGGTTATTCAAAATATTATATACATTTCATGTATCATTAATAGTATCAATATTTTGCCACTTTTAGTGAAGTATGGAAACCTTTCCTTTTAGTTCCCTTTATCATTCTCAGTTTTAAATATTATTGTTTTGGCATTGGAAGGGGTTTTAATTTTTGTTATTAAATATTATTCATGAAATTTACAAGGATATATATATATATGTATATATATACATATATATTATATATATATGTATATATATACATATATATTATATATATATATATATCCTATCATATGTACCCATATTTTTGTTCTTTCATTCTTCTGGAAACTTGAAGTTTCCTTCTTTTGTCATGTCTTTTCTGAAGAATTCTTAAGGGAAATTCTTGTGACACATTCCTCCACGTTCATTTGAGAATGTCTTGATTTCTGCTTTATTTCTGCAGGATAGTTTTGCTGGATAAGACATTTATGGTCCACAGTCCTTTTCTTTCAGCACTTAAAAAATGTCATGCCACTTCCTCTGGAGAGAGTTTCTGATGAGAAATCTGCTGTCATTCAAATTGTCTTTCATATGTGGTCAAACTGACAATTTTCCCCAGCTACCTTCAAGATTTTTTTCTTTGTCTTTAATTTTCAGAAATTTAATTATGTTGTGTGTTGGCCTCTGTTTCTTTGGATTTATCCAATGGAGGGTTGGTTCATCTTTTGAATATGTAGACTGATGTTTTTCACCAAGTTTGGGGACTCTCCATTGGTTATTTCTTTAAATATCCCTTCAACTCTACTCTCTTTTTCCTTGTCTTCTGATCCAGTGATATGTAAGTTGGGTATTTTGTTATTATCTCACAAGGTCCCTGAGGCTCTGTTTTTGTTTTTTCAGTTTCTTTTATTTTTGTTGCTTTTTAGTTTATTTTTAAAGTTTCTGTTTTATTTGTTGTTCAGATTGGGTGAATTTTATTGATTTATCCTCAAGTTCCCTGACTTTATTTTCTATCATCTCTACTCTAATATTTAACCTACCCAACAAGTTTTACTCCGTTACTGTATTTTTTGGTGCTTTTTCTCTTTAATACATGTTTCTTTGTTGAGATATTTGGTTTTCACTTATTTCAAGAGAATTAGTGATTTCTTATTAAAACATTTTATAATACTCCAAAATACTTGATAGATTATCCCAATCCCAGCATCTGGTATATCTTGAGTTTTGGCATTGGTTGATTGTTTTTTCTCAGTGATTTTTTTAGTCCTTGGTATGACCAGTGATTTCCAATTGTGTGCTAGAAATTTTGGCTATTGTATTAGGAGTCTGGGTTCTCTTTCAATCTTTTGTTTTAACAGTAACTTTAAGTTTAGGCTATAGTTTTGGCCTATTAGGAACTCTGATTCTTATGAAAGTTGAATTTCAGAGCTTTGCAGTGTTCCGATTGTCTTTTTGGTTATTGGATGTTGTAACCTTCCTACTGGTCTTTGCTGGTACTGCTAAAGATGGCAGAAGAGGGTTTCCAGACTGGGCCACCAAATGTCTACCACTTGGGTAGGGGCCTCTCAGGTTCATGGGAATGAAGATGTGTCCTGGGCTGAGCCACTTGTCTTGGCAGAATTTTTCTTGCTGGTGCAGGATGCCTGGTGTCTCTCAGTGGGGGAGGGGGGCATCAAGCTCACTGGGGAAGGAAACCACCTCTCCTGGTCACTGATTTTCAGTGAGGTTCTTGTGATTCCCCCTTTGCTGGTGTCATCAGCAGGGTAAATGTTTTCAGGGGATTCCCATTCAATTCAGTGAAGAAATGAGGTACTTGAGCTGATTTCTGTTGCTACTCAGGGGATGGGGAACAGGCCTGGGTTCTATTGGGTGGAAGGTCAGAAAATGCCCTGCCATTCCAGTTCTGGGATCCCTAACCAGTCTTTCTTCTTCTTTCTCTCAGAATTCTTCAGATACCTCTTGAATTATACCTGCATTTATAGTTGTAACTTTGCAGAAAGGAGTAGGGAGAGAGAAACAAATTGACAATCTTATCCAGATTGAAAATTTCTCTATTTATTCATTTTCAAATTTTGGAATTTAAAACACCCAAGATTCTATTACATAATCAAATCAACATTTTTATCCATGTTACATTTTAGAACTTTCCCATCTGTAAATTATGGATAGATTCTAAAAATACGTTTTTATTTTTAATTGAAACATAGCAATTATACATCTTTATGAGGTATAGTGTGACATTTCCACACATGTATACAATGTGCAGTGATCAGATTAGGGTAATTGGTATATCTGTTTCCTCAGACATGTATCATTTCTTTGTGTTGGGAACATTCAAGATCTTCTCTACTGGTTCTTTTGAGAGATTCAATTAATTGTTGTCAATCACAGTTATCCTACTCTATTATAGAACATTAGATGTTATTCCTCTTATCCAACTGCACCCATATACCTATCCCATCTCCTGCTTTCCATTCCAAAACCCTTTTCAGGTTTTGGTAACCACTATTCTATTCTCTAGTTCTTTTTTTTTTTTTCATTCTCTAGTTCTTTGAGATCAAGTTTTTAGCCTCCACATATTAGTGAGAACAGGTGATATTTGTTCTTCTGTGCCTGATTTAATTCATTTAAAATAATGTCCTCCAGGTTCATCCATGTTGCTGCAAATGATGAAATATTTATTCTTTTTTATGACCAAATAATATTACATTGAGTATATATACTACATTTTCTTTATCCATTCATCTATTAATGGGACACCTATGTTGATTCCACTAAATAGATTTGTATATGATACATTTTGGTTTACATTTTATCATACATACATTTTTATGTTGCTCCCATTTTTTCTTTTTCTTTTTCATTTAATAGTAAAATATTTATAAAAATTTTTTGAGAAATCTGGGAAGCTATGTTTTGGGAAACCGAGGACCCTTTTTAATACTTCAAAATTATTCCACAAAGATTGCTTCTCTACATGTTTCTCTATCAGTTCACTCATTTGTAAAACAAGGCAATTAGGCCAGATAAGCTTCAGGAACCAGGTAAGACTGAAATCTATAATGGCTGGCAAGTTGGGATGATCATCACCAGCCCAAAAGAGCAGATGGATATTTTGGAGGTGTAAACAACAAGAGGCAAATTTCTGCTGATATTTCCATGGTCCAGTCCCAGAGTGGGAAAAGGGCTGGCTGGGTTGACTGTGGAGTGGAAGAGATTAGGTGCCATGTTCTCACTCGACCGGTGAATTGAAGAGGAAATCCAAAGGCCATCAATGCTCTGAGAGGGTGTACACAGCAGAAATTCTCAGGAATGCTTTAGCAGCTAGGATTGGTTTCCTTAGAAATGGTACAAAAAAAGGAGTTCATGAGAATAGATTCTTCTTGGCGAGAAACAAGGAAAATGCTAGAAAACTGAATATATATCTTTGTGAGGAAACACTGAAGAATTTAGGGTGAGGCCATGTTAAATAAATGGCTTGGAAGGAGGGAGTATTTAATGACCATCCTCAAGGATACCTTGAGAAATCTGATATTTTAGCACATAATCATTCATAAATTTTTCCCCTGGTATATGCATTTTTTTTGTACATCCCTTAAGCAATGATTTTCTTCTGGTGCAATACCTGAGGGATAAGAGAAGCTCAGGATGACAAAATGTTTTGCCTTAGTGCTGTTGACAGCGGTGGAGTGAAGACTAGAATTCATCTTCTCACCTTTACCCCACTGCTCTTTCTGCTACCAGTTTCAGCTCCTCAGAGTACAGAATCAATAGAAACGAGCTTAACCTGCAGCAAGAGGAGCTTAAATTACATGAGATTTTTTTTTCTATAAGTGACACTTGTGATAGAATGAACCTGACTGGACATCTTCTCTAAATCTTTAATAAGAGAGGGATTCTGGGCTTCCAAGACTGGGTGTGATATTTTATGTGGAGGCAGAAAGAGGAGATGGTCTCAGAGTATCTCTAACTTGGATACGGTTGTAATATAGTTTGGATCTGGAACGTCACCCAGAGGTTCATGTGTTGAAGGCTTGATTCCTAGCTGGGCACATAAGGGAGATGGTGGAAAGTTTAGGAAGTGAGGCCTAGTTGGAAGCGGTGGGTCACTGGGGACATGCTCGCTTGTTTTCCTTCTCTCTCTTTGCTTCCTGACTCCCGTGAGGTGAGCATCCTCCTCCATCACATGCTACTACAGCCATCATGTTCTCTCTCACCTCAGGCCCAAGGCAATGGAACCAGCTGACCATCTACTGAAACCTCTGAAATGGTGAGCCCAAACACATCTTTCCTCCCAAAAGTTGATTTTCCCAGGTATTTTGTCACAGTGGACAAAAAGTTAACAGACTGCAAGTGGCCCTAGGAGTCACATAGTATTATTTTGTTCAATCCAAGATGATAAAGAGGAAAGGGATTTTGCAAGGGGCATTGCCTATCATTCTCTGACTGAGGAGAGTAATCTCTCTGGACTAAATCTAACAGTTTCCTTGTGCTCTGGCCAATGAGGAGCCCTGGTAGGAAATGTTGAGGGAAGCAGATAAGCAAAGTTGGGGTGTTTATTCTTTCATCTCTGTTCCTATATCCCCAAGTGACTCCCCATATATTTCTATCTCTTCATCTATGATTCCTGCATACATGGGCCACTGTTTTCCATTGAGCACCACATTTACTGTAGGATGGTCTTCTTCAGTGATGGTTCTCTGCTTCTTGGGATCTTTGAGTGACTCTCTCCAACTTCTGCATTTTTGGTGGTGGTAACAGCCCTGCTATTTTTGCTGGTCCTGTTGTATTGGCTGCACTATATCTGTGGTTTCCTTAGACCTTGGTCACAACTTTGCAAACAGTCCCTTTGTAAACCATCTCTATCCAATCATAATATTTGAGTGTGCAACCCATCTTACCCTCAGTATTCTGACACAAACACCCATGTAAAGAGGCAAAAATGCCAGGGGTCATCTAGAAGAGGTAGGAATGGAGAGGATGGAGGAGTGTATATAAAGACTTTGCTTTTGGGTTAGCATTATCAAGGGCATCACCAACTGGAAAATATGTATGCTGCTCGTCTCTTTATGAAGCTGAGAATTTCTGGAGAAGATTCATCAGGAAAGCAGAGTGTAATGTTTTAAAACAAAAATTGACCAGTGCTTTTGGGCAGAAAATATCTCTTGTGTGCATGTGAACACACACACACACACACACACACACACACACACTCTTATTCAAATCTCTCCCCAAACAAATTTTAGTCATTTGATTCAATTATTGATTCAATCATTCAATTAGAGAGATGAGACCATAAATCAATAATCAATAGATGTCTTTATCATTTCCTAAAAGCTTAGCATGAGGCATAGTAAGGTGAAGGTTAAATTCTATAGAATTCCCCCAATACAGAGGAATTTGGAAGAATTGTAGTAGGACTGCTAGAGAATCAGAATCCCTAAGCTCTGTCTTAACATATATGGTCCTGGGAAATTAGGCCCCTCAAAGCCAGGCCCCAATTTCTTAAAGCCTTCATTTCCATATTAAAAAAATACAGGGATTGGGAAAATGTTTCTTAAACTGCCTTTTAGCTCTAGTAAACCAAGTGATTATGAAGGAATGGAAGGGGGGATAAATGTGGTGTATGAGGAGTATATTGTGTAGAAAGGGAGACCTGGGGAGTGTGGAGTGAGGATGGGGAGGACTTTGGAGTATATTTTGGGGATGGAGAGAATGGAGGAGTTTATATAAGGACTTTGCTTTTGGATTAGCATTAATCCTGGAAACTGAGGTAAAGAAAGGTGCTGGAAAGTCAGTGTTGAATAGATAGAGATGTTTGGGGATATTGCTTGATGGTGCAGAGTCAGGATGTAATGACATCTCAATGGTGACAATGGCATCACTTCTAATTTCAACTACCACTGGGGCTAGAATCAAGTAACACATACTTAATGACCCATGTGAAAAACACAAGAGAAGAATGTAGGTTTAAGTTTGGGGGGCCTGGCTTCTGCAAATTAGCAGTGCTGACTTGGCAAATACTTTTCCTCTTTATCACCTTGGGTTGAACTTGATAATACTATGTGACCTCTAAGGCACTTTGAAATGTAAAATCCTAGAAGTCCATAGTTCACATTCTATGTTCTCAAGTAGTTTAGGATTTCTTGGAGGAGAGGAAGAGTTCAACTCTCAAAAATCCAGAGAGTTGCTCAGAAAAGATGGGCAAAAGGTCTTGGGACCAAGGAAGGAATAAAAGAAAATGAGCCAGTAGCCATTACCACTCTCTTAGCCATTACTACCCTCTTCCTAAGCCTTCTTTTATGGACAAATGGTGTCCTTCTCCTGTTCTGTATCAATTTGAGAGAAGAGAGTAGTATGCTTAAAAAGTTCATGTTAGGTAATCTTCTTTATTTGTTGTAGCTATTCATAGATACTCCAGGGCTTCCTCCTATCCAGAACAGATTCAAGTTTTGTTGGGTCTAAAGTGTGTATATATATATATATATATAAAATATACAAAAACATCCTATTCTAACCATTTTACAAAGCACATGACCATGTATTATATATAGGTTGAATCCAGAATGTCCCCCAAAGGCTCATGTTTTGAAGGCTTTTTTCCCAGTGCAGTAATGTTCAGTGGTGGGGCCTTTGGTGATATTAGGGCTTTGATTTCATCAATGGATTAATCTATTGATGGATTCATAGCTGAATGGACTACTGGGAGGTGGAGTAAACTGTAAAAGGTGGAACCTAGTTGAAGAGAATAGGTCCTTAGGGGGCATGTCCTTGGGGACTATATCTTGTCCCCAGTCCCTTCTTATCTCCTCTGTCTCTCTCTCTCTCTCTCTCTGCTTCCTCCTTCTGCTACCTAACTCCCATGAGGTGAGTGGCTTTGCTCCACCATGCCCTTCTGCTATGAGGTAATGCCCAGAAATAATGGAGCCAGACAATCATGGACCAAATACTCTGAAACTGTGAGCCCAAATAAACCTTTCCTCCTCTTTTTTTTTTTTAAATATTTTTTTTAGTTGTAGATGGTCACAATATCTTTATTTTATTTGTTTATTTTTTTATGTGGTACGGGGGATCAAACCCAGTGCCTCACACATGCTAGGCAAGCACTCTACCATTGAGCCACAACCCCATCCCAACCTTTCCTCCTCTTAAGTTGTTATTCTCAAGTATTTTTTCACAACAACAGAAGGTTCACTAACACATCATGTAAAAGAAGTTGCTTAGATCTCTCCTGGGAGGTTGGTAGGTGGCTGATGCAAGTCAGTGGACTGAAGCTTCACCTTCATTAATTTCACTGAGCACCTTTGCTTCAGGCTTGCGTGAGTCAGCTTTCCATTGCTGTGACAAAATACTTGAGAAAAACAATTTAAAAAGAGGAAAGATTTGTTTTGGACTGTGGTTTAAAAAGTTTCGGTCCATGGTCAGCTTATTTCCTTGTTGTGGGCTTGTGGTAAGGTAGAACATCATGGCAGAAGGGTGTGGTGGAGCAAAGCTGCTTCCTTCATGGCAGTCTGGAGGAAGGAAGGAGGTGGGGGTGGGGGAGAAGGGAGAGGGAGAGGGAGAGGGAGGGAGAGAGAGAGAGAGAATGAGAATGAATGAATATGAACAAGGGGCCAGGAACAAAATATACCTTCAAAGTCATGCTTTTATTTTAATTTTTAAATTTTATTATATTTTATTTGTTCTTTTTAGTTACACATGACAATAGGATGTATTTTGATATACATACATGAGGTATAACTTCCCATTCTTGTGGTTGTACATGATGTGGAATTTCACTGATTCTGTATTCATATATAAACATAGGAAAGTTATGTTCAGTTCATTCTACTGTCTTTCCCATTCCCATCATGTGTATATACCATATTTTCTTTATCCATTCATCTGTTGAAGGGCACCGAGGTTGGTTCCATAGCTTGTTATTGTGAATTGAGCTGCTAGGCACATTGATGTGGCTGTGTCTCAGTGACCCACTTCTTCTAATTAGGCCCCACCTCCTAAATTTTCCTCCACCTCCCAAAATGCCACCAGCTGGGGACCAAGCCTTTAATACACAAGCCTCTGTGAGACATTACAGATCTAAATTATTACAAGGCTCTTGGTAGAATCGCACTTCTTCATCTCTTTTGAAGTTAGTTATAGCTATCTGACTTGACTTAGTAAATGAAATATAAGCAGAAGTGATATCTGCCCCATTAGGGTGGAGGATTTAAGAACCTGTGCATGATTCACCACAATCCTTTCCCCTTGCATGGGGACTGTGGAGGCAGCTGTCAGAATACAGTTCCTGTCACCTGGGTACCTAGGATTCTCAGGAGGGGATCCTCACTGCCATGAAGACCATACTATGTCATCTACTATGAATGAACTAGACTTGTGTAGTGTTAAACCTAACACTGAGACTTGTGTAGTGTTAATCCCCTGTTGGGATTGCTTGTTGTTATAGCATTCCCCAACTGAACCTGATTGAAATAATAGATAAGTGCTTTCAGAGGTATAGCATCATTTCTTCTGGGAAAGGTATGGGCACACATTTCCATTTTTTAAAATAAAAATATGAGGCTCAGAAAAGTTGGGTATTTTTAGGGAAGGCCAGTGAATAAATTGGTGGTTGGCCTCAAATGGCTTCAAATTTGGCCCTTGGGCTTTGTTCTGTCCATGACGGGATGTTGTCTCCACCGTGGTTGATGCAGTTCATTCATATGGCATCTACATTCCCCATTTCCTCCATTTCTCCCCTTTGATCCTTAATGAAATCCAGGCTTCTATTGGGTAAATTCCTCTGATGCATTTGGACAATCCAGACAGGTCCCTGAAGGCTCCATTCTCATCAGTCAGATGAAAATCCTAGAAAGGGACCATGAGAGCAGAGAACCTTTTCTTTGAGTCCAGATGATTTGGGAAAATGTGCATTTTGACGATAGAAAAATGTAATCACAAAGACTTTTATCTGTTTACAGAGTGTAAGTTGTACCTGCACACAGTACCTTGCCAACACTTTCCCTAGACATGTGCACGCGTGCGCGCGCGCACACACACACACATGGTGGGGGGGGGGAGAGAGAGAGAGAGAGAGAGAGAGAGAGAGAGAGAGAGAGAGAGATAATATGAATGAATTAGGTCTAAGTGAACTCCATGAATTTAACTGGGTTGTAGAGATGGAGAGAACAGGACTTGTTTTGAGTTCTTAGTGGTTACTAAAAGGTTTGTTGAGGAGATGAATGGGATTGTTTCGGCTTAGGAAAACAATAGGTAACTCAAGGCAAGAGTCACTTCCCTGGAAGTGTAATGCAAACTTCTAGTGACAAGATAAGGGGGGAGTCCAGGGGGTAGAGGAGGAGAAGGACCCCCATTTGATTGAAGGGTGGTTAATACAGGGCACTGATCGAAACTTCTCAGTAAACAGCACACATTGCTGCCCAGATCATCTGGCATGAGATCAATAGGCTCAAGCTGAAGTGAGAACCATTGGGAAAGCTAAGAAATATTGCCTGGAGAATTGCATTAGGCAGCATTACACTCAATAAAGTCTGGTCCTGTCAGCCACTCACCCTGCCTTTGATTCAGGAAGACGCTTTCTTAGATTGGAATTGGCATGGCTGGGGAAGGCTATTAGATAGATGCAGGTTTTTACTTTGTGAGAACTGGATGGAGCCCTGTGAACTCTCTGGGGGGCTCAGAAATCCTTTCACCCAAAAGTAGGAAGTTGATTTTACAGGATTTACTGGAATATGTGTTATTATTGGTTTAGTTTCTCCCCGTGTTTCTTTTCATTTCTCTATCTCTCTCTACCCCCCTCCCTCCCTCCCTCTCAGCCCCCCATTTCTGTTCTGTTCTTTTTTTTTTTAAATCCCTGAAGGCTCTCTTTGGTGAGACTTTCCATACCCTGTCTCATTAAAACATGGTTCATGCTAAACATGTAGAATATAAAACATCAAGCTAGACCAAAAGTTAAAACTCAGGGAAAATGTGTTTCTCTCTCCCCATTTAAATGGAATTTTCTCCTCTTCAAAAGAGTCAATGTCAAATCCAAATAAATCTTTGGTAATAGAATAAGATCTCCATTATCCAGAATAATTAGGGAAAAATGTAATACTCTGTAAAAAGAAGGCTGTCACATATGCTACATAGATTACTGAAGTTCCAGTAATTGTACTACACTAAAATCTGCTGCATAAAAATCCAGGGATATGTTTCTAGTGATTCAGAAGGTCCACCACAGTCTGGTAGGGCCCCGTTACCTCATTATGAGTAATTCTCATTATTTAGGACACCAGCTGGGTGAATATAGGAGGCTGAGCTGAACCTTTGCTGACACGTGGACTCCCAGGGGAAAATTTATATATAATCTGTCTGATGTAAGCTTCACTTCTTTGACATTTATCTCTTTCATAAGAGTAAAAGGCTGAGAAAAAAATGTCTGTTTATTTTAGCTTTACTTTTGTTTGGGTTCTGAGAAGCAGTAGGCTTATAATCCTCTGGGTTTCTTTATCTTCTTCCCAATGATTTTTCTCATCCATGGTTTCATCCAACATTTTAGCATCCCAGGTAGACAGAAAGAGGCAATTAGCATCAGCATCATACCCACAATATGGATGGGAAAGCACAGCCCCTGGTCATCAATGAAATGTTTTCCAATTCTCCCACCCCATCATCCGAGCTGGGACTCCCCTGTCTTCTCATCCATTGCCTTTCATCAAGAGCAAAGTGGTACAGAGATGATTTCTCTTACTCATGTGTACCAACTCTCTACCACTTGGGCAAATGGTTTGCAATCTTGGGAGCACTTATCTAAAGAGGTGTCATGGTGGAAGAGAAAGAAGAACTAAGCCAAGTTCCCACTAAGTTGGAAAATTGAATCTCAAATCCTATGTTCACCTCAAACTTCTCAGCCTTTTGCCAAGAATGATTTGTTTAGGTCGCTTGAGCCCTGTTTTCAACACCTGTGAAATGACCTTAGTCACCCTGTGATCAGTGCCCTGTATTGACCACCCTTCAATGGGGGTCCTTCTCCTCCTCATGCAGTTTTGAGGAGGAATGAATGAACTGTTTGTCAGGGAAGTCTGTGCAGGATCATATGAATGACACAGCTTGTCCTTTGGCTGTGCTCTGATTCCTTTTGTGAAGTTTCAGTGAGTGTTAGGTCCTGGGAAGGAGGTGTTTGGAGCTTGGTCTGAAGTTTAGAATTTTGTAGGCATTCAGCTGCCAGAGTGATGAAGTGTCGGTGAAGAACTCCCTCCCAGTTGAGGTTCAAGTTCATCTCTATATGGGAGGCTGGTGAGGTGTGGAGGTCAGCCAGGCCCTGAGAGACTAAGCAGAATCTTCTACCACTGAGTCCTTTCAGTGAGCCCAGGCTCACTCTGGGCTCTGCAGGTGTTCAGGCCTCACCTAGAGATACAGGATCTGAAAGGCGTGATTTGAGAGGTTTCAAAAGGTTCACACTCATCTTTCTATCCTTTCTGAATTCCATCATCAATGTCAGTGCTGTTCATTTCTGCAATGATAGAAATGCTCAAAACTGTACTGTCCAAAGCAATAACCATGAATCACAGGTAGCCACTGAATGCTTGAAATGTAGCTAGTCTGACTGAGGCACTGAATTTTTAATTTAATTTCATCTGAATTAATTTAAACAGCCACATGTGGGCATGCAACATCAAAGTATTTCTCCTTTTCATTAACAGAAGACCCCTGTTAAAATGCTTCTGTATTATTATTTTAAAGTGAGGCCATATGGCCAAAGATGAGTTTCTGGCATGTGTGTGGGGACAGGGGAGAGGAGAAGAGAGGAAACTTGCCAGAAAGGCCAGCTTGTTGGCTCTCAAGAGGCCGCCAGGGGAACATCTGGCTCTTAGTCTTGGAGGCTTAGAAATAGGATTTTTCAGGGCATCGAAAGTCCAATTGATCTTCCAAAATAGGAGCTCTTTAATCAAGTGGATGCAATCAATCAGAAAGCTAATGTTTCCAAGTACAAGGAGGCTAGCGGCCCTCCCTTACCCAGGCACCAGGTGAGGGAGGGTAGTTATTTTATGCAGGGAAACATGGGGTCTGGAGTGGAGGTAGTAATGGAGAGCATGCACTCAGAGGCCACAGCTTGAAATAATTCAGATGGCTGATGGGGTCCTACACTCAATGCATAGTGGATCTTATGGCCCTGCTGTGTTTCTGACTGTAGCCCTCTTTTCTGGAATGGTACTTGGGTGGTTGTCATCGGGTTTTGCTTCTGCGACCACTTTATTTTCTGGGCTTTCCTGCTTGATCAGCCCCATTCCCATTGTGTTAGTCCATTTGGTCTGCTCTAACAGAATACCAGCACCGGGAGGCTTATAAACAACTGAAATGAGTTTTTCACAGCCCTAGAGGCTGAAATGTTCCAATCAAGGTTCAAGATTCTTGATTGGAGGGTCTGCCCCCCGGTTCATGGGCTTTTCTTTTCTCTGTGTCTTCATTTGGTGGAAAGGGTGAGGGAGCTCTCAGGGAACATTTTATAAGGGCACTAGTCCTGCTATGAGGGCACCTCCCTCATGACCTAATCACCATATGTGCCCAACCTCCTGCTATTGGACATCCAGCTTCAACATATAAAATTGGCAAGGAAGGGAGCAGTTACATTCAGTCTGTTGCACTCTCTGATACATTACTTCTTTAGTTATGTCACATGTGCAGCTGGGTTCCTGGAACACTTATTGCTTTAAGAGTATTTAGGTCAGACAATGTTGAGTCAACAAAACAGTTCATGTCTCGGAGTGCAATCTCATTTCTCTTGTTTCCAAAGTCTTGGAGCCTCTAAGTACTGACAGCATGTGTTTTCTGTGAGGGGTAGCATACTGGCTAGTTATTCATATCCTTGTGTGTTCTCTTTGGTAAGTAATTTGGCATAGTCAAGGGTTGATAATTGAAGTGCTTATTGGGATGGACAACAACTAAGTGTGTGATGATTGACCCCTTGGAAATAGACAAGCTATGGCTCAGTTCTGGCTGTCTGTAGCCATACTGGAATTTGGGCATGGAGTTGCCAGATCTTCTGCTTTTTAAAGAAAAGTCGAACATCTGGATTTTTTTCCTTTTATTTTATTTTTTTATTAATTTACTTATTTAATTAGATATATATGACAGCAGAATGCATTTTGATTTATTGTACACAATTGCAGCACAACTTTTCATTTCTCTGGTTGTACATAATGTAGCGTTGCACCATATGTGTAGTCATACATGTACCTAGGATAATGATGTCCATCTCATTCTACCATCTTTCCTACCCCCATGACCCCACCTTACCCCTCCCTCTCCTTTGCCCAATCAAAGTTACTCCATTTTCCCCATGCTCCCCCTCCCCTGTTATGGATAAACATCCACTTATCAGAGAGAACATTCGGCCAGCCTTTGGTTTTTGGGGATTGGCTAATTTCACTTAGCATGATATTCTCCAACCCCATCCATTTACCTGAAAATGCCATAATTTTATTCTCTTTTAATGCTGAGTAATATTCCATTGTGTATAAATACCACAGTTTCTTTATCCATTCATCTATTGAAGAGCATCTGGATTGCTTCCATAGTTTAGCTATTGTGAATTGATGTGGCTGTGTCACTGTAGTATGCTGATTTTAAGTCCTTTGGGTATAGACTTAGGAGTGGGATGGCTGGGTCAAATGGTGGTTCCATTCCAAGTTTTCTAAGGAATCTCCATACATCTGTATATTAATGTGAAATCTTCTGCTATGGATTGGATCTTGAATGTCCTCCAAAGGCTGATGTGCTAACAACTTGGTTGCCACCCTGCAGTGCAATTGAGAAGTGGTGGAGCCTAGTGGAAGGAAGTTAGGTCATTGAAGAGCTTTTTGGGACCCCAGCTTCTCCTCCCTCTCTCTTTCTCTTTTTGCTTCCTGGGCACCATGAGGTGAGCAGCTCCACCATGTGCCCCCCTTCATGATGCTTTGCCTTGCCACAGGTCCATAAATGGGGAAAACAACTGACCATGCAGTGAAGCCTCTGAGGCTATGAGCCAAAATAAACTTTTACTCCTTTTAAATTGTTTAGCTCAGGCATTTTGTCACAGTGATGGAAAGTTGACTAACACATCTGATTTTTTCCAAAGTAGAAATGAGTTCAGTTAAAATATTAGGCTGGATACAGCCTGGCAAAATACCTCAGCAATTTGGGTTTAACTCATGACCATGGATCAGAGTTTCTGGGTATCACAGGAGGTGTTGGCCTAGGAGTCTGTCCTTTTGGGTTCTTGTCCACACTCTCCCCCTAAATCACTATGAGGTCTTGGAAAAAGCACCTTCTTTATTACTGCTCAGATTCCTCTTCTATGAATTAAATGTCAAATGAAATGATCTCTAAGGGTTCCTCTTATTCAGTATTAGTCACACAGGGTTGATGTAACAAAACACCACTGACTGGGTGGCTTAAATAGCAGGAATTAGTTTTCTCACACTTCTGGAGGCTAGAAGCCTAAGATCCAGGTGTCAGCAGGCTCTGTTTCTCCTGAGACCTCTCTTCCTGATTTGCTCAGCTTACCCTGTGTCTTCACACGGTCTTTTCTCTGTACACATACATCCAGATGTCTCTTCCTCTTTTTGAAATGAAACCAATCATATTGGTGGAAGCCCCACCCTTATGATCTCATTTCACCTGAATTGCCTCACTAAAACAGTTACATTGGTTTCAACATTTGCATTTGGACAGGAGTGGGGACACAGTTCAGTCTATATATATCATGGTCTGAGAGACTATAATTTGTTGACAGGTCACTGAGGCTAGAACATGACTCGTACTTGACTGTCTCCTCTTGCCCACTCTCTGGGCCCACCCTCCACCTGCCCTGCCCTCGAGAGGTTAATCTCTGTGTATAACATCAGTGGATTTTCTTGCCTTTGGCCTTTGGTTAGGTTTAGCCAGTGGGGAAACATTAGAGAGAAAGAGAATGATGAGGCAGGGAGAACCTCACTCCAAGTTGCCATGGGCTGACCATGTGCCTCACTGAAGGTCACCGCTTCTGTCCAACAGCTTCTCTGTCTTTAGGTTCCCAAACCCCATGGCTCCCCTAACCCTGCCACACTCTTGAGAAGAGTCCCTTTATTACACTTTCCTAAAAGCACCCAACTTGTGGGTGCCAGGATCCTGGCTGATAAGCTAGAGTATGAACGAAACCCACTGGCAGGCCATCCTGTCCACCCCAATTTCTGCATCTGTATTCTCCTTGCTCCAGTTTCTAGACAGATCTGCCTCAGCCTGAGGTTTGGCTGGCTTCCTCCAGGCCACACACTTTTTTCCTGAGGCAAACCACATCATGTCTCTTGTTCTGGAGTGCATTTACTAATATCCCTTCACAGTCCCTTTGGACAAAGGTGAAAAAAAAAAAGAGCTAGTTTGAAAATGCAGCCCCCTGCAGCTTGGCTCTGAGTTCTGCCTGGCTACAGGATGTTAGCTCCCTGACTACCAGGCTGTGCAGGTAGGTGTTTCTCTAGGACTGAGGGGTGTGTTCAGAATGACATTTAGCCAGTCCCTGCTCTTGGGCACAGACCTCTGAGGATGGAGCAGATTCCCTCTTTCATTCACAACGTCTACACTGACAGCCTCTTCCTACGAGTTGAAGGTCCCCCTCTGAAGTTCAGGTACTGTGCAGGCTATAGATGAATAGGGAAGAGATAGTATATAAATGAATAATAATAATATAATAAATAAAAGAGATAGAATATAAATGAATAGGGAAGAGATAGTAATGAATGCAATATCCAGAGTAGGGGAAGGGAAGACAAATTGTGAAGGGTCATTGTAATACATGAACGAGATGGAATAAAGCCAGCACCACGAGTCAGTCAAGTGATACGAGTTGGGTGCAGTGGCATGGAAGGATGGTTTAAAGGTATGAGCCCTGGACTCAGACTGCCTGGATTTGAGTCCTGCTTCACTTCTTCATAATTCTAACATATTGGACAAGAAATCTAACTTTTAAAACATCCCCCCCCCCCATTTGTAAAATCCAGGCAATCATAAGTTGTTTCTGTTAGGAATAAATGACATGTAATGTCTGTGATGTGCTTGAACCAGTGCCTGGCATATCTTAAGTGCTTCATAAATGTTCATTAACCCCATTCCTTTCATTGCTATTTAGAAAATAACAATGATTGCATAAAGGAATGGGGTTTGTGGTGGCCTTGAAGAATGGGACTATTTTATGTAAAGGGCTGGATCGTTTCAGAAGGACAAAGGAACAGGGATAAAGGCACAAAGACAAGCTTATTTAAGAATCATTAATCAATCCAGCTACTACATGGGGAACATTCTTAGGAAAAACATCAGGAAAATATCAAGAAGGGCACTGGATATCAGGTGAGGGGGTAACGCCTAACATACCTTTTTAGTCAGTGAAGAGCCATTAAGAACAAGGATTCGAAGCAGGCCTGTGTGTATTTAGATAAACTTGAGGAGTCATTAATCTGGCTGCTTTTTGTGAATTGGGTTGAAGGTGGAGAAAATAGGAGAAGGGTATTACTGTTGTCTATGAAGGTAGTAATAAGATCTGCCAGGAGGAAAGTTGATAAATAGTAATCAAACTCAAGGCAGAACTAGTTTGGCAGGAGGTGGAGCAGCTGATAGCTCAAGTGTTAAAAGCCACTCAAGTCCAATGGCCACGCCTAACTTCAATTGGAAATTAAAAGGAGCACTTAATCCTAATGTCAATCAAAGTATCACGCACTTTACAAAATCCTGGTTCAAACATAGAGCAGGAGTAACAGCCCACCTGTGTGGCCATGTGTGGCGCTGATGTAGAGGAATGAAGACCTGTGTCCTGGGGATGGGGTTGGGGCACAGGGCATACATGCACATACTTTTTTGTGGGCAGCCACATGGAGCAGCCTGAGGCAGGAACTCGAGCAGCTGAGGACTGTCACCAAAGAGCACATGTGCGCATTTGTTCAGCCCCCCTCACAGCTCCTGCCCCATCCTGACGAAGAAGGCTGCTAACATTTAGTCAGCGTTTTATTTAGAAAGATAGCGCTTTGGCTGGTATTTTAACTTGTGGGAGCTTTCTGTCCTAAATGTAGTAGGACAGTGCCCTGAAACCCACATACCAGACCTGCAAGGAAGGTACAGAGAAGCCAGATTATTCCACCTGGGAAGTGAATGTTAGACGCTAGTAAGTAAGGATGGAGTCAGAGTTATAAAGAACCCTAAGCTCCCTGACCTCACACCCAGGAAGGATTTATAAAGAATGGTTGGGAAGGAACTTAGTCATGGGACACTATGGGGAAACCCAAGTATGTAATCCAGAAAGATCTCTCAGAACCTAGATCCTGTTGATGAGCCTTGTGTTGAAAGGCTGCAGATTCACATGAAATGAAGAGGATGATTTTCCTAACACAGAAGAAGCAAGAGATGGTGAAGGTCTTTTTCATAACCAGAGAGTCCTCCACAGAGCAGGGATGCCTGGTGAAGCTGTCAGAGTATATAGGAAGACCATCTCCAATGGGGCTGGCCATGAGGAGCTGTCCACGGTGCTAGGGTTGGACAGCTGAGCCCTCCAAGAGGTATTCTTTTTTTTCTTTAAATTTTTTATTGTTGGTTGTTCAAAACATTACATAGTTCTTGATATATCATATTTGACACTTTGATTCAAGTGGGTTATGAACTCCCATTTTTACCCCGTATACAGATTGCAGAATCATATCAGTTACACATCCATTGATTTACATGTTGCCATAATAGTGTCTGTTGTATTCTGCTGCCTTTCCTATCCTCTACTATCCCCCCTCCCCTCCCCTCCCCTCCCCTCTTCTCTCTCTACCCCCTCTACTGTCATTCATTTCTCCCCCTTGTATTATTTTTCCCTTTCCCCCACTTCCTCTTGTATGTACTTTTGTATAACCCTGAGGGTCTCCTTCCATTTCCATGCAATTTCCCCTCTCTCTCCCTTTCCCTCCCACCTCTCATCCCTGTTTAATGTTAATCTTCTTCTCATGCTCTTCATCCCTACTCTGTTCTTAGTTACTCTCCTTATATCAAAGAAGACATTTGGCATTTGTTTTTTAGGGATTGGCTAGCTTCACTTAGCATAATCTGCTCTAATGCCATCCATTTCCATGCAAATTCTATGATTTTGTCATTTTTTAATGCAGAGTAATACTCCATTGTGTATAAATGCCACATTTTTTTTATCCATTCGTCTATTGAAGGGCATCTAGGTTGGTTCCACAGTCTTGCTATTGTGAATTGTGCTGCTATGAACATTGATGTAGCAGTGTCCCTGTAGCATGCTCTTTTTAGGTCTTTAGGGAATAGACTGAGAAGGGGAATAGCTGGGTCAAATGGTGGTTCCATTCCCAGCTTTCCAAGAAATCTCCATACTGCTTTCAAAATTGGCTGCACCAATTTGCAGTCCCACCAGCAATGTACAAGTGTACCATTTTCCCCACATCCTCGCCAGCACTTGTTGCTGTTTGACTTCATAATGGCTGCCAATCTTACTGGAGTGAGATGGTATCTTAGGGTGGTTTTGATTTGCATTTCTCTGACTGCTAGAGATGGTGAGCATTTTTTCATGTACTTGTTGATTGATTGTATGTCCTCCTCTGAGAAGTGTCTGTTCAGGTCCTTGGCCCATTTGTTGATTGGGTTGTTTGTTCTCTTATTGTCTAATTTTTTGAGTTCTTTGTATACTCTGGATATTAGGGCTCTATCTGAAGTGTGAGGAGTAAAGATTTGTTCCCAGGATGTAGGCTCCCTATTTACCTCTCTTATTGTTTCTTTTGCTGAGAAAAACTTTTTAGTTTAAGTAAGTCCCATTTGTTGATTCTAGTTATTAACTTTTGTGCTATGGGTGTCCTATTGAGGAATTTGGAGCCCGACCCCACAGTATGTAGATCGTAGCCAACTTTTTCTTCTATCAGACGGCGTGTCTCTCATTTGATATCAAGCTCCTTGATCCATTTTGAATTAACTTTTGTGCATGGCGAGAGAAAGGGATTCAGTTTCATTTTGTTGCATATGGATTTCCAGTTTTTCCAGCACCATTTGTTGAAGATGCTATCCTTCCTCCATTGCATGCTTTTAGCCCCTTTATCAAATATAAGATAGTTGTAGTTTTGTGGATTGGTTTCTGTGTCCTCTATTCTGTACCATTGGTCCACCCGCCTGTTTTGGTACCAGTACCATGCTGTTTTTGTTACTATTGCTCTGTAGTATAGTTTGAAGTCTGGTATCACTATACTGCCTGATTCAAACTTCCTGCTTAGCATTGTTTTTGCTATTCTGGGTCTTTTATTTTTCCATATGAATTTCATGATTGCTTTCTCTATTTCTACAAGAAATGCCATTGGGATTTTGATTGGCATTGCATTAAACCTATAGAGAACTTTTGGTAATATCGCCATTTTGATGAGGTTAGTTCTGCCTATCCATGAACAGGGTATATTTTTCCATCTTCTAAGATCTTCTTCTATTTCTCTCTTTAGGGTTCTGTAGTTTTCATTGTATAAGTCTTTCACCTCTTTTGTTAGGTTGATTCCCAAGTATTTTATTTTTTTTGAAGATATTGTGAATGGAGTGGTTGTCCTCATTTCCATTTCAGAGGATTTTTCGCTGATATACAGGAATGCCTTTGATTTATGCGTGTTGATTTTATATCCTGCCACTTTGCTGAATTCATTTATTAGCTCTAATAGTTTCTTTGTGGACCCTTTTGGGTCTGCTAGGTATAGAATCATGTCACCTGCAAATAGTGATAATTTAAGTTCTTCTTTTCCTATTTTTATGCCTTTAATTTCTTTCGTCTGTCTAATTGCTCTGGCCAGTGTTTCGAGAACTATGTTGAACAGAAGTGGTGAGAGAGGGCATCCCTGTCTTGTTCCAGATTTTAGAGGGAATGCCTTCAATTTTTCTCCATTCAGAATGATGCTAGCCTGAGGCTTAGCATAGATTGCTTTTACAATATTGAGGTATGTTCCTGTTATCCCTAGTTTTTCTAGAGTTTTGAACATAAAGGGATGCTGTACTTTGTCGAATGCTTTTTCCACATCTATCGAGATGATCATATGGTTCTTATTTTTAAGTCTATTGATGTGGTGAATAACATTTATTGATTTCCATATATTGAACCAGCCTTGCATCCCAGGGATGAATCCTACTTGATCATGGTGCACAATTTTTTTGATATGTTTTTGTATCCTATTCGCCAGAATTTTATTGAGGATTTTTGCATCTAGGTTCATTAGAGATATTGGTCTGTAATTTTCTTTCTTTGAAGTGTCTTTGTCTGGTTTAGATATCAGGGTGATGTTGGCCTCGTAGAATGAATTTGGAAGTTCTCCCTCTTTTTCTATTTCCTGAAGTAGCTTGAAAAGTATTGGTATTAGTTCCTCTTTAAAGGTTTTGTAAAACTCTGCTGTATACCCATCCGGTCCTGGGCTTTTCTTAGTTCGTAGTCTTTTGATGGTTTCTTCTATTTCCTCAATTGATATTCGTCTGCTTAGGTTGTCTATATCCTCCTGACTCAATCTGGGCAGATCATATGACTTAAGAAATTTATCGATGCCTTCACTATCTTCTAATTTATTGGAGTATAAGGATTCAAAATAATTTCTGATTATCTTCTGTATTTCTGAAGTGTCTGTTGTGATATTGCCTTTTTCATCCCGTATGCTAGTAATTTGAGTTCTCTCTCTTCTTCTCTTCGTTAGCATGGCTAAGGGTCTGTCGATTTTATTTATTTTTTCAAAGAACCAACTTTTAGTTTTGTCAATTTTTTCAATTGTTTCTTTTGTTTCGATTTCATTAATTTCAGCTCTGATTTTAATTATTTCTTGCCTTCTACTTCTTTTGCTGTTGTTTTGCTCTTCTTTTTCTAGGATTTTGAGATGAAGTATGAGATCATTTATTTGTTGGTTTTTTTCTTTTTTTAAGGAATGAACTCCAAGCAATGAATTTTCCTCTTAGAACTGCTTTCAATGTGTCCCATAGATTCCGATATGTTGTGTCTGTGTTTTCATTTATCTCTAAGAATTTTTTAATTTCCTCCTTTTTGTCTTCTATAACCCATTGATCATTCAGTAACCTATTGTTCATTCTCCAAGTGATGCATGATTTTTCCTTCCTTCTTTTATCGTTGATTTTCAGTTTCATTCCATTATGATCAGATAAGATGCATGGTATTATCTCTACTCCTTTATATTGTCTAAGAGTTGCCCTGTGACATAATATATGATGTATTTTTGAGAAGGATCCATGTTCTGCTGAGAAAAAGTGTAACTGCTTGATGTTGGGTGGTATATTCTATATATGTCAATTAAGTCTAGGTTATTAATTGTGTTATTGAGTTCTGTAGTTTCCTTATTCAACTCTTGTTTGGAAGATCTGTCCAGTGGCGAGAGAGGTGTGTTGAAGTCTCCCATGATTATTGTATGGTGGTCTATTAGACTCTTGAACTTGAGAAGAGTTTGTTTGATGAACATAGGTGCACCATTGTTTGGGGCATATATATTTATGATTGTTATGTCTTGTTGGTGTATGGTTCCCTTGAGCAGTATGTAGTGTCTCTCTTTATTCCTTATGATTAACTTTGGCTTGAAATCTATTTTATTTGATATGAGTATGGACACTCCTGCTTGTTTCTGAAGTCCATATGAGTGATATGATTTTTCCCAACCTTTCACCTTCAGCCTATGTTTATCTTTTCCTATCAAATGCATCTCCTGTAGGCAGCATATTGTTGGGTCTTGTTTTGTGATCCATTCTACTAGCCTGTGTCTCTTAATTGGTGAGTTTAAGCCATTAACATTTAGGGTTATTATTGAGATATGGGTTGTTCTTCCAGCAATATTTGTTTATTTCTGTTACTAAACATGGTTTGTTTTCCTCTTTGATTATTTTCCCCCACTTTACTGTCCTACCTCCCACTGTTGGTTTTCATTCTTATTTTCCATTTCCTCTTCCTGTAATGTTTTGCCGAGGATGTTTTGAAGAGATGGTTTTCTAGCTGCGAATTCTTTTAACTTTTGTTTATCGTGGAAGGTTTTAATTTCGTCTTCCATCCTGAAGGTTAATTTCGCTTTATACACAATTCTTGGTTGGAACCCATTTTCTTTCAGTGTTTGAAATATGTTATTCCAGGATCTTCTAGCTTTCAGAGTCTGTGTTGAAAGATCAGCTGTTATCCTGATTGGCTTACCCCTAAATGTAATCTGCTTCCTTTCTCTTGTAGCTTTTAAAATTCTCTCCTTATTCTGTATGTTGGGCATCTTCATTATAATGTGTCTAGGTGTGGATCTCTTATGATTTTGCACATTTGGCGTCCTGTAGGCTTCTAGGATTTGGGATTCTGTCTCATTCTTCAAGTCTGGGAAGTTTTCTCATATTATTTCATTGAATAGATTGCTCATTCCTTTGGTTTGGAGTTCTATACCTTCCTGTATCCCAATGACTCTTAAGTTTGGTCTCTTAATGTTATCCCATATTTCTTGGATGTTCTGCTCATGGTTTCTTAACAGTCTTGCTGAGCTGTCTATGTTCTTTTCCAGTTGAAATACTTTGTCTTCATTGTCTGATGTTCTATCTTCTAAGTGTTCTACTCTGCTGATAGTATTCTCAATTGAGTTTTTAAGTTGTTTTATTGCTTCCTGCATTTCTAGGATTTCTGTTTGTTTGTTTTTTATAACCTCTATCTCCCTGTATAGTTGATCCTTTGCTTCCTGGATTTGTTTGTGTAATTCATTGTCGAAGTGATCTTTCATTGTCTGATTTTGCTGTCTAATGTCTTCCTTGATACTCCAGATCATCTGAAGCCTGTATATCCTGAATTCTTTATCTGACATTCCATCTGCTGCAGCTGTTACCTCTTCTAAAGTTGAGTTGACCTGCATTGCTTGTGGTCCTTTCTTTCCTTGTCTTTTCATATTGCTTGTGTTTCTTTCTGCTTGGTGAAACTGTTGTGTTTTTGAAATGTTTTTTCCCCTATATATTTATATTGTTCTTGTATAGTTGAAAAGTCTCCCTTGCAGGCGCGGGCAGCGGTCTGCCTACCTTGCAGGCGCGGGTGGCGGCTCTGCTCTGCCCCTCCTCCAATTGGTGTGAGGTGTCTACTACGCCCGCGGACCCCTGGGCCTGTTTTGCTGGTCGGTCGCAGGTCTGCCTACCTTGCAGGCGCGGGCGGCGGCTCTGCTCTGCCCTTACTCCAATTGGGGTGACGTGTCTACCACGGCTGCGGGTCGCTGGGCTTATTCCGGGCGCGGGAGGCGGCTCTGCTCTACCCTTACTCCAATTGGGGTGTCGTGACTACCACGCCTGCGGGTCACTGGGCCTGTTCCGGGCGCGGGCGGCGGCTCTGCTCTGCCCCTACTCCAATTGGTGTGACTTGTCTACCACACCCGCGGGCCGCTGGGCCTGTTCCGGGCGCGGGCGAAGGCTCTGCTCTGCTCCAACTCCAATTGGGGTGACGTGCCTACCACCCCGGCTGGCCGCTGGGCCTGTTCCACCAGTTGGTCGCAGGTCTGCCCACCCTGCAGGCACGGGTGGCGGTTCCGCTCCGCCCCCACTCCAATTGGGGTCACGTGACCACCACACCGGCGGGGCCTGATCCGGGCGCAGGCAAAGGCTTTGCTCTGCCCCTACTCCAGTTGGGGTGACGTGTGTACCACGCTGGCAGGCCGCTGGGCCTGACCCGCCAGTCTATCGCAGGTCTGCTTACATTGTAGGCGCGGGCGGCGGCTCTGCCCTGCCCCTCCTACCACGCCCGCGTACCACTGGGCCTGTTCTGCCGGTCAGTTGCAGGTCTGCCTACCTTGCAGGCGCGGGCGGCGGCTCTGCTCTGCCCTTACTCCAATTGGGGTGACGTGTCTACCACGGCTGTGGGTCGCTGGGCTTATTCCGGGCGCGGGCGGCGGCTCTGCTCTGCCCCTACTCCAATTGGGGTGACGTGTGTAACACGCCGGCAGGCCACTGGGCCTGATCTGCCGGTCGGTTGCAGGTCTGCCTACCTTGCAGGTGCGGGCGGTGGCTCTGCTCTGCCCCTACTCCAATTGGGGTGTCGTGACTACCATGCCGGCAGGTCGCTGGGCCTGTTCCGGGCGCGGGCGGCGGCTCTGCTCTGCCCCTACTCCAATTGGGGTGACGTGTGTACCACGCTGGCAGGCCGCTGGGCCTGATCCGCCGGTCTGTCGCAGGTCTGCCTACCTTGCAGGCGCGGGCGGCGGCTCTGCCCTGCCCCTCCTACCACGCCCGCAGACCCCTGGGCCTGTTCTGCCGGTCGGTCACAGGTCTGCCTACCTTGTGGGCGTGGGTGGTGGCTCTGCTCTGCCCCTACTCCAATTGGGGTCACGCCAACGGGCTGCTGGGCCTGTTCCGGGCGCGGGCGGCGGCTCTGCTCTGCCCCTCTGGCATGATGACAAAGTGAGAGAGACTTGGGTGTTTGTGACTCACTTTCTTTACCAGGAGACCAACTGTTTCTGTCGCCGCTGGTATCGATGAAGTTCTCTCCTCTGCCGCTTTCTGATGACATCAGATCTCTGCCATGTTGGTATCCCATGCGAATGGCAGCATTTCGTTCCCTTTGCCGGGTGACCAAAGCAACGTGTGAGTCCTGACCAGCCCTCACAAGCCCCATCTCAGTCCTGTTGCCACTGCCTATGAAGGCTCGGTTGGTATTTACCTCCACAGTATTCAGCAGGACCCGGACCGAGAAGCAGTTTCCACGGGTTCTTTAGCCCTGGGCCAGAGCAGTTCTGGGAGCCGGAATTTGGCCGCTCCGTGCTTGGTGTATGTTCTGATAGGAGCAGGCTCCAAGAAGCAGTTTCCGCGGGTTAATTATCACTGAGCCTGAGCAATTTGTCTGCGAGCCGCAGGCAAATGGCAGCCTGAAATTACCTGTTCTATGGCTGAATGAGCTGTGATCAGTTGAAAACAGGGATGGTGACGTCAGCTGTCCAAGATGGTGGCCGCTGGCTTCCTCTGTGGTCTGACTGGTGTGGAGAACCGAATTGGACCGCTTCCTCCCCCGTCTCAAACCCAGAATTCAGCACTTAGTATGGTGATTGCACAGCTGGCAGAAGCCCGCGGAAACTGCAGCGCTATATCTTTGCGTTGCTATCTCCTCGTTTCCCAGCGCGCGCCGCAGACTCTAGCCGCTGGGCGATTTGCTGAATAAGCAGCGTGACCCTCCGTGCGGACAAATCTCTTGCGTTTGAGCCCCCATAGCTGATCCTCATGCGATGGAAATCCTTCCTCTAGGTTTTGGAGCACCCCAATTTTGCTGGAAATTCCTAACAAGATAGCTTTTAGCCTTTCTAACTCGTCATTCTCCCGCACAGTGACGCAGTACACGGGGGTAATGCACTCCCTTCGCCGCCATCTTCAGACCCCCCCAAGAGGTATTCTATTAGCTGCCATATGACAGGTGCTGAACCAGGTGCTTTGTGCACCCCTGTCCTTTAGTCCTTGTGGCAACCTTGCGAGTGAGTACTGTTATCAGTGGCCTTTCTCTGGTTTGCTAAAGGTATATTGTTCCTTTTGGAGATGGAGGTGGCGGAGATTCATTCTGAAGGCAACAGAGTTCAAGTCACAAGGGAGTATTTAATGAGAAAGATTAAGCATGTGTACCCATACTCCACACCATTGATTACAAAGTTATGTAGAAATTTCAAGTATGTTGGTTAAAAGAGAAGGAAAAATTAACCCCTCTTAATCAGAAGAAAGCAAATCATAGGCTTTTTGTGAAGATCAGTAAGACCTTATTGCTCTTTAGTAATTTTCTCTTTTCTTTTTCTTGGCTAAAAAATAAAGGTTCTGAAACAGAGAAAGTAGAAAGCAAATCAAGGCCCATCTTTGATTAGATAGGGAGAGATCTTTGCTAGGTCAATTGAAGGAAATGAAGGGAAATTTCTGATGCCAAACATTGGTACATTTCAGAGTCTAAAACAACATTCACACCAGGGAAGCTATTTTGCTTAAAGTCTCATGTTGCAAAAATCCAGAGGGAGAGAAGTATAGTATTTAAGCTAGGACAAGGACTGAGAACAAGCCCAAGATTCTCACCCTGGGTGCACAGACCCTGGGTAGGGTGCAAAGGGAAGTCCATGGATGGATTCTGGGGGAGTTATATATACCCTCGAAAAATAGGTAAAATGTTGTTTATGGATGCATTTTTACAGGGAGGGATTGATAGCTTTGAAGATATTCTCAAAATGTCCAGGAATATCCATAAGATAAGAGCCACTAGTTAAGTCTTGGTGAGCAAAGATTCTAATTATACCTACATATTTACATTTATGGGTTTGAAATAAGCATCCCATTGAAGCATGGCATTTACAATAATTAAAATTAATGCATATGTTTGTGTATTTTAGCAAAGAGTTCTGGTTTTATAGGAAACACATCTAATTAAAAATAAATTGTGTTGTTCTTTTCAATTGGACTTATTCCTCAAGGGAGCCTACAAAGTGAAAAAAACCTTCAATAAGTCAGGAGGAATCTGATGGAACCCACAATGTGAGAAGACTATCACTCACCTGCCTAAAATCCAATAGTGATCCTTGTAAAAGACTCTGCTGGAGGTCACTCTGTGTCCCCATCTATCACTCTGCATCCCCCAATGTGACCCATTAACAATTGCTGAGACAGGAGATCAGGGAAAGCTCTAAGTGGGGCCCACTCTCCTTTTTGTCCACTCAGCAAAGTTGTTTACAGATCTCTGATGGCCAAATATTTGATTCAGCTTATTGAAGGTAAGAATCAGGATGCAGCTGGATAGGTGAAACCCACAGATTTAATGGGGAAGAAAGATGGGTGTGTGCATATAAAATTCTCTTCCTTTACTCCAATCCTCTGTGTGTTTCTGACTCTTACTATTTTTGTTGCTCTTTAGTAATTTTCTCTTTTCTTTTTCTTGGCTAAAAAATAAAGGTTCTGAAACAGAGAAAGTAGAAAGCAAATCAAGGCCTATCTTTGATTAGATAGGGAGAGATCTTTGCTAGGTCAGTTGAAGGAAATGAAGGGAAATTTCTGATGCCAAACATTGGTACATTTCAGAGTCTAAAACAGAAGAGCGTGTGTGTGTGTGTGTGTGTGTGTGTGTGTGTGTGTGTGGTGTGGCCACACCAACTACAAAGGACATTTGATTCTTCTCAAGTGTTTTTACAGCTCAGTGAGCTCATTAAACCCTGGAAATATGTGCTGTTATTTTTGTAAGGGCAGAAAAGTAAGTATAGTATTATAATCTCAGAGTTTCCCTTGAGAAGGCCTAAGCTTACTGAAGGAAAAAAGGATATGAACGTTAGGGTCCCAGAAGCTTCTAGGTGCCTTAGAATGTGGAGATTGCAGACATGAGAGCACACAGGGCACACACCTCCCTCACATCTTCATCTTATCTCAAGACCAAGGCAGGTATGCATTGGAGGCAGCTGTGACCTGGAAAGACCCTGACCCTGTTGTTGGAGGCAGGTGCTGGGGCTACAAATTCAGTGGCAAAGAAGTTTGGGAGGACTGTGAATCAGGACTTCCAAAGGGCAGCCATGAGGTCAGTGCTGGTTTCCCAAGAGTGGCATGTTGGGCATCCCTGACTCATGGGAATGAGGCTAGGAGCTGCTCTTGATTATGTCAATTCCCCAGTGGAGAGGACCCGAAAAGTTATTCTTCTGGGCTGGCCACAGTCCTAATATTAGGAGGTCAGTGGATGAGAGACCAGCTCAGATTTATGGCTATCGTGGTGGATACAAAACTCCTTCCTGCTCCATAGCAATAAGTAGGAAACAGGGCATGTGCTGAGATGTGTGACATCACTCAACCCTCCCAGGATCCCCACCTGGTAAGCACTGTCAGCTTTCCTGACAGTTACATTTGAGGGGACCCATGAACAGAGATGTTACATTTGAGGGGACCCGTGAACAGAGATGTTAAGTAATCTGACATCACACTGATAATGATGAAGCTGAGATTCAAATCCAGACTTTGAGTTTCTAGTGTCTATGTTATACTGCCCTTGGACTTTCAGAATGAGAATTAGGCTTTCCTTCATCACAGCTGTCTTTCCCAAATTAAGCCTTGCTCTTGCTTATGCAAACTGTCACCAGTTCAAAGGACAAAGAGGGAAATGGTTTGGGGCATATATTAGGAGGAACATCAAAGGGGATGTTCCAAAGAAAACTTTGCTTAAGATTCCATTTCACCACTACTTCCTCCAAGTCAAGAATGAAGAGTGATGCACGTCCTAGCAGAAACCTTCATTTTCTTCTCTGAACTCTATCTGGCAGCCCAGCAAGAGAGAGTGAGAGGGGGAGGTGGTTCATGGCACTGTCTCAATTGACCCAGGTGAGGAATGGCAACCCCAAGGGGTGAAGACGGCATCATTCCTGAAGCAGCATGGGGAACCACATCCTGGTGCTATCAAGTGCTGTCTTTTTTTCTGGATCTCAATCCTCAAGATGGGGAGCCCTCGTTGGTGTATAGGAAAGTGTATCTCAGTACTCAAACCCAGGGATATCAGGACCAGATTCTTACAGTTTCATGTAATCTTAAATAAAATTGCTACTTTCTTCTCAAATTAAAAAGCCGAGAGCACTCAACTTGTAGTCAGTGAGCTAGTAATACATTTTATCATGGACTTCATGGCTTCTTAGAGTAAAATACAAGCTCTTAATGAGCTATTTAAATATTAATAAGAAGCTGAACATTGTTTTTCCAACCCACTGAAGTAAATGTATGATAAATTGAAATGAAGTTACATTATATTCCACAGAAAGGAGAGGAGAAAGTCTGATGCAGAGGATTTTCCCTTTCTTAGTGAATTCTGACAGTGCTTTTTGCAAGAGGCTAAATCTACAGGTTAATACATTTAAGCTTGTAATGATTACGTTTGACCTCAGGAATGGGATATACAAGGAGAAACTTGAGGCCACGGTTTCCAGGTGCCCTGGGGAAAAGTCAGCTATCTAGTGACCTGAGGTTTGATCTTACTCTTAAGTCTTGCCCAGCACCAGCAAAACGTTAACATCACTGGAACTTATCAATGTCATGGATGTGTTTTGAAGTTGATGACTGACATGTGAGAATCAGGTCCCACTTCACTCCTTTGATCCATGTCACTGAACATGCCTCTCATAGGATCATGAAGTGTCAGAGTTTAAAACATCTCCAGAGCATCTCGGCATTCTGTATATGGAGAAACCAATGTTCATTGAGGGAGAGTGACCTACCCAAGTTCATTCTGTAAGTTACCAGCAGAGGTAGGAACTCAGCTCAGCTAAAGCACTGGGGGAATACCTGTAACACGTGTCCAGCTCCCACTTCAGCTTTCCCTAGAGAATGATTTTCACCCATTATCTCTGAGCTATGATCATGTTCTCCTACCTAATGCCTTCTTGAGCCCATCAGTATTAATGGGTGGTGAAAGTGTAGACTTCGCTACAGTTCCTAAATGCATTGGGGGTTGAACTTTGCACACAGAAAGATGTGCACTTTGAATTCCTTAGAGATTCATTTAGACTTCATTCCTGCATTCTTTGGTCTCCAGTCTCTTTGCAAAGTAATGAACTTGCAGCTTGGAACAATTGGTGACTGGTCTATAGCAAACTGTGTGTATCTCAATGACCCCTGGACTTTGGAGATATGTTGACAGTGCAGCTCAGAGGACTGGTAACCAAGGAGAGCTGGTAAATGGCAGGCCCCAGCCTACCCAGCAATCTTTACTGCTCTGTGGAGATCTTTACTTTCTAATCAAATTGGAGAACTTTATCATGCTTCTCCTGCCTATATCTGCTGTCTTGCATTAGTGGCTATGACTATACCATTCTCATTTTCTTGAATGCTCTTGCACTCAAATATATGTACATTCAATCCTACCCACCTGGCCCATCCAAATTCAAATAGTTATGCTGTTTTTATGTAACATCAATGGCTTTGATGAAATATAGTGTTTGTGTGGGCTGATTCTGATCCAGTTTGCTCTGCCCCAAGGCATGTGGCACCATGCCTTCCATAGAGGTGTGAATAAATGAATGAATGATTAAATAAATGATTGAAAAGAAAAACCATTCTTCCCAGTATCTTTCACCAAATCAAGGACCACAGAAAATGTTTTATTGTCATATCACTTTTTAAAAATGTTCCTTTTATCTTACATTACAAACCACCTGAAAACTTGGTGTCTTCAAGTGCCAGGTTATTATCTCTCAGTTTTGTGGACTGGGGAAGCACAGCTGGGTGTCTTTCACTTGAGCTCTCTCATGCAGTTTTAGTGATATGGAGGCTGTGGCTGGATTCATCTTGACTGGGCTAGATGGACAGGATGCCCTGGAGGTAGATGCCAGCTGTTGGACTATCAACACTTATCAACTGAAGGGACCACCTACACTTGGCCTCTCCCATTGGCTTGGGCTTCTCACAGCATGGCAGCCATGTTCTCAAAAGCAGTCTCCTACAAATGAGTATTCCCAGAGAGGCAAGAGCAAGCTGCAAGGCTTCTTATTACCTAGTCTTGGAAGCCCTGGAATGCCATGTCCACTGCATCTTATTGGCCAAAATACAAGGGGAGGAAGTAGCATACATCCACAGAGAAGGCAGGCATTGACAGTGGCCATCTTTGGAGACTTCCAGCTGTAAGTGAATATATATCCTGGGGGTGCCACCCATCTGCCTGCACCTTCCTCCAACAGGTAAGCTGCTGCACTGCTGTGACTGGGACAGTTCCAGTATTCCGTATATTTGGGGGAGTATGTGGTAGGAGGAAGAAGAGAGAGAGAATCAGTAATTTGAGATAATGGTTAAAGAATTAGGCCTGGGAAAGATAATGCAGGATATAAAATGAAGAGATTAGGGAAATGGAGTGGGAGAATGAGTGCTGGAGAAAAACTTTGCCTGCTTCTTCTACCAGCTCCCTGTATGTTGGGGGTGGGTTGGAGAGAAAGGCAAGCACAGTTGAAAATGTTTTAATTATTTAAGTCACATAAAATTATAATGAAGATCATTTTAAAAGAGGAAACAAACAACAAAACCCCCAAACAAACAAAAACAACCAACATCCTGACAACTGGACACAACTGCATTCATTTTTCTTTTCAATCGTAATTCCTCCTATGTACGTCTCCATCCTGGGTTCTACGTTTTTCGCCTGCAATTGTTTCATGAATGCTGGCCAACATGAGTGGCTGTCTTGGTGTCTTGGTTTTAGAGCCTTCATCCCATCCTAGTTGGGGGAGATGGGTGATGGGCCAATGAGGTGAGAGGGAGTCTCAGGCTTCCTGGAGTGCCTCCCCCACTGGTGATTGGCTGAGCCTCTGGGGAAGCTGGATTCGGCCCCTCCCACGCTCTGGGGAACTGTCCCTGCCCTGCTGCCCTACCAGGGATGAAACCCTCTGGTGCTTCCTGAGTGTTACAGCTGTTAGCAGGAAACACTATTCCTTTAAGCAGGGAGAAAAAGTGAATTCTACCCTGCTTCTCTCTTCAACCTTTCAAGGATCTTGTAAGTTTCTTAAAACTATTAAGCGAGGACACAGAGGTTTAGGTTTCTTGTCTTTACAAGGGCTTATGTTTCTTCCGGGAAGGGGGATTTAATTTTACTGCGGTAGCAATTTTTCATCACAAGAATCTGCTTATCTCTTTGTTCTGATATTGAGATGCCAGGTTTGGCACATTCTGGGCAGATGGAGGGCATCCCCTGCTTTCTGCAGTGTCCTCTGCTCCCCTTTTATTTAAATGGGATCTATTCTTCAAAGCCTCTTCAGTTTATTCTGTGTCCTCCTGGAATACTTCCCTGGCCTTTTGCACCCGTGCCTTGGTTTCTGCCATCTGAAAACCTTTATGTTTGCTCATAGTCATGTCCTCCTAAAAGTCAGCGTGAGGTCATAAACAGATGCTGGAAACCTGGATACTTCAGGTCTTGTTCCATCACCAACCACCTGCGTGACCTTGGTTAAGTCTATATACTCCCTGAGCTTCAACTGTCCCAGTTTTAACATGAGGAGCTGATCTCTTTTGTTCCTTCCCACTATGAGTTTATGATCTGAGTCCTTTGACCTTTGGGGTCACCCTTGCACATCACTCCAGAGACTATGGAAGTTTGTCTTGTCAATTCACGCTCATTCCCCACAACGTCCTTGAGTCATCTTCCTTGTAAGACATAATCTTGCTCCTAAGACATTGTGGAAATGTGCATTGTTATTGAAAACATGAATTGGGTCTTTTCTACAACCTTTCTCCTGCCCTACTCTGCTTATCTATCTTTCATTCAATAAAGACTTCAGACTCTGTTCTTTCTTGTGGTTGATGCTCTGAGTCTCTGATTATGATAAAGTGTGGCAAATGGAAGCATACTTTCTGAAGGCTGTACTTCAAACACTCTATTAATGCAACATGCCACATACCAATCCCAGTAGAATGCCCACAAGCCAATTTGGTTCTCCTTTGATGAGGCAGAGATGCAAGGCAATAGCTACTCCTCTCGGAGGGAGAAGTGATTAGCTGGAGGGCTGCTGAACCCCTGCTATCTCCATCACCAGAGCATGAAGGACCATGGCAAGGACAAGCGGTCTGTCCTGGGAAGTCTATGTTTGCTGGGTCCAAAATTGCTCAAGATTTTGTTGTGCTAGAAAAGATGATAGGAAAAGTATTGAGGGAGATGTACATGATTTGGTTTAAAGGCTGTTTTTATGTCCTAAAGCGTGATCTATTTGGGGGGAACTACCATTGTGGAACCAGTGGACACCAAATGTGAAACCCTCCTCAATACTCAGTCGAGACCCCAACTTGCTCTCAAGACTAACTTCTACCACAGTCCCCCTTTCTTCCACCCTGGGGACACCCCACACTTCCCTGAATCCAGAATTTCCCTTATGGTCTTCCCTGGGCTTAGAACGTTTTAGTCCAAGTGACCCTCATTCACATCTCTACTCACTTTTGGGGGTGCAAAAACCCAAACAACCAACCAAACCAAAACCGAAACAGAAAAACTTCAATGATGCCTTTACTATGGGCTTCAGATTTAGGATTTAATCCCAGCTTTTCTACTTTAAGGGAAGGTTGCTTGACTTCTCTGAGTAACCTCAATTTTCTCATTTATAAAATAGAGCAAATAATCCCTGCTTTACTGGATTATTATATATAGTGAGAATTATATGAGATGGTACTGAACTGAACTTAGAGACCCAGTGAAGTGAGCTTCACTGTGGCATCCCTTGTGGGTGTGTGTTTTATGGGCGGTAATACAGTTGCTTTGCTTTGGATGTGGTTTGTCCCTCAGGGCATCATGTGTGGGAAGCCTCGTCTCTCTAATGTGACGATATAAGGAGGTGGTGGAACCTTAAGGAGGTGTGGCCTAGTGGAGGGTGGTTAGGTCCTTAGGAACACTACCCTCAGAGGAATTAATTCTGGTCTTGTAGAAGGAGTTAGTACAAAAGAGCAAGATGAACCCCCTCCCTGGTGTCAGGCTTCCTGTTTCACCCTGTGACTAGTCCTCCTTTTACATGTGCTTCTGCCATGATGACATCTGCTGTGTTGTGATGCAGCCAAGGGCTGAACCGATGGCATTGCCCTATCTTAAACTTTCAGTTTTCAAAACTGTGAGCTAAAAGAACCCTCATTTCTTCATAAAATATCCAGCCTCAGGTATCATGTTATATTTTATCTCACTGCCAAATAGAATACTTCTTGAAGATAAGAAATATTTGCTACTCTTGTTTATCCCTTTCGATGCCAAGAACAGAGCTTGGTATAGAAGAAATTCTTAATATATTCAGTTCAGATGAATTGACTATGTCATTTTCCTTGCCTTTTCCTTCAGATTATACACAATAAAGACAGGAGAAAGTGAGTGTTTCAAAAACAGGGCAAGAGCTGCCTACATTTGTAGGCCACATTTTATCAAGAGTGCAGCTTAGGGTCTTGGCTCTTAAACTGTAAATTCCAGGGAAAAGTAAGGGGATTGAGACCATGACCTTTATGTGTGCTTTCAGTATTTAGCGCTCTGCAGGGCACTTGCTGAATATTTAAGTGTGTTGCTATTCATGATAAAAGCTTGTAGAGTGACAGATCTGGGAGCAGAAAGGCAACTCAGTAATGGATTTCATCTTAGACAAATGCAGGAGAAAGCCTGCCTAAGGGTTGTTATTGCCCTAACTCTTTCAGCCCCATCCTGTAATTCTGTTCTGCCCACACAAGTGCTGCTCTGGAGTGTCTGAGTATCCTTTTGATGATAAGTTTCATCTGAACAGTGGTGGGAGAGGCCTGGTGTTGGGCAGCCCCTCTCCTGGTATGCCAGGGTAAGGTCCCCTGGGCAAGAATTCTCTACATTCTCCTGAGGAGTAGCCCAGCCAAGGAGGGGGTTGTCACCTGAGCTGACTTTGGGTTCAGTGTTAGTGACCCTGGCAAGATAAATAAAGCTGAGGTCAACAGGGGCAGCTCAGCACAAGCTCATGGTTAAGAACACAGACTCGAGTCAGACATTCCTCATCTTTAAGATAGACCATTGGAGTGCCTACTTTATAGGTTTATTAGGAGGATCAAATTGATAAATTACCTAGAGCTCTGCCTGGACCAGAGTAAAATGATATAAGTGTTGGATGTTGTTATATTAGAGCTGTAAGGGCTATTCTCAAAATTATATGAAAAATCATGTATTTTGAGTTGCTTTTTTGTGCCTCGACTTGGCTGATTCTCATCCTTGGGCTGAGAGGGGCTTTCAGGGTGGAAAGGGGGAACTTGTGCAGTAGTTCAGATAGGAAATGAAGGTTGATGTGGCAACAGTGGGAAGGAGGAGATGTATTTGGAGGAACTCACAGCAGTTCCATGGGGAGCTAAAGAGATCCAGGTTGGCTTCTAGGTGACAGAGACATGGGATCTCTGGGTGGTGATGCCTTAAATGAGACAGGGAACACCGTAGGAAGAGAGGTTCGTGTGGGGAGATGAGCTTGAGAAGCCTGCAGAATATTGGGATAGCAGGTGGAGGTGTCCAAAAAGTATTCATATGGAGATTTGGGGGTGTTGAAGAGAGGTTCAAACAGAGCTATAGATTTTAGGAGTTACCAGTATTTGTGATGAGCTGTGAGAGCCAGTAAGACTCTCCAGATGACTTCCTATGAAATACCCCATTTCCAGGTCATGGTCAGATCATGAACACTTTATGATTTGTTGGGTATGAGGTCCCTGCTCCAAGTACTCACTGTCATTTTAGTTTGAAAGCAGCCATAGACCACATGTAAATGAATAAGAGAGCTGTGTTCCAATAAAATTTTATTTACAAAATCAATAAAGAGTTTGCTTATTACCCTTGTGCAGACCAGTGTCTTACACATGTTATAAATGTGTACAATGTAATAAATATATAATAAATATTTGTTGGATTGATCTAATAGTTTCAGGAATTGTCTGAAGTTCATTCAGATTTTTTTCAACAAATTTTTGCTAATGACGTACAAATACACCACAAAAACAGGTGAGAGGAAGGATATTAGGAATACTGCTGCCATACATAAAACAAGCTACCATGAATTAGAGATGTACTCTTGGGTTGCAAACTATCTAGCTGAAAACCTTTTCTGAACCAAGAACTAGGCCCTCAGACAAGTATGATAAACCAGAGTTGTAGATTCAGGCGCAGGTGATGAGAGAACCACTGTATTTTAACCCCCTGAGGACTGCGGCTGGTGGGAGAGACCTTCTGTTTCCAGGAGAGTGCTCCTAGAGCCCTCGGGGACCCTGGACAGCATTCTTAGGTCCGGGAAATTGACTGCAAAGGTATTAAATAATTAAGATACTGTCTAGGAGTATTTGTAGCTTTCATTGCTTAGAAGCAGCTGGTGGGAGGAAATGGAACATTTCCGGTGGGAGAAAATCAAAAGAGTAGATGAGGAATGGAAGCCATGTGAACGAGAGAGTGGTCATTTTGCACACAGGAAACTAGTCATAGAAAATGAGAGAATGTGAAAGAGAGGGAGAGGGAGAGGGAGGGAGGGAGGGAGGGAGAGGGAGGGAAAGGGAGAGGGAGGGAGAGAAGAAATATCTTTCCTTCAAACAATAGAGTGGTAGAACAGATAGTTAGTAATTAAAACAATCAACACAAGGGTGGAAGGTTTCAGTAACTAAATCATTGCTACACTGTTCATTGGTCATTCAGCTCACCAAAATCTATCTTTAACTTTTTGTCTTTTTTTTTTTTTTTTGTATCAGGGATTGAATCAAGGATGCTTAACCACTGAACCACATCCCCAGCCCTTTTGATTTTTTATTTTGAGACAGGGTCTTATTAAGGTGCTTATAACCTTGCTAAAGTTGCTGATGCTGGCTTTGAATCTGCATTCCTCCTGCCTCCCTCTGCCTCCTGAGCTGCTGGGATTCCAGTGTGTACCACTGTGCCTGGCTTATCTTTTACTTTTGAAATCTGAAGCTACATGGCTCAACCTTGTTCACCTTCCTGGGGACAATTCCAGGGTCCTAGTTGTCAGATAATGGGAGAAAAGTCTAGAGAGGAGGTTTGTATTTGACAAAAAAGAATATGCAAGAGGCAGAAGATACCCGGGGTTCCTGGGCGATCCATATAATTGTGATCTTTAGTATCTGTGTTGCGGTGATGGCAGCAGCTTCCTCTGTGTTGTGTGTATGTGTGTGCATGCACCTATATACACACACAAACATGTAAGCATGTATATAAATATATGCATACATGTTTGTTTGTGTGTGTGTATATAGGTGTGAATATACATGTTTGTGTACATACATATGAAGCTATAATTGTGTATGTATATATGTATAATATGTATTATATAAATATGTCCATAATGATGAGCATGATTTAAATGCTTGAATTGGTTGCTGGTAGGTCCCACACCAACTGAATTGTCCAAACTTATTCAGGGCAGTAAGAGTTCACGTGTAGAGTAAGAACAATTCTGCATCCATTTCCCGAGTTAGACCGTATTTGGGAAAGTAAGGACTGAAAGGAAGGCCAGATTTTAAAAATTAAGATATAAAAAATTAAAGACTTAAAACATCTGTATCTTTGGGCCCATTCTCCAACAGGGCAACCCGTGCTACCCGCCCCCCCCCCCCAGCAGGGGCAGTTGACAGCACTTGGATCTCAGCATGCTGTATCCAGTTACTGTGGGCCCACCTGGGCTGCTTCTTAGGTTGGTAGTAGCTACTTGTGTGGAAGACATAAAAATTTGCATTTTGTCCTTTGGCTTCCGTGCTCAAGCCCATCTCCTCCAATTTGGTGCCAAACTGTTCTTGCTAGAACTCAAGTTCAGTCAGACCACGTTTGCTTAGGGCTCCCCAGTTCCTGAAAGCAAAGCTTAAGCCCCCTTGTCCTCCATCACCTGCATAGCCTCCTCTTTCCATTTCATTTCCTGCCTCATTCTCTACAGTCCAAAGCACCCAAGCCTCTGCTTCTTCTGGACAGTGCCCTTTTTCTCCCATCAAGCCATAGCAAATACATTTTCCACTAACCCAAACACGTGGTGGGTGTCTATTCATGCTTCAAGACCCAGCTTATTTGCTACTTCCATTGTGAAAACTCAACTGTCCCCCCCACTCCCTCCCCATGATTGATAGGACTGTGCCTGTACATATAGTACGACACTTATTTTCTGCATTATAGTTGGGCACAGGGTTTGGGGTTATATCTAATTTGAAGCCTAGATCCTTGTCTTCCTAGATGTGTGGCTTTTCACAAGTTACTTTGGGTGTTCACAACAACTCCTTTGGACCTCAATTTTATGATCTGTTAAAAGGTGGATTTTCAGAAGTTCTATTCATAGGGTTATTGGGAGGTCTTGATGCAATTGTATGTACCCATGAGTTTACTTAACACAGTGTTTAGAACATAGTAAGTATTCAATAAATTCAAGCTTTTCTTCTTTTTCTGCTCCACTTGACCTTAAGCTTGTAGAATCTTGGAACATGACTTAAGTATGTTGATAAACCAGATGCCTAGCTGTATGACTAATGCATGGTTGATTTCAGTTTTAAGTTGCTAGTGATGGAAATACAACTCAACATGAAGTAGGAAATAAGTACATGTTTGGTTGAATGATGTGATGGGTTGAGTTTTGGGCCCAATGTTCCATTATTTTCATCCTTACCTTATAGTGGGCAGAGTGAACTTCATTCCTTGACTTTGGGATTGGCCACTTAAGTTACTGGACTATTTAGGAATATGATTCAAACAGAGGCTTATGTAACTAGGTTTCCTTTTGTGCATTTGCAAGACATGCAATGGATGCTAGTTCCAGAAGATTGAGAACAATGTAAAATGATCCCAAATCTAACCCCTGGCCTGCAGTGCAATCTAGATGAGTTTGGTCTAGATCAGTCAAACTTAAACTGATCTCTAACCCATTAAGTTATGTGGTGGTTTATTACACAGGAAAAGTTGTTACACATGCTTCTGTTATTTTGTGATCTGGCTTTAAGGACAAGGCACTTATAATTGAAACAATCCAATGCACCCAACCCTCTGATTCAAACATGATAGGGAAAACGTAAAGGATGTCATTGCTGAGAGATAGGAATGAGATAGATAATGAAAAAAAATATTGAAATTCAAGTCAGATAAGAAGTGATGACTGAGCTTCCCTTTATGAGTTTTATTTCCAGATCTATCTGAATGATGAGAAGTCTTCCAATAGTCAGTGTGGGGATGGAACTTTTTATGACTGCCCTTGTCAAACATGTGCTCCTAGAATCTCTCTACTGAGAGGGACTCTCAGAGGTCACCAGGCCTAGCCTTTTGACACTTGCACAGATGTGTTCTGTAGCATTCCTGACAGAGCTGTCCAATTCAGTTACTTACCTGCTATGTGACCTTGGGTAGGCGCAAAGGTTGGCATTTCAGAGTCAGGCAGACTCCTTTTGGAATCCAGCATTGTGACCTTCACAGCTTCCTCATTTCTGGATCTCCCATTTCTGCTAGGAAATAGAGACAATTAGAGTGCCTACCTCACAGAGCTGCTGGGAGGGCTCACTGGACTACAAAATGGTATTCCCGGTGCAGCATCTGGCACCAACTATAATGGCTCCCCTTCCCTTTGGAGCAGCACAGAATACATTACCTCTCTGCTGTGTGAAAGCTTGTCTCTATAAAGAGGAGGGAAGAACCCAGCTGAGATCCAACTGGGCCCTTCCATGTCCAGTCCAGAAGCTGAGCTTGCTGGCTCCCAGCTCATTTGATAGGGCATTTCGATTTTAAATTGTAAGTTGTCAGCACATTTAAATGTCCCAGGTCTAGGAAAACATCAGAAGGAATTATTGATTGCTTTATTGATTAATCAGATAGTTTTGTGTAAATTATGGTTCATAAAATTCTGGGGTCCCTGTCATCTTTCATAACACAGACTTTCAGTGTAAGCTAAAGTAGAAATTACTCCCCTCCCTGAAGGTAGGGTCTAGAAGAGCAGAGATGGATCAGTGTGAACTAAATGGATGCAGGAGAGGTAGGGGGAGAGATTTCTTCAAAGAACAATTTCTAAGTGAGCTGGATTATAAACGTATAAGGAAAAAAGAAGGCACAAAAGGTTGGGCAGGTAGGGAATGCCTTAAAAAACATTTAAGTTTAGACTCTGAAGGCAATGGGGGAGCCATTAAAAGTTTTTGAGAAAGAAAATAGTCAGTTCAGAGCTTTGCTTCAGCAAGATTACTCTAACAAGAGGCTTGGGTAGGGGGCAGACAAGCAGAGACAGGAGAGTACTTAGGAGTTTATTGCAATTGTCTGGACAAGAGGTGATAAAGGTTGTGCTTGGGCACTGGAAAGGAGAACAAATAGAAGACAGACTGCAGTCCAAAGCGTACAGGACTTATTGACTGACTAGGGAAAGAGAGCAGAGAATGATTCAGGTTTTCCGGACAGGGGAAGCGGCTGAATACCTAACTTCATGTGCAGGCAGTAGAGCTTATGTATCATTCCCAGGTTTTACCCCTTATTCTTTTTTTAAGAAAAATTTGTTATTTTTAGATATACATGACAATAGAGTGTATTTTGACATATTATACGTATATGGAGTATGACTTATTCTAATTAAGATTCCATTCTTGTGGTTGAACATGATGTGGAGTTTCACTGGTTGTGTATTCATATATGCACAGAGGAAGATATGTCTGATTCATTCCACTGTCTTTCCTATTCCCATCCCTGCTCCCTTCTCTTTCTTTTCTTTTGCCTAATACAATGAACTTCTATTTTTCTCTCCCCTCCCTTTATTGTGTGTCAGCATCCATGTATCAGAGAGAACATTTGGCCTTTGTTTTTTTGAGATTGGCTTATTTCACTTAGCATGATAGTCTCCAGTTCCATCTATTTACCAGCAAATGCCATAATTTCATTCTTCTTTGTGGTTGTTACTCCTTATTCTTAATGCATATGTATGTGTATATATGTAGCTCCATGTCCAGATGGAGCAGTATCAATACTAGGATATATTTTTTAATATTTATATTTTAGTTGTAATTGGATACAATATCTTTATTTTGTTTATTTTTATGTGGTGATAAGAATCAAACTCAGGGCCTTGCACATGCTAGGCGAGCACTCTACCACTGAGCCACAATCCCAGCCCCAATACTAGGATATTAATATCCTAATATCACACATGTACACAATTGCATTTCAATCCCCACTGACATATGTGTATGTGAAATGAGTTATGGTGAAATGAGGGTATAAATCTTTATAATTTCATCAGAGAATTTAAGTTTTCACACTGGAAGGGTAGGGATTATATGTTAGGACTCTGAAAATATTTAAACTTGTCCTACTGATAATCGCAGCTGTGATTTACTGAGTATTTATGCGCTAATGCCCTTTATACATCACATCACTTGTCCCTATAACAAGCTGTGAGATGGGCACATCTCCTTCCTAGCTGTTCTCAACTCCCTCCTTTCTTGCTGCCCAATAAAGGCTGGCCTCCCTTGCAATAAGGGTGGCTACGGAACCCAGTCTGGACAATGAGAACATTAATGGTATATGTGTAGAGAGTCTCAGGTAAGACAATGGCTTCCTAGTAGAAGGAACAGTGTAAGAGGAGAAGCTAGCCTTCCTCTGTCTCCTCCTTCCTGGCTTGGCCATGGTGGGTGTGATGCTCAAAGTTTTCAATCATGGATGACCAACATGAAGATGAAAAGTCAATGACCCTGGATATCAGAGGCAGAGACACAGTGTGTATGACCTCAGTGACAACCTCAGGCCACTGGACCAACCTTGGAACTCTTACATCCAGATTTCCTATTAAGCACTTTAGCCACTCTTTGTTGGTGGGTTTTTTTGTTTTGTTTTGTTTTTTTTCAGTTATTTGCAGATATGCAGCCTGATGCTCAGTAGCTTGCCCAGGGCCAAACAAGGAAGTGGTGGAGCTGGGATTCAAACTCAGGTCTTCCTGGCTCCAAAGTGGTGCTGTTAGCAGCTTATGATCTAAAAATAAGATATCTTGTCTTTGTTCCTGGTTCCTGGTACAGAGTTCCCCAAACCCTTGGAATTTCCTGGGTGATAAGGGTGATAGGAACATTCACCTCTTAATGGGTCCCTAGTTTCAGGATGAAGGCTGGTTGTCAGAAACAAGCCTTCAGCCTCACCCCTAGCCTCCCAGGAGAGGAAAAGGGATGGAGTGAATTAATCACCAGTTGCCAACCATTTGGTCAATTGTACCTATGTAATGAAATTTCCATACTGCCCATCCTCCTGAATGCTTCTGAATTGGCACACACATCCACATGCTGAGTGGGTGATGTACCCCAATCCCATGGGGACAGAAGCTCCTACACTTGGCATCCTTCCAGACCTGGCCTTATGTCCCTCTTCATCTGGCTGTTCATTTGTGTCCTCTGTAATAAACTGGTATGTAAGCAGAATGCCTTCCTGGGTTCTGTGAGATGTTCTAGCAAATTATTGAACCCTAGGAGAAGGTTGTGGGAACCTCTGATTGATAACCGGTTATCAGAAGTACAGGTGGCTGGGACCTATGATTAGTATCTGAAGTAGAGGCATCCTTGTGGGACTGAGCCCTTTAACTTGTAGGATTTGATGATAACTTCAGGTAGAAAATCACAGAATTGAATTGAAATGTTGGACATCCCACTGATGGAGAATTGGAGAATTAGCATGGGAAAAACCCACACACATCTGGTGTTCGGAAATGTCAGGAGATTAACAAAAACACAAAAACCAAAAAAAAAAAAAACAACAACTTTATTCCTACATCTGTCTTCGATACCCACACTGAACAATACAAAGGTCTCATTGTGCTGTGTCTGATGGACACATACTGTGTTCATTCCAAGAACTGCATCTCTCACTGCTTGTGTCATGGTTTTGGACGTCTCCTTACTGTCAGGCACTGTGGCGTATCTTAGGAGATAGTAAGATAATTATGATTCAGTCCTTCTCTCAGGATGTTCATGACATAGAGGAGGGTGGGCACACTATGTTGGTCTGATACAATTTTTGTATGACCTGTAACTAAGAATGATTTAACATTTTTCAAATAGTTAAAAGAAAATTAAAAAAAAGAATTTTGTGACCAGTAAAAAATTACATGAACTTAAATTTCAGTGTCCATATTGTGGTTTGGATATCAGATGTCCCCAAAAGCTCCTGTTAATACAGGAATGAATGTTCAGAAACAAAATGATTAGATTCTGAGAGCTATAACTTAATCATTCCATCCTATTTGAATGTACTGTCTGGTGGTAGCTGTAGGCAGGTGGCGTGTGGCTGGAGAAGGTGGGTCACTGGGGATGTGCCCTGGAAAAGTGTATGTGCCCTGTCCTCCCTTCTCCCCCTCCCCTCTCTGCTTCCTGACGTGGCCATGAGCTGAATAGCTTTCCTCCACCCTGCACTCTGCCATGATGTCCTGCCTCATCTCAGACCCAGAGCAAGGGTCTTGGCTGTCGATGGACTGGGACCTCTAAAACCATGAGCACCAAGTAAACTTTCTGTTCTCTAAGTTGTTCTTGTCCGGTCTTTTGGTTACAGCAATAGAAAAGCTGACTGAAACGGTCTATGAATACAATTATATTAGATGCAGCCAGGCCCGCTTCTTTACATGTTGTTACTGGCAATGTTGGTGCTTCTCTGTGTAAAAAATTGCAACAGAGATGATACAGTCTGCAAGGTCCAAAATATGCACTACCTGGCTCTTATAGAAAAGGTGTGCTGATTCTAGTTCTAGGGGGAGGGTTTTGGAGGTGGGGAGGATTAGGCAAATGAACGATTCATTCTAGGCAAGGGAAAGAGAGAGGATGTATAACTGAGATATTTTGAAAATTTCCCCCAAATAAGAGGAGAGTCCAAAGTTCTAGAGTTTCCCCTTTTAAAGGTCGATTTTATAAAAGAGGTGGGGCTGTGGGAAGAGTGGAGGTGGTTTGGGGTATTTGTTAGGTTTAGTTGCCTAATGAATGTGTGTTTTTACTTGTTCCTTAGACAGAGAACGGTATGCTGCAGGATGTTTGAACTCCACTCAGACACAGAGAACAGATCATGAATTTTTTTTTTTTTTTTTTTTTTTGTGTGTGTGTGTGTGTGTTCCTGGGGATTGAATTCAGGGCTTTGAAAATATTAAGCATATGCTCTAACACTGAACTACACCCCTAGCCCCAGATCATGAATTCTCTTAATGCACATGTGAAATTTTGAGTTAAATAATTTTATATTAGAAAATTTGATTAACCCTTTAATGAAGGTCCTTTGAGCCTCCCTCATACTGCTGTCACCTGAAACTATTGTATGCTTGTGGGTTTCTGTGCACACATGATATACATCCTGCTCAGATCCTGATTCCCATCAAGCAAGTCCTCCCATGAGCCAAGAACCCACATTCTTGTTATGCGTACCTGGGATGGTGGAAATCCTTTTACATGAACCAAACTCTTTAACAATATAAGGAACTGTTTAATTTTCTTTCTTTTTTCTTTCCAAAAGAAAGCAAGTGCTAAGAAGTTTGATAGTGGTAGTATTTGTCATGTGTATATCATCACATAACTTAGAAAGCACTTTTCGTCCATTTTGATTCTGACCCTCAAAATGATCATGACCTAAATAATTGGATCATGAAATGGAGAACAATTAAGCTACATGAAAATCCAATTCTGACATACCAAAAAAAGGAAGCTTTTGAGATCAATGAACTTATACCCTTGAAGTCTGTGTTTCAAGGGAGAGGAAATGGAGGAGTGGCCGCAAAGGCAGCCAATCAATGGCAGGATCAAGATGTGTGCTTTCCGTTTGTGTTAATGATGGCCAAGGTCATCTTATTGCTGGGCTAACTAGACATGACTTAATTATCACATCTCACACATGTGATCTATAGATGGAGGGACTCTGTCATTTGTTATCCAGACCCAAATACTTTGGCTCAATAGGCATAAGCAAAACCATTCACTGAGACTTCTGGTCACTTCTGGTCAAGCCTACAGAGTAGGTTTGGCAGGTGCAACAGGCCACGTAGAGCTTTTCAGGTTGTCTCTAAAATTCGCTTCTATTTTCTTACATGTGTTGGCCCAGCACCTTGTAACTTTTGCATGTGAGACAAGCCTGTGGTACAGTTGTTAATAGAGATAACAGTTCAGTTTCTCCCACTTATTGTTGGTCTTATGCCACATGCAAAGCTGGGGGCAATAGAGAAATCAGGACCTGAGGTGGGGGGGGGAGACATGTGTGTGCCAGGTCTCCTGCATTGACACAGCCATTCTTTTTCTCAGGGGTGTTAGGAGTCCTGTCTTTAGTTGGTCCAGGAAGAACATTTTCCAGGAAGAGGGTGGTCACTTCTAGACAAACAACTTGGGATATCGAGAAAAAGGAGGACAGAGACTTTTTTTCTTGATACTGTGTGTATGTTTTATTGTGTTTTGTTTTTAGAAAATAGTAACAATCAATGTTTATTGATTATCAGTGGTGGCTTATTTCTGAGCTAAATAGGGGAACTAAGAAACACAACAGGGGAAAGAAAAAGAAAACATTTTTCCATTATTTCTTCTAGTAACAAACTAACTTAGGAAATAGAGAGTTAAGAGTATTAAAATAATGTTACACCTGTACAAACAATCATTAGTATAGAAATGCAAACCCTCCCAAATATCAGAATAACTATAACCTAAAAGACTAGAGACTATTGTCTTAGCTCAGGCATTTATAAAACAGGAGTTACAAGAAATATGCAGATACACACTAGTGAAGCGGAATTTAATTCACTTCATTCAGTATATAACTGACCAAGAGGACAAAAGCAAGTGAGAATATAGAATAATCTAACCAATTAATGAGATAGACCTGATTAAATCTCATAACTGACTAAAAAATACTAAGCTTTTGTTTTTTCAAATGCTGTGAAAACATTCTTAGATGCTGATCATATTAACACATAAAGATATCTTCAATAAATTCCAAAAAGTAAATGTAGTGTGGATATTATATAACTGAAATACATTAAAACTAGACATTGATAACAGAACAGAAAGCAAAAGCTCCTTTCATATGGAAATTTAAGTGTCTCCTAAACAACTTTCAGAGAAGAAATAAAACCTCATATGTAAGATTGTTGTAGGAAACAACAATAATAAAGTTTTTTGTTTTGTTTTTTTTTAAATCAGAATTTGTAGGATACAAGTCAGGTGTGGTGGCTCACTTCTGTAATCCCAGTGATGCAGGAACTTGAGGCAGGAGGATTGCTAGTTTGAGGCTAGCCTTAGCAATTTTCTGTCTCAAAACAGAAAAAAAAAGAATTTGCATAATACAAGCTGTTATGGGATGAATTATATCCTCACTCTCAAATTCATATGTCTTGACTCTCAGTACCTCAGAATGTGGTTTCATTTGGAAATAGAGTCTTTACAGAGGTATTTTTTATTTATTCCTGGTCTGAATATTGGTGTATCTGTGTACTGGGTGGCTTCTCCCATTAAATTTTCTAGATGGATGTTATTTGCATATGTAAAAATATTGATTTCTGTATTTATTAGTTTTGAACCTGTATTCATACTAAATTATCTTACTGTTCTCAACAATTCTTCCATCCCCTTGACTTTTCCAGATATATAGTTTTACCATCTGCAAATGCTAATAGTTTTACTTCCTACTGTTCAAAAATTTTTGCTGTCAATTTCTGTCTTTTGTCTGTTTACATTTGTTAGTTCCTCCAGTATAATTTTTAATAAGAGTGGATATTGTCATCTTGCTCTAGTCTCTAATTAGAATGTCACAATTTCCCCACTAAAGATGATTTTGTGGCTTCTAGGCTGAGAGACACATACTTTACCACATTAAGAAATACCATTTTGCACCAACTTGGATGACAATGATCTAAAAGACAGAAAATAACTGGTGTTGGTGAGGATATGGAGAAAACAGAGTCTTCATACAATGCTGATGGAATTGTATAATGTTTCAATCACTTTGAAAATGTATTTTGTGGTACTTCCTCAGAAAGTTAAATACAGAATTACTGTATGACCCAGCAGTTCTACTCCTGGGTTTCTAATCAAGAAAACTGAAATCATACATTTGTACACCAAAAAAAAAAAAAAAAAATGTACAGAAATGTTCATGGCCACATTACTCATAATGACCAAAATGTAAAAACAACCCAAATGTTCATAAATGGAAGAATGGGCAAATAAAATGTAGTATATCCTATCCATGCAATGCAGCATTATTCTACAATAAAAGGAAATAAAGTTATGGATACATGCTACAACATGAATGAACCTTGAAAACATGCTAAGTGAAAGAAGTCTGACTACTTATGGGATGGCCTTCTTATATAAAATGTCCCACATTGGTAAAAATACAGAGGCAGATAACAGATAAAGCCCAGGGCTGGGAGTGGGAAGGGCAAGAGGAGGTGGTTGCATACAATGGGGAGGAGGGAAGTTGGGGTAATGGTCGGGGAGCAGAGGGTGATGGATGAGCAAAGGTTTCTTTTGAGGGATGATGAAAACATTCTAAAATTATTGTGATCATGGCTGCACAACTTCAAATAAACTAAAAAAACATTGAATTGCATATTTAAAATGGGTGAATTTTATGGTTGTGAATTATATCTAAATAAAGCTGCTATATAAAAAACAAATCTCTTATGAAAAAAATCCTTATCCACACTAACAGCTAAAACCATCCCATATATTACCAGTGTTTGGAAAAAAACTGACAACCCAAGTAAAAGTATGGTGTATGTCTACAAAATCATCTGAACTGAATCTAATAATCATGAGGAAACAACTAGGCAAATCCAGAAAGTGGCATAATCCATGGGACAGTACACTTGGATTCTTCAGTAGTGTCATTTATGACCATTTCCCTGCCCCTAAGAGCAAAGCTACTATTCTAGATTTTAAAAGATGAAAATGAATTTGTCAACTAAATTCAATGACTCTTGAGTGTATCCTAGATTTGAAAAAAAAAAAAAGAGAAGCCAGCAGCTCATAAAAAGCATAGTTAGGAAAATGGAGAAAATTTAAATATTGATTAAATGTAAAATAGTATTATCAATATTAAACCCTTTACATGAGATTATGGTTGTATCACTATGTAGGAAAATTCCCTCATTTGAAGTAGAAATCCACATAAAACATTATGAAATAAAGTGTCATGATGTCTGCTTCTTATTTTAAGACACACATACACACAGTAAAAGTGGTAAAATGTGAATCTCTAGTAGGTGGAAGGTACCCATGTCTTCACTATGCTATTGTTTCATTTTCTATAGTCTTGATATATTTCAAAGAGAATATTGACAAAATGAATTAAAATGCATTACAACTTTGAGAAAAAGAGATAACTGAGGAAATGATAGATATGACTTGAATAATTTAGATGGTTGTTCAATATCTGGCTCATTTCTTGATATATGCATTTTACTTTGTATGATACAGTTTTATTGTTTTTATTTCATATATTATATTTATACATACTTTTAAATATTCCCTTGTCTCCTTATCATATATACATATATAATTTGATCACTAATTCTCCCATTTTACCTGAAAATCTTTTATTATTATTATTATTATTATTACAACATAGAGCTGTATCCTGGGATCTCAGTCAGATCAGCTTTTCCCACGTGTACTGTTAACTTGTTGGGAGACTCTGCTCAGTTTGCCTTCCCTTTTCCTATCTCTTAAAAAGGGAAACAATTATGAGAGTGAAAAGGCAAATCACATAAAGGAAGAAGAAGATGTTTATAACATCATGTTTATAACAACATGTATGTTCAGAATACATAAAGATATAAAAATTTTAAAAGTTAGATAAGCAATAATAAAAAAATATGCAAAAGACTGGAACAGGCACATCACAAAAGAGTATATCCAAATGGCCAAGAACAAAGTGCCCAGCTTCATTAATCAGGAAAGGGCAATGAAAACTATTAGTTACATTTCCACACTCATCAACATGGCTTAGATCAAACAAACAAACAAAAAACAAAATCAAGTGCTGATGAGGATGTAGAACCATGGGAACTCTCACTTTTAATTTGAGTAGAAATAATTTTGGAGAGTGGTTTTCTAACACCTGATAAAGCTACTCTATGACCAGGCATTCTTTTCTCCATTCAATGAAAATCTATAAACATTTCCTTAGAGATATTTACAAGGATGTTCTGAGCAGCATTATTTGTATCAGGCCCCCAACTGAAAACAACCCACATGACAATGAATGATAGAACAAATACATATATTAAGGAATTTTCATATAAAGAGATATTATACAATAAAAACAAGTGAGCTACTGAACAGGATGGATGAATTTCGACAATAGGATGCTGAAAGAAGCCAAACCCAAAAGAGTATATACTATATGATTCCACTTATGAAAGTTCAAGCACAATCTGACATGAAAAGTCAGCGTTGTGGTTGCTTTTGGGGAAGAGAGGGTGGTAATCAGTAGGAGGGAGAACTAGGAGATTTCTGAGGGGTTGATAATCTAATTACTGATGTGGATTGCTGTTGGTTGAGTGAATTTGCTGAAAAAACTCCTCAAGTATGTCTCTATAGGACATATACTTAGTAGGCCATATACTTGTGAAAATTCATTAAAAAAACAAGAAACTTTTAAATATTCCCTTGTCTCCTATCATATCTCCCAGGATTATCATACAGACATGTGACATAAAAAAATGAAAGAGTTAAGTATATCATGCTTTGGATGATACACATATAACATGCATTTAAATCGCTTAGGTGCCTAATTGTTCATAGCTGTATATGATGTGTAATGCATATTGATAACATTTGTGGAATTATTATGATTTTTGATTCATTTTCTTATTTAGTTTTCACACAAATGGTGTAGCAAGCTGGTTGGTTATAAATGAAAAAATGAAAGCCTGTAGGGGTTGAGAGATACATGCAAAACTTCTCAGCCAGAATTAGTACTTTTAGTAATTTGGAAACAAAAAGTATAGGAAACTGGCTGTAGGTGTATAATTCATTATATTCATTTTTATTTTGCTTTACGATTCAGAAATCCCAGGCAGAAGGAGTGCAGCGTCTCAGATCTTGGGTGTCGAGCTCTTCTTCTCCTTTTCTAACTCGGCCAGATTGCACATCTTCCTGTGTCGCAGTTGATAGCTACTAATAGACTCTGGCTGGAACACGACATTTATCTCCTTCTCATTTGTACCACACAAACGAAGTTACAATAATGGCACTTTGTTGGCACTGAGGAAGACCAGTTCCAAAGTGTCCCACTTTTTCTCGCTATTCAGCATTCAGAGTTGATGTAAAATAACAAATACTCTGACCCAGTTTGAGAACACAGCCTGGTCATGTAGCAAAGAGGAATGCTTTCGTCATGGGGTCCCCTATACTTCCTTCATGGACCTGCCAAATCTCAGTGCCTGAAGTGCCCATCAAGGGTGAAGCAAGAGAAGACCCACGGAGCTACAGATCTTGTTGTGACAGTTCTCTGTGTGGCCCAGGAGAAGGTCATGGGAAGGAGGCTAGGCCAGAATTGTGATGACCCTTTGTAAGAGTCAGCATCCTATAATGATGGGAATCCGGGAAGCTACAAAACCACCTCCTCGTGTGTCAAGAGACGTGAACTTTGAGCCAGAAAAACCTGAGTTTGAGTTCTGACTTGGCACCTCCCCAGCTGTGTGACCTTGTTCCAATACATCCCCTTTTCTTTTGGATCTCATTTTTCCTGTCTGTAAAACAAAGGGCTCTTTGGATGCCACTGAAGGAGCTGCTTCCTGTTAGTTCATATCAGGATCTCCAAGGACCTGTGCCCCCATCTATGCAGAGGGGACAGTGATGCCTGCTGGTTTGTCTCCTAGGGTTGTTGGGAGATGTGTGGACACAGGAGGGGCCTGGCAGATTTTCTTAGTTGAAATGTGTTGGGCTTGGGAGCTGCTTTCTAGATTTTCAGCAATGTAATCATTAACCATTAACCCCACTTTCTTTTATGGTCCCTTTCATAAGCTGCATTTTGTTGGAACCATTATCTTACATTAGCTGGCTTTCTAAGGCCTGTTCATCCCTCAGTGAAGAGGCAATTCAGATTAATCACATGGAACTGGCAGAGCAGCATTCCACTGGCTACTGGAGGGAGGGAGAGGTCCACTCTCTCCCTTTCCACCCCTCAGGCATAAGCAGTCCACACACACACACACACACACACACACACACACGAGACTGGTGAACTCCTCTGGAAGTTAACTAGATTGTCTATGGAGACAGGAATGAAACTGCACCCCTGTGTGGAGATGGCCAGGGCTGGGACACTCTTTGGGACTGGTTAGAGCCTCCAGTGAGGGGAGGAGCAGGGATGATAGCTTTAGTGGTTCTTCTCTTGGGTTCCCATGACTTTAGGCATCTTCACATTCTTGCGGTCACTGTGGGAGGTAGGAGTCTTATGGGGTGGGTGCTCTATGGAGCTGGGCAAGAGCAAGTCGGGACCTTCCCTCTGAATCTGAGAGAGACATCAGATTGCCTCTCTGTAACTCTGGTGTGTGTGTGTGTGTGTGTGTGTGTGTGTGTGTGTGTGTGTGTGCATGTGAGGGGACAGTGGAGATATTTTTATTTTTATTTTTTGGTACTAGGGATTGAACCCAAGGGCACTCAATCCCTGGGCCACATCCCCAGCCCTTTTTTATAATAATATTGTGAGATAGTCTCACTAAATTGCTTAGGGCCTTGCTAAGTTGCTGAGGCTGGCTTTGAACTTGTGATCATCCTGCCTCAGTCTCTTGAGCCACTGGGATTCTACAGGTGTGTGTCACCATGCTCGGCTGAGAGAGATTTTTAAAGGAGTGCAGTACCCTCCTGAGTCAGCATATTAGCAGCAGAAAGGGTGGGAGAGCCCCCCAGAGGGCAGATATTTCAGAGGGGAGCCTAGGCTATAAGACCCAGTCATGATTCCACACAGAGAATGTTCCATTAGAATCCTTAGAGGGTGTGCTGGATTTAGCAAGGGTCCCCAATTTTTCATGTCCATCCAGAGCCTCAAAATATGACCTTATTTGTAAACAGGGTCTCCACAGAGAAGTTAGTTTTCTTATGATGAGGTCATATGGATCAGAGTGAATCCTAATTTTATAACTGGTACCTTTTTAAAAATTTTTAATATAATTTAGTTTTTAAATTTATATATGACAGCAGAATGCATTATAATTCTTATAACATATATACAGCACAATTTTTCATATCTCTGTATACATAGTCACACCAATTCGTGTCTTCATACATGTACTTTGGATAGTAATGATCATCACATTCCACCATCATTAATAACCCCATGCCCCTTCCCTTCGCTTCTCGTCCTTCTGCCTTATCTAGTGTTTGTCTATTCCTCCCATGCTCCCCCTCCCTATCCCACTATGAATCAGTCACCTTATATCAAAGAAAACATTTGGCATTTGGTTTTTTGGGATTGGCTGACTTCACTTAGCATTATCTTCTCTAACCCCATCCATTTACCTGCAAATGCCATGATTTTATTCTCTTTTATTGCTGAGTAATATTCCATTGTGTGTATATGCCACATTTTTTTTTTATCTGTTCACCTAATGATCTTTATAGGAAAATGGAAATTTGGGAAGAGAAACAGATACCTAGAGAAGGCCATATGAAGACAGAAAGAAGCAAGGACTGGAGTGATACACAGGCCAAGGTTGGAGAGATGTGCTATAAACCAACAGCTGCTGAGGATTGTTAACAACCCAATCCTCATAAACCAGGAAGATGCAAGTGAGGATTCTTCCCTGGATCTTTCAAAGGGAGCATGGCCTGGCTGTCATCCTGATTTGGGACTTCTAGCTTCCAGAACTATGTGAAGATAATTTCTGTTGTTTTAGGTCACACGGATACTATGATGGCAACCCTAGGAAATCAGTAGAGGCCAAACCTTGGGTCATCGGTGATGCTGCCTACAGTGTACCCCATGTTACTCCCATCCTGTGAGTTGTTTCACCAATGGCTCAGTCTCAGTTGTAAATCTGCCTCCTAAAGTCCCTATTCTGGAGGAGAGAGACACCCAGCTGAAGGTGGACCAGCCAGCACCATGTTCCTTCCCGTCTCTGGACCAAAATGAGAAAGAGAAACTGTCTTACTTTCCTCTGCTCTCCATTTTATGCTCATTTTTCCTGGTTTAGTTAGACCCTCGGGGTTAACATGGATTTTAAAAATTCCTAGTCCCCACTGAATGCCCGACTTCTCTTGGCAATGTCTCTAGTAAGAGGTCATCTTGCCCCCTCCCCCAGTTCGACCCCTCTAGGATCTCAGGAATGTCTTATTGCCCCTTCCTTCTCCCTCTTGCCCTTCCATGAATATTCATCGACTACTAGCTCTGTGCAGGGAGCAAAAGACTGAGCCCCTGCCCATATATTTGATGCTATAGATTTGATGCTGTAAAGCTCTTCCCTTGTCAGCCCCTGATCTGCTGCCAAGGCAAGCCAAGCCTGTTCTTGGTCTAGGCAGGAAGGGGAATTGTGGTGGTGAACTTGTCACTACTCCCCTTCAAGGTCAATCATGTCCTGCTCTCACATCTAGACCAGTGTAGGCATCAGGAAAGGAAAAACGGTTGAGATGGCATCTTACTCCTCTTTAATCAGTCTGGTTGCTGTAAGTGGCCTCCAAACCCATTTTACAAGGCAATTGATGTCTAAAACACTCCAACCATGAGAGAATTGGCCACCTCTATGCTGTATTTATCTCCAAATCAAATTAAGTATCCGATGTGTGTTCAGAAGGGATTGCTTTTATTATATGGGACACACATTGTCACATGATGTTGAAGAGTGTTATCACACGTGTATTTGCCAAAATGCAATATATGTAATTATATATTTCATTGTATAAGAAATAAAATCTTTGGCAGGGTTACCCAATGCATTGAATAATCTGATGACATTTTATGGACATTTTGGAGCTAGCAGAAACTTTGTAATGATCTATCTTTCTCATTTTTATGACAGAGGAAACAAAAGTAGAAAGAGCTAACTTACCCTGTCCCACAGAGAGCTAGAGACTGACAGGAGAATCACACTCATATCTCTGGCTTCTTCCCAGTGGCCTGCAGGGATGTATTCCATTTGTGGATGAGGATCCTGAAGCTTTTGAAAAGTGAAAACTTTGATGGACAGCCAAGGTCACGTGATTGGTGTTTCTATACAATATAGGAAGGGCACTTTACTTCTTCTTGGAGATAGACACCTTGACAGCTGGATAGAGGTAAGGACCATTTGACATGTGTTTCCTTTTGAGTTTAAAATTCTATGCTGGGGTTCAGCTTCTGTTAAGTAATTGCATAATAGACCATAATGGAGAGGGAACCAAGACTGGCTTTGGGGGTGGAGATCTTTTTCCTACTGCCAGTGGTGACCAAGATGGGCCATTCATTTGCTTTTGATGGGATGGGTCTGGGGCAAAGTGAGGCTATGTCCTTCCTGTGCTCAGAAGAACCCTCAGAGTTAATGTGGTCTCTTAGTAAGAGGGACTAAAGCCAAATAGGAAACTGATTCAAGAAAACTCAGATCACCAGTCCCCAAATCTCGCTTTGAGATACAAGGTGCTGCCTCACCCTGATCCCTTATTTGACTTCCTTGAGCTCTGACCCAGACTGCTGATCACACAGCAGTGCCAGCACAGCCCCTGGGAAGGCTGAAATGGGGTTGAGTTGTCATCACTGATGTTTGGGGAGCTCAGCTGTTCCTGAAGGCTGTATGGAGCCCATAGACAGTCCTGAGGAAGTCTGGCCTCTACCCTGGATAAGGTGGCAAGACAGGTTGTGGGTGAAGGGAGAAAGAGTTGGAGCTCATTCATTCACCTATTCCATTCATTCAACAAATATTTGCTGAATATTTGCCATATGCCCTTCGTGCTTTAGGGAGCTGTTAGATAATGCAGTAAACTAGGTCCTTGTCCTCCTGGAGCTCCCATTCCAATGGGGAGACAGAAAATAAGCAAGAAAATATTTTCATGTAGAATATATCATCAAAAACCGATACTGTGAAGACTAGCCAAGTGGAAGCATCAAGAGCAATGGGATGTGCAATTTTAGATAGGGTATTCAGACCCCTCTGAAGAGGGCCCAATTGGGCGGAGAACTGAGTATAGTGAGAAAGCAAACCAGAGGTCTATGTGGAGAAATGGCATTCCAGACAGAATGAAATGAAGGTGCAAAGACCCTGAGAGGGAAGGATGCTTGCTACACCCACAGGGAGGGGTGGAGGGGAGGTGGGAGTGTCTGGAGAAGAGTGAGACTGGAGAGAGGAGGTGAGAGATGAGGGTGGGAGAGGAAGCACGGGACTAAGCCAGAAGGACTTGTAGATCATGGCAAAGGTTTTAAAATTTATTTTGAGCATCATGGGGAGCCATTGGAGGGTTTTGAGCAGATCGTCTTGGGGTTGCATGGAAAAGAGACCTTTGGGGGTCAGATGGGAAATGGAGAGTTGGTCAGGGAGGGTCCTGCAGGCAGCTCGTGGCTCTATTGGCTGGGTGAGCAGGGGTAGAGGTGAGGGATGTAGAGGATCTCATTTTGTGTGAAGGCATGAAAGCACTTTCCCCTCATCCTTCCAGCTTCCTTCTGATAGTTTTTTTTTATTGATTTAAAATAAAATAAATGACAGCAGAATGCATTAAAATTCTTATTACACATATACCACATTTTTTCATACCTCTGTATATAAAGTATTTTGACACCACATTCGTGTCTTCATACATGTACTTTGTTTAATGATGTCTATCATATTCCACCATCCTTGCTAATCCCCTGCCCCCTCCCTTTCCTTCCCACCCCTCTGCCCTATCTAGAATTCATCTGTTCTTCCCATGCTGATATTTTTTGACACCCTCTTCTCCCCTGAAGCCTCCTGGACTGGGCAGGAGAGAATCAATGGCTTCCTGCTCCCTGTGTTCCCACTGTTCTTCCTCCTAGGGCAGGAGAAGAAAGAAGTACTGAGGAAGGGGTTAGGAAATCTTAACTCCAGGTCTAGGCCTTCCATAACTACCTGGTGTACTTGAGCACATTGCTTGTCGTTTCTGAGGTTTCATTTCGGCACTCTTAACATAGTGCCTATCTTCTCTTTGGTTTCTTGCCCCACAGGCTAGTTGTTAGATAATGTGAGCAAATGATTTTGCAAATAGTCAAGAGTTAAGCACACACAAAAAGGATCTCACTCTCTTTTTGTTGTTGTTAATCATTATCCTACCTATTCAGAAGTAACCTATCATATGCTAAAGGGGTGGGGTGAAAAATACCATCTCAGTGAACTGGAAGAAAATTAACCAGAGCTAACCAGCTGCACAGTCTTTCAAGAACATGGTGGTGAGAGAAAATGTGTCCATGTGAGCTTCTTTGTTTTGCTCTCTTAAGTTCTGGAGAATAGAGGACCCAACTCCCAAACCTCCCAATCTCCAGGGATAGATGGGAAAAGTGGTGTATAGAACAATGGTCTGTACCAACCTCTGTCTTCCATCATCAGACTAAGATTGCTTTGCAATCTCTGAGCTCTACTATGTGAGGCAGGAAAGGGGCCTTGACTTGCTTAAAGAGTTTCAGCAAAGCTTGTGGAATAAAAGGATGTTAGGTTACCTCCTGTGTTGGAGTCCAGCATCTGTCTATAATTCTTCCCTCCTTCTTTGCCTTCTGTGGCTTCTCCACGGCTCTGGTATAGTTCCCCATCTCTTTGACTTTGAGCTCAATCATATGGATTGTTTTGATCAATCAGATGTGGGCAAAAGTGACATAGTGCAAATTCCAAGCTGAGAATTTAAGAGGCATGGTGAATTTCTGTCAGTCTTCTTGGAGTTTCTGGTCTACATTATGAGAATAACATGGCCTAACACAGAGTGAAGACACAGATCAGAAATATTCCAAAGCATGAGTACAGTTTAGTTTATGGAGTTCAGATCAAGACTTGCAGAGAACCAGTTAAACTGCAGTTAACCTTTGAGTATGAAATGTATGCTTTTTGTTAATCCACCAAGATGTTGGGATTGTTTGTTACATGGCATTGTTATAGTAAAACCTGACTCATACACCTTGTGGGATGACAGAAAGACTGCTAACTATTTCAGCCTGTCCTCCAGTTATTTTGAATCCTTGGGGTTACTCTGTGCTCCCCAGGGAAGTGCTCAGTTTTATATTTGATTCCTTCTATGGCTAAACCTTCTTTGTTTATGTCAATTGATCTTTACTAATAGAATAGTTTTAAAGAGCAAACTCCATGTCTATACCCAGGACATGGATTGTCCTCACTCAGTATTAGACCTATGTTGATCCCAAAGTGAAAGTATTGCCATTAAGATAACTAATAGAAACATTTGAAATGGAAGGCCAGAACTTGGGGTACATCAGGCCACAAGGCTTCAAATAGGAAATAGGTCAAGGTGTTATAATAGAGATAAGTCCTCAGAAAATCATCTGCAACTGCAATGTCATCTTCATGTTTGAAGAGTGACTCAGATCAAAGCTCTGAGACTTGGTGAATCAGGAAATAACTTTTCTCTTGGCAGCAATTGCCATCACTTGGGTTTATCAAATAAGATTTTAATCTCCAACCCCTGTGTCTCTAGCTAGGTGGAGAGATGAATGACCTTCAGGAGCTCTTCCAGCTTTTTGGAACCAGGAAAGCTTCCTACAGGACTGGAGGAGTAGGAGAGTGTAATGTGAGAGACCCCTGGACCAGAGTCACCTTGGCGCCTTCTGACATGCAGCGTGTCTGAGTCATAAACTCTGGACTCATCTCAGGGCTGGGCAGGGTTTTCAAATCATTTGCCACTCCCTGTCCTAATGACTGGAACTTTGGAACACATCTGTTAGAAACAGGTGAGAGGAAATGCTTTTCTTGAGGCTACATATATCATCTGTGGGTAACTCTGTGCTGTGGTCAGAATATGTGGCCCTAAAATTCATATGTAAACATACTCATCTCCAGTGTGATAGTGTCTGGAGATAGTGCTTTTGGGAGATAATGAGGTTTAACTCTGGTCATGAGTTAGTGCTCTTATAAGAGGAGACACGAGAGCTTGCTTTTGTTCTGCTCTCTGCTATGTGAAGATATATCAAGAAGACAGCCATCTGCAAACCAGGCTGTGAGTCCTCACCAGATTCTGGATCTGCTGGGACCTTGATCTTGGACTTCAGAACTGTGAGAATATACATTCTATTGTTTATCTCACCCAGTCTAAGGTAATTTGTTATGGTAGCGAGGCTGAAGTCACTCTTATTATTAAGCAGTTTCTTCATACTCTTCTAGCTTTTCACATATTTTAAAGGTTTAGGACAGGTGTTGGCAAATTTTTACTCTAAAAGGTCTAATAATAAAGATTTTATACTGAGCCATCCGGTCTCTTGTGAAAGGAGTCATCGAGAAGATGTAAAGGAACAGTGTAACTGTGCTCCAATAAAGCTTTATTTATGGACACTGAGATCTCAATCTAATATGATTTTCACCTGTCATGAAACATAATTATTATCATCCTGATTTTTCCAACTATTTCAAAATGTAAAAGCCATTCTTAGCTTGTGGGCTATATAAGAACAGGTGGGGCTGATAGGCTCACAGACTCTAGTTCTCCAGCCCTGAGGAAAGCTTCTCCTTATCCTTCCAGACAATCTGTCCATTATGAGTCACTTCTCTGTCACAATGGACAGTCACCAAATAAATACTGAGAATTATTATGGACCAGGGAGAGCGTTTGTATCATGGGATGGAGATAGGGATCTAAAAATGACTAAGGAGCCTGGAGCTAATTTCACAGAGGTGGAGCTATTTCAAGGGTCCCTCTTTCTATCACAAATCCCCAGTGGCCCTTAGGGTCAGAGAGATGTCTACTTCCATCTAAACATTTCTTGAGTCCATTTATTTTACTCATGCTCAGTGCACAGTGAAATAGAAGACCAAGTTTAGCACATTTTGATTACTTGCCGACCTTTGGCACTCACGGGTCTATTTTAAGTTGTCTGACCTTCTGTTCTTTTGAAGGAGACATGGAGGTAGACAAAATTCTTTTACCAAGATAAGCTAACTGTTCATTCAAAACTCACAAGTTTCTCTTCATTTACAACATGGTGTGCTCCCAAAGCACTCCAAAAGTGATTGCATACCTACCCATCGACACTCCTGGCAATGTGCGGTGTGTATGGTTTGCTTTCCCCATTTGCGTGACATGGAGACCATCTAAAGCAGTCCTGAGGGAACTTCCGTTGCCCACTTTGGGGAAATAAATGAACTGAAACTCAACACCACTGCGGGAGTAGGGATACCACTATGATGAAGTCTTAAACTGCAGTTTAGTGGAAATCTAAGATTGCATGTGACAATAAAGGACTGACAAAGCCACATGGCAACATTCACTCTGTCTTTTAAGCTCTAACCAGATGTTCTGGAGTCCAGAGAGTCCTGATTCTGGACTCTCTCTGGAAAGAGTCAATCCAAGGCTTCCTACTGACTTCTTTCCCCTATGAGTCCCCATCCGGTTTCTAAACCCTGTTTTCAAGGTTTCTAGAGAAAGTTCCTGGGTTCCTACATGGAGTTGGAGAGTTTTGCAGACAGAAAGCTTTTTCCTGCAGGCTCCCTTCCTTTCCCAAAGAGCCCTCATCCTGGAAAGGGCTGCCTGTCCCAAATTGAGTGGGTCCCTGCTCTTTGTTAGTGAAGAGCTGGTATACTGTCACTCCAGGACCCACATGGCTCAATTCCAGTAAAAATCATAAAATTCAGAGGATTATTAAATTCAAAAAAAAATTTCTGGAATGAATCATTTGCTCACTCATCCTTTCATCCATTGAAGATTATTGAGTGCCAACTGTTTCCCAGGATTCAAAAGGGACATGCAGGTAAAAAGGCCTGGCCCTGGCCTCTGGAGCCTTGCCTGCACTGTAAGATGATAATTGCACTGGAATGTTCCGAGTGTCCTTTTAGAGGCATGGATCATTTCCATGGGGCAACAGAGGCGATGCTTTCCTGCTCTCTGAGGGACACCATTGTAGGTACCCTGGGCACTTGGACCTGTTAGGGGTGATAAGAATGGAGCTCACTCTCTCTAGCTCATAGCCACACTTTGCAACTGTCTCCCAAACAAGCACACACCTGGTTCCTAATGTGGAGAGTTCAGTGCAAGGCCCTCCCAGCACTGGGAACAGGACTCCTAATATTTACAGTGCTAACTGCAAAGGAGGCCAGACATCAGCAGAACCAATAATAATAACAGCAACAATAATAAGAGCTAATGCTTATGGGTGGCTTACCGTGTGCCCAGCACAGTGCTAAGAACTTTGAATGTGTTTTCCATTTGAACCTTCACAGCAACCATTTGTGGTACATATAGTTACTGTGCAGAAGAGGGTAAAAAATGCCAAAAAGTTAAGTATCTTGCCAAAGATCTACAAAATGATGCAGCTTGAATTGGAACCCAGATAGTGAGAGTTCAATGCATCCTGTTGAATCATCTCTATGGAAATTGAGATAGTAAACTATGTGTTACACTTCTCTTCTGGATTGGGGCTTTTCCTTCCAAAGTCACACTTAACCCGAGTGGCATCCCGGGAGGTGAGCATCTCATCATTTCCATTTTCAGATGAGATTCCTGCAAGGAAATGACTTGTCCAGGACCAAGCATAGTCTTGAGCACACTTCACATCTTGTCTGTCTGTAGCCCCAAACCGGAGATACAAGAGAAGGAGACTCTGGACTACCCTCAGAACACTTACAGTCTGGGCAGAAGACAGGCTTAACCTACCTGTCATTCATTTACAACCCTTAGGATCCCTTGCTAATGATGCTAATTTCCATGACCTCACTCTGTGCAGAGACTGGAAAACGTAAGTTGTCCCCTGATGGATGGACACTGGGGTTCAAAAAGAAGGAGGTGAAATAAAAGGAGGCTGTCCTCTTGCTAATTAAAATGTGGCTTCCAGATCAATAGTACTGGGGTCACTTAGGTGCTTGAGCTACTATAGGGTGATGGGTATTTCCAGGACATGGTGCTCTTCCTTGGGTGACACTGACCACCCAGAGCTGAATGTCTTTCTTAGCCATATATATCTCTGAGCATACAGCTGACAGACTGAGAGAGACCTGGGTTCTAATCAGTACTTTCTCTCATTTGCTGCATGACTTGGGGAAAGTTCTAACCCCTCTCTGGGCCATTTTCCATCTGTAAAATGCCCAGATCAGTCATTTTCAATCCTGACTGACTATTAGTCTAGGGAACTTTTAAATAATTATGATGCCTAGGACCTACAGCCAAAAATTCAGATTTAATTAATAAGTGATGAGGCCCAGGTATTGATACTTTTAAAATGCCCCACATCATTATAGAAGATCCCCAGTTTATGATGGTTCAACTTATGATAGTTTTGACTTTATGATGGCCCCAAAGCAATATGCATTCAGAATTTTGAATTTTGACCTTTTTCCAGGCTAATGATATATGGTATAATGCTCTCTTAAGATGCTGGCACCTTCAATGAACTCCCAGTCAACCCCATTATCACAAGGGGAAGCCACCAATATCCTATAGTGCACTGTGTTGCTTAGCTAGGATGTTTGGCATCCTACTTGTACTAAATGTCTTTTTGATTTACAGTATTTTCAAACTGCAATGGATTCATCTGGACATAGCCTGATCATAAGTAGAGGAGCATCGGGATCTTGCACAGCTGGTGTTGAGAAGCTGGAACCAGATCATTGGTTTTCAGGCTTCTGGAGGCAACAGCATGACCTTGACCTGGGGGCTCCTGAAGGATTCAGATGCTCAGACCCACTCAGACCTTCTGAGTTAGAATTTCCCAGTGTGTGGTGGAGCATGAGTGCATTTAAAAAGCTCTGGGAATGCTGCTGACACATCTAAGCTTGAGAACTCCTGGAATCTATGGCGTCTGAGGTCTCTTTCAGCTCTGACTCTGAGGTCCTTCCAGGCAATGATTTTATTCTTTTTTTTTTCCCCATGCCAGAGCCTCCCGTTGGTGGTAAGCAGAGACGTCACCAGCTTTCAAGCTAAGCTTCAGTGTCCCCTGAGAATGCAGCCAGCTGGCAGCAGTGCAGAAAAGTGGTAAACACATTGAGCTTTCTTTATCAGCTGTGCCACGTACATGATGTGACAGCGGACTGGCTCTCAGGGTCAAGGCCAGCAGGGCCACTGAGGCTTTGTGTTAGCAGTTTGCCACTGCTGCTCAATTTTCTCTGCTCTATGCTTTGGCTCAAAGGTGGGTACTAGCCATAGGCTGCTACTGCCTGGACCCCAGCCCCAACCCCAACCCCACTGGAACAGGAAAGAGATCAGCTTTGGAGACTTAGACTCTCTCGGGTAGCCCCTTATGGTGGGATGGGTGAATGCCTTGATTCCAGAAGAATCCAGGGCTAGAAAAAGGAACTGAGAGGAAGTATTGAAGCAGGCTTCCGGGCAGAGCTCTGACCCTACCCTGACTCAGAGAAGCCATCCTGATGTTGCCTTTCTTCCACACACATGTGGTGGTTTAATGCAGTGGAATTTATTGTGGATAATGGAGTTTCAAGCTCCTATGGCTAATGAATGATTTCAAATGTGGAGAAAGATTTATTAAATAAGTCAAGCATACGCCTCTGCGAGAAGATGACTGTGAGTGAAAACAATTACATAGTTAAACAAGGAGGAAAGAATTTAAATGCATATTCAAAGTTTTCTATCAGTTTAAATGTCTGATTTAATAAAAAAGTTTGGGAGAATAGTTTCAACAAATTAGTCATCAAGATTTAAAATTTTTTTTTTTTTTGATTCAACAAGAAACCAACAACTCTGGTTGACATTTAAAGACATTACTGATTGGTGTTTGGAGAAGAAAACAAAAAAGCCCAGGAAATAAGTTCGGCAGCCTCTTACAGTTCCTAGGTTCTGGTTTCCTAAGCACTCAGTGGACCTCTCCCTGTAGTGGAAGGCAGAGTCTGAGAAGCAGCAGGAACTAGTGTTCAGAGAGGAAAATCAGGGATGGGTTCCTGATGGTAGCAATGGTCCAGAACCTTCCAGAAACCTTGGCCAACTTTGTTGTGTATATGGAGAAGCTGAGGCCCAGAGGAGGAAAGGGACTTCTCCAAGGTCGAATGGGTGATACATTCCTCCATTGCTCTTTCTGTGAAATGGGAGTAATAACATTGGCTTCAGCAATATCCAGGAGGAAGGTATGCATGGTTAGTCCCTGGAAGTGATGGGTGTGGGAAGGATTGGTGGTGAGCTTCCATGGTAGGTTCACTTTGTGAGGGGCCTACCCACCTTGGCCACCTCACCAGTTGTGCTACCAGAATCAGGGCTGGTTGAGGATGCCCTGTCCCCTCACTGAGCTGAGGACAAGCACAGGCACGAGAGCCCCTGACATTTTCCTTGAGACGGTGACAGCTGGTGAAACTTTTGACTAAAGGAATAAAGAGCAAGTGGCAAAAAAAAAAAAAAAAAAGTTAATGTGTTAAAAATGGTTTTAAAATGTGCTCTACCATCTGTTTGGCCACCAAGGTTTTTTGGGGCACGCGTGGGAGGAGAGACCTCGTCTCCCACTCCTGGGTCTCACCTCAGTCAGGGCCAATAATGAGGAACGTTACAAAGTCTGTGATTTTGTTTTCCATTTCTCCCAACCTTTCTTTCTGTTCCTGATATCCAGGTCCTTACTTTGTCTCCGGAAAGGATTTTTTTTTTTTTTTTTAAATTTCCCCAATTGAAATTAGTAATGAAATTTGGTAATGAAATTCTAAATCTGCAAAACCCAGTATACTCAGCTCAAAAGGCACAGTTTTTTGGGCTAGGGTTATAGCTCAGTGGTAAAGTGCTTGCCTAGCGTGAGTGAGGCACTGGATTTGATTCTCAGTGCCACATGAAAACAAATAAATAAAATAAAGGTTAAATTCTTAAAAAAAAGGGAGGGGAGTGTGCGTTTTTGATTTTGGCATTTGATTGCTGAAGTCTGATCCTATTGTAAGAGAAATGGGACTTCACTATTTATTTATTTATTTTTATTAGAGCATTATAATTATACATAGTAGTTGGGTTCATTTTGACAAAATCAGACATGCATGGAATTTGATTGACTCCATTCCAATCCCTTTCTCCCCCTTCCCTACCCTCTTTCCTCTTCCTATTCTCCTGATCCTTCTGCTCATTTATATATTTATTTTTGATCAGTGTTTTCTACTTATAAATAGAGGTGGAACTCCCTGTGGTATATCTATGTATGCACATGGTGTGATTTTGTTGAATTCATTCTGCGTTTCCTCCCCTGTCCGGTCTCCCCTCCTCTCTCCTCCATCTCCTTCTTCTACTCCACGGATTTCCCTGTATCTATATGATACCTCATCTCACCCTCTTCTTTCCCTGCTTATTTTTCTCTAATTTCCACGTATGAGAGAAAGCATTTGGCCCTTGATTTTCTGAGTCCAGCTTAGAGAAATGGGATGTTAAGAGACAGGTATTTAAGCTCTATTCTGCTTAGCTATGTTGTAATCTTTCCTGTCCTAAAGCGTTACACATTTCTCCCGCTGACATTTCTTATTAAGCTTGTCTGAATTATTTTCCAAGGTTCTGTTTCTCTTTTGTTAAAAGGTTATAAAGATCCATATCATAATTAGTTATGGCTCTGGTCCATGAAAGCTATTAATTTTGTGTGTTGATTTTTATATGTGGTCCCCTTGATGAACTCCTATTTGATTATAATAACCTTTTGGTTCCTGTGGATTTTTTTAGGTAGATGGTTATATCGACTGCAAATATTTACAGCTTTGTCTTTTTCTATTCAGTGTTGAAGTTCTGATTTCCTTGTCTGTCTCCCTGGGCAAGCCTTCAGTACAATATTAAAAAGGAATAGTGATTATGAATACTTTTGCTTTGATTTCTATTTTAATGAGCATTAACTATGAAATATGCTGTGGGTCTATGATAGAAAAACATTATCAAATCAAGTTTGTCTGTTTGTTTTGATCAGAAATGGGAATTAGATTTTGTCAAATTTCAGCATCCAGTTCAGGTCATTTGTTGAGATGATTTTATCTTAGTAAGAGACATGGCTTGTTTCCTAATTTTGAAACAAATCTTACATTCTGCTCCCAATACACTGCTATTTTTGATTTTCTATACTTTGTGTAGAATTTTTGTACACATACTCACAAATAATATTGGGTTATTGTTTTATTGTTTGTTTGCAGTACTGGGAATTAAATCCAGGGGTGTATCCCTAGCCCTTTATATTTTTATTTTAAGACAGAATCTCCTAAGTTGCCAAGGCTGGACTTGAACTTGAGATCCTCCTGCCTCAGCCTCCTGAGTTGCTGGGATTAAAGGCACAAAAGATCATGCTTGGTGTGACTTGTGTTATTTTTTCCTCTTTCATCTGTGCTTCTCTTGTCTAGTTTTGGTATAAGGTCATGCTGGCCACACAAGATGACAAGGTAGTTTTCAGATTCTTCTAGGCCCTGGGACAGTATACTGCATGGAATTATGGATTTCTTGAGTATTTGGTAGAACTTGACCATTAACTTTCCCACCTTACTCCTCTTTTAGAGGGGTTTGGATAGGTTGATTTTTTAAAAATTAGTATTGCAATCTCATCTGTGATTATTTAGTATCCCATACTTTCCTTCTTTTTGAAGAAGCTTTTTGTGATTTATTGTTTCCCAGAAGATTATCCAATTTACCTAGATTTTCAAATGTTTTGGTTTAAATTAACAATACTTTCTCTTTAATTTAAAATATGTTTTGTCTACTCTGTGTCTTTTCTCAGTATTAACACTATTTGTTGTGTCAGTTCTCAGTCTTGCCACAGACTATTTTAGTTTATTGATATTTTCAAAGAACCAGATTTTAGTTTGTTAGGATCTAAGGTTTTTTTTTTCTAGTTTTTAATTTTTGCAATTTATTCATATTAATATTTTTCTTTACTTACATTAGGCTTATTTAGTTTTTCTATTTCTAACTTCTTTTTTTTTTAAAAAGAGAGAGAGAGAGAGAGAATTTTTAACATTTATTTTTTAGTTTTCGGCGGACACAACATCCCTGTTTGTTTGTGGTGCTGAGGATCGAACCCGGGCAGCACGCATGCCAGGCGAGCGCGCTACCACTTGAGCCACATTCCCCAGCCCCTATTTCTAATTTCTTACATTTAAAAAATCTTACTTTTTTTTATTTTTAGTTTTTCCCTTTTTCCTGTGTAGTAAATTTAAAACTGTAAATTTTCCTGAGTCTGGTATATATCTCAGGCTTTGATATATGGTTTCTTCTTGTCATTCATTTCTAAATGGAAATATTATTTTCTCTTTGTTAATCTAAGAGCTATCTAAAAGGTATTTAACATTTTCGGTTGATCAATCTTTTTTAAACTCTTCTTTTGTTATTAATGTCTGTATTCCAATCCAAATGGTAACCTGACTGACATTTTTCTTAGGGGATTTGCTGAAATTACCTTTGGAGCCTAATATGTGCATAGTTTCTTTGACTGTTTCATGTATAACTGAAAACAATGTTATTCAGATGCTCTCTATCTTTACCCAATCTATAGCTACTTGATCTAGAGATTTCTCGGTGACAAAGTATGTCACCATGATTGTAGCACTTTCTCCTGGTATATCTTTAAGCTTTTGCTGTATATATATTGAAGCTATGTTATTACATGCATAAAACTTCATGATTGAGATATCCTTCTTTACAGTATTACATCTTATCATGATGAATAACCTTTCCCCTTCAGCCCATTCATTGCTTTTTGTCTTACGAACTGTTTTGCTTGATATGATCATATCTCTGCCTACTCTGTGTTTATTAGGATTTTCCTGGCATAGCTATTGCCATTATTTTATTTTTAACCTCCTTATGTCATTTTGCTTTAGGTATATCTTACCAGCAGCGTTTAACTGGATTTGAGTTTATAAATCTAAGAGTTTCTGTCAATCAATGGGGATTTAAAATCACTCACTTTTATTGAGATGACTGATATCATTGGACTTAATCCTGTCATTTGCTGTGCATTTGTTTATCATAAATTCTTATTTTCCCCCTTATCTCTCCTATTTTTGTTGAATGATTTTTCATTTCATATTTTCTTCTCTAATAACTTGAAGTCATTCAACCTATTTTCTGCTTCCAATAAATCCACTGCAATAGACTGATGCATTTTAAGAGAAATATGGTTATCTAGAGTCAATCCCTTTCCAGATCCTTCCAGTGAGAAATGCTAACACTTTTACTTCTTGCTTTCTCTTGCTACTCGTTCTTCTCTCCACCTGAACACTTACCATGCTCTTATGACCTAAGACCTCAGTTACAAAATATTCATGATTTTGCTTTAATAGTAAATTGAATTTCAGCTAGTAAACTTTCTTAATCTCTCTGACTCCCTCGTTTAATGTGGCTTCTTGGGCCCCAGGTTTTCCTGTCTGGTTTCCTTTTTCATTTCATATTGTTCCATTCTGTCTAAGAATTCTTTCTTCCATGATTGAAAATATTTTAATTTTCCCTACTTATGATGTAAAGATAATTATCATGGGCATCGAATTCTAGGTTAAAATAAATTTTTTCATAACTTTGAGATGATTATTGTTCTGTTGCCTGTTGCATTCAATGGTACCAGGAAGGATTTGGATGTCCCTGGATTCTCATTCTCTACAAGGGGCTACAGACTGACTTGTGTCCCCTGAAAATCGACACATGAAGCCCTAACTCCCAGTGTGATAGTATCTGATAATGGGACCTTTGGAGATAGTTAAGAATGGAATTAGAACTCTTGTAAGAAGAGACACTAGAGGTCTCTCTCTCTCTCTCTCTCTCTCTCTCTCTCTCTCTCTCTCTCTCTCTCTCTCTCCTCTCTCTTGTATCATGTGGGAACACAACAAGAAGGTGGCAGCCTGCAAGTCAGGAAGAAGCCCTCACAAGAACCATGCTGGTACTTTGATCTAAGGCTTCCAATCTCCAGAATATAAACGTCTGTTGCTTACACTGCCCAGTCTATAGTATTTTGTTATGGTGGCCTAAGATGACTAGTGAGCAAGGCATTAGTTATCTGTTGGGGGAATGTTTTCTTCTTCCTTATAAATTTTTCCACATAGTGGGTCTCTTCTAAATTTATCTTGCTCGGCAGTTGATGGACCCTTCAGTCTGTGGACTTTCATCTTCTTCCCCTCTGGGGAGTTCCCTCCTCCTCTTATTTAAGGATTTCTTCTCTATCTCACTGTTCCCTCTTTTGGGATTTTGGTGCTGTTGGATTCATTCTCCATCTCTTTATATTTTTCTTATCTTCCAGGTATGCTTCTTTTTGTGCTGTTTCTGGGCAAAGTCCTTCTGATTTAGTAATTTTCTCTTTAGTTTTTACCTATTCTGATATTCAGCCCATATTTTGAAGTTTTTTAAAATTTCAGCACTCAAATTTTTGATTTCTAAGACTTTTAGTGGATCATTTGGTATATAGGCCATATCCCCTCACATGAGAATACTAATTGGACCTTTCTAGAAAAGTCTTTTCTATTTGTTCTATGATTTTTTTCCTATGATTTTTGAGTTCTTCAGTTTGTTAAATTTAGTTCTTTGTGATAAATTTTGCTCCTTGGATTGTTAAGTGGACTATTTCTCTTTAGTACCCAACTGCAAAGTTTCCCCAATAAGAAAGCCTCTTTTCCTCTCTGGAAGCTGAGACAAGATGATGCATTCAGTGTCCCTTCCCAGTCTTATCTTTTACAAAACTGATTTATTTAAGAAAAACAACCAACTGTGATGAAGAAGAGGTAGGCACCCCTCCTGTGGGTTTTTTCACTTAGAAATTGGGAGGGGACACTGAGAAAGTTGGGATTCAAGCAGGGCTGCGCTGGAGGTAGTTACCCCTGATTTAAGTTTTCTCCTTCTTTTTTTATTTTGCAGGGGGTGGTGGGGGGGGGGGGGTTCTGCAGACTGAACTCAGGGGCACTCGACCACTGAGCCACATCTGCAGCCCTATTTTGTATTTTATTTAGAGACAGGGCCTCACTGAGTTGCTTAGCACCTTGCTTTTGCTGAGGCTGGCTTTGAACTGGCGATCTTCCTGCCTCAACCTCCCGAGCCCATGGATTACAGGCATGTGCCACTGCACCCAGCAAGTTTCCTCCTTTCTTTCTATTGCTTGAGTGAACTCCAAATGCACTCTGGCTCCGGCTTCTCTAGGATCCCTCCCTTGTATCTTCCACCTGCAGAGAGTGGCCTCCAGGTTTGAATTTGTCTCTATTTTTTTTTCTTTTGTCTCTAGTTTAACCTTTCCACCCTCCTCCTATGTTTGTGACATGATTTGTTGGGTAAATGTTTGTCCTTGAACTTTGCTCTGGATGTAAGCAGATATGAGGTCAAGAGTAGCTTGAAATAAATTTGCTCTCTTGGGTTCCTGCCATCACTATATAAGAGAAGTGTGTCCTGGATACGCCTCTGGCCCAAGAAGGGCTGGGGGAAACCCAGAGCAGACCCAAGGCCAGAGGCAAACTCAGCTGGGCCCAGTTGAGATCAGCAGGTCTGCTCCAGCCCACTCACATGTGCCTGAGTGAGGATAAGTGAATGCTGTAAGTCACCAGGTATTGGGGTCATTTGTTATGTGACATTATTATGGCAATAGCTGATTGATACATTTGTCTTATTGAGCCCAGGCCAGGGCACACTCCCTCTTCACCCAACACTCCACTGACTAAGGTCATGGTCTTAGTCATAACAGTAAGAATGTGAGTTGTTTCCAGTTAGTGAGGTTAGTGTTTTGCAGGGCCTGGGACAGGACTGTAGCAGAAGGCAGGATAAAGCAGGCAGCCAATCTTGCTGAATTGTGCAGTCTGATGACTCTGCAGACAGGAAGAGCAAGGACTGGAAAGATTTCTAGTAGGAGCCAGTGGCACAGGCCTGGGGCTGGCTTTCTGCCTTGAGCCTTCTTCTCTACTTTTCCCATGAGTCTTCCCATCAGGACACAGGGGCCAGTAATGCCTCCCTGAGCCTGAAATATAGTCTGACCCATGGCTTCTGAGTATATCAGACTAGGACAGCAGAGAACTGCTGTTCTGATAGCGGAAATTATACCTTCCGAAAGGACAATGTAGACATTGAGAATCAAATCTTATCAAAATATCCTGATTTGCATATTGAGGAAGTCAAGGGGGAAGTTCCTTTGTCTTCCTTCTTACCCAGTTGAAAAAAAGTGATTTTAAAGGAGGCTTTACTGCAATCATGTTTCTATTGCTTAAGTGAATTCCAAATGCTACTGTAAATTCCATTCATTATTTAAACAGCTTCAGCTCCTTTGAGAGCCTAAGTGCCTTACAGGAAGGAAGGAGCTACCAGTCCATGCAGGCTGGGGAGGGGCTCCTGCTCCCCTAGGCAGAGGGACAGGGTCTGTGGTGTTTATAAAGAATCTGTAGGATAGTGGGCCAAGAGCCCATTGAGTGGACCTGGGTCAATAGGGATAGGGCTGGGGGAATGTTTAAGATTATCTAGGATGTTTTCCTAACTTTCCAGGTCCTGAGAATCATCTGACACACTGGTTAAAAATAGATCTCCAGGCCCTCCCCTGCAGATGCTATTTTAGTAGATCTGGAGTAGGGTCCAAATATCCATGCTTTAAAGAAGGATCCCAGGTGATTCTGATAGACACATGTGGATAGTACTGAGAAAACTGAGGCCCAAGCAGGGGTCTTGCTCTCACAAAGCCCCAGTTAGTGCTGGAGCTAAATCCAGGACACTATCACGGAGACTCAAGTGGCATGGTTTGGAATGGCTGATTTCAATCACTGTGGGATTGGACAGCCTGGTCTGCAGATTTGTTGGTCTCTAGTCCTGCTTTGGGGGGCTCATTTTCTCTTTGGAAGAATAGGCAAAGGCATTGCTCCTGAAGTCAGGTAGAACCAGGTTCAAATCCTGCCTTTGCTTTGAATTCACTGTATAATTTTGGGAAAAATGTTTATCTATTTGGAGCCACTGATATCAGCACTAAATCAAATAATGTATCTTCACCTAAGGTGTGGTCAATAAATAAGTATTGATTATGAAGTGCCAGACCCCATTCTAAGCATGGGACAGAACAGTATGATGAACTCATTTAATAAATAAAATAATCCACTTTCTAATCCCTTTTAAAATTAAGGAAAGTGAAGAAGAAAAACAATTTCAATGATTGATTGAAAATCACGCATATAACAAGTGAGGGGTGGAGATAGATTTGAACTTGGGCTGCCTGTGGCTCCCTTTTTTCCATTTGAGGTCAGGGCTTGGGTCATTCTTATCCCACGTACTCTTGGTGCTACAGGCCCTTGCATACACAGAGACTTCAATAAATGCTTGATAAACGAAATAGAGATTTAAGGCAAACAACAACAAAAAAATGTACTTCTAGTGTGGCTGAGAATGAGGCTTTGGCCTGGGACAGCTGGAGAGAGCCAGTAAGAAGCCCTGGGAAAAGAGGCCTATACCAAGGGAAGGAGGGCAGGGCCTCCAGAACCAGTTCCTGGGAGTTAAAGACAGAATTCAGGCCGAACAATTAGCACTGAAATGTGCAGGAGCCAGGAAACTTCCTTGCATTGTCGCCTGCAATAAAGAAAAATCCAGACTGAACTGGCTGCTTCGATTAGAAGTGATGTAACGAGTAGGCTTTGGCCTAGTTTTCTTAAAGCAGGCGGGTCCCCTGGCTCTTCCCACACCCTTTTCTAAATTGTCAAGTGACACTTACCGCCATCTAGTGGTCACAGCCGCACTGCACAGGCGTGGGGGAAAAAAGGTTCTGGATCATGGGGATTGGAAGATGGCTTTGGCTTCCCTTTCCCAAAAAGGTGAGTTCCCCGAAAGGGAATAATTCTGTTCAAAACATTCCCACAGTTTTCACTTCATTATATCTCAACATTATAAGTCAGGATTTATTAGCTCCTTTTTATGGGTAGGACAAGTCCCTAAAGAGGAAGAGTCTTGCTCCAAAGTTGCATTATGGACTCTTGGTAGAGCTAAGACTAGGACCCTCGTGTTTACAAAACTGATTTATTTCTTTTATATTTTGGTGCTGTGGATTGATTCCAGGCCCATGTGCATGCAAAGCAAGCACTACACCAACTGAGCTATATCCTCAGCCCACGAAACTGATTTCTTGACCTAGAAGTAGCACAGAGAAGCTTTCAGCTCCCTAAGTCTCCTTGGACAAGGGATTTATCCTGGAGGTCTTGGGTGCCTGTCTATATGGAGGTGGGTCCCTTTCAGCTCACAAGGTTTGAGAGTTTTTTCTGGAATGAGACTCCTTAGGTGGGATACCTGGGCCATAAATGGTCATGTGAGGTGGGGGGTGGGTTGCAGAATATGAACACTGACTCTCAGCCCCAGACCCTACCAATCAATCTAAGCCCCAGACTCTCATAATCAATCATGAAATCAGACCCTACCACCGGACACTTAGTGAAAGCTTCTCTTTCCCTTAGATTAAAGATGGAGGAACAGGAATGACCAGCCATTCCCAGAAAAGAGGAATGACTCGGCTGATACCATACTGGGACAGACCATGGTTAGTCTTTCTTTCTCTCTTTCTTTTATTACTGTGTCTTTCTGTTGTATACACTCAGTTATAAGAACTGGTGGCTGGAGGCCATACTATTTCAGGTAAATATAACTGTTTTTGGCCAAGAGGGAAAATTGGATTCTAATATATTGCAAGTCACACCACAAAGTATGCAAATAAAGACCAGAGCCCCTGAATATTCATGTGTGTTTTAGCATCTTCTTAAACCTTTTAAGGAAATTTGAGGCAGAACTTGTTTTCATGGAAGAGATAAAAGCAATACAAATTGAGGAGGTTGACATTTGTTGCTGACATTTGTTGTGTCCCCCAGGCATGCCTGCAATGCTTGAGAGACAGGGAAACACGATTGGAAACCAAGCCATTGTGCGGGAGCACTGGATGTGGAGTCCTAATACTTGGGCGTTGGGTCTTGTCTGGCAAGAGTTTACAGTGTGTCCTTGGAAGTCACTTTCTCATTTGGATCCTCTGCTACTTTCTTGTCATTCCTAAAAAAAATCTCAACCTTCCTCCTGCCCAGGGTTGTGGGGAAGATCAAATGGAGGGAGTAGGAGAATGGGTGAGAAAATGTTTTGTGGAAAGTAAAGTGTTATATTCATAAGTGATTCTTCTTTCACTAAGTCAGCATTAAATTATTATACAGTAGAAATGGAAGACTGAAACGTTCAATTCCATGAGTTTGGACTCATAATCAATAATGAAATCATTACCCCAAACAAGATAAAAAACATTCACATCATGTTCTCCTGGGATCCTTTCTAGTCAACCTTCCCACCCCTCTGTTCTGATTTCTATCACCTTAGCTTGGTGAGCTTTGCCTGTTCTAGAACGTTCCATCAACAGGATGTGCTCTTTTGTGCTTGGCTTCTTTTGCCTACCATAATGCTTTTGAGATTCATCCAGGTCGATTTTTCCTTTATTGCTGAATAGTATTTTATTGTATGGACATACCATTGTTTGTATATTTTCCTGTTAAAAAAATATTTGAGTGATTTTGGATATTTGGATATTTGGATTAAGGCTGCAAAGAGTATTCCAGTATATATTTTAAGTGCATTTATGAGCACATGTCTGTTGAAATAGGAATGGGATCCTGGAGCATATATAATAGATATATGTTTAACCTTATCAGAAACTGCCAGACAGGGATCCAAAATGCTTGTACCATTTTACATTCTCAGAGGCAATGTCAAGCATTCTATTTTGTCTGTAGAATTCATATTTTGTGTTGTCAACCTTTCTCATGATAGCCATTCTGGTGGGCATGAAATGGTATCTCAGTGCAGTTTAAATTTGCATTGATGTTGAGATCCTGTCATGGTCTATTAACCACATGCATATCCTCCTTTTCAATGTGTCCTTTAAGTTATTTGCCCAATTTAAGAAACCTGGCTTATTGTGTTGATTTGGAGGAGTTCTTTACATGAAGACATCTTTGTCTTCTCTAAGATTGCAAATATTTTCTCCTGTGTTTTATTCTAGAAGTGTTATGGTTTTCACTTTTATGCTTAGGTCTATGATCTGTCTTCATTTATTTTTGTGTAGGAAAAGATGATGGGGTTGACATTTAAACATTTCCATATGGGAAATGGCCACTGTTTGTTAACAAAACAAAACTTTCCTTTTCCTTTTGAACTGATTTAATACCTTGGAAGATTAATTTTTACATTAAAATGCTTAAAAAGTAATTGAATTTAAAAATGATCATAGAGAGAGATGGTGACTATTTGGGGAATATAAAGTTTCATGAGTTTTAACTCATGTATAGATTTATGTAGCCACTGCCACAATCAGATATAGAACAGTTTGATTTCCACAAGAAACTCCCCATACTATCTACCTTTGCTAACAAACACACTCTCTAGATTACTGAAACTTTACAGCAACTTTTAAAATCAACTTTTAAAAACATACTCTAAATTTGTACATCATTTTATAAATCATTTTGGCTATTTTAATTAATTTCCATTTCTACATAAATTTAAGAGTCAGCTTGTCAATATCTTCAAAAAATTTGTCCTGTATTTTGATTGGATTTATGTCAGATATACAGATCATTTTGGGAAGCACTGACATCTTAACTCTGTTGAATTTTGTAATCCATGAACATGGTATATTTCTTCATTTATTTAACCTTTGATTTTGTTCATTATAATTTTGTAGTCTTCAGCATATAAATCCTTTATGTGTATTCATTTTCTGGAAGGTATTGTTACTGGGATTGTTTTAAAATGTTGTTTTCCACATGTATATTGATAATTTATAGAAATATGTTTTGTCTTGACCTTGTTTCCCGCAATCTTTCTTAATTTGCTAAATTTTAGAAGCTTTTAATATAATATTTGGTGTTTTCTTCATAGACAATCATGTCCTCTGAAAATAGGAACGGTTTTATTCTTTTCTAATCTGTGTTTTTTCGTTTTTCTGTCTTGTTGCAAGGACTAGGACTTCCTGTACAATATTGAAAAGAAGTAACAAGAGTGAGCTTCCAAGCTCTGTTTCTGATTTGACAGATAAAGTTCCCAATTTTCCCCATCAAGGAGATTGTTAGCTGTAGATTTTTTATAGATTCCCTTTGTCAAGTTGAAGGAGTTCCCCTCTATTTTGGGTTTACCAATTTTTTTTTCTTTTTTTTTATCAAGAATTGGTGTTGAATTTTGTTAAATACTTTTTAATTGATATGACCACGTTTTGATTCTAAAAACTCAAATAATTCTTGTATTTCTGCTATAAACCTCATTTGGTTGTAATTTATATAGATATTGCTGGATTTGGTTGCTATAATTTTGTTGAGAAATTTTGTTTCTATAATTAAGAAGGCACTTAGTCTGTAGTCTTCTATTTGTGAATTTTTTTTGTATGTTTCTGGTATCAAAGTAACACTGGATTCATAAAACAAGTGGAATGTTATTTTCACTTTGCCATTCTGGAAGGAATGATTTAGAATTTATATCACTTCTTCTTTAAATATTTTATAGAATTTTCTAGTGAAATCATTTGACCCCAAAATTTTGGCACAGATTCAAGTTCTTTAATATTTACAGTACTGTTTAGGTTATCTATTTCATCTTTAGTAAATTTTGATTGATTACAGATGTACGGGAATTGTTTGACATCATCTAAATTTTTTGAGTTTACATGTATTGTTATGTTAGATTGGACTTATATTCAATCTAGCAGGGGGGGAAGGTCATTCTGAACTGGTTCTGTAGTATTTGAATTAGAAGTATTTCCTTACTACTTTTAATGGCCATAGAATCTGTAGTGATATCCTCCTTTTAACTCCTGATATTAATAATTTGGGTCTTTTCTGTTTTTTTTTTTTTTAATTTGTCAGTATTTCTAGGCATATCTAAATTTTTTGAGTAATTAAAAAATAATTGGCTTGTTTAATTTTTAATTACCTTTTTGTTTTCAATTTCCGCAATTCTGTGATATATATATATATATATATATATATATATATATATATATATATATATATATATATTTTTTTTTTTTTTCTTTCTGGCTGCTTTGATTTAATTTTGATCATCCTTTTCTAGTTCCTTGTGGTGGGCTCTCAGACTACAAATTTGGGACTTTTATTCTTTACTAATGTAAGCATTGAATACTATAAATTTCCCCCTAAACACTGTTTTAGATGCATCCCACATATTTTTTTGTATTTTGCATTTTAATTCAGTTCAAACACTTTCTGATTTCTCTTGAGACTTATTTCTCTTTTACCCTCTGTTTCTACTAACCCTGAATACAGCAGATCCAGAAATCCTGAAGTGGGTACTATCATGAACAGCGAGCTCTAGGAGAAGCTTTATAATTCTGTCTCAAGAAACAAAAAGTGAAACTTCTACTCTTACAAATCAAGCATTATCAAAAAATTAGATTTTATTAACACCACCTGATTTTAAAAGTTGCTTTAAAGTTTCAGTATTCTAGAGAGTGTGATTGTTAGCAAAGGTAGACTCAAGGTAGCTGGGTCTCAGCACGGAGCCAAAGAGTGTGTTTGCAAGTCTGCATTATTTATAAGTGTGTTGTTTAATATGCCAGTGTTGGAAGATTCTCCTCTTTTCTTTTTACTGTTGATTTTCAGTTTAATTCTATTATAGTTTGAGAACATACTTTAAAAATTTTTTGTATTTGTTCTTTTTAGTTGTACATGACAGTGGAATCTATTTTGACATATTTATACAAATATGGAATATATCTTAGTCTAATTAGGATCCTAGCCTTGTGGATGTACATAATGTTGAGATTCACTGTGGCATATTCATATATGAACATAGACAAGTTATCTCAGATTCATTCCACTGTCTTTTCTATTCCTTCCCCCTCCTTTCCCTTCATTTCCCTTTGTCAAATGCACTGAAATTCTATTTTCCCCCACAATCACAATCAGAGAGAACATCCAAGCTTTGGGTTTTTAGGATTGGCTTATTTGACTTAGCATGATAGTCTCTAGATCCATTCATTTACCAGCAAATGTTATAAAGTCATTCTTCTTTATGGTAGAGTAATATTCCATTGTGTATATAAATCACATTTTCTTTATCCATTCATCTGTTGATGGACATCTAGGTTGATTCAATAGCTTAGCTTATGGTGAAGTGTGATGCTATAAACATTGATATGGCCATATCACCGTAGAATGCTGATTTTTAACTCCTTTGAATATATACTGAGGAGTGGGAAAACTGGGTCATGAGAACATACTTTGTATAGTTTCAGTTATTTTTAAATTAGTTAACATTTGTAACCCAGGACCATGGCCCATATTGGTGAATATTTAATATGCACTTGAAAAAAATGTGTATATTGCTTTTGTTGGGAGAGAGTGTTTTATAAATGTTAATAAAATCTAATTTGTTGATGATGTTTGATTTGTAAGAGTAGAAGTTTCACTTTCTGTTTCTTGAGACAGAATTATAAAGCTTCTTCTAGAGCTCACTGTTCATGATACTACCCACTTCAGGATTTCTGGATCTGCTGGATTCAGGGTTAGTAGAAACAGAGAGTAAAAGGTAATTCATAACTGGTTCAATAGCACTTGAATTCTGATCTCAACTCATATCCACCTGTTATTATTTACTTTATAGATTCCTCAGGGTGATTCACATATTCTGAACAGGTTTTAAAATGGATTTTTTTCCTTTGGGCAACTCTCAGTTCTTGCGGGTGTGTATGGGGTGGACCTCAACTGCAGTCCTGTGAGCCCTGCCCTACCTATTTACTGTATTCTACCCAACGCTATAATAATTGGGTGAGGAACAGGCACGTGACTCAAGTCATTTCTGAGGCTTGTGTGGGTATCAGTGGGAACCAGAATCTCTTTTCACTGGGGTTATTTAGCCTATGTGATGGAATCACAGCTTGGGAAGTGTTTGCCTGAGAGTGAAAGGACACATTGAGGAAAATGAGCTAGACAAGGAGAGGAAGCCACCCTTAAGGGGCTCGCTGAGGCACCTCTGTCCACGTTCCTAAAGCTACTAGGAATCTCTCACATTCCATTTCAGGGACCTGAGCAAAGTAAAACAAAACAAAACAACAAAACTACCTCCTCTGCATTATCCGGTATCAGTTGTCACTTAATATTAAAGAAATATTAATACATATCTACATATCTTAAGTTTTTTTTCAATTTTCTTATATATCTCTGTCAAGAGATCCATTGGTCCCATAAGCCCTGGGGTGGCAGCCCCTTCCTTGTGAGACAGCAAATAGCTGATTTTATGGTTCTCCAAACAGAAATGGTTGTCCTTAGAGAATCTCAGCATGAAAACTGGGCAGAGAAGCTGGGTCTCAGCACGGAGCCAGAGAGTGTGTTTGCAAGTCTGCATCTGCTGGCAAGATTCATGTGAAAGGCAGACTGTGTGCCAGGGTTTATTTTTAATAATCAGAAGCCCATCTTACTTTTGAAATGTGCTGTAGCTTCCTGTGACGAAAGGGAAAAGACAGTTCATTCCATCTTTGTCTCACCCCATGGAATCTACATTTCTGGGAGCTCGGTGATGACGTGGCTTATTCACCTCTGGGACTCAATATTCAGAAGAAAAATAAAATGAGTGGGGGTGAGGGAAAAGGCAGAATTTCTAGAAACAGGAAAGGAAGATTATCTGTTTCTCTGTAGTGTTTTGCTACCTCTGTTAAAATTCATCAGGATTCTAAATTATGGGGTAGGTAATGTTCTGGCAGGGAGATGAGGATGTGCTCAGCATGAGGGTGAGAGACAGGGGGCTCTGAGCCCAATGTTTTTCTGAGAGAGAGAGGAGGACCCTTGAGGGAAGGGCTCTACCCACTGTGACATGGAGAGTTAGAGCAGAATAAGGATCATGCCCTGGAGTAGGCTCCTCTGTGTGTCCTACAGCATCCCCTCCTGGCCCACACCATCCATGACTAATTTCAACCCCACACATTCCCAGAGTATGCCTTTGGAGGACCCCTGGGTGTGCCCATGCCCACCTCCTGTCACTCATCCATCTGGCCATCTCCAGGTGAGGGGGCATGAGGCAAGGCCTGAGATATGGAGGGTGCATCCAGAAGCAGGCCACTTGCTCTGGACAATAGAACACGAGTAGAAGTGACCCATGTCAGGAGGGGGGCCTCCAGGAAAACCTGACTCATTGCCATGAGGGTTTATGGAGCAAGCACTTCTTCCATACACTGCTCTGTGCTGGGAAGCCTCTGAAAGCGCAATCTGTCCTACCCTCCATGAGCTCACTGCCCAGTGGGACAGGCGGATATGGAAGCATTAATGACCCAGTGTAATTGGGAACAGACCAGTTCTGTCTTGGCAGGGGAAACCAAAGAAGGGAGTGATCAGCTCTGCTGGTGGCTAGGATTCCTTAGAACACCAGCCTGGAGTCAGATCTTGAAGGACATGTCGGGTTCTCCTGGTAGGTAAGGAGCATGAAGACTCCCAGGAGAGGAGCCTCCCTCTCTGCTTTTCTCTCTTGTGACATTTGTCTCACTTGCCTTTTGTGAAACCACCATCAGTCTGCCTGGTCTCCTGTAGCCCATTTACTGTTGGACCAAACACCACTGTGCCTCAGTTTCCTCATCTGTTAAGACAGTGTATTACCATGTCCCCTTACTAGAGTTGTCCTCAGAATTAAATTGTTTCATTTCATGGATAGCTGTGACGATGTGTGGAACGCACAAGACAATGCCCTTTGCAGTGAGCGTTCAGTAAATGTTAAAAAATCCAATACTTTTTCTATGCCTCAAAGCCATTCTCTTCATCAAAGTGTTCTTCAACCCAAAGTGGCCTCTGTTATCAAAAACAAAACTCTATTCTGGCTGTTGGAAACCTCTAGTAGCTTTATGTCCATACTAAAAATAAATCTGTCTTGTTCTTTCTTTTGTTGCTATAACCACAAAACTGGGCAATTGATAAAGAACAAAGGTTTATATATAAAGGTTTATACCACAGACTGGGTAATTGATAAAGAATAGAGATTTATTCAGCTCATGATTCTGGAGGTTGGGGTTCAAGGAAGAGGGACCACATCTGGTGAGGACCTTCCTGCAGGAGGAGAGGACTCTCTGTAGAATCCCAGGGCATCAAGCTTGCTAATTTGAGTCTTTCTTCCTCTACTTATAAAACCACCAATATAACTATGAAGGTCCCAGCCTCCTCACCTTCTCTAACTTTAATTACCTCCTGAAGGCTCCATCATCAAATATATTAACCTGACTTTGGGGATTAAGTTGCCACATGAGTTTTGGAGGGGCAGACATTCAGACCACAGCAGCATCTGTGAATCAGCTCATGATCTGATCTATATTGGCACCACCAGAAGATGGCTCTAAGACTAGGACCCTGCTGGGAAAGCACAATGTATGCTTGGAACCAGTCATAAAGAGACCCCCATAGGCCACCCGTCTTTCCAGCTAGTGGGTGCTTTGACATAGAAATCATCATCACCAGAATGGGGATGTAGGGTTGGGTAGAGAGATCCCAGAGGATCTCCAAACAGATCCTCCAGCAAGTACTCCAAACAAACACACTAAGAAAGGGAGGATGCTGTCCTGGAGGGTTGTAAAGGTGGCATTGTGCCACACAGATGCCAGACATCTCCTTTCCCTTCTCTTCCATTAGTTCTTTCAGGCATGGGAAGTAGATTTCCAAGCATCACAGGAAGTCAGGCATGCTGCTGAGAATAGCCCCGAAATCATACCACAGTGACTGGGGTCCTGAGAAGAATGGAGGGGCCCACATGGAGCACACATTGGAGAATGGTGAACTAAGAACATGGGAATGCTGCTTGGGCCCATCTACAGACTGGAATTTTGGCAACAATGGTAATTTCAGCTTTCGTGTGTCATCTCTATGACTCAATGTTTTACTATGTTGCTTCCTGCTTATTAAAATCTATTCCTGATAAATTTGTGATGAGATGGTTGGCAGGCTCGCCTGTCTCGTATTTTATACGGTCCCAGGAGGAGTAGGTGGAGGTATATGGAAGGGAGGATGTGCCAAAAAGGGGGGAGGGCATTCGTCATTGAGACAGATCCCTAGGAGAGTTCATGGGGAAGAGACACACTGACAACGAATTTACATACAGACATCTGTCCAGAGAGAATCTGAGGTTGCTTGCTTACTTAAAAAAAAAAAAAAAAAAGAGGTGTCGAATTCAGAATTGTGGGGGTGAATTGGAAGACTTCTAGGGATAAGTGGCTCTTGGTTGGATCTTGGAAGATGCCTGGACTTTGGATATATAAAAGGAGAAGAGATGGTCTTCCAAGATGGCTGTGATAGCTACTTTTAGGTCTCAACTTGACTGGGCTATAGGGTACCAAGATGTTTGGTCAAGTATTCTTGTGGGTGTGTTTGTGAAGGTGTTTTTAGATAAGGTTAACATTTGAATCAGTACCTTGAGTAAGGCATATTGCCCTCCCAATGTGGGTGGCTCTTATTGAATCAGTTGAAAGCTAAATAGAACAACCTGCCCCCACCCCCATTCTCCTATGAATAAGTGGGGGCCCCTTCCTGCCTGACTGTTTTGAGCTTGGACATAGTTTTCTTTTTTGGATTCAAACTGGACTATCAGTTCTCCTTGGGTCTCCAGCCTGCCAGTTTACAGATTGGAATTTTCTCCAGCACCTCTTCTGTTTCTGAGAATTTCAAATTTGGACCAGAACTATCAGCTCTCCTGGGTCTTCAGCTTGCCAACTGCAGATCTTGGCATTTCTCAGCTTCCATAATGCTGTGAGTCAACTCCTTACCCCCTCCCCCCACCCCCGACACACACCGCTAAATCTATTGGTTTCTATTGGTTTGATTTCTCTGCACAGAACCCTGACAAATATGATAGAGAACATAGCTTTCAAAGCAGAGTTGCAATAAGCACTGAGCTAGCACTTTCTGCACATTTAATCCCTTGGCTCAGTCTGTGGGATTCATTTCTGAGTCTAGCCTGTGGATCGATACTGTACCAATATTTATTGAGCACCTACTATAAGCCCAGAGTGATGACATATTTTATATACTCATTTATTTAATGCATTTATTCAATCAACAGATATTTACTGAGTATCTAATGAATACTTGCAATGCATCAGTGAACAAAATAATAATCTATGTGCTCTCAAAGTTTATATTGAGTTGGGGAAATACAGAACCATAACAATAGATATGACAAATATGTTAATTATACAGTATGTTAAAAGGTGATTAATACTATAAAATGTTGAGTAAAGGGCATTAAATATACTGGGTTTAATGCCTTTTAATGGTTGGCGTTGGGTTGCAATCTTAAGTCCGTTAGTCAGGGAGGCCTCACTATGAAGAAAATCTGAGCAAAGAAATGAAAAGCAGGTGAAGGAGCAAGCAGACCCGGCAGTGGGGACAGCGAGTGCAAAGGCCCTGAGGTGAGAAATTTTCTGGAGCATTTGAGGAGGTGGGAAGGTGAGAGTGGCTAGATGGGGGTGAATAAAAGGAGAGGAGAAGGAAGCAAAGTCAAGGATTAAAAAAAGAGAGAGACAGAAAAAGATCAGACCATTGTAAAGAATGTGGCCTTAATTCCTAGACAGGAGTCTTTTCAGGGGGGTGATTGAATCTGTTTTACAATTTAGTTGAGTCACTGTGGCTGCTGTGTTTCAGTGGGTCAGGCCAGAGATAGTGGTGGTTTGGACCTGGATAGCGCCAAATGGAGCAACATACTCAGAATGACTGGAGTAGAGTGGGCAAGGGACCCTGGCATAGGACGAGAATGTTGTGTGGACAAGCATTTGGGGACTGTAGTTGGTCAGGCACTGGTCCTTCGGTTGCTGGGTTGTGGGGACTTCTGATAGGGTCCTGGAGAAGGCTTATGATGCGAGTGTTCAGGATCAGAAAGTATTTCAATATTTTAACAGCTCTTACATCCTATGATGTGCCCTCTAGGGATCAGGATGGAGCAACCAACCGTGAGGACTCGAGTGCCCACCGAGAGTTTTGCTTGTACCCTGGCAAAACTGCAGCAGCCACTGCAGGGCTGAGGAGGGTGGGTGTCAGGACCCAGCTGGCTTTTACAGAACGGAGTCCAAACTGAGAAGGGCGAGGCTCTAAATTCAGCCGCAGAATTCAAGCAGGCACCAAGTATCAGGACGTAAGATCAGTAATATTTTCGTGTGCTATTTAAAAAATTTAAAAATAATTTAGAAATTCATCGTGAACAATAATACTGACATTTTTGACACGGGCAGCATCTAGAACTGCTTCTGCTTGTCCCAACCTTGCTCTTCTTGACAATTCTTACCCTGTTCCATGTTATCTTTAATAATAAATTAAAATTGATACAAATTGGTTCATCAGGGGCATTTGGGGCATCAATTTTGAGTTTTAAAAATACTGTGTGGAAATATTTTATTTTTCTCAGTTGCTGAGTATTTCTGGAATCCCCATACTGTTGGAGCCTTGCCCTGGTTTGGAAACGATGACCTGGGATTGTGGGGAGCATGGAGGCCCCGAGAGCATAGAGTGGGGGAGGGGTGCACATGAGAGATGCAGCCAGATTGTGTGGTGCGGGCGGAGGGGTGTGTGCGGCAGGCCTGCTGCTCGCTCCTCCTCCTGAGGATTCTGGGGAGGGGGCAAAGGGGTGTGCTGTCAGCAGCCCATCTGCACAGTGCGCCTGCCAACCAGGCTTGGGAGCCAAGCGCCTACTTTCTTTGGTGAGGCTGCTTGGGAACCATTTTCCCAGGAAGATGGGAAGCATCTCCTGGTCTAACTTGGTGGTGCCTTGGGGCCAACCCAAGACATTTCCTAGGAGTATGGACCCCTATCTTTTCCCATTTGGTGCACACCCTGATCCACTTACCTCCTCAACTGTCACCCAGGTGAGCCCTGGTCCCAGTGTGTGAGATCTTCACAGACCCCACCAGCCATGGGATCCTGGCCACCTGCTCTGTCACTGAGTGGCTTCAACCTGCCTCGTAGCATCAATATTGTAAGTCAATTCAGATTTCCAGGACATCATGGCCAGGAGAGGGGATGATGGAACACCTAGAATCTTCCCGTGTTGGAGGTTACACTAGGAGGGACTCAATAGCTACCCCTAACTGGCTTCTGTCTTTTCAAGCCTGGAGGACAGTTCACCAGCCTGGATCATTCCACTGAGTCTTCATTTTTCTAGAAGCCTTTGTTATCACCAGGCAGAACCTGGGAATGAAGCCAACATGAAACCCAAAGCTGAGTAGTTATGAGAGAGCAAATCTAGATTCTTCATTGGATCCCCTGGATGCAGCCATATCTGAGCCAGGGCTCCTCAAACATGAGTCATTAAACTACTGTTTTGTCTTAAACCAAAATTTCAGCTGGACTTTTGGTCACTTGAAATGGCAAGAATGGGCCCTACTTACTTGCTTAATACAAGAACTTAGCCACCTATGAGGATCCCACCTGGAACACAAGGGTGGCGGTACTCCCCGGGGCAGTGCGGAACATAGCCTACCTACTCCAGGTGTGATCTTTGATCAGCAGCATTATTATCACTTAGGAACTTGCTAGAAAGGCAGAATCTCAGCTCTTTCCCCAGATTTACAGAATCAATATCCTGAATATATTTTTACAGGTGCCCCAGGTGATAAATAGGTGAGAAGTGCTAAGGTTCAGATAGGCTTTGAGTGTGTCCCCTGAATGTTCATAGACCGGAAGCCTGGACCCCACTGTGGCAATGTTAAGTTGGTGGAAGCCTCAAGAAGTGGGGCCTGTTGGAAGGTGATGAGGTCACTGGGGTGCTGTCTTTGGAGGGGATTAATGTAGCTCTCAGAGGATCCAGTCAAGTTCCTGTAGGAACAGGCTGTTATAAAAAGAACAAGCCTGGTCCCTGAATCTCTCTGGCTTCCTGTCTCCCCTGTGATTGCTCTTGCATGAGTTCTAGCCTTGAGATGCCAAGTACCATGAGCCCTCAGCAGAGGCCAAACAATGAGGCTGCCCTATCTTGGACTTTTAACCTCCAAGTCTTTGAGATAAATCAACTTAAAAAAATTATAAAGTACCCAGCCTCAGGGGGTTTTGATATAGCAATAGAAAATGGACGAATACAAGAAGCATTTGTGTTGAGGGCGAATCTTTTTTGTTTCCCAGGTCTTCTTTTGTGATTGGGTAGAGTTTAGAAGTTAACTGGAGTTTGGGATCAAGGTTCAAGTCATAGCTTTGAAAACTTATTTGTTCAAGAACAAGAAGCATTACTTAAATATCTCTGAGCTTCTATTTTTTCTTCTGGAGAATCAGGGGTAATGCCAGTAACTAACTGCCATGACTTTTAAAAGGATTTTGTGTATTTTACTCATGGAAAGTGCTTGGCACACTGTCAGGATAGAGGAAGAGCTCAAAATGTGCCAGCTAGGATTATTTCCACAACTCTGCAGTGGGGTTGCTTCATGCTCAGCCCACCTAATAACTTTTGATAGATCAAATGAGACAACAGATGGGAAAACATTTTTGGAATGTGCAAATTGATGAAAAAGGAGAGATTTTTCTAAATCTTAAAAGAAAATCATTCACAAAGGTTTTTTTTTTTTTTTTTTTTTTTTTCCGTCTATATGTGGTTAGTAGCTGGTTGGCTTCAATATGTGCCTTTGAACAAGGGTAGGAACCAGGTAAAGAGGTGAGGACAGGTCACCAGGAGGGTGCAGGGCTCTGAGCTGAGGGTCAGAAGGGCCAAAGGGCTTCTATCTTCCAGGGAGACATTGGATCCGAGCATTTGGGAAGTGAACCTTGACTGAAAGGCTCCAGAGAGCCCTGGGTGTTATGGATGAGGACCTTGGGCTTCAACCAGGAGGTAATGGAGACGAAACTAATTGCAGGGGACACCCAAATGACAGTGGCTTCTCTGTAGCCCTTTGACCTGCTGGATTGCCAGTCTGTTTCTCTCTTAAGAGAAAGTGGCTTCAGGTCTTGTCCAAACCTCAGAAGAGCTCCAGCTGGGCCTTGGGGACGATTCAGCAGCCCCCTAGAAGTCATGGAAAGCCATGTGGGAGAAGAGGCCTGCCATCCTGGGAACCACTCAGTCACCCTGGAGGCATCACCCAAGGGAAGCTTTGGTGCACAGCTGGACCTTCTGTGATAGGTTCTGTATGTGGTTGAGAGTTGGGTCTCAGCCCAGCTGATGAGAGTCGGGTGGAAAGGGTCCTGCAGGGTGCTGCCAAGGCTCCGGGAGTAGTAACAGTAACTAACTGTTTGGGTGAATGGTGGTCAGCCATGTGTTATTGGAGAAGAGATGTGGAACCCTCTGCTCAGTCCTCGATTCACACTAGGGATCCACCTCAATGTTGATACTGAGCCTGGCTTTTGAGACTTGGTAGGGGTAGGGAAGTGAACCGGGAGAAAAGCTTATTGGATTTCGATAATGGTCCAATCAGTCTCAGATACTTGTGGTCTCCAAATGAAGAGGCGGAGACCGAGAGGTTGAGAAACTGCCAACTCCAGCTTCGGGCATGAGGAGGCATTACAGTGTGTGGGAAAGAACAGACCAGAAGTCAGGCAGAACCAGGGTCAGGTCCCGCTCCTCCTGTTTAATCTTACCATCTCTTCACTTTGTGCCTCATTTCTCCATTAAAAGTAAGGAACACCCCCTTTCTTACAGGAGTCATGTTACCATTAACCCTGAGAGCACAGCTGAAGTTCAGGGTCAGTGTGTGGGACAGAAAAAGAGGTCTGTAAGGATTGCTGAATTCAGAAACTGATGGAATGTGGCGGGGGATTAGAACAGAGTTGGGTGGTCAATTCAGGACAATTCTTTCTAAGAAGGAGACATTCAGTTTAAAAGAGAGCCAACATCACCATTCTTAGGGAATAAGGGCTCACTCTAGTTGGAGCAGCAGACAGATCCAACCACCAAGGTGACACTACGAGGGTTATGGTGGGGACGCTTTGCCTTTGTGCAGCCGCTCCTTCCCTGGACCCACAGCCACACCTCTGGAGATGGGCTTTGGGTGAACGTTGGTCAGCACTTGGAAAGATGAGGTGGACCCAGAGCAGAGGAAAGTGAGGGCCAATTGGGGTGCTCCAGGTGCCTTTGTGTTATGGTTTGGATGTGAAGTGTCCCTGAAAAACTCACATGTGAGACAATGTAAGAAGGGTCAGAGGAGAAATGATTGGGTTGTAAGAGTCTTAACCCAATCAATGAATTAATCCCCTGATAAGGATTAACTGAGTGGTAACTGAAGTGGTAGGGTGTGGCTGGAGGAGGTAGGAATTGGGGCATGGCTTTGGGGCATATATTTCGTATCTGGAGAGTGGAGTCTCTCTGTGCTTTCTGATCATTATGTGAGCTGCTTCCTTCTGCCACACTCTCCTGCCATGATGTTCTGCCTCACCTTGAGCCCTGAGGAATGGAGCCAACCTTCTATTGACTAAGATCCCTGAAACTGTGAGCCCTCAAATAAACTCTTCCTCCTCTCTAACTGTCCTGATCAGGTCCTTTAGTCACAGGAGCAAAAAAGCTGACTAAAACACTCTGTCTGCCTATCTGTGCATCCGACCATGGTGATATTTCAAGCGATGATTGCTCCTTTGCTTCTTACCTTTTAGTAAAAGTTCCTATTTTGTCCAACTCAATCCCAGAACCATAGAATGGGAGGATTCTGGGAGCTATATTTCCAGGGTATCCAGGTTGGTGGCACAATTTTCATAACACTGCTATACTATTTCTCAGGGCATGGAAAACTTGGGGAGAAGCAAATTTGGAGTAGGAAAAGGAGGAGTTCTGTTAGAGAGATGCATCTTTTGAGATGCCTGTTAAGATGGACCCCAATGATTATTGCAATCTGCTGTTCATGCCCTGTATGGTCTCCTTCCCTTAAATGTGGGCTGCATTTAGTGACTGGCTTCTGGTTAATAGAACTCAGAGGAGATGATAGAATGTCATTTCTGAGATTAGGTTACAAGGAGGCTGTAGTTTCTATATTGGGTATGCTTTCTTGTTCTATTATTGTTTGCTCTGAGACAAGCCAGCTTCCCCTTTGTTAGCTAACTATTGAGTGGCCCACATGGACAGGGCTGGGGGAAACCACTAATAGCCAGCAAGGAACTGAGACCTTCAGTCTTCGGACTTGCTGGGAACTGAACCTTGCCAACAACCACATGAATAAATTTGGAAGCAAATCTTCCCTCAGTCCTGCATTCAGATGAGACCACAGCCCCAGCTAATAGTTTGGCTGTAACCTCAGAAGAGAATGAGACTCATACAGGTAAGTAGCATCCAGTTTCCCAACTCACAGAAGATGGGAGATAATAAATGACTATTGTTTTACAATGCTAAATTTTGGAAGCAACTTGTTATATGCTGCAATAGATAATGAATGTAGACATTCGTGTGGGTACTTGTTCTTGGAGCTTAAAGGAGAGGTCAAGGGTAAAGATATATGTTTAAGAACCACTAATATTGGATGGTACTTAAAGTCATGGAACCAGATAAAATTATTAAATTAGAAGCAGTAGCCGGAGAAGAGCAGAGGTCTGAGAAGTTAGCCCCGAGGCTCCCCAGCAGTCTAGGGATGGCCAAAGGCAAGAGATTCTGCAGAGCAGATGGACACGGAGTGGCCAAGGTAGAAGGTGGAAAGGCAGAAGGCTGTGGTGTCAGAAGCTGAGAGCAGACTGAATGTCAAGGTTAGTGAAGGTGGAGACAGAGAAGTGCCCCTTGGCTTTGACCATGTGGAGTTGATAGCGGCCTGGAGAGAGCAGACCAAGTGGAGGGGAGGCCGAACTGGACAGGACCAATGAAAGCAGGGAGCAGGGAGGGGACTGTGGGCCCAGCTATTATTAGGAGAAGGTAGTCATGAGCAGGGGAGGAGAAAGGGAGGCACCTGACGCTCACAGAGCAGCCATGTCTTAGGACAGTGGCCGGCTTTGTGCAGAGACTCAGAATTGACTCCCCCTGCAGGAGACCAACAGAATGATGAAACAGAATGTCTGGACCTGTCAGTCAGGAGACTGAGCTATGGGGTCTCATGAACTCAAAAAGGCACAAAGAAACTTTGGCTGCAGCTTGTCTCAGAGTCACATTCTGATGGATGGTGACCTTAGCTTCATCACTCTCTTAATTAAATCTCATAGTAATTGTGATTTTGACCCACCTCACCCCTGGGGGTTTCCCTTTGGAAACCATATGCACACTGGTCTCTAGGATTCTGATGTAATCATCTCATCAATCAGGGACAGGGACATAAATGGATAGACTAAGGGACAAACAAATGGTTAACTTCCTATATTCCTTTAATAAAACCCCAGTAGGCAAGAATGAATGTCCCCAATCTCCTCTGAAGATGGTCTGCTCTTTCACTTTGCCTATATGGGAGTAAACTATTGCTGTGCTTAAATCAAATTTTTCTTAACTGGCTTTTTGCATCTTACTTGAAGTTTCCTTTTGCTACAAATGCAAGGACCCAGGAGTCTCACCCTTGTCTCCAGTAGGGCTCTCGGGCAGGACATGTGCACAGAGAAATATGAACTCTCCCTTTCAATTCCAGGATAACTGTGTTTTTCTGTGTGGCTCTTGGTTTTGGCAGATGGGAGTCCAGAGAAGGAGACAGCAGGCTTGGGGAGAGTGCAGAGTGGCACTGGACAGCAGGGTACAGATGGAGCAAGCTTGGTGGCAGAGCCAGGGAGCTCCAGTGGATGGGCTTAACATCCCATTTGGTCTAATTGGTGATGAAAGTGTCTTTGTGTGGCTGAAGCTAGAAATCTACCCTTTAGCCATCCAGCAAATACATGCCCAGGGACTCTGCCAGGCAGTGGTGATCTGTCATGGAGCTAGATGTCATCCCAGGGGAGAGGATTCATGGCCCAGGGAAGGCAGATGTTTTGATGAACATTCTGGGGCCTTGTAAGTTGTCAAGGTGTAACAGAGGTCCGTCCTGGTGTGCCTTGGGAGAGCCAGGGAAGGAGGGCCCACATTTGTTGGGGGACCGGGGCAGGGTGAGGAGGTAGCCTTGGAGCAGAACTTAAAGACTGCATGGCCAGTGCTGTGCTGGGAGGGTCCTTCCATGTCCCCTTTGACCTCCCTCCCAACCCCACCTATCTTTTCCACCTCTTGCCACTCACCCCTGCCCACCTTCTCCAACTTCTTCTCTCCTTTCTCCTAAGCCTCCCCTTTCCTGTCCTGGCCCCCCCCTTTCTGCTCTGTCTCCTCCCCCGCCCCTGCTCTTTTCTCCTCTTCCCTCCCTCCCCTCCTTCTTCCCTGGCCCATGATGAAAGACCTTCCCTGGCCTCCTGGCTGATTAATTATGCATGCTCTTCAGCGGGTGTGCCTGGCATCCAATTAGGGCCTTGGCCAGGTTGATAACATAGACAGATTAAAATGTAATTCATCGAGTTGACATTTAAGCCCCAGTGTGAATGGCACCGAAGAGAAGCCATGCTCTCCAGGTGCTCTGTGTGTGTTTTGGGGGTGGGGGACTCAGCTACCTGTACTGATAGCAGCTCAGAGTGGCCAGACTGGGACTTCGATTGTACCGTGGGACTAGGGAAAGGCTCAAGGCAGGCTTTGAGCCAGAGCACGCTTAATTTTCTTTTTCTTTTTTTTTTTCTTACATTTTATTTGGAAATAATTTGAGATTTACCCAAGACTAGCAAAGATTGTACAGAGAGTCCCATATACCCTTCAGTGAGCTTTCCCTAATGTTAATATCTTACATAACCACGGAACAATGATCAAAACTAAGAAATTAACACTGGTACAATCCCATTAACTAAACTACTGGTTTTTTGGATTTCACCCAGCTTCCCACTTAATGTCCTTTTTCTGTTCCAGGATCTGGGCCAGGACCTCACATTCCAAAGCAGCCTAGGGACAGCAATTCCTCCCTGCACCCCAGGCTAGTGGTTCTCAAACTTTAGAGTCCAGAGACTTACTAGGGGTAGGGTCTCAGGGACAGGTCCTTCCTGGACATTTGGATTCAGTAAGTCTTGGTAGAGCTCTGGCATTTATATTTTTAATAAGCACCTTGGCTGACATAGAGTTGCTGGGCCCGACCAGCACTCCAAGTGAGGTCTGGTTGGTTCTTTGTTCCTTTTCCAAGTCATTTGTTGACTTGTAGATTCCCCACAACCTGTGGCTCAGCCTTAGGCCAAGATAGGTACCCCCCCACACACCCATTGCCTCCTGCCAGATCCTGGTGGGGAGGGGCTGTACTGATAGCTACTGTACCCATCTCTCTTTTCACCACTGGGCTGGCAGAACTCCAGGTAAGACTTGTTCAGAGAGGACATTTACCTGCCAGTCACAATGCACATCTTTTCATTTAATTAACAGAATAATCTCGACAAGGAGACACTATTTTTCTCATTTTATAGAGGAAGAAACTGAATAAAAGTGATATGAAGAGTAAGGCTGGCAGATTGAGCATATAAAAATACAGGTGGCCTGGTGAAATTCGAATTTCAGATAACAAACACAATATTGGGGACATGCTTATATGTTTAAAATATTGTTATTCATTGGAAATCCAACTTCACTGGGCCTCCCGTGTTTTTACCTTGCAGTCCTAATTAAGTGCCGGCCTGTGGCTGCAGAGTTGACCTGAACACGGATCTGACTCTGATATCTGCAGCATGGGGCATCCTTGTTCTGGCCTGCCCGACATCCTCCTCACCTGGGAGGCCAGTAGCAACGGGAGGTGGGGACCGTGTATATTTGTCTCCTGTTATCTCAGGACTTGGTACAATAGGGCAGTGGGGGCTTAGTCAATATTTGTGGAATAAATGAATGGCTAATGCATGCCTAAATCAACTTGCCACTCTCGGTAGCAGGGAAGGTTACAGATGATGATAATTAAACAGAGAGGCTGTGCTGGTGAGGTATTGGGTGATTGGCTTGCCCATCGGGAGAAAAGAGAAGTTATAGATCTGAGGCTGCATGCCCACCCCTGGGACCCCAGCTCTTGCACACTGACCAAGGGCAAAGACCCAGTTCTTCTCACGTTAACCTCCTAGAGCCTCTGCTTTCTCAACTGTGAAATGGGATCGCATCTCTTCCAGCTCCAGGCTTCTATGATTCTATGATTTTTCTTCCGTAGCCCCACACTCTGGAATAGGTACCAGGTAGGGCCAAAATGAGATTTCCTACCAGCTACTAGATATTTCTTCCTACTTTGCTGTTTCTTCTTTTTCTTCTTCTCTCTCCCTCCTGCTTTCTCTCTCTCCTCCCCCATGATAGTGTTCTAAGCAGCCCTCTGTGCCTGGCCTTGTGCCTTCTTTTTTCCCTCGATTGCTCCCTCCTCCCTGTCAGATGGATCAGAAGCCCAGCAAGCCCTGGCCCAGCACAGTTCCTCGCAGACAAGGGAAGACGTTAGGAGCGCATTGTGTCTTTTAAAATAGACCTGTTGTCGTCGGAATGTATTTTTAGCTGTGGAAGAGATTGGCATGCTCTCAATGCCACCATCTGCCAAAGGCAGTTGCTAGGCAACTGACACTGACGACAGCAAAGGGATGGCTTCACGCAGGATCTGGGGACCCTGGTGGCCCAATCCCTCTTCACTGTCTAGTTCCTTCATCACAACAGCCAGGCCCAAGAGAATAAATGTTCCTCTCCTCCTGGGGGAGGCCAGGGAGTTGATTCAAGGTCTGTGAGCTAAGCACAGAGGGGGCTGCCCGGGAAACAAGGGACGCTGGGCCACCACTGTCCCCTTGATTCGTAGATTTTTCTGCTTAGAAACTTCAGGGGACTGCTGTGGGGTGAGGCTGGGCTCTAGACTCAGTGAGCCCAAGGAATGCATGTCCTTCTCCTGCAGCCCAGTGATTCTAGTCTGTGTCAGGGCCAGAGCTGTGAGAGGTAGTCAGCCTGGAGGAGGCCTCTCGGACAAAGCAGCAGGCGGTGGCCATGACCCCTGGGCTCTGGCCTGATTCAGCCTTTTGCTCTCTATGTGAATTATCCCTGCCCTTCTCTGCCCCCCAATTCTTTCACCTTCAAAGTGATAATACTGAGCAAGATAAAAACGCTTTTGTAGGGATAAAAGGCAGAAGAACCACAGAATAGAAAAATTCATGAGCCAGACTCAGGTTTAGATCCTGACTGTCTCCTGCTCATGTGGATGGCTCAGAGAAGATGGTTGACTTCTCAGTGCCTCAGTTGCCTTATCTCTAAAGGGAGGTAGTAATGCTCTCCTTGTGCTGTGGGAACTCAACAGAGCAGCCCTTAGAAGAGATGCAGCTTTACATTGGCATAGTTTGGAGCTCAGAAGATGGACGGGTGTTATTCAAGTTCTGTAGCAGGCTGTGTGCTATCCACCATGATCATCTCACCTCCTCGTTACTAACTGACTCGAAGCTGGGCACATCTCCAGCCTCCCCCGCAGCCAAATTCTCACCAAAGACGTGAAAGGAAGGGACTAAGCTCGCTCTGGTGCAGTTGTGCCACCTCCCTGCATATGGCCTGTCTTTTCCTTCCTGGGAGCCAGGGTGTGGCTCTGTCTGCTTTGACCAAGCAGAGCAGGAAAACATGATGGGGGTGTCATGGAAGTGGCTGAGCAAGAAGATGCAAGGAACTTGACCTGTTCCAGGCTGAGCACAGTTGCCCCTCTCAGAAGAGGACCTAGTGACTGCAGTTTGCTTGGGAGGGCATGAGCACAGAGGTACGTGGGGAGGTGACACAGAGGACGGGAGGCAGCCCATGTTGTCCAGCCGGCCACCCTGGCAGATGACTAGAGCTCCCTTCCACAGGGAAGCTCTGGGAAAGGGTGGAAAGTCCAGCCATCAGCGCTGGCCTGCACAGAGGGACCTGGGGTAGTTTTACCCTGATGCCCATCTATTCCTGGAAGACATCAGTTCCTAGGAACCTCTGGTCCTCTGTGCGCTGGTGGGCAGAGTGAACGTCAGTAGCCAAGGACAGCCCTCTGAGAAAGATGCAAGTACTGCCCATCAGAAGTCAGGCTGGGGGGCTGGGGCCATAACTCAGGGTAAAGTGCCTGTCTTGCATGTGTGAGGCACACCTACAAGTAAATAAAGATACTGTGTGTTCACCTACAACTAAAAATGACAATAATAATAAAAACAGGAAGTCAGGCTGGTGAGCATAAATGGTAAGGGGCTTCAGGGGCATATCAACACAGTTTCAATAGCATCCATCGTGATTCTGCAGAGATGGAGGTAAACTTGTGTGTTCTTCAATCCACTGTGTATTGGGGGTCCCCTACAGCTGACCTTCCCCAAACTAATGTAATTTCCAAGTGCCATGCAGAGAGGACTTGCAGTTTTATTTTAACCCTTCCAGCTCCACAACTCCAAGTGACACAGAGGTTATGTGG